>NC_091478.1:71299239-71901323 GCF_036971445.1 Narcine bancroftii
TGAAATTAGTAAAGTTTTGGATCACTCACCAATATGATTTGCTCTGTAAGACTGTTTGCCATGGACGTGGATGAGTGATTTTTGTTGGTGTGTTCAATAATGCATGGTTTGCCTCTACACAAACATTGTAGATGTTGGAATCTTGAGCAAACACTGAGAAGGTGGAGGAACTCACAGATGGATAAAAATGATCAGGACCATTTATTGAGACTATTTTACCTCAAACAAGTTCCACAACACCAGGAAGATGCACTCACCTTTTGAACAGTGGTGTGTGTGTGTGTGTGTGTGTGTGTGTGTGTGTGTGTGTGTGTGTGTGTGTGTGTGTGTGTGTGTGTGTATACGTGCGTGTGTGTGTGTGTGTGTGTGCGTGTGTGTGTGTGTGTGTGTGTGTGCGCACGTTTGTGTGCGTGTGTGTGCGCACGTGTGTGTGTGCACGTGCATGTGTGTGTGCGCATGCGCACGTTTGTGTGCGTGTGTGTGAGTGTGCACATGTGTGTGCGTGTGTGCACGTGTGTGTGTGCGCGTGCGCATGTGCATGTGTGTGTTTGTGTGTGTGAGTGTGTGTGTGTGTGTGTGTGTGTGTGTGTGTGTGTGTGTGTGTGTGTGGACATGCTGCAATTTCCTGTGGAACACAGCCATGTTGAGATTTGGACCATAAGGTATAGGAGCAGAAATAGGCCATTCGCCCCATCCAGTCAGCCCAGCCATTCCATCATGAGCTGATCCATTCTCCCACTCAGCCCAACTCCCCTGCCTTCTCCCCATAATCTTTGATACCCTGACTACTGAGATACACCCAATGACCTGGTCTCTACAGCTGCCCGTAGGAGCAACATTGAGCAAGTCAAGCACCATCTGTGGAAAGAGACATTGTTAACTCAGGGAGTCTCTGATCAGGATTCAGAACATCTGATGAAGCATCCCAGCCCTGGAATATTAACTGTATGACATGTGAAATACTCATTGTGTCCGTTTGACCTCCTTTCTTTTTTTTCCCCTTTTATCAGCGCTGTTCCAGCTCTAGTACAGAACTCAAGCATTTCAGGACCTGAACTGCTAATTTTGCTCCACATTTTCTTGACAACACTTCCTCCCACCTTTCTCTTTGTGAGGAATCTATTTCATTCTTTCAAGTTCACTGTGTTTTGATCTGGTGAATACACTCCACCCCAATGTTTCTGGGATGTCTCCTTTCTTCCATAACTGTGGCTGCACCTCCTCTATGGCTAACCCCACTCTTAACCACAACTGCTCCCTCCCCTTCTACTCCTTGTTATCACCTGATGCCACAGACCCATCTTCACTTACTCTGCTCTTTCCAGCATTTGGAAAGGGCACCCACATGGCAGCTTCCCATAAAACCATAGGAGATGTAACCTCTTATTTGAAAATACCCAGATGCAAAGAGTCAGCCTGAAGATAAGCTTGCAGGTTGAGGCAGAGGTGAAGAAGGCAAATGCAGTGCTGGCATTCATTTCAAGTGAATAGAATACAAGAGCAGAGGGATGTGATGTTGAAGCTTTATAATACACTGGAGAGACCTCACCTGGAGTATTGTGAGTAGTTTTGGGCTCCTCATTAAAGTGGAGAGGGTTCCATGGAGGTTCTCAAGCATAATTCCAGGAATGAAAAGGTTATTATACAAGGATTTTTTGATGGCTCTTGACCTGTATTCTTTGGAATTTTGGAGAAATGAGGTGGGATCTCATTGAAACATTTTGAATGTTGAAAGGCACGGACAGAGTAGATGTAGATAGATTGTTTTCCCACGGTTGGACACTCTAGGACAAGAGGGCACCACTTTAGGATTGAAGGGCGTCCACTTAAAACAGAGATGCTTAGCAATTTCTCCAGCCAGAGGGTGATAAATCTGTGGAATTCTTTTGTCACAGGTGTTTGTGGAGCCCAGTCATCGGGTGTATTTAAGGCAGAGATTGACAGGTTCTTGATTAGTGAGGGCATCAAGGGGTATGGGGAGAAAATCTGTGAGTCAGGCTGGGTTGGAAAATGGATCAGCTCATGAATGAATGGTGGGACAGACTTGATGGGCTGAATAGCCTGTTTCTGCTCCTATGCCTTCTGGTCTTATATTTTCCTTTCCAACCATCCAGAAACCCAAACATTATTTTTTGGTGAAAAATTAATTCACTTGTCCTTCTTCCATCTAGAGCACTGCATTTGGTGCTCACAAAGTTCTCTCCTCTTCATTGAGGAAACGTAATTCCATCTGGAAGACTTGGAAAGTGAAGACCAAAGACACAAAGGGCCTCGTTATTCAGAAATTCAAGAAAAATCTTGTGCCGTGCAGCTGCTTCTCTACTTACAATGAAAAAGTGTATGATTTTTCAAAGTTACAATGGTTTGAATCCGCACTTTCAATCCGCGAATTCCGATCTGTTCAGTGGTTACAATATGCGGCACATGGTGGCAGCATCAAAAGAGAATGAGGTATGTGACCCTGTTGCTTTAGTATCCTCACCATCCAGCAATTAATTTTAGTTCAATGCTTCAAACATTCTTCATGCCCTGTGTGCTTTCAGCTGAGTATGTTAATGGCTTTTTCAGTGTGAAATAAAGGTATTCAAAAATTAATTATAAAAATTGGTAGGTGAGGTATTCGTTTTCAACTGATGATTTTTTTTAGAGTAATGATGGGTTTGCTGGCACATAACCCATGGTAAGTTGAGGAGCACCCGTATATCCAAGACATGTAACAGATTTACTGGAAATGTAATATTTATGATTTTTTAAATATCTTTGCTCATTCTTGTTTTTTTAATTTCTCTCTTAATTGTTTTTTTTTCCTTTGATCATTAATATTTTATGTATATGCTCCTTATTGGTGTTTATTTTTTAAATCTAAGAGGACGACTTTTGTTTTCCTCATTTTTACTTTATTTATGTTTTTATGGTCATGGTTTCCTTGAGTAAAACAGACAAAATAAATAGTTTGCTAGAATTTTTTTAAAAAATAGCTGTATGTATTTGTTTTGTGATGAATGAAAGGAGAGAAGTGAAGGCTGCTGGGCTATTGGGCTTGGCGGTGACAAAAAAAGTACCAGGCAGCTAAAGTTCACACCTACATTTGTTAAAGTGAAGCAGAGATAAAGGTGGACAAATTGATTGCAGTTTGAAGATGAACTGAACTCAGGAACTAAGAGCGTCAAATTTACAAAGACTTTCTACGACCTCAAATGCAATGGTAACTGTATAATCAGGAGCCAAGCCGGATACTTAGATTAGAGCAAAAGAATGTGAATCCATGAGGGCAAGCAGGCAGATAAGGAGGAAATAGTCCATAGTTTGCTTCAGGCAGCGAATTGCTCCACTTCTAAATCAATGTCGAGCCTACAAACTACTTTATATTAAAGCTTGTCCTTGTTTGGCATTAGTTAATGTAAGGACCCTAGTTGAGAGTTAAAGTGGCAGAAGATCAGTGAGCTTTTCAACGTGAAAACAAGCTCATCTTTTCAGTGTTTATGAATGAGCCATCAGAAATTAATTCTGTTCCCACAATCAAGATGGTGGAATAACAAAAGATGATGGATGTTAAATTGAAGAAACATAATTTTCCCCCATTCTCTCCTCGAGGCATCGATTCTTTGTGATAATACTGTTTCACCGGCATGAGTTACTCATTCTTTTCTCATCTGAGATTTTTATAGTGAACAGCTGTATGTTTGGATGTGTTAGGACACGCCCCTTGCTGACTGCCTGAGGCCCCTCCTCAGTGCAGAACAGTCGACCAGCCTGAACATACCTCCAATCTGTTGTGAATAAAAAATCTATCAGTTTCTTGACAACTGATACTGTTAGAAATGCAGTGGCAGAACTGAGTGAAGTTACTAATTTGACAGCCAAGTGTAAGTCTGATCTTCAGGGTATCAAAAAAAGGATACCTTTGAATGTGCATCAGTTGATAGTCTTTTCCATCAAGACAGCTCTTATAAACTTGTCCTCACACACCATTCAGACATGTAGTCTCAACAGGCCCATGCAAAGCTGGTAATAGGCCTAGGCCAGATGGGAAATGTAGGCCCCATTTCAAACTGCTCTTTAAGTATTTTTGTAACCAGTGCTAAATACATATGATTTGTGTATGGGTATAAACATGTCCATGTAGTATACATGATGTACTTACAAGTAACAGACAGAATAAAAGAAATAAAATGATTTATAAAAAAGCAATTTTATTCAAAATAAATATTAGACAATGGAGTACAGTACTGTAATAAGAAGCAGTAAATACAATAGTACATTCATGTTTATTCTATATTCAGATTTTCAGACTGGTCATCACTTCTTCACATTCAGGAATGCTTTAGGTGCTTTTCTTTGGTCAAATTCATCAATAAACCAGAAAATTCAAGCAACTTTGCCTTGTCACTGTTGATATTCAAAATCGCGAATCCATTCAAACATTCTTGTACCATTGTGGATCGGAAGTCTGATTTAATTCATTTTAGGACACTGAAGCTCCTCTCATTAGAGGCCACTGTTGCTGGCAACGACAGAAAATGCTCAACGTGATGAGAAAACATTGCCCAATCTCATGTGAAATATTTGACCATAAATTTTCTTCGGTAACACAGCACTGAGGTTGAACTTCACATCAAAACTTCACTTTACTCTGAATGTCACTTGAAATATGACTTTGGTATCGCAGTTGAAAATGATTAGCTTTTTATAACAACTCATTCTCATCTAAAGTGCCACAAAAAAAAATCAAAAAGTCCACAAATGTCCCTGATGGCAGAAAAGCAATGTGAAAGGCCAATTAAGTTGAAGAACACATTCACCCTGAAGTAATTTTCAGCATCCTTTTAAGTTGGGTACCCCCTGCAAGTAGCAAAACTATCTGGCAAACCAGTTTTGATTGGCACATGCCCTGCTTCTTCAAGTATATCAAGCCAGTTCTCTCTCAGTTTCAGGATATCTGCCCATAGTTGATCAATGTTGTCCCTTTCCAAATCTAATGTGGACTCACAAGATTCTGTTGCCAAGTTGTCCTCATGGATCGTTGTGAGAACTTTACTCCAAATGGATGACATCAGTACACATTCAAAGGTCTCCAAGTATTTTTTGATAACATGAAGATCAGACTTACACTAGGCTGTCAAATTAGTAACTTCACTCAGTTCTGCCACTGCATTTCTAACAGTATCCAAATGGTCTTACACAGTCAATTCTCACTGACCACCTTGACTTTGGCAGTGAGACAGGAAGGTGTTCTTTCAATATCTCCCACCGCTGGGGACTTGAATTGAAGACGTTGAACATTTTCTGTATGATTCCAAAAAATGTTAGAGCTTCACTGTAGGCTTCAGCACAATCTGTACCAATGAGGTCTAGAGTATGATTGTATGGCAAAGTATTTAGAGGTGGTTTGGGAGGAATTGTTGGAGCAGGTTGCACACAAACATTTTAAAACACAGAATCTTTGCAGAATTTTTGCAGAAAACATCAAAGTTGCAGAATATAGCTTGCCTAGGAGAACATGTGATCTTTGCAGGCGGACTCAGAACAGTTTTGCTCTCAGAGAGGGAGGGTGTGAAACAGAGAGGAAAGGAGTCACAGAAATCAGTTCCAGAAGGACGAAGGTGGCAAACTTTTGAAAGACTGTCTCGTCAAAGGAGAAGGCTGTCTGTCTGAAAGGTGACCTGAAAGAAAGAGGATCATCTGGAGAACCCTGAAGGGGCAAGTTTCGTCAGTAAGACTGATTGAGAAGAAATCATTTGCAGATGTCCTGGAAAAGGAATCTCTGAAGACCAACAAGAACCCTCCTGAGTGGTAACCATTTGCCTGTTAAGCACCAAAGACTGGTGAACTTTGTTAATGCTAACTTCTGTGCACAGTACAAGAATTGCCTGCAACCAATGAAATTGAACTGTGATCCAAAGAATTTTTCTAATCTTAAATATATATTACACACACCTGCACTTAGTATTAGAGGGGGGATTAAGTAGGTTAGGTAGGTTAAGTAAGTTGATGGTAATAAGTTAAAGTTTAATTCTGTTTTCTTGTTCAAATATGATTAAAAACTACTTTTGTTTAAGTAACCCTGTATTGTAGTACATATCTAGTCCTCTGGACTCCTTAACAATTGGCACAACTGGAGAAAATTCAGTCCTCTTACTTCTCCTTTGAGTCAGTCTGTGCACCACTGTACTTTCCAGCCACATTGGAGCCATTATCACATGCTTTTTATTTTATTTATAATTTTTAAATCATATAACATTAATTATAAGATATCATAGGATATTATATAATTAAGTAAACCCCCCCCCTCCCAACCTCCCACATCCACCCCACCCTCCCTTCTCCCCCTTCCATCTGCAAAGAAAGATCATCATTTAAAGAACCGAGACATCCACCAGAGTGGATTGAGAGATTAAATCTTCATACCAAAAGTTTTTAAATATGGGCTCCATACTTTTACAAAAAATGATATTTATCCCTCAAATTATACGTTAACTTTTTTAAAGGAATACAAAATTTAATTTCAGTATGTCATCTTTGCATTCCCAAAACTAAATCAGATTTTTAAGTAATAGCCAAACATTTTTTAGAAACGGCCAAAGCTAAATATAAAAATTCATAGTCAATCTCAGTCCTCAAGCAATCGACTTAATGTCCCCCAATAAAAATAACATTGGATCAAATGGTAGACTCACTTTTAATACTTACTCCAAAAACAATTTAACTTGTATCCAAAAATTCTTAACTTTAGAACAGGTCCAGAACGAATGAAAAAAAAGTACCTATCTCTTGTCCACATCTAAAACACAAATCTGAGGAAATTAATTCAAATTTCTTTAATTTCTGAGGGATTAAACATAATTAATATAACAAATTATATTGCACTAATCTATATCTTAAATTTATAACCTTAGTCAAGTTTCTCCAAACATTTTCATCTATCTTTCTGTTTAAATCAAGTTCCATTTCATTCTTGATTTATGAACATTCAACTTAAGCATTTTGTTTTGTAATAATTTATACATCGCAGAAATAAATTTATTTGTTTCTTCCTTAGTAACCAATAATTCCAAAGCAGATTGTCCAGGTAATTTTAAACTATGACCTAATTTATTCAATAAAAAAGTATTACTAGGAACTTGAAATTTCTCCTTCATTCAATTAAAAATTAGAAACTTCGCTGTTTCAAAACCAACTTTTTTAATCCCCAATTGATTCCATATCTTTTAAAGCTGATTATTTACAGCAAAAGGAAAAATTTTACTTTGATATAAGGGCATTTTCACTGAAATCTTTCCTTTTCCACCTATCTCATAATCAGTTTTATTCCATATTTCAATTAAATGTTTCAAAATTGGTGGATCCTTATCAATTAACAATTTTGAATTCCATTTATAAATAAATTCTGACATTTTATCTAACTCTAAATTCACCCAAATAGAAGGTTTATTTAGATCAAACATTGCATTAATAAGGAAGAAAATTTTTATGGAAGGGGAAAATGAATAGGGTATCTTTGGAGAAATTAACTTGGAAATTTGAATTAGGTGGTTTACAACTTCCACATTTTCAGATATATTATAAAGCTGCACAACTGAAATTTATTAATGCAATGTTTGATCTAAATAAACCATTGTCAGATGCTTGACCTACATTGTCTTCAAAGTTCAGATTGAGACTTACTCAGAAGTGTAAGATTTTCTCTGCAATTTCTTCGCTCGTCTTTTTTGGAAAATTCATGAAATGCAAGAAAGCGTTCTTCAGTTGAAAAACTGGTATCTTCCCGCTTCACATTCTGATGATGAATGATACCTGTAGCTGTTCTTTATGAGAACAATCAGGCGTTTCATCGACAGCGATTGCAAAATACTTTGCAGCTTTTATTTCTTCACTAATTTTTTTTGCACAAATGATCCACAGATTTCAATGAACTCATTTTGTATTTTATTTGATAGGTTGTGTACGTGGAACCATGTTTCATTCTCCTGTGCATTCTCTACACATGTAACATGCTTGGCAAATACTGGATCATATTTGCTCATAAGCTCAACAATACCCCAAAAAATTCCATAATGGCTATCGCCAATTTGTTCAGAAGAACCACAGAAAGTGAACCCCCTCTCTTGACAAAAATATGATGATATCAAGAATGACTATGAGTTGGTCAATAATATAATTGTCAGTTGAAGTTGAAATACTGCTCATTGTTGCCTTACCTGCTTCTTTCCATGTAATATAGTTTTCCTTCCATAAGTTAGAATTTTCATGACTTGGAATGCAATCTTTTAATTTTCTCCACCCTTTCTCAATACTCCATCCTAGATGAATGGTTCATACACTCACATCAGAAGAGACATCCCCCTTGGCAAACAAAAAACAAGGTGCACAATACAGTGATTGTGCCTCCAACACAGCCAGTCTCATCTATATTTCTCTCCATTTGTCAGTGTTACTGTGAAAAGGCAAGTTGGAAATGATTTATCATCTTTATCCTTAGGAACATCAGCTGGTACTTCAAAATCCTGAACTTTTAGAAATTATTTTATGTCAATTCTATTCCTCTTATCAACAAGCCCAATGTTGGTTTGTGATGTCGAGGCTTTTCCAGCTATGGATCCTTTTTCGTTATTATCAGCGTTGGCTTCAGTTGGCAATTATGGTTCCACTGTTTGCTCTATCAGTTTATCATCAGTTTCTCTGGGAGTTTTACCTTCGGTATCTGTAGCTGGTCCTGCTCCAACAGTTTGGTTATCAAGATCAGCTTGGTCATTCTCTGATGGTGATGTCGAGCTCGGAAGTCAGCATTGGACTTTTTGATGCTTCTTCTTGTAATTTGGCACGCTTTCTCTTTGCTGCACCACTTTCATGTTGTTTCATTGTGAAAATCTTCTAGGTCAGTAATTTTGCTTCCACCCACTGACCAATATAATATTGGTAGTAATATTTTGATGTTAGCCAATAAAACAGGAATCTCTGTAAGTGTGTAACATTTTGTTTCTTTACTTGTTTAACATTGGTTAAAAATAAAATATTACTGTCAATATTGTAAAATCTATTGGTCAGTATGTGGTAGCAAAATTACTGACCTAAAAGATTTCACCAACTTTGCAGCTCTATTATATTTAACATAATATAAAATATATTAACATAAAATCTATTTCGCATCAACAGTTAACAAAAGATAAAAACAAGAGCATATAAAACACAAAAAACAGCACTAAACAACAAAGCTGATCATGAAACAATTAATTTAAAACATAATAATGTATCTTTTATCAACAGGCATTGAAACTGCTCACAGGCCTGACTACTCAAAATGATAGCATTTATCTGTTGTCAAAGCCAAGTTACCTGAAATTTAATAAATCTTATGTTGTGAGTGTGTGTGTAGGTGCTGCACAGGATCAACGCAGATATCTATTTATCAACCAATTACACAATACAACAAATATGTGAGCACAAAGAAACTGATGGGGGAATGACGGGGTCTATGGAGCTACCATTTGAAGGCGATGAATGGGCACGGCGAGCGTTGTGGCGGTTGTGACAAGAGTGGAAAAAAAATATTTTTATCTATGTGTGTGGCCACCACAACAAGAGACATATAATAAATTTGGAACATAAGTTGGTTTCAGTTATCTGCATTTATTTTTCTACATTTCATCTGCATTAATCTTTTATGAATCTTCTTTAAAATATTAATATTTTGTGCTAAAGGATACCCCCTTGACTCTCTTTACAATGTCAATATTCTTTACCAAGGCAAATGGTTGGCTCTACCAGGGTGAATAGGCCCTCTCAAAATTGTAGGCCCATGCCAACTGGCCCATCTGCTCCCCCCCCCCCACCTCCGTCCTGGCCAAATGACAGAGGACATTGGTTTGCAATCAAGATTGACACCAATGGCTGATATCCCCCACATTATGCCTTTGGATATTTCAATATAACTTTCAAAACATAGTCAAATGAATCTTGAATGGTTATTTGGCCTAGTACCCAGAGGCATTGACCAATGGCCCAGACACATGAATTTGAATTCCAATTTGAATTTGAAATCTAAATCCCAGCAACTACCCTAATATCAATTGCAACAATCATAAAACAGCTGGGTTGTTACCTTTTGTTTCACTAATCTTCTTCAGGGGAATGATATGTAATCTGGATGTGGTTATGACACCATTGTGCTCCACTCTTAATGCGTCGCAAAATATCCAGTCAGAGCAGGGCAATATTCTCACTTTGCCAGCAGAATTCAAATGCCGTGAACCAGTAGATCAAAAAAAAGCAACTGATTCACAGTGTGGTAAATAGCACCATCATTAAATCAATATATATCATAGATCAATTATAATAATTAATGTAATGAACTAAGTTTAATCAATTCAAATAAAATTGTGATATGGAAATTATAACAATGGATTACTTTGTATTTAAAAACATTATAGACTATAGTTTAAAATTGAAAACAAAAAAATGAACAGAACTTATGCTAACATAGTCACTTCAACATCCTTAAATGGGGCTGCATGGTTAGTGTAGCGGTTAGTGCCACGCCTTTACAGCAGCGGCGATCGAGACCGGGATTTGAATCTCACACTGTCTGTAAGGAGATTGTAGGTTTCCCTTCTGTCAGTGTGGGTTTTCCCCGGAGGCTCCGGGTTCCTCCCAATGTTCGAAACGTACTGGGGATGTAGGACAATTGGGTGTAAATTGGTTCGCATGGACTCGTGGGTCAAAATGGGCTGTTACCTTTCTGTATGTCTAAATTTAAAATGTATAATGTTCCTGTGAAGAGCAGGAGCAGATATTGCTGTTATATATTCAAGCTTATTCCCTCCTCTTCCTCAATCCACTTTATCATAATTTCGGTCACCTTTTGCTATCCTTCCACTGTCTCCTGGATAATTTATTACGATAATACTGCGGGCAGTTCTGGCCATCAAAGTACATAAAGGAATTGGTAGTGCTGGGAGCGTGCAGAGGAGAATCATCAGGACGTTGCTGTGATGGAGCAGTTCAATTATAAGGAGAGACTGGAGAAGGAGTGAAGGATAAGAGGGAATATAGTTGGTGCATGTGATTAAATGTAATAGAATTATGAGCTGTGTAAATAGGGTGCAAGAAATGTTTCTCCACATCAGAGGTGGATAAAATTATAAAAAGATAGGTTTAGGATTAGGGGAAGAGATTCAGGTTGGGGGGAGGGAGGAATCCTCTTCACTCAGAGAGTGGTCAGTATCTGAAATGCACTTTCTAAGATGTGAAGGTAAGCAGCGTCTTCATTTAAAAACATCCAGTTGAGTTACTTAGGGCTATGGACTGAGTGCTAGTTGATGTTCACTGGTCAACCTTTGAAACGTTGGGCTGAATGGTCTGTCTCCCTCTGGTATGATTCTAGGGTTTGATGCCATTTCAGTGACACCAGAGTGGAAAGCCTCACCATTGCAACAATGAAGAGAGTGGGAACCAGGAATGGCATCCTCACAGGAGGCAAGGTGAGAGGTTGTATAGTGAAGATGGGAGTCCAGGGGCTTGTAGAGTAATGTGTAGGAGACAAATTGTATGGAAATTAGTCAGGCTACAATCCTTTTGCCTGACATCATAGAACCTGCTCTCTATTCATTTGAAATGTCTACTTTCAGATTTCCTTGGAGGAGATCTTATGTGAAGCTGATTTCTATGCAATACTTAAGGGCATAAGCACTTCACATGGAAGCACTTTTCCCCCCACCAGTGTCTTTTGCTCAAAGTGCTTTGTTATGTCCCACTCAATTCCTCTTTCCTGCTTAATGTTGACACCCAGAGGTACTGCAGTACTGGAACAGACCTGATCCACATTGGTTTGTTTAAGCTCCCTTAACTTTAGTTTCTTAAAACAATATATGCTTACGGTGGTGCATTTAATGCTGGAATCACATTCACTTTGTATGGGCAGTAATGTATAAATTTAACTACATTTATTCCCGGATAAATGTGTTTGTATGCGCAGTAGGTATAGTGATCTTATTTCATTGAAGTTTCCCCAAGTAAAACAGCCAAAATAAACAGGTTGTCAGAATTAGAAAAGCTCTTTGCTAAAACGCACAGCTGGTTTGCATTAGTAGTTCAGTGAAGGAACAATAATATAGTCACTGGATTGTAAACACGATAACACAGCAAATTTATATAGATATTTTACGAATAGTTAAAATTTAGTTATCATAAATTGTCTGAATAAACATAAAGTATAAATCAATTTGGCTCCATCAATTTCTGTATTATCTTACCAGAAATATTTCCCGTTGAATTCATTTGTATTCAGTGCAACATTCAGATGTTAGAGCCAGGGTGTGGTTCTCTAAGCAAACATTAAGAATGCGTAATCATGGCTCATATTGTATGACATGTAATGGAAACCTTATATGTTGTAATTTGCTACCAGAAGTGATACTGGTTTGTTTCACGGGGAAATTTGAGAAGAATGTGAAATGTAATGTTATAACTAGCATGAGTATTGGTCATATTGTAATTTATATAAACAGCGAAGAACAAAGGCTCTTGCCTTTGGGAAGAAACACCCATCTCCCCTGCAGAGAAGTTGCAAATGACAGGTTCTGAATTCTTAACTTGCAAAAGATGACAAGAAATTAAGATATGTGCCCCTCCCTTCACTCACTTGACCTGGTTAATGTCACTTTTTGTTCTCCTGCAATTTAAATATTTTTGTAAGCAGGCTCATGGGGGGGGGGGGGGGGGGCGGGGGGGGGTGGGTGGGAAATGGGCAACATTTACTTTTTAACACAGGCAACCAGATAAGCAGCCACAGAGTTGGAGACAATTATCTTTCTGATGTTCAGTGAACTGATTTGAATATCGATTTTTGCAATATGAGACTACAATCAACCACCTGCTCCTGATTAATTCAGAATAATTGAAGGTCATAACTTTGTATAAACTGAACTCTTCAACAGAAATGTTCACAAATGTAAGCCAGAAATATCATTTAACTGCACTGTTGGCTCAATGTGCTAATGCATCAAACTGTTCTGAAACCAATTGGAGAGTTGGAAGATGGAGAACTGGCTGAACATCTGGTTTATATTGAATTGGTTTATGAAAACCAGGGTGGCAGCATTGTTGGGGGTGGGGTTCCTTGTATAAGTCCCTTGGAGATTGTGGATGCAAGGAGATGAGTTACAAGCCACAGGATACCGAGCCACTGACGTGTTCTTCTAGCAATGGCAGTTGTCAACCGATCCAATTGACTTTCAGGTCAACATTGACCTCTAGGCTGCATCACGGCCGGGTATGTGATCAGAAAGCCCTGCAAAAGATAGTGGTCACAGCCCAGTAAGTCGCAGGCAAAACTCTTCCAACCGTCGAGAAAATCTACAAGGAACGCTGCTGTTGGAGGGCAGCTGCAATCATCAAGGATCCACATCACCAAGGACATGCTCTGTTCTTGCTGCTGCCATCAGGAAAGAAGTATTGGTGCCACAGACTCTCACCACCATGTTCAGGAACAGTTGCTGCCCCTCCACCATCAAACTCCAAAACAATGAACTCAGACACTCATTTAAAGACTCTTACTTTGCACATTATTTATTAATAAATATTTAATTTCTGTATTCCATAGTTTCCATGTCTCTCTTTGGTGTACGTATCTTTTCTTGAGTACAATTTTTTTTGGCACCAATAAATAGAAATTTTGTTTGGCCCACAAATAAAAGAATCTTAGGGTTGTATGTGATGTTGTATTTATTCTGAAATTAAATCTAAAATAAATAAAATCATGAGCAAAACATGAAAATCTGCAGACGCCATGGTTGAGGTAAAATCACAATACAGGAGAAACTCAGCAGTTCAACAGTGTCCTTTATATAACAAAGTTCCAACATTTTGGGCCTTGAACACTTCATCGAGGCATAAGACAAATGTTGGCAGGCTTCCAGACAAAAAGGTGGGGGGGGAGGAGGGGTGGGGGAGGAGCATGGTCTCAAAGGCAGGAGGTAACAGGTGGAGGAGGGCACAGAAGCAAGCAAGAAGAGGAAGGACAGCTCGATGAATAGAGAGGGAGAGGATTGAAGTAGTTATGGGAGGTGGTGTCTCTCAAGATGTAAACAGAGAGAATCAGAAAAGGAAGAGTGTTGACGGAGATGAACCAGGTGAGTTTGAGATCAGGGTGGATGTTGGCAAAAAAGTGAATGAAGTTGATGAGCTCATTGCAGCACACGAGGAAACCCCGATATAGTCATCAATATAGCGGAAGAAGAATTGAGAGGCCTTGCTTGTGCAGGCTTGCAGCATGGATTGCTCCACAAAGCCCACAAACGGGCAGGCTTAGTACCATGGCTACTCCTTTGCTTTGAAGGAAGTGAGTTGAGTCAAAGGAGGTTATTAAGAGTGAGAAAAAGTTCAACCAGGCAGAGGAGGGTGGTTGTGGATGGTGACTGGTTGGGTCTCTTGTCCAGAAAGAAAAGATGTTTCGACACTATCTCTACAGGGGATAAAGGAATTGGACATCCATAGTAAAAATGAGGTGGTCTGGTTCAGGGAATTTGAAGTCATTGAAGAGATGGAGAGCATACGAGGTATCGCAGATGTACGTGGGAAGGGATTGGACTAAGGGGAAAATGATAGACAAAACTAATTTGGTGGGGCAGGAGCAAGCAGAAACGATAGGTCTGCCCGGATTATTGGGTTTATGTATCTTGGGTAAAAGGTAAAAACGAGCAGTGCAGGGATGGGAAACAATGAGCTTAGAAGCTGTGGGAGGAAGGTAACCAGAGGTGATGAGGTCGAAGATGGCGGTTTGATGTGCTGTGGTGGGGTCCTGTGGAAGGGGTAAGTAGGAGAAGATGTCTGACATCTGTCATCTGGCTTTGCCAAGCTAGAGGTCAGTGCGCTAGACCACAACAGCACCACCCTTGTTGGCGGGTTTGATGGTGAGGTTGGGATTGTTGTGGAGAGAGTGGAGGGCAGAGCGTTCGGAGGAGGTAAGATTAGAATAAGGGGGGGGGGGTTGAAGTTGAGACGGTTGATGTCTCAGCAGCAACTATAAATAAAAAAATTCCAGAGCGGCCATGTCATCCAAGAGGAAGAAGAAGCCTTAAAGCTGGAGTAGAGGCCCTTGTTTACGAGAGATGATGAGCTGGAGGTGACGTTTTTCAAGAGGTGATGAGGTTGGAGACCCTAAGACCCCTTCTTCCACTTCAAGAGACCCAACCTCCAACACCACTCTCCTCCATATGGGAATTTATCCTCACTCTTAATAACTTCTCCTTTAATTCATTGCACTTCCTTCAAAGCAAAGGAGTAACCATGGGTACCCGCATGGGGCCCAGCTACACCTGCCTGTTTGTGCTTTGTGGAGCAATCTATCCTGCAAGCCTACACAGGCAAGGTCCCTCAACTCTTCCTCTGACAACTACATCAGGGCTGCCTCATGTACCCATGATGAGCTTGTCAACTTCATTCACTTCACTGCCAAGTTCCACCCTGATCTCAAACCCACCTCATCCATCTCTGATAATACTCTCCCTTTCTGGATCTCTCTATCATTATCTCAGGAGACAAGCTTTCCACCAATATATTTTACAAGCCCACCAACTTCGACAACTATCTCAATGACCTCACCCCTGTCCCCTGCAAAGATTCTATTCCTTTCTCTCAATTTCTCTGTCTCTGCTGCATCTGTTCCCAAGATGAGGTATTTCAGTCCAGATCATCTGAAATGTCCATGTTCTTTCACAAACACGGCTTCCCTCCCCCCACCCCCCCACCATCATCAACTCAGCCCTCACTCGCATCTCCTCCATTTCCCGCTCACCTGCCTTGCCTGTCTTTGTCCCCAGATGTAACAAACACAGGATTCCCCTTGTATCACCCCACTAGCCTCCACATATAGTACACTATTTGACCTGATGAGTTTCTACAGCATTTGTGATTTTACTTTTTAAATAAAATCCGAATATTGGCAGAGAACACAACAAATGATAATGTATACATTTAAATGTAGATATCCAGCATGGTAACAGGCCATTTTGGCCCACAGGTCTGTGCTGCCCAATTTACACCCTATTAACCTACACCCCCAGTACGTTTAGAATGGTGGGAGGAAACAGGAGCTCCCGGGAAAAACCCCGCAAACATGGGGAGAACGTTCAAACTCCTTATAGACAGCGTGGGATTTGAACCCCAGTCCCGATTGCTGGTGCAGTAAAGGATTTGAACTGACCGCTATGCTAACCGTGCTGCCCTTATGTTATTAAGGTTTTTTCTTTTTCAATTTTTTATTAACATTGAAATTTCACATCCCAAAATACAGAGTACATATGGATCTATATTAAAATCTCATCACATTTAAATGATATCATTTCATCCAACATACTCTACATTTTAATCAGATTATATTGTATTGATATTTTATTATTTTTTTAAAAAGGACAATCTAAACCCATTACCAAGAAAGAGGCCATTTAGCTAAAAAAAAGGATAGAATTCATATCAGAGAGATACATTACCTCATTAGTCAACATTTCTACCTTCATAACAAATCAAAGATTATAAAAGTAATTCAAAAATGGTCCCCACAGTGTTTGAAAATTTACATTCAAATCGGAAATTGAGCATCTAATCTTCTCTAATTTTAAACATGACTTGACGTCTCGTAGCCATTGAGCATGATTAGGCAGGGTAACGTCCCTCCATCTGAGCAACACCCCCTGCCTAGCCATAAGAGAAATAAATGCTAATCAATGCAGCTCAGATATTGTTAAAATTATGTCACACTCTCCAACAATACCAAATTAACTAGTTAAGGGATTAGGTTTAAAATTAACTTTAAATGGCGCAGAGGAAATTTGAAATACTTTGATCCAATATTTCTCAGGACTCTGGCATGTCCAAAACATGAATTAATGAAGCATCTCCATTGTTGGATTTATCACAATGAGGAGATACATCCACATGAAAATAAGTTGATTTGACTTTGGACATGTGATCCCTATGCACTACTTTAAAATGGAGAGAGTGACAGGCACGTAAAGAAGAGGTATTAACCAATTTGAGGTTTTAACAGAATGTCAAATGCTGCCTAGATGTTAAGAGAAGTCACTTACACTTTATTTCAGGAATTTGGCTCTGGTTCATGTTCTGAGAAAGGAGGTGATCATGTTTGATGCTGACTATACATGTAACTACTAATTTTCAAATCTGTGCCTAAATTCTAAATGAAAAAAGACCCTAAACATTCTAAACAGTGATCATATGAGGTTGGTTAATGAATCACATAAGGATTGCTTGAACGCATCTTCCTCCACCTGCAGTTTTTGTGTTTGTATATGAGATATATGCTTTGCTTGCTTGGGGGTCATTTCATGTTAAAATTTCACCAAGATGATTTTGTCTTCAGCTCAAATCTTCTTGAAGCAAAATGTATTCAGTGGGAAAAACTCAACTTCTATTTTATGTAACTAAAACAACTAGTTTTATGAACTAGTGGTGGGTGATAGGGTGGCATGGTTTTCAGGTTTAGTCCATTGCTTGTGTGACCTTATTTACTTTTGACACTTTTCTTGCTTGCACTGATGTTTTTATGAAACAAAATATTGTAATTGAGAATAAATTAACATATTATGTGGGGAACTAACATGCATCTTTAAAAACTAAAAATGTTGGAAACAGTGGTTTATTCAGTAATGATTGAGGGAAAAACAGATGTAATATTTCAGGTCAATGCCTTTCTATCTGAATGTCCATTGAAGTTTATATTATAGAAATCTGTACTCAAATCTTATTGTTCTTTGTTCTCTTGTGTGGGCTGTCTGCTGTTTTTTCCCCCTGAAAGCTCATCGAGGCCATTCCTTTTTAGTTAGACCTTAAGACACAAGAGCGGAAATAGGCCATTCAGCTCATCAAGTTGGTCCCGCCTTCAATCATGATTCATTTTTCCACTCATCCTCACTGCCCAGCCTTCTCCCCAGAGCCTTTGATGCCCTGGCTAATCAAGAACCAGTCAATCTTTGCCATAAATACACCCAGTGACTTGGCCTCCACAACCCCCTGAGGCAACAATCCTGCAGATTCACTACCATCTGGCTAAAGAAATCTACAGCCTTTGCTGACTTTCCTTGGTAAATCCTGATACTGCTGATTTACCAAGGAATGGCTATTTGAATGGCAATAGATTAAGAGATGGGGAAGTGCAGAGAGATCTAGGGGTACTTGTACACCAGTCTCTGAAGGCGAGCATGCAGGTACAGCAGGCGGTTAAAAAGGCAAATGGCCTTCATATCAAGAGGGTTTGAGTATAGGAACAAGAATACCTTACTGCAGTTGTACAGGGCCTTGGTGAGACCCCACCTGGAGTATTGTGTGCAGTTTTGGTCACCTTATCTAAGGAAGGATGTTCTTGCAATGGAGGGAGTGCAGAGGCGATTCACCAGGCTGATACCTGGAATGGCAGGAATGACTTATGAGGAAAGATTGCGCAAATTGGGATTGTACTCGCTGGAGTTTAGAAGATTGAGAGGGGATCTCATAGAGACCTATAAAATTCTGGCAGGACTGGACAGAATGGATGCAGATGGGATGTTTGCAAGGATGAGAAAATCCAGAACCCGGGGCCATGGTTTGAGGATAATAGGCAAACCATTTAGGACCGAGATGAGGAGGAATTTCTTGACCCAGAGGGTGGTGAATCTGTGGAATTCATTGCCACAAAGGGCAGTAGAGGCAGGTTCATTAAATATATTTAAGAGGGAATTAGATATATTTCTTCAGTATAAGGGTATTAAAGGTTATGGAGAGAAGGCGGGGACGGGGTACTGAACTTTAAGATCAGCCATGATCTCGTTGAATGGCGGAGCAGGCTCGAAGGGTCGAATGACCTACTCCTGCTCCTATCTTCTATGTTTCTATGTTTCTATGTTTCCTCTGGTTGTCTCTCGGAAATTATTGCTCTAATCACACTGATTAGGAAACTTTTTAGGAAAAGTTACATACGCTGTTGCGAGAGAGAATCAAGTGTATGAGGACATGGAGTTGAAGTACATTTTGAGGAGATTCTATATAGAAATCGCATAGGCCCATGGGGCCGAATGGATGTTTTATAAATTATTTAAACCTTTCCCTCTTGAGCTTGTACATAAAAGTGGGAAAGATAAATCTTCACAAATGCTATTAATGGAAATTAAACAAAAAAAATTAACTGATAGATCATGAGATGTGTATCAATAGAAAGGTTTCAAAGATGGTATTTATTATGTTGACAATAGAGATAATTCCTTGATACACAAGTGGTCATTTCTCATTAATTTTTCCCATCCTTGGGCATAGCATAGCAGATAGCCCAATGCTATTACAGCACTGGAGACCTGGGTTCAATTCTGATGCTGCCTGTAAGAAATTGGTACATTTTCTCCATGTCTGCATGGATTTCCTCTGGGCACTCCACTTTCCTCCCACCTTCAATAATATATGGGGGTTGTAGGTTAATTGGGATATTTGGGTGGCATGGGCTCGTGGGCTAGAAGGGTCTGTTATTGTGCCATATATCTAAATTTTTTTTAAAAATGATCTCATTTAGCAGTGGTAGGAAGGAACTATTTGAAAAGAAAACAAAAGGTCAAGCTATTAGTTGAATAGGTACCTGTCTCAAAAAATGAGCAAGTCACATTCTCCGTGCAGAGCGTTTTGTATTCCCCTGATTCTCAGGAATCTTTTTGCCCTTAAATACAACATTTCTAGCGACCTAAACTGCAGTTGCACCTTTGCACTCTGTTCAATCAGACACAAATAACTTGACATGAAGGTCAGCTTCTGAAGACATTTATGTACACATTGAAAGCTATGTGTTCAATATTGTTCAGTTCTCAGGACAGATATTTGATTGACTAACTTTTAGAGACTGTAAAAAAATAAATTGATATCATTTGTTTGGGCACTCTCACCCTTCTTTAGGAATGTGTGCATCTCATCTCTTCACTTGTCAGAAAGGCGCAACCACGACTGCGCTTCCTTAGAAGGCTGAGGCGGGCAAGCCACCAATCTATCTATTTTCTACAGGATCTCTATCGAGGGCATCTTGGCCGGTTACATCACAGTGTGGTACGGTTGCTGTTCAGCATTAGAGTGGTGGTCAATCGACAGGACCAGAAGATCAGTGGGGTTGCCCTCCCCCACATCAATATAATTTACTGGGATCGTTGTTCAAAGAGGGATCATAAAATCATTAACTACCCCTACCACCATGCACAAGGCATCTTTCCCTACTCCTGTAGGGAAATAGATATAGAAACATTAGAACTACAACCACCAGGCTGAGAATGACTGATAAACTGCTAAAACAATTCTCTGAGTCTCCACTATTTATTAATAATATTTATTTTGAATATGCATATATGTACTGTACTTGGCTGTGTGTGTGTATATGTCTTAAATTTTAAATTTTTTTCTTAAATTTAGACATACAGCATAGTAACAGTCCCTTTTGGTCCATGTGCCCGTGCCGCCCAATTAACCTACAACCTCCTGTACATTTTTGAAGGGTGGAAGGAAACCGGAGCCCCTGGGGAAAACCCACGGAGACATGAAGAGAACGTACAAACATCTTACAGACAGCGGGGAATTTGAACCCCGGTCCCAATCGCTGGCACCTGAACTGCTAACCATGCTGTCTGCATATGTGTTTGCACTGTGGACCAAAGTTTTGTGGGTTTGTACTGGTACAATCGGATGATAAACTTGAACTCAATCAATGACTGCTGGTAAACTGAACACAAACTATTGGGCCAGTGTGTTCAAAGTGAAAAGAAAATGGAACTCTATTTGAGACACCTGATGTATTTGACAAAACACATGGATATGAAATGAAGAAAGGCAGAAAGCTCTGATTTCTATTCCATAACTCTGTTTACCCAATGTCAGAGATCTAGGGCAAAAAGTGATCATGTTGGTAGCCTCCACTTCTGTACCATTATGATTTGTTCATATCAGGTAAATAAGATGTCATAAGTTAATGCTTTGAATCAAATGAGATCTCAGTTAGCTATTTCCATTTTTTGTCTCACTTTTGTTCCACGTTTTGCTTGGACTCCTGTCCTCTCCCAGCAGCGTTGCTAGTGATCTACCATCCTAAAGGCACAAAGTTTGAATGGCTTCTCTCCAGGCATTCATTGAAGCAGAACCTGATTCATCAACAGTCCCGTACTGAGGTGCTTGTTGATGCTGGCTGCCCCAGAAGTATAACGTGTACTTTCCCTGATCTATATTACTCCCTGCGAGATGCATGAAGCTTCAATGTGCTTTCAAACCTCTCGCATCAATCTGATGGATGAGCAATTCATCTAATGCTTCATTGCACATTCCCAGGAGGCGGTCATGATTTTCTTTCAGTTCCTCCAAGGTAGCACTACTATTCTGTCATCCTCCAGCAAGCTATCACAGCATTTGGCTAATTCCCATCGGGCCATCTATTTCTTCTGGTGCAACATGCCCCTCAAAAGCCTGGTTCCGCTTTTAAGGTGTCGATATTTGAGTGTGGAGAGCTCATTTACTGCCACTTCGGTCATGACTTGCTACTCTCCCTATCACCCTCTTACCTTCTCTCTACCAGTTTCTCCACAACACGTTTGCAGTCGTGATGCATGTGAGCCAGTCAGTTAAAATATTGGAGATTCTACTAGGCAATGCTGTTGGTCAAAAAGAAATACATGAGAAAATAATGTAACTGCAGTATCACTATAAATTAATGACTGAATATAATGATCTTCAGGCACGATTTTAAAACTGTGGGAAAGCAATGCTAATGCTGCTTTAACCTTCTTCTTCGGGAGTAAATAAATTTCCAGACCATATTTCTTTTGAACACATCTAACTTCCTGAGCTGGAGTCATTTTAACCCAACTCTCGCAGCCTCAATTAGACTTGCTTTATTGGACATCCAATTGTCTAATTGTTGCTGATCTTTCAAATTGCTGTGCCTGCAGTTTGTTACTTAGCACAGAAAAAGGATGCAGATTTTCCTGACGCGTGGAAGCTCTTTCACTGAAAGCCTGCTCTAATGATACCCTGCTAAAATGACTGCTAAAAAGG
This sequence comes from Narcine bancroftii, assembly GCF_036971445.1. Taxonomy (NCBI): domain Eukaryota; kingdom Metazoa; phylum Chordata; class Chondrichthyes; order Torpediniformes; family Narcinidae; genus Narcine; species Narcine bancroftii. Next base: position 71,321,296 of record NC_091478.1, read on the forward strand.
CATAAAATTGCAACGGTTGACCAAGTTCAGAGGAAACGGGAAAGGTGAAAGTTAAATTGTCTTGGTTATTTGACAGGAAAAAAATACAGCAAATCATGACTCATAGCCTAACCTTGAAGAAGTGAAATCGTCATAAACTTGCATGTATTTTTATGTTTTGACCTCACAGAAATTGACTGAACTTTACAGTATTAACTGCAATTATTAACTATAGGCTTGCTAACCAATGCTCAGTCCAACAAATCTTCCTATGTCATTTTTTTGCATTAACTCTGCCTTCTGCTGGCCTAACCAGGACCTCTCATTGGTACCAGTTGCAGGTTAGGCCTTAGTTTGGTCACTTTTATCAGCTTCTGCAGTTTTGTTCCTGCTTGAATCAGGCGAATCAGTTGACAATGTAAATAATTACATCAATGGAACCCACATAAATGTGGAACATGAAACTTTACTCGTATCAGAATTCAATCAATAGTTTAACTAGGATTCTGAAATTCAGCCATGGCAGACCTGGGGGACATACTGAAAATAATTACAAGAGTGGAATTGTACCTCCTGGGGGATATTGCAGATGTACAGTTAAGACTGACCAAATACCAAATTTTGTTCATGAAGGTCGCCTTGGCGGTAGCCAGCAAGTGTATAGCGGTTTCGTGGAAGTCCGACTCCCAACTAAATACCACACGATGGAATGTGGAAATGCATTCTCCTGGAGAAAATCATGTACAACCTAAGGAAGAACCATAACACATTCGCTGGGGATGGGCAACCTTATCTGAGATATTTGGTACTTAGTTAGATTAGTTTCCCACCGCCCCCCCAACTTTAGAAATAGAGATACTGTAATGATCTGTCCCAAGTAGGAAAAGGAATGTAACTAATGAAACAGGATATGGTGCAGACGATGTGCTTTTTTCCTTCCAATTCTTTTCTTTCTTTTATTTTCTGTTTATGTTTTTGTAGGGACCAATGGCCTCATTGATGTCTGTATTATGTTACGGAGTCCAGAGGACCCCAAAAACTAGCTGCAATAGATATGCACCACAACACAGGGTCACTTCAACCAAAGTTGTTTTTAATTATAATTGAACCAGAAAACAGAATTAAACTTTAACCTACTTAATTAACCTACCTAACCTACTTAATCCCCCCTCTAATACTAAGTGGAGGTGTGTGTAATGTATATTTAAGATTAGAAAAGTACTTTGGATCACAGTCCAATCTCACTGGTTGCAGGCAATTCTTGTTCTGTGCACAGAAGTTAGCAATAACAAAGTTCACCAGTCTTTGGTGCTGAACAGGCAAATGGTTACTACTCAGGAGGGTTCTTGCTGGTTTTCAGAGAGAGATTCCTTTTGTTCCAGGACATCCACACCTGATTCCTTTCCAATCAGTCTTGCTGATGAAACTTGCCCCCTTCAGGGTTCTCCAGATGATCCTCTTTCTTTCGGGTCACCTCAGACCGCCAATCTTCTCCTTTGACCAGACAGCCTTCCAAAGGTTTGCCAGCTTTATCCTTCTGGAACTGATTTCTGTGTCTCTCATCTCTGTGTCACTCCCTCCATCTCTGAGAGCAAAACTATTCTGATTTTGCCTGCAAAGATCACATGCTCTCCTGGATCAGCTATATTCTGCACCTTGGTTGCTCTTTCTGTAATAAGCACTCTCCAAAAGTCCTGCAAATGTTCTGTGTTTTAAAATGTGTGCGTGCAAACTGTTCTAGCAATTCCTCCCAAGCCACCTCAAAATACTCTGTCACAATTAACATAAATTAATTGATGATATATTAAATTGTATGTGGGGGTGGGAGTGATAAATACAGACCCTGTATATATAGAGGAATGCTGGAAAGATTGAATGCTTTCGTGAGTTTTGTGAGTCTATGAAAATCATAAATAAAATATATTTTTTTAAATTATTTCAGATTTCCAACATAAAGTTTTTTTTAACATTGTAGGCATGTCTTTTGTATATTCATTTAGCTTTGGGGAGCCAGGTTAGCCTAGTGATTTGCACAACTCTGTTACACCGCCAGCGACTGGGACTGGGATTAAAACCTGGTGCTGTCTGTAAGGAGTTTGTACATTATCCCCTTGTCTGTGCAAGTTTCCTCTGGGTGTTCTGGTTTCCTCCCACCATTCAAAACGGGTTATAGATTAATTAGGTGTAATTGGGTGGCATACGCTCCAGGGCCAAAAGGGCCTGTTATTCTGCCATATGCCTATATTTTAAAAATTTAAATTTAAATTTAAAATGTAAAATTTTTTGGCTTGTTCAAAAATTATGATGACCCTTGAAAAGAAAGACACAACCAGTTGCCTTACATTCATGATGCCTCACGGGATCCAGGTACTGGAGTTGGGATTCGAGATGGTTCTGAAGGCAAGAAAGCACTGAAGGCTTCCTGATCGCTGGAGTTAAATCCATGGACACTCAGTGACTGAGGAGGGACCCTCGTTCGCTTCTCTTTCTCATTTACAGTAAGGGGTGCCAGGTAGCTCTAATGGCGACTCTTTATTTTTCAGCCGGAAAATTTAAAGTATATCATGTTATATTTTAAAACGTTTTTTTGTGACAATAAAAGGAACCTTGAACTTTGAACCTGGGAACCTTGATGCACACTCTGCAAATAGCAAGTGAATGAAAAGAATCAGCAAAGTTTCAGTCCTTCAGAATTTTGAATCACTGTGAGGATCTTCACCTGGTGATACTGAAGAAATACTCATCCATGAAGAAGGTAGTGTGACGTGGAGAGGCATCTGGATGTGGTGTTGTTCTTCAGCGCCACATCCTTGAATGTCCAGGTGAAAGAAATAACAAGACTTTTATAAGACGTGAGGCCCATTCATGGAATATTACTATAATTTAGGGAATGAGGGTGTTTGGATGCTCTCCTGAACAGCGCTGTCTGGTCTCCGAATGTCGTCCTTCATTTCCTATATATATTAGCTCTGCAAGTTAATCTTGCTTAGAGGGTGGGGTTTAATTAACGGATCTTTTTGCCTTTTTTTTCATTTTTAATATTTTGATATAATGGATTTGATTTGGAAGGGTGCACACAATTTGTTCTATATATGATCAATTTTTTATTTGAAAAGTACAAATTATCTGTCTTTTCTTATATTCCAGCCGATGTATTGGATTTATATGTGTGCATGTTTGTTTCATTAAACTCAATAAAAATATTTTTAAAAGGAAGGAAGAAATAACAGGTTTGGGAGGTGTGGTTGATATAAAGCTTTTGGCAGCACTTCTCAGAGTTGGTGCTCATTGAATCTGGAGAGCACTGTAGGAATTTGCAGATGAGATGTCAATCAAGAGGGATCCTTTGCGGGAGATGGGGAGGAGAATTGCCGGAATTTTACTCAGTATGGTGGGTGGCCCTCAAATGGCAGAGAGGTGGGGGACAAGGGTAATTGGTATGGGTATGAGAGAACCAGTACCACTTTTGATAAAGCCACTAATCCAGGAATTTCACCTTCGTGCTACCCTCATGTAGAGTTTCAGCTGCACTGAGGCAACTGCTGTAAGACTTATGGATCTTCAGAATCATGGGCTTTTACTGTATCCAGTGAAATGAGTTAGTTTTGTAAAAAATGTGCACTTCCCCTGATTGGCACACATGTTGTGCTGCACTGTATTGTATTTAACCAGATGTTAAATGACTCAACTCTTCTTCTAATTGTATAATACTCTCCAAATGACTTGTCTCTGAGTTGACAACAGCTTCATGTGGTGACGCTGGTGAGTGCTGTGGTGAGGTTAGTTGCCAAGTCGGCATTCTGGATTGCCTCTGCTGTGGTTCTGACTATTTGTAACAAGAACACATGTACATGTTCTCGCTGCTCTTAAAATAACCCAGTTCATGATTCAACACATTTACAGAGAGATACAGCACGAAAAGAGGTCCTCGAATCCACTGAGATCAGCAATCATCAAGTTGCCATTTTTACACTAATTTTATCCTTACCTATTTTATCCTCCCCACATTCCCATCAACCCCACCTGTTTTCTATCACTCCTTTACACATTTGGGGCAATTTACAAGAAGCCAATTATCCTATTGACAAACACATTTTTCCTGTCAACAGACACGTTTTAGGGTTGTGGAGGACACCAGATGACCTAGAGAAAGCCCATACTATCACGTGGAGAACATGCGTTCCATGCTGACACATCTGAGACCAAGACCTAGGAGCTGATTGTGAAAACCAGAGGTGTATGTCCCAGTGATCACTAGGGTTGAGAAGGTGAGCAGATTCCTGGGAGTTACTAACTCAGAGAACCTTTCCAGGTCCCAACGCATGAATGCCATTGTGAAGAGAGCATTTCAGCATCTCTACTTCCTCAGGAGTTTGCGGAGGTTTGGTATGACAACGAAAACCTTGGCAAACATCTACAGATGTGTAGTGGAAAGTGTGCTGACTGGCTGAATCATGGTCTGCTGTGGGGGCACCAATACCTCTGAGGAGAAAGCCCTGAAAAAGGTAATGGATATAGCCCAGAACATCACAGGCAAAACTCTCCCCACCATTGAGAAAATCTACATGGAACGCTGCCATCGGAGAGCAGCAGCAGTCATCAAGGGTCTAATGCCACCCAGGGCATGTTCTGTTCTCGCTGCTGCCATCAGGAAAGAGGTATAGGTGCCATAAGATTCGTATCACTAGATTCAAGAAAAGTTGCTACCCCTCCACCTTCAGACTCCTCAACAACAAACTCAATCAAAGGTGAAATTCGTAGGTAAAACTGCCAACATTTTTCCTAACCTTGATCAAGGGCTCAAGCCCGAAACGTTGGTTATGTATTTTTATCTTTGCCTCATAAAGGACATTGTTTGACCTGCTGAGTTTCTCCAATATTGTGTTTTCACTTTTTATTTTTAACTCAGAGACTCATTTAATGACTCTTACCTTGCGCATTATTTAAATACTGAATATTTTTTCTGTATTTGCACAGCCAGTTTGTTTACATTTCTTTGTTTGTTTACATTTCCTTCTTTTGTATATGTATCTTTCTTTTTGATTAGGAATTGCTCACACTAACCATCCAAGACTCTCATTAGTACAAAATTTATCTAATTTTATAGATAAAATACTTGACCTACATTTGTATTTGTCTGTATGTGTGTTATGTCTGGTTGTATGTCTGCATGTTTTTGCACTGAGGACCAGAAAATGCTGTTTCGTCGGGTTATATTTATACAGTCAAATGGCAGTACACTTGACGAGTATTGTTTACAGTTGATGGTAAGTGGAAAATTTGCCTGGACTGCATGAAAAAGGATCTCAGGGTTGTATGCGATGACAATTATGCACTCTGACAATCAATTTGATTGTCAGAAATGAAGCCGCGTAACTGGAACTGGTGGCAGTAGCTACACTGACAGTCACTTCTCATCCCGTTCATTTAATCTAATCTATCGGAATAAAACTGGTAGTCTTGGGATTTGATTGTACAAACTAGGGACACTCTCTTCTCTGAATGTTTACATATTCTCCAGACACTTCATTATCTCTCACCGAGTGATCTTTAATATTTCATATTTAAATAAAATATTCTGCAGAAATCTCTGAAAAAAAATCAGGATCAATAAGATGTAAAAAGAATGCATTTTTTGAGTGGAAATTCTGGACTGATATTTTAATTCACATTATGTTCCTCAACTACCATGCAGGTCCATGGCCTTGTTCCTCAACTACAATGCAGACCCCCATGGCCTTGTTCCTCAGGTACAACACAGACCCATGGCCTTGTTCCTCAGCTACATCGCAGACCTATGGCCTTGTTCCTCAGCTACCACAGAGACCCATGGCCTTGTTCCTCAGCTACAACACAGACCCATGGCCTTGTTCCTCAGCTACATCGCAGACCTATGGCCTTGTTCCTCAGCTACCACAGAGACCCATGGCCTTGTTCCTCAACTACCACGCAGGCCCATGGCCTTGTTCCTCAACTACAATGCAGACCCCCATGGCCTTATTCCTCAGCTACAACACAGACCCATGGCCTTGTTCCTCAGCTACAACACAGACCCATGGCCTTGTTCCTCAGCTACAACACAGACCCATGGCCTTGTTCCTCAGCTATAACACAGACCCATGGCCTTGTTCCTCAGCTACATCGCAGACCTATGGCCTTGTTCCTCAGCTACCACAGAGACCCATGGCCTTGTTCCTCAACTACCACGCAGGCCCATGGCCTTGTTCCTCAACTACAATGCAGACCCCCCCATGGCCTTATTCCTCAGCTACAACGCAGACCCATGGCCTTGTTCCTTAGCTACAATGATTTACCTTGCTAGATGAACGCTTGAGTGTGTATTGGAATTAGCTCTTTGAAGTTGTGAAGATCAAAAGTCAGAAATTCCTGTCTTTCTTGTCTGCTTGATTTGAGGTTCTCCTGCCTTGATCCTGCTGTATTCATACTTAACTGTATGGGGATCCCTGCAGGTTATAAGATGTGAAGGGGTTATCCAAGGACTGAATTAAGTGTATCAATCATTCAGGTGCCTTGCCATTCGGCGTGGGTGATCCATCCACCTCTGCCTCTGACCCTCTGAATTGTAGTTGTTGCTTTCCCCATTCTTCTTCAGTGAAAGTTCCCTTTTTGAGCTGAGACCATAGTCAACGTTGAGTTCATGATTATACAAAGGAAAAATACTGAAGTGGTTTCCCGTTGCCTTCTTCAGTTGCAGAGTCCATACTGGATGGGTCACCCTGGCCATTGATCAGCAGAGTTATCTGCCCAGCATTTTTAGTTTTACAACCATAAATTCCAATTTGTAGAATAAGCTGGTAGAAACCATTCACTGTCCACAATCCATGGCTTCACGTGACCTGATTGGGAGGTTAAACAGATACTAAACCTTGCCCAAGGGTGGCCTGTAGGCTACGGAAGGAGTGCCTTGGACCTCCTTTTGCTGAGCAATTGCACAGCACTGACACCAAAAGGTATATCATTACCTGTAAAAACACAACGCTGGAGAAACTCAGCAGGTCAGACAGCGTACTTTATATAGCCAAGATAAATTTGCATAACCAATGTTTCAGGCTTAAACCCTTCATCAAAGTATGAACAAAATCTAGGCAGGTGCCTGAACAAATTAGGGAGGGAGGGCTCACCAGCAAATGAGGGGGAGGGGGGGTTGGGGATGGTTCTGTGAATGGTGAGAGAAAGGCACAAACCACTGGAGGAAAGAGGGATAGTGAAGAGAGGGAGAATGGGGAGAGGGCTAGTGGAAACTGGTGAAGTCGATGTTAATGCCATCATTACCTGTGCATTCTTTTGATTTGCTTCTGACCATTTTGCAAATTTTCTTCAACTTGCATGTATTTTTGCAAATTTCACACCAAATAAATGGTGATTCAAGAATCCTCTAATTATACCCAGGATGATGAGTAACCCCAATTACTCATGAGTGTTTTCCACAGATAAGTTCAGCACTCCACCTTGAGCACAGAGGTGCTCAAGAGGGGCTACCTGCCTTTCTCTCCCCTTCTCCACATCAATGTAAATTGCACATCTGTGTTGACCCCACAAGTTTCAGAATGCATGGTGTAAGGTAAAAACATCATGAGATGGGACCGGAGAAGGAGTCACCCAGTACTAAGGAGTAACAGAATGCAGATGTGACCTTGTCCACTCAAGATAAGCTTGGCACTAACAAGCTGATGAGCAGCAGACTAACAGTGAAGGGTAGCAACAGTTTATTCATTGGACAATGTAATGGTATGATCATTTACTAAGTACGTATCCTGAGGTATAAAAAAAACACCACTTGCTGATAACGGCAGAATGCGCCTTCTCCAACTAACACTGTTAGTTGGAAGTGTTACAATCCGGTAATAAAGAACAAAGAACCTTGATTTCGACTCAGTCTGGTGTCTGACTCACTCATTCATGAACAAAGCAGACCTAACAATGGTTAAGTGCTCATGGGGCAGTTGTGAGTTACTTTGAGCATGTTCTAATGCACCAGCCTTTAAGGCAACGCATTCAGTATTTATATCATATTTAGATGTGTTTCGAAAGAAATGAACTCAAATTTTATTTCACACATGGTCTGCCCTCTGAGAAAAACACAATTCTCTTGGAGGTAATTTATGTAATTTCAAAGGGGAAAAAAAAGCCCCATCAGAGTGTTTATGTTTTTTTGAAATAGTAGTTGAATTTTGAGGGAAAAACAACTGATATTAAAGTATTCTTATTTTCTGCTCCATCTCATAAAGACAGTTATGAAAATGAAATTGCGGGAAGAGACTCAATGCTGAAATAGCGCATTGAAGTCATAAACTGCCCAATGGAGAAGGAACAATCAAAATGAGCGAACAATGATAAGCTGGAAGAACCCAGTGGATCAGGCAGCATCCATGTCGAATGATCAGTCAACTTTTGGGACAGGAGAGTGTCTCAGAGATGATGGAGTTTTGGACAGAAGATGTGAGATGGGTATTCAGTCATTGAAATGAGCCTTTGAACTCACCTGGTCAAAGTAGCCATCAGTAATGTAAGCAGAACATCTGGATTGGATGATTTTAGACTGTGTAGAAAGTTATGGATATAATTTAAAGGCAATCTCTGCAACTGGAATGAAAAGGCATTCATCTTAGAATTTGTTACCACAGGCGATTGTGGGGGCCAAGTCATTGGGTGGATTTAAGGCAGAGATTGATAGGGTCTTGATTAGTCAGGGCATCAAAGATTATGGGCAGAAGACCAGGCTTATGGGGCTGAGTGGGAAAATTATTAAATGGCGGGGAAGGTGCGATGGGCTGAAAAACGTATTTCTGCTCCAATGTCTTACCGACTTCACTGTTGAGGAACAACTTGTAATGACAGGAAATGTGCATCTATATAAATAAGAAAGGATGAAGAAACTTGATCTTTCCTATGTTTAACAGAGGCTGGCCAAATAGCAGTCTTCAAAATTCTGAAAGATTCTGACAAAATGAACACACAGGGAATGATTCTACTTCTGGAGAAAAGTAAAACTTGAGACCATTAAAACAAGCCAGCAAATAGTAAGCTCAGAATAATTATCTTTACCTTGTGGTTTGGACACATAAAAGGAAGTAGAAGATGGAGAAAGGAAGGGAAGGTTTTGCTGATAGAGTTGGATGAGTAATCACAAGGAGAAATGGGCAAACCACAGAACTGTTCGGGCATTTTGAAACCATCTTGAAGGGTTCACTGAATATATTTTGAGGCATTCTGATAAGAAGCAGAACAAGGAGATCTGTGACATTGACGATCTCCACAAAGTTGATGAGGAGTTGAAAAACCAGCATTTTTCCGCCTTCAAACTTGAAGGGGCCATTATTTTCCCCGGTATATTTGACTGGTGCACTTTTAGTGTTGCATCCTGATCTTGATTACTAAAAAATCTTACCAGGACCGGTCGTAGTCTTCGATCATCTGGTCTTCTGGGGCCAAGGGTCCAATGGGCTCTATCAATAAGCAAGTTTTCTTTGAGTCTTCCTGTTCCCAAAATTTGTGGAATCCATTTCCCAAAGAACCCCACCGGGTCATTCCCTTCAGTCCCTTATATTATCGATTTTATCCAGCAGCAGTTGTTTATCCAGTTTCCAAGCTGTTGCGTTTTCTTTCACGGCCTTCAGTTTTTCCTGAGCCATTGTCAGTTCATTTTCCACCCTGTGTCGTCGGGTTTTCAAGCACTGTCGCCATCACTGATATTTTGTCTACTGCCTCTTTCAGCACATTTTGTATCTTAGAAAATTGTTTCCAACAACATTTGCAGATTGGGTGTCTTCCCCCCCCCCCCCCCCACCCCCCCAACATCAGGCAGCACCCTCTCCCTCTTCACCACTCCCTTGTGGACTTTCTGTCAACTATCTCGGTGACTTTTGAACTGCTTCATCTTCGTTTTTTAGGTCTTATTTTTCTCCCATATCATTTTCTATTTTTAGTACGTAAAATCTTTAATCTGGCAATGCTGAATCATCTTTTTTCATTAATCTTCACGGAGAGCTCTTCTAACCACATCTGGTTAGATCCTTCACATGGCCACAATCCCCCTGTGCCGCCCAATTGCGCTCAATTTAACTTTCAACCCAGTTGGAAAGTGGGAGGAAACCAGAGCGACCGGAGGATACCCATGGAGTAAAGGGAAGAACATACAACTCAGTACAGACAGTGCCAAATTCAAACATGGGTCACTGGCACGTAGCAGCATTGCGCTAACCGCTGCGCTAATCATGCATCCCATCTCATTAGCCACTTCTTTTCCCATCCGTGGAAATGTTTGCAGTTACCCCTTTGGCTTCATCACCTTAGAACCCATAAAACTAGAGTGGAGGCAAGTCACCCTCAATCTCCAAGGACTGCACGAGTGGTAAAGAACTCACCTTAGTCAAACCCAGCACCGATGTTAAAGGTCAAAAAGATTATGACAAAGTTACAGTGACAGAATTGTATCAATTCTATTAATCCTTTCCACTTATCTCAAAAAATGAAGGCAATTGAGTCTTCAACTTAACTGAAGAGCAAGACTGAAGACTGATCCTTGTGTGTTTTTGTGCCAATTTCCTTGGAAACTAAAAACTCCATTAGCTGAGGTTATAACATGTAAAATTGCCCATCTATTATATGTGATAGGTGCACATAAAATGGCCAGATTGAACAATGTTTACTTGTATAGAGTGCGACTAAGAAAACAACAAATTAATATAACTTTTTGAATCAGGTGTGCCATAGGCAACGAATGACTAAATGCCACTGTCACATTTAATTTTGTTAAGTATCACACAGCAGCCATAGAAATGAGCCCAGAAAGTGTTATATTTAAAGTAAAATTATTAATAAACTAATATAACACTTTATTTAATTTATCTAACTTAACTTATCCCCCAACTATACGCGGATGTGTGGAATACCCCCAAGCCACTACAGCTCAAGGCAAAATTCTCGAAAGGCAGTTCAACGTTCAGTCTCAGGACATCCAATGTTGACATGCAGGCTTTGGATGAATGTGAAGCAGTTCACCGAGTAGGTGGAGAGTCCAGTGTTAACAGAATGTTTATTAACTCGTGAAACTCTTGTTTTGGTGCTTCCAGCAAAATGTCCTTTTTTAGACTAGTGACAGCTAAATCTCCCCTCTTCTTTGGCATAGGGGATATGAAGTGAGTGATGGTCACAAAGCTTCCAGAACCCTTTCTGTGGGCCAGCTGATCAAAGTGGTCACAGAGTGGTATTCTCATTCCCCTATAGTCTGGAGAAATCAGACCAACTGTCTATCACCACACGAGGCCACCTTCAGCACAGTATCCCTTCAAAGGATACTGTGCTGACTCCTTAAAATGGCCACATCTCATTCCCCTATAACATGGGTAAGTCAAACAGATTGCCAAAAACCACACACGGGACCACTTTAGTACTGTATTACTTCAAGAGCTCAGCTCCACAGCTCCACAAAATGACCCTTGAGCAAACTGTGTACTGTGTCTTGAATCGGTTGGTCACGTGGTCTCTGCACCTGGGTTTTCCAGGGCCCCTTCCCCTCTCTTCAGATGTATCCAATTGAGGAGCACTCTGTCCTCAGCCTGCTGACAGTTCACCGTCACTCTCCAATGTCTGCAGGGTTTGATTAAATTTGTTCTCTTGAAGTGGCAGTCCAACACAATTGAAAATGAGCTGGGAGCACATAATAAATACAAATCTTATTTATTTCCCAATAGAACTCTGCAAAATCGACACCAGGTAGTGGGCCGTTAGACGGGCTGAATCGCAGCCCCAGCATCCAACGCAAGATGGTGCGGGCATCCCCTTCCCTTTTGAGGAGAAGCCCACGGTTGGCGACACACGTTGCCCCGGGGGACAGCGCTGCTTCCGTGTCACGTGCAGCTGGACGGGGAGTGACGCCGTGATGCACTGACATCACTCCCTAAGGCCAGCGCACCCCTCACAGGAAGTGGGCGGTCTTCTCGAGCAGCATGAGGAATTCAAAATAAAATTCAGCTATTGGTTCCCCTTGTGCTGTGTGGACATCTCTCAATTCGGTAGCACTGCTGTTAGCAGACGCGAAAACCACTCTATTTCTAAATTTTGGGAGGAAATGAAGAGCTTATTAAAAATGAAGGAAAATGATGCTTGTGAATCTTTGAAGTCAAAGAAAATCCAATTATGAATTGAAGGCAAGCATTCCAAAAATACTCTGTTTTCATCATCTTTAGATCTTTGTAAAAGGATGCAGCATCTGAATTCTTGGCTGACTTTCAGTTCAAGGCCTTGCAAACAGACGGCATCCCCCACTGAAATCCTGCATTTCTGTGAGGAAGAGTTTTTGTTTTGAATTCATCATGTCATCAACCAGATGAGGGACAAGGAGGGTCTACCAAGTGACTTCAGAAAGGCCAAGACTGTGACCATCATCAGGTAAGAAAACAAGAATGTGGTAGCTCAACAGGCTATTAATGGTGTCTGCTGCAGAGAGAGTCATAGCAGGATCCTCCTTAACCACCTGTTCTCTGCATCTCAGGATGAATCCCCCACGCTCTCTGACTGAATCACAAGGTGAATCCCCCACCTGCTCTCTGACTAAATCACATGGGTCCATTGAAAAATAAGTGCAAATTGTGAAACACACACTAGCTAAGTGTTGCGAAACAAAAGAAGACCCACACCTAGCTCTTCTATCATTATGAGCAACACCCTTAAGGGCTGACATGAAGTCCCTGGCAGAACTTCTAAATGGCAGGAGATGTAAAACAATTCTGCCAAGCAAAATACACCCTCCAGAAGACCAGGAGGAAACCAGAAGAAGACTGGCTGACACGCAAGAGGACGGATGCCAGCATTATAACGAACATGCACAAATATTGCCAAAAGGGGCAGCATGTGCATATTCAAGAGCCAAAGTTGAAAACATGGACCCCAGCAAAGGTCATCAGAGAAGCAGAGACACCAAGATCATACATTGTCAAGACAGACTCTGGCAATCAGCTGAGGAGGAACAGAATTCACATCCGGCCAACACAAGATGTGATGAAGCAGAAAGCTTTAATACCAGCAAAACCTGCAACACCAATATCAAGTGAGGTATCAAGTGAAGAGACCACAACCACTAATCAACACAGCAGTTGTCAGGTGAAGCACAACAAGCTACATCACCTACACATGGACCAGCAACACAGAGCCCAATGGTCACAACAAATCCACAAGATGGCGAAGCAACATACTGCCGCCAGTGTGATATTGATAAGAATTATTTAAAAATAATTGTTTAAATAAACTAGTGTACAAGTTCAATTACTTAAGTTGCACTGGAAAAAAAGTGATAAAGTACACTACATTTTTCTTTATCATGAGAAGGAGAGATGTTACATAATCAGGATGATGTGAATTATTTTGTAATCGTGTAAGAAGACACCCTTCTCACTGTAGTAACTGTCGGGCACCACTGTGGGGTGTATGAGCATGTGAACAATTTCCTGAGATGGTGGAGGCATCAGTAAGTAAAGTCTCCTTTGTTATTTGAATCTTGCATCTCTAAGTTACTTAAGAAGTCTCTTAAGTTGACCATTTGCCCATTGCTATCTTTATGGACTCACTAGAAGAGTCAAGAATGTTTTGAGTGCTGGCGGTATCAGTCCCCCCCAGCCTGGTTAGCTCCTTGGTGGAGTAGTTCCAGGTCTCTATAATTTCACAATGACTGCATGCATGCCCACTTGAGGTCCTTCCATTGTCTGCTACTTCCCAGTTTCGGAGGGTAAGTGGGGTGCCCTTGTGCCAGGTTTGGGACTGTGTGCTCACTGGTCGGGCTTGCAAAGGCTCAGGCACACAGTGGGAGGAAGTGTGTAGTAGGATTCCGTTTCATCATAGTCACATCTCCATCTCCATCCCCCAAACATGTGTCGATCCCCTCCCCACCCCCTCCCCCTGCCCCCTGCTGGATAATGGCTCAAACCTTGACGGGGTCAGGCTGCCAGCCAGACCAGTGAGCTGCTGCATTTTAATCAGCTTGCAAGCTGCCTCTGTGCCAAGTTGGTTTCTTGAACTTGGGCAGACTGGACTGTCTCCTGTAATATACAACAGCAATGCTGCAGGGATTCTAACTCCCTATCTTTTTGGACACCCTGTTGCTCTAATTCTCCTATAATTTCCTCTTGGCATCTTAAGAGAAATGCCATAAGCTAAAGACCCTCCCCCCATGACTCCCCTCGGTCTCGGGAAATCTCAAGGAGGGATGTTGTGCCCAATCTTCTCCCCCGTGGGTCCAAACTATCAGCCCAATTCACTGATCTTCTGTGGTCCACCAGTAGACCTTCTTCTTTTCTTTCTTTCTTTGGCTTGGCTTCGCGGATGAATATTTATGGAGGGGTATGTCCACGTCTGCTGCAGGCTCGTTGGTGACTGACAAGTCCGATGCAGGACAGGCAGGCACAGTTGCAGCGGTTGCAAGGGAAAATTGGTTGGTTGGGGTTGGGTGTTGGGTTTTTCCTCCTTTGTCTTTTGTCAGTGAGGTGGGCTCTGCGGTCATCTTCAAAGGAGGTTGCTGCCCACCGAACTGTGAGGCGCCAAGATGCATGGTTGGAGGGAAGATCAACCCACTGGCGGTGGTCAATGTGGCAGGCACCAAGAGATTTCTTTAAGTAGTCCTTGTATCTCTTCTTTGGTGCACCTCTGTCTCGGTGGCCAGTGGAGAGCTTGCCATAGAGCACGATCTTGGGAAAGCGATGGTCCTCCATTCTGGAGACGTGACCCACCCAGCGCAGTTGGGTCTTCAGCAGCATGGATTCGATGCTTGCGGACTCTGCCAGCTCGAGTACTTCGATGTTGGTGATGAAGTCATTCCAATGAATGTTGAGGATGGAGCAGAGACAGCGCTGATGGAAACGTTCTAGGAGCCGTAGGTGATGCCGGTAGAGGACCCATGATTCGGAGCCGAACAGGAGCGTGGGTATGACAACGGCTCTGTACACGCTGATCTTTGTGTGTTTCTTCAGGTGGTTGTCTTACCAGACTCTTTTGTGTAGTCTTCCAAAGGTGTTATTTGCCTTGGCAAGTTTGTTGTCTATCTCATTGTCGATCCTTGCATCAGATGAAATGGTGCAGTCGAGGTAGGTAAACTGGTTGACCATTTTGAGTTCTGTGTGCCCGATGGAGATGTGGGGAGGGGGGGGGGCTGGTGATCATGGTGGGGAGCTGGCTGATGGAGGACCTCAGTTTTCTTCAGGCTGACTTCCAGGCCAAACAATTTGGCAGTTTCCGCTAAACAGGACGTCATGCGCTGGAGAGCTGACTCTGAATGGGCAACTAAAGCCGCATCATCTGCAAAGAGTAGTTCACGGACAAGTTGCTCTTGTGTCTTGGTGTGAGCTTGCAGGCGCCTCAGATTGAAGAGACTGCCATCCGTGTGGTACCGGATGTAAACAGCGTCTTCATTGTTGAGGTCTTTCATGGCTTGTTTCAGCATCATGCTGAAGAAGATAGTAAAGAGGGTTGGTGCGAGGATGCAGCCTTGCTTCACGCCGTTGTCAATGGAGAAGGGTTCGGAGAGCTCATTGCTGTATCTGACCCGACCTTGTTGGTTTTCGTGCAATTGGATAACCATGTTGAGGAACTTGGGGGGGCATCCGAGGCGCTCTCGTATTTGGCAAAGCCCTTTCCTGCTCACGGTGTCAAAGGCTTTGGTGAGATCAACAAAGATGATGTAGAGTCCTTTGTTTTGTTCTCTGCACTTTTCTTGGAGCTGACTGAGGGCAAAGACCATGTCAGTAGTTCCTCTGTTTGCACGAAAACCACACTGTGATTCTGGGAGAACATTTTCGGCGACACTAGGTATTAGTCTATTAAGGAGAATCCTAGCTGCCTCAGCACCCTGTACAAAAACAAAGGCGAGAAATCAGACTGCTCAAACTACAGGGGAATCACGCTGCTCTCCATTGCAGGCAAAATCTTCGCTAACCTGCTAAACCCCGCACTTCATCAGTCCACCTGGGAGTTCTACTCTCGTGCCCTGAGGTTCCCTTACTAGCTATGGGGTCCTTCCTGCCAGACCTGTTCACGAGGAAGTATGCTATAACACACACACACACACACACACACACACACACACACACACACACACACACACACACACACACACACACACACACACACACACACACACACACACACACACACATCAGGAGATAGATCCACACACATGCTTCTTTATATATGTTCAAACATTGTGACTGCTCATATGTCCAGCTGAGACTCCATGAACCCTGCCCATAGCGCCAATTGTTGTGTGGGAAGTAAGAAGTTCGGTAGCTTCAATGTGTCTGGACACAGGAAGGATCTTTATTAAAACACACATAAGGTCATCACAACAGAGGTTACTCTCAATCACAAAACACAGTATAATCAGTTACATTGGCTAAACTCTACTGATACTAGCAATTGTTTGCAGACTTACAAGCACAATACAACCCAGTTACTTTGGACTCAACACTACTGATACTTGCAACTGTGTACAGACTTATAGCAACCAAGGATTACAACATGCTATTTAAGAGACTTTTGGACAGCAGATGGATGAAATAAAAATAGAAGGTTACAAGGTAAGAAGGTTTTAGTATTTTTTATGGTAGGAATATATAGTCAGCACAACATTGCTGGATGAAGGGCCTGTACTGTTCTGTAATCTACTATGTTCATTGTCTAATGTGGGCAGAGCTCCAATGCTATATAACAGCCACACTCCCTGTATAGTGCACACCTTCCCAAAAACTCTTCCAGCGTTGTCCACAGTTCGTGACCTGAAGTGGAGCAGGGTTTGCCTCAGGACAGAAGAGCAAAAGAGGAAGAGCTAGTGCACATGGTGGGCTTTATAGGACAGTAAGCTGGAGGGTCCGACCTAGGTAATCACTAGGTGCTGAAAGGCGCCAATGGTCAGGTGAGCACTAACAGGTGGGCAGAATCCAACCTTGATTGGCAGTTGATACAACCTCTGACTAGGTTCCAGAGAGGCCACATGACCCTCCACAATCCACACTCCCACCAGGTTCCAGACAGAGAGGCCACATGACACTTCACAACCACACTCTCAACAGATTCCAGACGGAGAGGCCACATGACCCTGCACAATCCACACTCCCACCAGGTTCCAGACAGAAAGGTTACATAACCCTCCACAATCCACACTCCCACCAGGTTCCAGATGGAGAGGTCACAAGACCCTCCACTATCCACACTCCCACCAAGTTCCTGACAGAAAGGTTACATAACCCTCCACAATCCACACTCCCACCAGGTTCCAGATGGAGAGGCCACATGACCCTCCACAATCCACACTGCACCTTCATTTTTAATATTTTTTCATTTCCTCCTGATCTTTGAAAATAAAGTGAATGTTAATTCAAAAGAACAATATTGACCAATAAAAAAAGATTGCTCTTCAGTTTCAGATAGTTTTACTTTATAGAAATAGACACAATACAGTCTGGAGTCTGGTGCTACTATGACCTGTTATGGGTGATAAATGTTGAAAAATTACAGGATAAACATATCAGCCACCTCTACGCTAATGTGAAATAATCTGTAGTTCCCTCATTAGCCATCTCAGAACCTACAAGACCAGAGGGACTGCGTCGGAACAAGAAGATAACTTGGCTCAGTAATGGCAATGTTAACCCCAGTACCACTGCTTTAGAGTGAAAAAGAAATTTAACAAAGACAAGTTATAGCAAGAGGAACACATCAGTTCTATTAAGCCTTTCTGTATGTCCGAAGAAGGACGGCAAATGAGATTCAGACCATGGAGGAGCCAGATCAATCCTTGTCATGTTTCTGTCTATTTTATTTTGGGAAAATAAGCTTCCATTAAAGTTAGGCTACGGTACATTTATCCTTCTCAACTACAGCAGAAATCATCAGTAACACCTTATAGTTACACATTAAAAATTTACAGCATCTATCTGCAAAAAGTGAAGCTAAGACTTTGGATAATCTGAAACTAAAATGTAAGCTTGTTTGTTGGTCAAAATTATTTTGCTTAATTGACACCATTCTATTTTCAAAGGTTGGGAGGAAACGAAAACCTTATTAGAAATGAAAGAAAGTAATGTCTGTGGAAGCTTTAAACTCAGAAATGTCCATTATGGGGCTTATGAATTGAAGGCTGGAATTTCAATACTTTAATAGTTTACTTCTTTCATAATCTTTATAAAAGGATTCTGTATTAGACTTCTTGTCCTTGATTTTCCTTTGTGTTGGCATGCCAGTGTCATCCTAACAAGGTCGCACCCAAACCTGAAATGATTTCCTAAAGTTCAGACTCCCAACAAATGTTCTTCAATAACTTGGCAAGATGTATGGGGGTTGTAGGTTAATTGGGATATTTGAGCAGAAGGACCTTTAACCATGGTGTAAGTCTACCTTTTTTTTGTAATTTTTTTTGTAATTACTAGTTCAGCAACACCATTCAGCAAGATCACTTGGAAGAAGTGATGAAAGACAAAGTCACTTCATCTTCTCTTGCAACTCGCGTATATTCTAAATTGACCATCCTCTGCTATTCTATCATTGTCATAAGGTCAGTTGCATGGAATTTCCTAAGGTAGAGCATTATCTCAAATACCAAGGTAGTTTGATCAGCATTTCTGGAGAACTTCTAAAGATCAGTAGCAGATAGAACATTTGCATTTTTACCACAAGCCATTAGTGTCAGCAAAAATGAGGGAGGGTGGGGGGAATGTTGAACCATATACCAAGTTCCAGTGCTTCATTACATTTGGTGAACCATATACCAAGTTCATTACATTTGGTGAACCATATACCAAGTTCCAGTGCTTCATTACATTTGGTGAACCATATACCAAGTTCTAGTGCTTCATTACATTTGGTGAACCATATACCAAGTTCATTACATTTGGTGAACCATATACCAAGTTCATTACATTTGGTGAACCATATACCAAGTTCCAGTGCTTCATTACATTTGGTGAACCATATACCAAGTTCCAGTGCTTCATTACATTTGGTGAACCATATACCAAGTTCCAGTGCTTCATTACATTTGGTGAACCATACACCAAGTTCCAGTGCTTCATTACATTTGGTGAACCATATACCAAGTTCCAGTGCTTCATTACATTTGGTGAAGAATATACCAAGTTCATTACATATGGTGAACCATATGCCAAGTTCCAGTGCTTCATTACATTTGGTCTTGAGTGAAGTATGACAGATTATTGATGAGTACATCTGGGGGGAAAAAAACATACATTTTAAAGGGACCTAATTTTACAATTACTATAAAAGTTCAGAGCTATTTTATGATGACTTCTTACATCTGTGTGCCATGCAAGAGGCTCATAAAAGTTCAAATAAAGTTCTCCTCTTCATTAGCTTGCAGAGCAATAACATTTAATGTACTCGTAATTAATGTTTTCAGGCCTTTTTCCTTGCTTGTGTAGAACTGTGGCTTCAAAGATTAAGCAGAACCTCTTATGCTGAACCGTTCCTTGAAGCAGCACTGAACTGAGGAAGGACACAGAGTTCGAGAGATTTGATGTCCATCAGCAAAAGTTGCTTAGTGTAAGGTAGCCAACAATGATGATAAGACAATGACCCGACAATGATGATAAGAAAGGAATGTTTTGGCCTTATCCTCACTAATCTCCCTGCTGTGGAGATCACTACAAAGAATTCTAACTTTATCCTGAGGACAACCTCCATTTTGTTGTCTGGCAACATACCTTACCAAGTGGATTACCTTCAGAACTTACTTTGATTTCCAAACTGAACATCCATGAGGCTTTTGGGATGCCCAGCAAAAGGAACTGAATTGAATTCAACTCCACTAGGTGACATTTGTTTGGGCTGGAATTTAAAAGCCGGGAGGTTATACAAATGCTGCACGCATCAGACTGTTGTTGCAGTCTTTTATTGGCATGTAATGTTATGTAAAATTCCATTTAGTCTGCCGTAAGAGCACCCGAGGGCACTCAGGCTCCCTTCCTGCCTGAGGCACCCTCTCTCATCTTGGATCTGATACTTGGTACCCCTTCACCTAGACTCGAGCCAATCTCCAGCAGTCTGCATCCTGATGCGAAACGATTGGCTTCAAGTGTCCAGCAGTCCCCAGTCTGGTGTTAGTCTTTTGACCATGTTGTCTGCAGCCCGCAGCCTGCATGGGCTCCTTACCTTGAGTCACCGACAACCTGCCTCCTGTGCGCTCTTCAGCCACAGAGCCCCTCACTGGTCTGCCACCACGGTCACCATCCTGTTGGGTTGTCTCTTCTCCTTCATAAACAGGCGGTGGACTACCTGTTTTCTGGTGCCCTCCGCCAGTCCTCTGCTTCCCTGGGGTCCATAACCTGTCAAGGCCACTGTGAGGCTGTTGTTTGAAGGATGTACTGGTAAAAGAGAGGGTTCTGAGCACAATGTCAAAGCAGGAAGGGAAGTGTTTCGTTCTGAGAGATGAGTGGAAAACGGAGATAGTTTTCTTTAAAAAACAGAAAAAGCTGAGGGGAAACTGAATTGAGTTTATGAAAAAAGTGACTTTGTTTTCATGTGACTAGCTTATATGTCCTGTAAATATATCAGCATCTCTAATATTTGTTAACAAGCAATATTGTTGTGTTCGTGCATGAAAAGAAATTTACATTGAAAATGAATACATGCTCCCTGCCCAACTCTCTGCAGGGTGCAGACTCATGGTCCTAGAAAACTAGGAAGTGGGAAAGAATATTTCCCTCAGCTACCTGAGATAAAAAAGGTTAAAGAAAAGCTACATAATAATATGGAAGGATTGTGAAGGATTGTGGAATAATCTATTTTAAAATTGTTATCTGTTAAAAAATCCAAAGAAATTAAAAATGTAACCACAGAATGGGTTCTTAAGTATGATTGTGCGACACAAGCTGGGAGGTTTCTCACATAATTATTCAGTCTTCTCTGGTTTGTAGATTTACTGATGATCAGTGAGAAAAGTTAATTGATCACCAGCCATGAGTCTGCACCCTGCAGAGAGTTGGGCAGGGAGCATGTATTCATTTTCAATGTAAATTTCTTTTCATGCACGAACACAACAATATTGCTTGTTAACAAATATTAGAGATGCTGATATATTTACAGGACATATAAGCTAGTCACATGAAAACAAAGTCACTTTTTTATATTTAATGAATTATTAAGTTTCAAAAAGGTTGGTTCCTTTTTTTCTGGTTTTCAACCATTTAAACTGAGTGACATTTGACATTTAAGCATTTTATCTGCAGGTGGTATGACCTCTGAATTTCATCCAGCATCAACAGAATTTAGCCTTTTTCGAGGATAATCTCTTCTACCTCAGGAGACTTGCTCAGAAACTGCACATCAAATTAAAAGCAGACGTGTTCTTGTTATCAAGTATTCATTATGCAACAACTTTTTGTTTTTCAAAACTAGAAAGAATGTGGTTTGCATAAGACTGACTTAGAGCTGTGCCAGGATTAAAAATGGAACGTGAGTAAACAAACCTCTTGTCAGTACAAGATACATTTATAGTATATAACAGCACCATTGTAACTACGTGGGCTTTGGCATCTGTCAGGTCAGATCAGATACTATTTATTGACATGTAATGAAACAGAAATGTAACATAACACAAAATTGCAGTGCCCCTTATAGTTGGAGAATGAGAAGCAAAAGACCATCTCCTCAGAGTCACTGAGTGTCCATGGATTCACCTCCAGCGTCCCCGCAACCTCTGCAGCCGCACAAGGCTCCAGTTCAGTTCAAACCATCGGCAACCCACGCCCAGACCCAAACCTTCGACACAATGAAAAAGACTTCAGCGCTCAGGGCCCTTTGGGAGCCCTCCTTGCCCTCAGGATCCTCTCAAATCACAGTTCTGATTACCTGGTTCCTGTGAGTCAGTCTCCAGAAGCCTGCAGCCTGATCTCAAGTCGCCGGCAGCACGTGGGTTCCTCGCCTGCAGTCACCTTCAGCCTCAGAGTGCCTCGCCTGCCCATCACCAAGCCTCGTCTTTGCCTTGCGGGCGTTAAGGTTCTTCGCTTGGAACCATGCCATATTTGTCAAGCTCAATCATGGACAACTTTAGCAGATCCTGGAAGTTATGGGATTTTTAGCCATTGCTCTAGTGTGCTTTCCTCCATCAATATTCTGACAGGGCCAAGCAGTGGTGACACAAACACATGTGACAGAGTTCTCGGGACCACAATGCTGGCAGAAAGTGAATGACTGATATGCTCCTGTATGATCTACACTTGTTTTTGACAGGTTCATTGACTTTAATAATATAACGTTTTGTTTGTTATTGATAACTGTACCCAAATAATGAAAGTGAAATATATTCCTGCTTAAACTTTAAACTTATTTCACCTTGATTATTGTTCTTTAAAAAGCTCTTTGAATTTTATTACAAGGATCAATATTTTCCTCATCTCTTAGGCATCGGTTTGTGGGTGAGTGACATATAAAGTTGACATGAACATAATTGAAAAAAAAGATTATTTCACTTTTATAAAATTATATGGTGCTTGGTAGAAGTAGATTTTTTCAGCAACCAAGAAAAGCCCGATCAAGCTACTTTAGGCAACTAAAGTTAGTCGTAATTGGGAATGAACCGAAGTAAATTGTAACTGCTTCAAGAAGCTTAAAAAGGCAGCCATAAAATGTGTAATGACATGGCAGTTGGAATGACATATCTATTTAGAAACAGTGTCACTTCATGTCTTCCTAAGACTATGCTTTGAAATCAGAATGAGGCCAGAGGATGTTTGACTGAATTAAGAATAACCAACCTTATCAAAACTAATTTTTACATTTTAAATGTTATTTACAATACAGTAGAAGCTGATTCCGGCTTTAAACTCGTGCCACCCAATTACATCCAAATCAACCTAAAAACCCCTGGAATGTTGTGGGGGGGGGGAAGGGGGGGGAGGAAACCGGAACACCTGGACGAAACCAACGCAGATATAGGGAAATGTACAATCTCCTTTCAGACAGGGCCAGATACAAATCCGAGTTGTGGCTCTGTAAAAGATCTCCACACTAATTTTTGATTTTTAGTCAACCGTGTGGGCGACAGGACCTTGCCGTCTGGCATCACCTCCTTGTGATAGATGCATAGTTCACAGGTAAATAACTACAATTAAACTTGCATTGTTATAGCTCAATGATTTTGATATGGAGGACTCATTCACCTCTGAAATTAGGGCTAGTGTCAGAGGGCTACTTTGATTCTATGACTATAAGTACTTTGAGAAAATAGTGAAAATCTTTTAAGTTATGCCTAGTGATATTAAAATGAAGCTGTTCTCTTGAAGAAGGTTTGAAAGTTAGGAATTGAATGAATGGACAACAGTATATTTCATGTTTCTGGTTCAAAAGGCATCAGTAGCACAGTCCACATTAATAGGTAGGAAACCAATGGCTTCTCCTTCAAGTCTGAAGTCAGGCGAGGCTGCCTACTCTCCCTTCCCCATTTGTGCCTTGCGTAGAATTCTTTTCTGACTCCATCAGGAAGGATGTAGGCATAAGAAGGGTGACTTGAGTGATTTAGATCAAAGCCTGCTTGTACATGGGCATCAGTCATCTGCTTCGATCCATGCTCTGTACGCAGATTGATTAGCATCTTAGGGGACAGAGTCAGCTGCAGAACAAACAAGGACATGCTCTTTGGAAACACTCTTTCACCATCAAGTGTTACTCTCTGAAGTTGCTGGGGATTTAGTCTGGATAAACCAGAAAGTATAGCAAAAATTGGCTGGAACGGATTGGCAAGATCTAACAAAATTCCATCTGGTCATCAGATGGAAGGTGCACTCAGTGTGCTGTAGGTGTGGCTGGATTTTGCTCATACCTTAACAAAGGGGCTCAGGCCTGAAACGTTGGTTACCCTTTGGTTCCTATAGGTGCTGCGTGACCTGCTGAGGTTCTCCAGCACTTTTGTGTATTCCACTTCTTGTCAAGGTTCATTCTGAGCAGCTGTGTACCAGAGCACTCTCTTATGAGCTGTTCCCAGGAACTCATAGCTGATAAACATCAAAGTTGTTGGAAGGATCATCAACTTAGTGGAAGATATATCTTCCTGAATGGCCTTCCAGTTCAGTATGTCCATAAGTGAATGCCACTGCCTGGAGCACGTGATAAGGGACGTACTAAGGCTTAGTACAGCCAACACAAAGACTTCATGGGGACGATCACAATCTAAGATCCTGCTACTACTGGGCACTGAGGGGGCTTAGAGCTGAGCAACAGCCCCTTAAACACTTGTTGGGAATGTTGCTCAAAGACAATACAGAGACAATGAGTGGCACCGGTCGGTGCTGTGTGCCAGGAATAACTTAACTTGATGACTTCCCCACACTATGAATGTAAACATTACATAAAACAATGAATATAAATAAAGCCATTGTCTGTTTTGTATTTCTTGTACAATTTTTAATATAATTAAAGTTTTTTTTTGAAGAAAAGATTAAAGACAGACTGCAGGAGTGGTTGCCATGAGAACAACAATGGAAAAGCATTAAAGACAGACCGCAGAAGTGGTTGCCATGAGAACAACAATGGAAAAGCATTAAAGACAGACCGCAGGAGTGGTTGCCATGAGAACAACAATGGAAAAGCATTAAAGACAGACTGCAGGAGTGGTTGCCATGAGAACAACAATGGAAAAGCATTAAAGACAGACCGCAGGAGTGGTTGCCATGAGAACAACAATGGAAAAGCATTAAAGACAGACCGCAGGAGTGGTTGCCATGAGAACAACAATGGAAAAGCACTAAAGACAGACCGCAGGAGTGGTTGCCATGAGAACAACAATGGAAAAGCATTAAAGACAGACCGCAAGAGTGGTTGCCATGAGAGCAACAGTGGAAAATTGTACACACTATTTCCAGAAGCTTTTTGTTTAGTGGTATTTGGATCAGTCTTAAGCTGTCTAATCATTTATCGAGTACATTGATTCAGATTTAAAGTTTATTGTCGGAGTACGGATATGACATCACATACAACCCTGAGATTCTTTTTCCTGCAGGCGAGGCAGAATTACAACTTATTGGTTGTGCAAAAAGACTGTACACAGTGTATACATATAAACAAATAAAGAAATGTTAACAGATAATGAATGTAAACAAACTGACTCTGCAATACAGAGAGAATAAAAAATATCAATAAAGTGCCCAAGTAAGAGTCCTTAAATGAGTCCCTGATTAGGTTTGCTGAGAAATCTGATGGTGGAGGGGTAGTAGCTGTTCCTGAACCTACTGGTGCGAGTCTTGTGGCACCTGTACCTCTTTCCTGATGGCAGCAGCGAGAACAGAGCATGTGCTGGGTGGTGTGGATCCTTGCTAGTTTCTGCTGCTCTCCAATGACAGGGTTCCCAGTAGATGTTCTCAACAGTGGGCATGGTTTTGCCTGTAATGTCCTGGGCTGTGTCCACTACCTTTCGGAGGGCTTTACGTTCAGGGGCATTGGTGTCCCCATATTAGACCATGATGCAGCTGGTCAGCACACTTTCCACCACACATCTGTAGACATTTTCTGAGGAAGTAGGGGTGCTGAGGTGTTTTCTTCATGATGTTATTAGTATGTTAGGTCCAGAAAAGATCCTCTGAGATAGTGACTCATAAGACCTTAAATGTGCTCACCCTCTCCACCTCTGATCCCCCAATGATCACTGGATTGTATACCTCTGACTTTCCTTTCCTGAAGTCCACAATCAGCTCCTTAGTTTTGGTGACATCGAGTCCAAGGATGTTGTTGATGCACCATTCAGCCAAGTTTTCAATCTCCCTCCTGTTCGCTGACTCATCCCCTTCCTTTATACAACCTATGGCCATGGTATCGCCTGCAAATTTGTAGATGGTGTAGATTGTAGATTGTTGTACTAAGCCACACAGTCATAGGTGTCAAGTGAGTAGACCAGGGGCCTAACAATGCAGCCCTGTAGTGCTCATGTACTAGTGGAGATTGTCAGAGAAGTTCTTACCAATCTTCACTGATTGTGATCTTGAGGTGTGGAAATCCATGATCCAATTACACAGTAGGTGTTGAGTCCCAGGTTTTGGAGTTTGCTGATCTCAATGTGGACTACAAAATAATGTCCAAGGCTATCGCCAATTGAGTAAAAGTCTGCTTTGGGACAGGTGATCAACCCAGACCAGACCTGTGCAGTTCTGGGCAGGAAGATTTCTGACAGCCTCACGCTGCTCAGGGATATAATCGCCTATGTGTGGGACAGGTAGGTGGATGTCTGCCTGATTAGCTGAGACCAGGAGAGGTTTTCGACCAGATATCACACACATACATGATGGATGTAGTCTCCAAAATGGACTTTGGGGAGGGAATACAGAATTGGATCCAACTGCTCAATATTTGTAGTGTAGCCCAAATCAACGAGTGGGAAACAGATAGTTTCCCCATTAAGTCTGGAGTTAGGCAAAGCTTCCCTCTGCCTCCAGTCTTATTTGTGTGTTCCATAGAGCCCTCTGCCAAAGCCATCAGGAGGAATGAGGACATAAGAGGATTGACGTTGCCAGGCAGCAGAGTGGCCCAGGTCAAGGCCTCCCTGTACACCGCTTCTGTTTGGATACACGATTGTTGTGAACACTGACCAGCATATGCAGGCAACTTGAGTCCATATCAAGTGCCAGGGTTAACCAAAAGAAGAGCGAAGTAATGCTCTTCGGTAACTGGCCCGACTGGTCCACCATCCCCTTCACAGTCACAACTCATTACCTGAAGGTGCTGGGGATCTAGTTTGGAGGGACTGAGGTGTGCACCAAGAATTGGTCGGAACAGATCACTAAGGTCCACCTAAAATTGGGACTGTGGGCGCGGTGCTCCATCTCGATAAGAGGGAAGAACTTGGTGATTAGGTGTGAGGTGATCTCGGTGCTGCTGTACATTGCGCAGGTGTGGCCCATCCCCCTCACCCTTGCCCTGGCAGTTGCCAGAGCAGTGTTCAGATTCATTAGGGGCTCCAAAATGGACAGGATCAGAAGGAACGCCATGTAGAAGTACCAGTCACTGGAAAATGGGGGAAAGGGTGTACCTAATGTGGCACTCATCAAGATGACCACCTTCATGTGTGGCTGCATCAAACTGTGAGTGGAACGAAGGTATGAGGGCACCCAGTGCTGCTACATGCTGAGGTTCCACCTGTCCCAGATGTTGTGAAGGATAGACCTGGCCCCGTTGCTGCGTAATGCCCCAGCTAACTGGACTGTTTTACAAGGACAACACATTCGACCACAAGGCCATTAGTCAGTGGTCAGCACAGAATGGCCTGCAGAAACTGAGATACTTGATTGATCCAGTTAGATGGCTCCCTAAGCAGACCATCCAGGTTATCTGGCAGAATGGCTCATCACCAGGGTTCACTAACCAACACCAGGACTTGGCCTGGATGGAGGTGAGAGGAGCCCTCCCAGTGACATCCTTCCTGTACAACCGGAGCAACTCTGTCGCCCACCTCTTTGCTGAACGCTGATTTGCAAAGAGGGTGTGGAGTGGGATACAGGGGGATTTGTCATGGTTCATCCCCAGCAGCAGCGTGACAGAGGACTCTCTGACTCACGGACTATTCCCGGGGACACATTCTGAGTCCAACATCCAGACCTGCTGATCCTTCAGCACACTGAGACGTTGGCCCAGGAATGCTGCTGCCTGGCACATTCCAGGCTGCAGGACTACGTGCTATGGGACACGCTGAGGCTTGATCCAGCCAACAAGGGGGCATTATGGGGAAGGAGTACAGTTTAGAGTCCCCCCATTACTGGATTCTGCAGGGCTGATACTGAGGGGAAGCTCCTGTAAACAACAGAGAGGGGGGAGGAACAACAAGGTGCCATAGGCGTGGTTACTGAGTATTAAGGCAACAATGTTAAACATGAAATGTACATCGATGAGATAATTGACATGATGTAAAAGATTTTTGACAGCTTTTTGTGCAGCTTAAATAACTTACTCAATATGGAGATGACTGACACTATGTCAAAGTTTTGAGCAGGTTTTGTAAATAACTTACTCAATAGGATTGAAACTACAAATGCAAAGTCTTGAACAGTTTTATCTCTTGTATAGAATTTATTGCGAATAAAGTTTAGTTTTTTTGGAAAAAAAAAATCAGTTCTGAAAATTGACTCCACTCCTTGGGGAAGATTTTTTGGAGGTGAGTTGCAGCACTTTGGCAAAAAAAAAAGTTAAAAATAAAGATGTGGGACAATCACTCATCCTGTGGAATATTATTTAATCTTCTACGACCCTTTGGTTCACTGACATGTAACAGCTATCAGTGTCTATGCGTCAGCTCTGGAAGCTTTGGGCGAGGCCATCAAAGACTGCGACTTGAAAATACCTCGATCCACAAACCAAGGGACTCAAATAGATCATTCTGGGAGACTTCAATGTCAGGGTGGGATTGGACCCAAGCCTCTGACAAGCATGATTGATATGGAAAGATTAGGGAAAGCTTGCTCCAGTGGGGTTCTGCTTTTGCCAAAATGCCTGGAGCATTGTAATGAATACTCTGTTTCAAGAGAAGGATGAGTACAAAAGTTCATGACAATACTCTGGTCCAACAGTACCACTTGATAGATTACATCATCATTTGAACAAACAAGTTTAAAGCAGGGGCGTAGCTGGGTTTTAACGTTAGGGGAAGCGAGAGCACATTAAGGATAGGCACCATGACCATGGCTGTGCGCATGTGCACACATGCACTCTCATACTGTAGGGGCCTCCCTATTGGGTGGATTAAATTAAAGGGGGCATGATGTCTACACAATCAATAGGGTTGGAGATGGCAAGGAGTTACCCAGAGGTACCATTTTGACTCCACCCTCTCTGACCGAGTGGGTCACAATGGCAACACTGATTTTTTTTCCCCTCATCTCTGGTTGGTGGCCTGGACTGTCCCTGCCTTGCTGCAACATAGACTGCCCGCGCTGGCTAAATCGTTTTTTGTTGAGCAACCCCTGTTAACAAGGGAGGCAACCACTTCAGTGAATCTCTGCAGTTGCCATGTTAAAGTAGCCTGAGTGACCCGTGAGCCCAGGCAGTTTAGGAGGGGTCTATACTCCTGAGGGAACGCCATCGCAGAACCGGAAAATAAACTCAGTTATGATTTCTCCTGACTTCAGTGCCTCAATGATGTTGACGGACCACAATTCAAGCCAAATTTATCTTCACACATTGCCTTGACCATTATCACTGTGCACCCAATTTCCTGCTATTCCTCTTGGCACCCCAACTCCCTTTCATGGTGCACCATACTCCATCTCCAACAACATATGAACATCTCTTGTAAATGATTCTATCCCTTGTTAAGGATTATATATCTCAGAAATTTGATACCACAATTTTTTTTTAAATTGGAGTGGAAACATCCTGTATTGATTCCCGGACTCAGAAAGTGTCCATGGTTGGGGATATTGTTCAACAACCTTGCTCCCTTCATTCTCCTCATCTCTCCCCTTGGGTTATATTGGTTCCTGTTCTCTTCTCCTCCCGTCACAACTTTGGAAATTATATTTATTGTTGCCCCATCCTGGCACTTCTCAACTGCCTGAAACACTGCTAATTTCACTGTTGTGTTGTGCCTCCCACAGGTGAGTTGACTAGTAGACTGCCTGCTCTTCATGAGCAGGGCTGGATGGGAGCTCTGATGTAGGCCAATGGGAGTGTTCAAAGTCAAGACTCAGTCATCGGAGGGTTCAGAGTCGGGCATCGGGAGCTAACGGCTCTGGTGATCAGAGCTCCCGATGCCAACTCCAAACCCTCCCTTTGGCCTCCCTGAAATGTGGAGCACATTTTGCAAATCAATTCAGTTTTTAAATAAAACAAACATTTTACTCACAGCTCTCACCTCTTGGGCTCTCCCTCACCGATTTACTGTTCGAACATATGTCTCAAATTCTTTTTGCGCCATGCATTCGCGACAATTCACGCCTGCACGGCATGCGATCCACACCAGCTAATAGCAGGGAGAACACACAAGGATACGGCAGGGCAGATCTGTGGCAGATGCAGTGGTCTCACAGTTCAAAAACTGGCGCCACTTGACCACTACCGAATGCACTCTGCTATTTCCATACACTCGGCCCTGAACATCAGGGTCAACTCCCAGATGTCGAAGCCACGGAATATCGATAGCTCCTAGTCTTTCCTGAAGTTCCTCATAATTGGCATCTGCAAAGTCCTCTTGGTTCCTCAAATAAGAAGGACCAGGACTGGTTTGGTGAAAAAGGCAGGGAGATTGAAGAGCGGAATAATCAGAAATGAAAGGTGTCCCCGAATTGGGAGCTCAAACTATATTCAAAGAAAATGAAATCGCTTTACAAGCCTTGAAATTAGACATCCAGCTGAAAAACATGTCGAGTTGGTGCACTGTAAGAGTTTGTATTGGTTTTAATGTAAAGAAGGCCATGTACCGATCGTTTTGCATTTCCCACACATAGAACTATAATCACACAGGAAGAGAGGGCCAATGACCTTATTTTTCACCAATGCTCCAGTGAATCTATCATTTAAAAATAACAGAAAATGTATTAAAAACATTTAGCAGCAAGAAAATAATATCTCATCTGAGTGAACAGGCTCATATTGGGAATTAGTGAGGTAGATGTATTTTTCATCTACTGCACAGGGACATTGGAAGTGGGATTACCAGATACATTGTACACCAGAGCAAATGGGAATATAAATGAAATTAAATAATGATGTGGAACCTGTGCCAAATGCACACAATAGAACAGATGCAAATAATGCACGGTCTGAAGGCAGGCCAGCTCAGAGCAGCTTCTCTTTTTCTGGGAGCGGCGATCTAAATGGGACTAAAATCCTGATGACAGAGCAAACTGAACAGAAATGGTCTCACCCATCCAAGGGTTAGCTCATAATTTTACAAGAAACTGATGTGGTACTGTGGGTGTGGGGGGGGGGGGGGGGTGGCAATTAGTGCTTTGGAGATGCTTTGGCAGTCAGATTCATTAGCTTTCATGATTGTGATAGCAACTGAAGAGTCAAGTGGAGACCACACGCCCTACAAAGGGCACAGGCCTGGAACATTTTGTTTCTTATGGATATTGCTGACCTGGTTAGTTTCTCCAGCGCCTTTGAGCATTGCAGGATAAAACCTCCACCCTGCAAGTTATTAACACAACAACCTTTGTAATTTGAGAAAACAGTTCAGATGTTTCACGTTAGGAAGTTCCAGGGCAAGTCATTAGATCAGTGTAAATTCTAAAATATTATTGACCACTGTGCAGTGGAATATTTATAACTTTGTATTCAGAACCATTGCATCGTAGCACTGTAATTACCTAAACATTACTTCTGGGTGCATCGTATTTGCTGCCAGCAATGGTGGTGGAGACTGATACAAGAATATCTTTTAAGAGACCTAGATTGGTACAAGGAACTGAGAACATTGAAGTGTTACACAATAGGGAAATTCTAGGCAGTTATTAGAGGAGGTTAGACCACAGGACCATAAGATACTGGTGCAGAAGAAGTCCATTTGGCCTATTGAGTTCATTCCATCACTCATTATCCCATTCAGCCTCACTCCCCTCCCTTCCCTCCATAACCTTTGATATCCTAACTATTCAGATGCCTGTGAATCTCTGTCTTAAATACACCCAATGTCCTGGCTTCCACAGCTGCCTGGAGCAGCATATTCCAGAGGTTCACCTCTCTGGCTGATGCACCATCAATAACCTCAAAGTTTTAGAGAAACAGAATGGAGGTATGCCCATGCTGGTCAACTGTCCTGGACTGAGGAGGGGCTATGGCACAGTTGCCTTTGTTCATGGGTCATTGAGGGAAACCTCAGGCACAGTCAACAAGGGGCATATCCTAACACATCCAGTGATATATATACCTACAGTGGGTTATCACATTGGCAAAAGAAATTCCTCCACAACTCTGTTATAAATAGGAGCCCTTAAGTTGTGTCCTTTTGTCCTTGACTCTCCGACCAAGGGAAACAACCTGTTCGGTTGGCACAACACTACTGTATATTTCTATGCTTCATGTTCTATAAAGCTACTCTGTAATAAGGGAGAATTGCCAGGGGACTGTACTGGGTTGAGCAGTGAGACTGAGAGAGGTTAAAATATTGCAGTCTTGTGCAATGCCAGAAATGAACAGCGCATACCTAGGGTATGGCAGGCATGGTATATGCCCGGGCTACCACTTGAAGGGGGCATGCCACTTGAAGGAAGGGGGAAGTGCCACTTGAAGGAAAAGAGCATCTCTTGAAGGGAACACCCCCCCTCCCAACATTGAGCGCTACCCCGTTTCTTCCAAGACCGGTACACTCGTCCTCCTACTTCCTCCTTGCGTTCGAGACCTCCTTGTCATCATTTATTTTGACGCATTGGCCACTCCTGCAACAGATGCTATTTTGCATAGATACGCCAAGGGACATGAAGTAAAGGAGACATTAAAAACAAATCCTGCAAACATCATATTGAAATAGCATTAATATTTAGTGTTATTTTCAGAAGTTTCTCACATCACATATGCTACAGATGAAAGTACACTGCAACAGGTGGCTTCACTGTAACACTGGGCCATTATATTCAGGGAAACGCAGGAATTTTTGAATGGAACGACTTGGCCATTCTCTCCCTTCCTTCCACCAAAGAGAGTATTCCAGCACAAAATGTGAAAACCACAAACGCACAGCCTGCTTCTTGTTCTGGATTTCCAAGTTGTGCTCTCTGCAGCATGGCAAGATTGCTGCAAATTTCTCAAACCCATGCTAGGAATTTGTCTGTAAATCTGAAACTGGTTAGTGGATTCCTACATGGACAGGAATGTCTTCACAAGACTGAGGTAGATTTTAGGGTTATTTGCATTTTTTTTAACCTTATTAGATTTACCACCTTTTTAAATGTTTAGAAGGTTTAGAAAAGCATTTTAATTCTTTCTCAGAATTATATTTTCTTTAGAGAAAAAAAAAGTTTAAAAAAATTTTTGAATTATCAAGTGTACCTGTGAATGGAATGCAATCAAAGTTTTGCATGGTTTTCTGATGTTGGAGGGGAGGCAATTGAGGGATTGGAAAGGAAGATTCATCCATTAGTGACCAGGTCCAGTAGTGGCCAGATATTCATTGCAGAGGTAGTGGGAAGACATAACTAGGATAGGAAAATGCCTGAAGTCAAGAAGCAATTCTATTAAAAAGTTTAATGGTTTTAAGTGTGTAAGATTAGGAAATAAAGTTGAAAACACACACTATTCTATGTTCCCATCGTTCAACTACTAACAATCTCTATCAATCATGTGGTCCATCACACCCTTAAACATTACTGTGATGTTTCTTTTATTGTAATAAAGAAACTTCGATTCTTTTAAAACAACTTTAGACTCAAGACCGCGTGGAGGCATCCATCTTGAATCCAACCGAAGCTGTAACCAACTTGTCTCTGACTACCTCCAGTGGTCAGGAGTGTCACAAGCATTCTATCCCAACAACTACAACAAGCCTTATATTCAGTTCTCACACCTTGCTCTGGGTGAGAACTTTTCAAACATGTCACATCACCAAACAACAGGTTCACCGCTGGAACAGATGGGAGCCCATGCAGCTACAGACATGATGCAAGCGCAGAAGGTGGGAGATATTTCTGAAGGAGTCTTTTTTAAATCTCTTTCTCTTCTTGGTAGCGGCACCAGTCTGGTGGTGTCTGTTTATGTGCCTTCACTGGCAAACAAAAGTAAACAAATTTTGTGTGTTATGTACATCAGTGCAAAAGAAACCTTAAAATCTCCAACAAATTCCACTCGCGCCTATGAGTACACTTGCCCCCATGAACAAACAAGGATAAATTATTTGCCATTATCTAACTGCAGTGTAGGAGATGGTGCTGCCAATAAATGGAATAGCCATGTTCAGTGGTGGGTCTGTAAACACTGAGGATGACAGAATCCTCATTGTATTCCTCCTCTTACATCCTGCTTTCCTCTTGTCCATTTCCCATTTACAAGCTGAAGATGGTATGAGCACACACCTCCTATTTCTCTCCTCTCTTATCAAGCCTAATCTTATATTTGTTTTAGCTTGGCCAAATGCAGCCATTGGATTTTTTAACTGACTACCTTTGGCAAATTGAGATGTGAAGAAAAAATAAATTGTGCAATGCTGCTGGGGCTGTAATTGCAGACAACAATATCATATTTATCACCAAGATGAACAAAAGCAGCCTGTGAGACAATTTGACACTTTAACCAAAACTGTATTCAGATTGGACCTTTTTTCCTTGCAATCTATTTCATTCAAACTATTCCCATTTAATTACATAATCTCCCTCATGGAACATGTTGAGCTATTGTACACCCTAGGTCAGGGGTTCTCAACCTTTCTCTTTCCACTCACATACCACTTTAAATAATCCCTATGCCATCGGTGCTCTGTGATTAGTAAGAGATTGCTTAAAGTAGGATGTGAGTGGGAAGGGAATCACTGTTCTGGACCCAATGTAACTGAAATATTTTGCTTGAGAAAAATTGTAATTGGTCCATTTCCTTTGGAGTTATGAAACCTTGCACATAACGAGTCAATTCGGTATGATTAAAACAGTGGTTTTCAAATGTTTTCTTTCCACTTACATCCCACCTTAAGCAATCCCTTACTAATGACAGAGCATCGATGGCATAGGGATTACTTAAAGTGGGATGTGAGTGGAAAGAAAAGGATTGAGAACCACTGGCCTAGGTAATGCATCCTGTGCATATATCAAAATCAGATTCAGATTCAGAAACAGGTTTATTGTCGCGAACACATATCATGGAATTTGCTGTTTTATGGCAGCAGTATTGTGCATTAGAGGTGCAAGATTGCTATAAATTACAGTTTGTAAATATAAGATTTAAAAGAGAAAAATGTTAACTATGGTTCATTGTCCATTAAGAAATCTGATGATGGAGGGGTGGAAGTTGTTATTGTACCACTGGGTGTGCAATCTTTAGGCTCCTGTACTTCCTTTCTGATGAATGCGCTGAATCAAAGACAGCGACACCTCCCTTCTGGGCAGATTGAACATCATCTATGCATGGCTCATTGAGAATAACGGGGTTATGCCATAGAAAGATCCGTGTCCCCCAATGAAAGGGCCCCCTGCGTAAATGAGACCAAGGTGAGGAGAACCCTGTCTAAGGTGAGGCCACACAAGACAGCCGGACCAGACAACATACCTGGTCAGAAACTGAAGGACTCTGCAGACCAACTGACAGAGGTCCTTTCTTTTCTTTTTAAAATGTTTTTATTGTTTAACAAAATAATCCTACATAGAAAGTCTACGAATATAACACATATACACATATCAGAAATTAATATAAATTTAATTTTTAAAAATCCATCCATATTTATTGATTTAACATTATTTCTTAAAAATAATTTGGATAGAAACCAATTGAGTCACATAATACCAACCCTTGGTCAATAAAAAAAAATATCTGTCTAATTTGATGATATGACCTAGGACAACCATAATTAAACCCGAATATATTATCAATTAATCTAAAAAAAAGGAATACAAAGAACAAAGGAAACAAAAAA
Organism: Narcine bancroftii; assembly: GCF_036971445.1. Taxonomy (NCBI): domain Eukaryota; kingdom Metazoa; phylum Chordata; class Chondrichthyes; order Torpediniformes; family Narcinidae; genus Narcine; species Narcine bancroftii. Next base: position 71,356,820 of record NC_091478.1, read on the forward strand.
AAACTAAAACTAAATCTAATCTACCCCCTCCCTCAAATCAAGGTTACCTTGAAGAAAAAAAGTAAAGATATGGATCGAATAGTGACTTTCAGAAACCAGAGGATCGTCAGAGCATATCCAAAATACTTAAATCTGTCAATCATGATTGTATTCTATATAGGGGCCTCATATCTTTTCAAATTGAAACTTTCTATCTAAAATGTTATATCTAATTTTCTCCAAGCTTAAATACGACATTATATCATGTGCATGAGTAGCTGAAGATTCATCTTTCCATTTCATTAAAATTGCTCATCTGACTAAGCAGAAACTTTCTCTTGAGATGCAGACAAAAGTATATCCAGTTCACAAGAAAAACCAAACAAGGCAATTAAAGGGTGTGGTTCTATTTTGATTTGAAAAGTATTTTCCCAAAATCTTCCTAATTTGGGACATTCCCAAAACATGTGGATCAATTAAGCTTCAAAAATTATGCACCTATATAGAAATAGATAGTTGTATTCCACTGGAAAAAAAAATTACCTACAATTTTGGACTATTTAAAAAAAATCTGGGAACCATATATAAAGTTCATTGGTGATCGTCAGACTCAAACCTTCAACTCTTAAAGAGATAGTATAATATGCTACCGAATATAGTATTATATATAATAATTATTCTTCAAGTCAATAAAAATGGGATAATAACTAGATGACAGCCCCCTTTTTTTAATTTGGGTTTAATTTTGGGGGAGGAGAGGGAAGACGGATGGAGAGAAAATGGAAAATCTCACCATGTATATATGAATTTATGTGTGTAAATCATACAGTTTTAAATTATTGTGCATTACGTTAAAAAAATTTTGCACTTCTCATCTGATGGATCAACATCTTCATAAAAATGAGGTAATTTAAATTTGGACATATGTATTCACACAAAATGAAGAATCATTAATCAAAGAGCAGAGTGCTTGTCTTCATCTGAAAATGTTATATTGAGATCACATTCCCAATCATTCTTAATCCTAGCCATTGAGGCTGATCTTAAATCCAATAAATTGTTATTAATCCACCACGAACAAACTGTAAATTAAAAGATATATCAAGAATATTTGAATTTGCAATTTGATGAAAATCGTGTAAATTTGACTGAACAAAATGCTTAACATAAATAGCTAAAGAAATGCCTACTAGAAAGATTAAATTTAGCCGACAGTTGTTCAAAAGAGTTAGTTACCTTGAATAAAAAGATCTTTATAACTTTTGATGCCTAATCTGTACCATTCCTTAAAACCTGCATGTAATACAAAAGGTTGAAAAAGATGGTTATCGATAATGGGACTAGCAAGAGAAAAGTTATTATAGCCAAAACATTTCCTAAATTGAGCCCATATTCTCAACATAGATAGAGGTCCTTGCAGACATCTTCAACAGCACTGCAGCAGTTCATCATTCCCGCAGATTTCAAGACAGCCATCATCATCCTGGAACCAAAGTGGGCAACAGTATCATGCCTCAATGACCACTGCCCTGTGGCACTGACCTCCACCATTATGAAATGCTTTGAGCATCTGGTGATGGATGCATCAAAGTGCACCTCCCAGAGACACTGGATCCATTTCAATTCACCTGTAGATGGAACTGTTCCACTGATGATGCTATAGCCTTGTCCCACCACTCTTCCCTGACATACTTGAAGAACAATGCCTCATACACCAGGCTGCTGTTCAACGACTTCTGCTCAGTGTTTAATATAATCATTCCTTAGAGGCTGGTGGCAAAGCTGTCCTCACTGGGACTCAACACCCCTCTCTGTAACTGGATGCTGAACTTCCAAACTGAAGGACCTTGGTTTGTCCAGGTCAGTAGCATAACGTTGAGAAACGTCACGTGGAGCCTGCTCTATTTCATACTAATAACCCACGACTGCAGCTCCAGATCCTGCTCCAACAGAGTCATCAAGTTTGCAGGAACACGTCAGTTGTTGGCCTCATCAGCAACAATGAGTTGGACTACAGAGAAGAAGTGAAAAATCTCATGTTATCGTGCAAGAATAACAACCTGAGGCTCAACATGGACAAAACAAAGAGGATGATTGTGGAATTCAGGGGAACCAGGAACAACTACCCTCCACTACTCATTAATAGCCTGGTAGTGGAGAGAGAAATTTTTCGGGGTCCACTTAAGAAGTGATTTATCCTGAATACACATCTCCTCACTTGTCAGGAAGGCTCAACTGCACATCCTGAGAAGACTGAGTGGGGCAAGGCTATCAGCCACCATCATGTCAACTTTCTACAGGAGCTCTAGAACATCCTGGCTGGGTGCATCACAAAAACACCAAATTCAACACATTAAGATATGAAAGCTGTTTAAAAACATACAGTTCTGGGTTAATGGAAAGATGATTTGCATTTTTTTTTAAACACAAACAATGGAAGTAACAGGTTTTCCATCTGGTCTTTCCAGACCATCCTAAACAAGATTCAGTTTGAAGTTTTCTCTGAACTGTGAGTGACTCAAAACTCATAGCAATCTAAGAATACAGATATTCCAAAAAATGAAGTAGCTCTGTTTATAGAGTAACTGCTATGAAAAAGAGTTCTACAAAATAATTTATTGTGGCGGCCCCCTCGGGGTGCCTCACAAAACGAAGGACGAACGCGATGATCCAGCAGGCTGCACGAGGCCTGCAGCGCTGCCTTCCAATTGGCCACAACTAAAGGAACCTAACTGGCCTATCAAGGAAAGCGGATCGCAAATGCACCAATCAGTGATAAGGGGGCTTTGACTACGCCTCTCAGCTTGAGAATAAAAGCAGGGCTGTGAACCCAATAAAGTTCAGTGTTAACTACACTCAACTGGGGTTTGTGCTGTTCTTTCTGGGACCAGTGAGGTTTAATTATAAATACTGATTGTTTGTAAATTTGTTTAAGAAAAATGTCTGCAATAATCAATTAGGTTAGTGATTTGCTTGTGCAATAACCATTCTGATTGTAATATAGAACATTACAGCACAAATAATTTAAAGCTTAAGGAAGTTCAGGTGCTGGATGGACTGAATCTAATGCATACAAGTATGTTAATAAGGAGTCCTGCATCTGAATCAGGATACTGCCAGAACTTGCAATCCACACACCTGAATAGACATTTCATTATCCAACCCAACAGATTATAACTGGAGCATCAGGCAAGCAATTCTCTAGTAGCTTTCAGCAAAATCCCTACATTTATTGAGGTAAGTGACCAGTTCATTGTTATGAGTTTCTAGAGTGCTGTGGGACATAGACATAGACATTACAGCATAGGAAACAGGCCCTTTGGCCTTTCAAGTCCATGCCAAACTATTATTGTGCCCAGTCCCATTGACCTGCACCCAGCCCATACCCTTCCCATCCATGGACCTGTCCAAATTCCTCTTAAATGGTCTTGCTGAATCAGATACACCCAGAGAGGGTATTTACGAACAACGGGAACTTGTTTCTCATCATGTGCATGTCCTTCTTTGCTGAAAATTCAAGTGCTCTCCTTCCTAATCTTGCATGTAGGGTTTCAAAAACAGAATATTTGCTTTTTTTTTAAGAAAGACACATAATTTGGAAGATGGCTTCTTGTAACAGAAGGCATGATACTTGAAAGGTCATGTGCAGTTCCAAGGCAAATGATTACCATTAGATATAGGAGCATAAGTAGGCTATTTGGGCCATCATGTCTGCCCAACTATTCCATCATGAGCTGATCCATTCTCCCACTCAGCATTATCCCCCTGCCTTCTCCCCATATAATTTGATACTCTAACTATTCAGATACCTATCAATCTCTTCCATAAGTAATCTCAACAACCTGGCCTCCATAGCCACCCATGGTAGCAAATTCCAGAGGTTCAAAAGCGATTCCTCCATATCTCTGTTTTAAATGGGTGGCCTTCAATCCTGAAATTGTGTCCTCTTTTCCTTGACTCCACTACCATGGGGAAAAAACTTTGCCACAATCTACTCTATCCAGGTCTTTCAAAATACTTCTGAGGTTCCCCTTCATTCTTCTAAACTCTCAGGAGTACAGTCCAAGAGCCTTTGAATGTTCCTCATATGCTCATCCAGGAATCATTCTCGTAAATCTTCTCTGTACCCTCTCCAATGCCAGCACATCCTTTCTTAAATAAGGAGCCGAAAACTGTAGCTCGTACTCCAAGTGAGGCCTCATCAGTATCTTATAAAGCCTCAACATCTCATCCTTGCCCTTGCACCCCATGCCTCTCGATATGAATGGCAGCATTGCATTTGCCTTCTTCAACACTGACTTATCCTGGAGGTTAACCTTTAGTGCATCCTGTACGAGAACTCCCACATCCCTTTGCACCTCCCAATCTTGAGTTTTATCGCCATATAAATAATAGTCTGCCCTTTATAGTTACAATTTTTTATGGGGTTTGGGAGTAATTTCAACCAGGATCTTCCTTTATGATAAGCATAATTTAATCCTCAATGACAAATAACCACCATCATTTTGCGATTATTTCCACATCTGCATCTTAATTTGGATCTCTTCTGATTCTGAGCTGTTGACACTCTCTGGCAGTCACTGATATTTCTGGATTCTGTTGTGTTATCCATCAGATCACCCTGTTAATTCTCTCAGTAAATGCCTCATTAAACTCACTGTTCTTGTTCCTATTGTTGGTCACCTCCTTTAACCGTCCATGATGTGAAAGGTGGGGCCCTATTATTTTTGGCGATGCTTTCAACTACTAATCAGCTGTCGTAATGCAACACCCCATTGCATAAATTGGTTCTTATCTGTTTTGTAATAAATTGGTTAAACTATTTAATCATCTGCTGAAAGTTGGCACATGTTTAGCAGCAAAAACACCGAAATGCTGGAGGAACTCAGCAGGCCTCGCAGCATCCATAGGAGGTAAAGATGTATAACTGACATTTCAGGCCTGTGCAACCTGCTGAGTTCCTTCTGTGTTTTTACTATAATCACAGCAACCACAGGCTTCTGTGTTTCGCTACATGTTTAGTTGCAATCTCCTTGTCATGAGAGAGAAAGTAGAATCAAGAAAGGAATCCAGAAGTCTGGCCAATAAAAAGAAGTTTATGATAATAATAGGATAATATCAGATTCAGAATCAGATTTATTGTTGGAGTACATACATGACATCGCATACAACCCTGAGATTCCTTTTCCTGTGGGTGAGGCAGAATTGCCAGTTATTGGATTAACCATTAGGCCGAGTAGGCTGAAGCCAAGGGGCCCAGAGGTAAGGGGGCCCGAGCACCTTGGCTTACTCAGTAAAGTGTAGGCACTTGATCTCTACTTACTGTGCCTGCATGGGATAAGCCAGAGGTGACTGTGGGCTAGAGTCAGCGCCACGCCATTGCCGGGGTGACATGTGTGGTGGTTTCTGGGAGCTGGTGGCATAAAGATTTTGCAGTGACAGCAGTGCGTGTGGATCCTCCACCTTCCCACCAAACTATTAGCTTTCTAATGTCCAATTTGGTCAGAGAGACGTTAAAAAGCTAAGTTTGGTGGGAAGGTGGAGGATTAAGGGGTGGGGTTGGCAATCTCTCCCAGTCCCTGCCCAGTGGGATGGGGTCAGTGACCTCTCCCCGTCCAGTGGGATGGGGGACAGGGTCAGGGGTGGGGGATGGCGACCTCTCCCTGCCCAGCAGGATGGGGCCGGGCGATGCGACCTCTCCTGTTTGCAACTGTCAAATCATAATGCTGGAGGAACTCAGCTGGTCTTGCAGTGTCCATAGGAGGTAAAGATGTATTACCAACATTTCAGGTCCTGAACCCTTCTTCAAGGTATCTTTACCTCCTGAGACCGGCTGAGTTCCTCCAGCATTCTGTATTTTACCACAGTTACAGCGTCAGACGAAGGTTTGGGGCCTTGGGACAGGAGGTCAAGGTCAGGAGTGGCACTTACTAAACTTCAGCCTAGGGATCGGGTAGATAATCCGCTTCTGGGTAGTGTAAGAAAAGTGAACACAATGTAAACAGATAATGAAATGTCAATAAATTGTGCAATACAGAGAGAATTTTAAAAATCAATAAAGTACAAAAGTAAGAGTGCTTAAGTAGGTCCCTGATTGAGTTTGTTGTTGAAGAATGTAATAGATCTGTGTTAATAATAATATTTAGGTTAAGGTTAAGCTATATCTCTTATAAATGTCAAGTAATGCAGTGGGTTTAGAACAGGGTTTCACACATCGCAGCAAATTTGCAAAGACATCATTGCACTTAGAGCAAAGTATCAGTTTGGAGTCACACTGTCTAGAAGCAAAATACCATAATGGAACAGAAATGTTCTTAATTGAACCTCAAACACCTGGAGCAACTGTAGCGGCAGCGCTACAGCTGGTGTAGACTCGTAGGGAACGAGGGAGTGAAGATGCTGCACTCCAACAGGGTCCAGCCACCCAGTCAATTTGCCATCAGCTCCACGTGGGCTTTGAATGGCCCATTGAGAGAGCTGGTGGATGGAGGTTTTTATTTGAGATCCCATGAACTCAGAGTCTGTGCTCAAGATGGCAGCACCTATTAATTGGCAGCAGACACAAGGGGCTGCAGACTCCGGGGATGCAGAGGACTAGAGCAAGGCACCAGAAAATGAAAAGACCCAATTCCTGTCTGAGAAGGAGAAGCAGAAGAGACAACCCACGGGACTGTGACCACGAAGGTGGACCAGTGAGGGGGCTCTGCGGTGGGCTGCTGGCGACTTGAGGCAAGGAACCAATGGAAGCTGCAGGCTGCTGGAGACTCCTGTCAGGAGGTTCGTGCCAGGCTGTGGACTGCTGGAGACTGCAGGCCAGAGTTAGAAGATCACATGGTTTACAAGAAACTGGGGTTATCCAACTATTTACAATTCCAATAACTGATCACGTGTTATGAATGTAGGGGACCCCAAAACCCAGCAGCAATAGATATGCACCACAACAAAGGGTAACTTAAACAAAAGTTGCTTTTAATTATCTTTGAACATGAAAATAGAATCAAACTTTAACTTATCTCTATTGACTCACTTAACCCCCTTCTAATTCTAAGCGGACATATGTGTAATATTTGTGTAAGTTCAGCAAAGTTCTTTGGTTTACAGCCCAATCTCACTGGTTGCTGGCAATACTTTTACCGTGCACAGAAGTTAACATTAATAAAGTTCACCAGACTTTAATGCTTAACAGGTAAATGGTTACCACTCAGAAAGGTTTTTGTTGGTTCTCAGAGAGAGAGTTTTTCTTGTTCCAAGACATCCACAACTGATTCCTTTTTAATCAGCCACTCCAGTGTCTTGCTGATGAAACTTGCCCCCTTCAGGATTCTCCAGATGATAACCTCTTTCTTTCAGGTCATCACAGAGTTCCTTTGTTTCACTTATTCCAAGGGAAACACCTGACAGCCAGTCCTCTCCTTTGACCAGGCCGTCTTCCAAAGCTTGCCAGCTTGTCCCTCTGGAACCGATATTTGTGTCTCTCCTCTCTCTCTCACTCCTTCCAACTCTGAGAGCAAAGCCTGCAAAGATCACATGACCTTCCAGACAGTAAATTCTGTTTTCTAGACAAAGCTGCTACTGCATGTTGTTACATTTGTTGCCCTTTTGCAAATAATGTCCATCATAAGTCTCTGATCATTCTTGCCAAAGCTCCTGCAAAAATTCTGTGTTTTAAAGTGCTTGTGTGTGACCTGCTCTAAAAAACCTTTCCCAATTTATCTCCCAAACACCTCTAAATATTCTGTCACATGTTTTCCAGGAATTAAGAATAACCTCACTGGTGATGTAATTTCATATGACTTTAAGAGCATATCTATCTGAAGGCTGAGGCATCTTGAAACTAGAAGAAACCAGAAGACTGCAGGAGTTGAGAAGTCAAGACCCTGTGGCACACACAGGAGTAAAACAGTAATCTCTAAAAGACAGGGAGATACTGGTCTGTACTGTTTTACAGTAGCTGGAACACCCTTGTGAAGAAAGGGGTTGAATTACAGTAGCTGAAATAGGAGAAGGAGAGTCTCCTGAACTCGGTGGTGCCAGTTTTGTGGCACCTATACCCCTTTCCTGATGGTAGCAGTGAGAACAGAATGTGTGCTTGAACAGAGCAGAATGATATGGAAAGAATGATAAAATAGTTTTAGTGCTAACAAAATTAAGAAGGAATTCACTGTTTGAAGTGCATAGGTAAAATGAAAGCAACCTCTGTTTTCAGCATTTAGCAATTTCTCAGTTATAAGTTAGCAAAAGATTTCTTTCCACAAATGCATGAATGAATAGGAAGATGCAAGAATTTGGTATAAATGGCAGATGAAACAGTAAACATTTAAATATTTGGGCCAATGCACTGTTGTGAGAAACAAAATGAAGTTATTCAGCTAAGTGAGTTTGCATATTCATTGTCAATAGATTACATTAACAACAGGAAAATATACAATTTATCCCAGCAAGCTTATTTAAATCAGTGGCCAAGATCCCACTCGCAGAAAATGTGATCATGCTGTAAAATGTGTGCTGGAATCAAACTCTGCTCAGAAAGTGCAGAGACTGACAGAGAGCAGCTGACAGCTGGAATTAGACTGCACCTCCTTAGTACAGTTGGAGCACTCAATCAACAGCACTCCCAGTTTTGAGCATGTTTGTGCACCTTCACGGGATGTAGTTACAGGAATTGCTGGCACCAAATGAACACAACTGCACTTCCTTTTATTCAGACCTGGACTAGAAATTTGTTCTCACAACTCAGATGAAATGGTGCTATGCAATTTCCCGTGGGAAATTCATTTCTTCTTTTCCTACTGAAATTTTTCCGCATCCCAGCACATTTTTTTTCTGCTGGAAAACACTCTTAACAGTTGTGCAACACACAAAATATATTTACAGTACTTTTTAAAATCAGTTCTTATTTACTTACCTCCATTCCCTTGAAGTGGTGTCACATAAAGGGCCAATACACAAACCACACTCTGTTTTCATTGAGATCTCTAGAAGTTTCAAACATTACCATATGAATGTGTCTGCTCTGTTTTGCCCATGAAGGCCAGGGGTACAGTCACTTCACAGCTTTCTCTCCTCAAAATTACAATAGACTTTTGCTGTTCGTCCCTGATGAATTGCATTTAGCTGTTCATTGCTAGACTAGAAGACTGTGCTCAGTAGAAGGAGAACATCTATATTCTAGTTTAGACACTGATGTCTCCCTTGAACTTTCCTCTCATCAGCTTTTTTACCAAAGCGTAGGCATGCAGGAAACTCACCTGCGTCCTTTGAGAGATCTCCCTAATAGCCTCCCATTAATGTCCTGGCTTTCAGTCTGGAGACTCTCTGTGGCACTCCTGCATGAAGAATGTTCCTCCTGCAGACACTGCTCTTTATTAGATTGTTTAGGTCCCTACGACCTTGGGTGTTGTGCAGAGCAACCTGCGAGTGCTTGTGCACGAATCACAAAACCGGTTGGTTTGCAGGTGCAGCAAGCTAGCAAGAAGGCAAATGGATGTTGGCCTTCATTGCTGAAGAAATTTAATTTAAAAACAAGGAGGTTTTGCTCCAACTGCACAGGCTACTGATGAGGCTGCACCTAGTGAAACAGTGTTCAGTTTGGTTTTGGCTTCTTTACTTGAGAGAATCATAGAATGGTACTGCAGAGAACAGGTTCTTTGGCCCTCAAAATATTGTGCTGACCTATATACTCCTACCAAAAAAATACTAAACTCTTCCTACCTCATAACCCTTTAATTTTCTTTCATCCATGTGCCTGCCTAAGTGTCTCTTAAATGTCCCTCGAGTTCCAGCCTCTACCACCACTATGCCTAGCAAGGCATTCTAGGCACCCACAACTCTTCATGTAAAAACCTTACCCCTGATGTCTCCCCTAAACATTACTTGGTACAGATGTCCTCTGGTGTTTGCTACTCCCACCCTGGGTAAAAAGGCACTGGCTGTCTACCTTATCTATGCCTCTCAGAATCTTGTAGACCTCTATTAAGTTACCTCTCATCCTTCTTCGCTCCAAAGAGAAAAGTCCCAGCTCTGCTAACCTTGCCTCATAAGACATTTTCCAATCCAGACATCATCCTGGTAAATCTCCTCTGCACCATCTCCATAGGTCCCACATCCTTCCTGTAATGAGGTGACCAGAACTGAACACAATATTCTAAGTGTGGTCTCACCAGAGATTTGTAGAGCCGCAACATGACTTCTTGACTATTGACCTCAGTCCCCCAACTAATGAAGTCCAGCATGGCAATCTTGAGATATCTATGAATCTGGACCCCAAGGTATCCAACCATTAAGTCTGTACTTCGCTTTCAGGTTTGACCTTCCAAAATTCAACACCTCACACTAATCTGGATTGAATTCCATCTGCCACACTACCACCCAACCCTGCATCCTGTCTATACCCTTTTGTAACCTACGACAACCTTCAATACTATCCACAGTTCCTCCAACCATCATGTCTTCCACAAACTTGCTGACCTTCCTTCTGCCTCTTCATCAAGGCCATTTATATAAATCATAGATATACTGTCTTTGGAGGTGGTGCAGAGGAGGTTCACTAGATTGATTGTAGAAATGAGCAGGTGAGCCTATGTGGGGAGGTTAACTTGCCTGAGACTCCTTGCACTTTAGAAGAATGAGGGGGATCTAATGGAAGTGTGTGAAGTTATGAAAGGAATAGGTAAGATAGAAGGAGGGAGGTTGTTTCCACTGGCAGATGATACAAAAACAAGGGCACGCCTCAATATTTAGATGCAATATTTAGATTAGACAGAAATGAGGAGGAACTGCTTCTCCCAGACATGTGAATCTACTGAATTCTTTGCACATTGAGGCAGCAGGGGCTGCAACAATTAATGCATTTGAGTCATGGATAGATAGATAATTGAATAATATGGAAATTAAGAATTGTGGGGAAAATGCAGGTACATGGAGTGGAATCCATGGCTAGGTCACCAATGGATCTTATTGAATGGCAGAGCAGGCTCAATGGGCCAGAGAGCCGACTTCTGTGCCTATTTCTTGTGGGTTTTTTTCCCCATCCCGATGTGATCTATTCTTTCAGTGTTATTACTCCCCTGTAGAAAGAGGGTGATTTGGCTGCAAAGATTGCATTTGCTACAGGAAATTCTTGCATCCCAATAAGAAACATTGGGCTGAAACTGCCATTTGCATTTCACAGTGAAGTGTGAAATTTCAATTGAAGTTTTAGATTAAAATGAAACTTGCACAGTGTTATAGTGACAGACAGTGCTTCATGAAATGAGTAAAAAAAAAGAGAGAGGTATATAAATGTTAACTCGTGTGAATTGTCAGTTCTGATAAAAATTAGAAAAAGTTTGTTGGATTTGGTCCTGACGACTGTAATGTACCAAATTAAAAGATTAGTTGCTATTCCTCAAGGTTACTTTGGGCTTTCTTCAAGAAAAGACATGGAAAAGTCAGGTGGGAAGAGTGTCAGCTGATTGTTAACAATCTGTATTTGGTTTCTCCTATGAAAAGGAATCTACATCTTCGACACTGAATGTAATAATTAGCTTCGAAGAATTAGACGCAGATTGCTTCTTCGCCTAGTTGATGGGAAAGGAAGAATTAAAATGCATCTCTTGCATTTGCATGGAAAAGTGTCCTGAAAGGCATTGTGACCAGAGAGGAAGAGGGAACAAAAGCATTGGGGAGGAAATCTTTCCTTTGGAATAGCAAAAGATGCAAGGGGGGAGGAATATGTGTCAGTTAGAGGTATGGTAAAAGAAAGTGGTGGAAACAACTGATCTGACAAATATGTTTCAAGTTCAAATTTATTGTCAAAGTGCATACATAACATCATGTACAGCCCTGAGATTCTTTTCCCTGTGGACCAGGCAGTTAACAGTAATATAAACTATATTCAAGAAAAAAAAGATATGTATACAAAAGAGAGAAACATAAACAAAGAAAGAAATGTAAACAAATTGTTCAAATACGGGAAAAATAAATATTTAGTAATAAATAATGTGCCAAGTGAGAGTCTTTAAATGAGTTTCTGATTGAGTTTGTTGTTTTGGAAGGGTAGCAACTATTCCTGAAGCTCGTGGTGTGAGTCTTGTTGCACCTACACCTCTTTCTCTCTGGTAGCAGTGAGTTCAGAGTGGGTCCTGGGTGATGGGAAAGGAAGAATTAACTTGATGGTTGCTGCTGCTTTCCAACGACAGCATGCTATGTAGATGTTTTAACATGGTGGGGCGAGTTTTGCCTGTGACATACTGGGCTGTGTCCATTACCTTATGCTGGGCTTTCTGCTCAGAGGTATTGGTGCCCCCATACAAGTCTATGACGCAGCCAATTAGCGCACTTTCTACTACACATCTGTAGAAGTTTGCCAAGGTTTTCAACATCATACTGAACCTCCACCAACTCCTGAGGAAGTTGAGGCACTGATGTGCTTTTCTCACGATGACACGATGAGTGTTGGGTCCAGGGAAGGTACTCTGAATTGGTGAATCCCAGGAATTTAAATTTGCTCAATCTCTCCACCTCTGATCCATCAATGATCATTGGGACATACACTTCTGGATTTCCCCTCCTGAAGTCAACAATCAGCTCCTTTATTTTGGTGATATTGAGTGAGAGATTGTTGTTGTACGCCATTCAGCCAAGTTTCCAATTTCCCTCCTGTATGCTGACTCATTGCCACTATTTTTTGCATCCTGCTATTATATTTATTGTCAGCAAATTTGTAAATGGAGTAAATGGGTGATGTTGTTTTACCGAGCCACCCAGTCACAAGTGTAAAGTGAGTAGAGCAGAGGGCTAAGTATGCAGCCCTGTGGTGCTCTGGCACTGATGGAGGTTGTGGAGGAGATGTTGCAGCCAATTCACACTGATTGGGATCTGGAGGTGAGGAAATCCATGATCCAATCACATAGTGCGGTATTGAGGCCCATATCTTGCTGATCAGTTTTGACGGGATGATGGTATTGAATGCTGAACTGTAACTAATAAATAGTATCCTGATGTATGCATCTTTGCTGACCTGGTCTTCCAGGGTTTTGTGTAGAGCCAGTGAGGTGGTATCTACCTGTTGCTGTGGCAAGCAAATTGGAATCAATCCACATCACTGCTTAGACAAGAGCTGATATACTTCAACACCAGCCTCTCAAAACACTTCATCACTGTGGATGCAAGTCCCACTGGCTGACAATCATTTAGGCGGGTTACCACTCTCTTCTTAGTATGATCAAGACCTGCTTGAAACAGATGGGTCACCCTGCTGGAGTGAGATGTTGAAGATATCCACGAAAACATTGGCCAGCTGGTCAGAACAGGTTATATGCAAAGGGCCGGGTACTCCAGCTGGACCAGATGTGGGGGCTGATGATGTGGAGGATGAGAACAGGGAGTTCCATTTCTTGCTCTTGGTGGGAGGATAGGGGATGGAGCATGATGGCAGAAAATGAACGGATGTAGTTGAGAGCTCTGTCAACTACGGCAGAGGGTAAACTTGGTTTAAGGAAAAAGGCGTGCATGTTCATGACAATCCACATAGCAAACTTTTAATTTCATTCCTATCACTTGTCAACAGGACTAGGGAGAAACCAAATGTTCTGCCTCACGTAGACCCCCCACCAATTGATTGTACAAGTCTACACTCTCAGCAGAAAAATGTGCTGGGAAAAGCACTTATGCTTCCTTGTAATGTATTAGCTACTCACAAATGCACAAGAACGTGTGGTTTTGAGATGTGTGCTTTCTGAAAGAGACATTTTGTTAGCAGGAAGCTAAAAGAGTAGCCAATCTTGAAACAGCCTAATGGTCCTTTAGCTAACTTCTAAAAGCTAACAAGCCGCTTGCCTGTTATAAATGTGGAAATATTTGCTCACCCAGCTGAAGAGGGCACAATGTTTTTGTTAAAAAAGGCTCACCAGCAATTTATCCAGAAGGTCTCAGCTGCAGTAACTGTCTCAGTATAGAGTATAAAGGTTACAGTTATAATTTTGGAACGCAGAACAAATTGGTTTCCAGGTTGGTTACAGCTGAACAATTTGAAGAGAAGACTAGTAATGGCTATAAATAAATGAACCTTGATTTCACACAACTGATACCCACAGGGCCAAATAGACAAATCTTAGCAGTTCATCATTGCAAGTGTGATTTGATAGAATTGAGATTACCAGAACTTTTAATTAAGTATGGGAATAATTCTTTTCTGTCAACACAATCTACCTCCAACAGAGCAATGGTTTCTGAATGTAATTATAGATTGAAGGATAATAGAAAAACCGAGTCAAACTTGTATGGAACATCTTGTTCTGAAATACATCGTTTGAGAAAAAAATATAAGAGGTAGGTCATGGTTGATATTGGGCTTTGTTGTTCTGGAACCAGAAGTGTCCAGGGATAGTGGGAATAAATGTGTGCTTAGCCCACTTCTGTTCATGCTACTGACCCACGACTGCATCAACAGATCCAGCTCCAACAGAGTCATCGAGTTTGCAGATGACACAACAGTCGTCGGCCTCATCAGCAACAACAATGAGTCGCACGGCAGAGAACAGGTGGAAAATCTCGTGATATGGGGTGAGAAGAACAACCTGAGACTCAACATGGACAAAACGAAGGGGGTGATTGTGGGCTTCAGGGGGGGGCCAAGAATGACCACCCTCCATTACACATTAATAGCTTGGTTGTGGAGAGAGTTGGGGTGCACCAAGTTTCTTGGAGTCCACTTAAGAAGTCGCACAATGTCTCCTCAATTGTCAGGAAAGCACAACAGTGATTACATTTCCTGAGAAGACTGAGGTGGGTAAGGCTAATGGCCAACCTCCTGTCAACTTTCTACAGGAGCTCTTTCGAGAGCATTCTGGCCGGCTGCATCTCAGTGTGTTACAGTGGCCATAGTGTCATACCCACACTCCTGTTCGGCTCCGAATCATGGGTCCTCTACCGGCATCACCTACGGCTCCTAGAACGCTTCCACCAGCGTTGTCTCCGCTCCATCCTCAACATTCATTGGAGCGACTTCATCACCAACATCGAAGTACTCGAGATGGCAGAGGCCGACAGCATCGAATCCACTCTGCTGAAGATCCAACTGCGCTGGGTGGGTCACGTCTCCAGAATGGAGGACCATCGCCTTCCCAAGATCGTGTTCTATGGCGAGCTCTCCACTGGCCACCGTGACAGAGGTGCACCAAAGAAGAGGTACAAGGACTGCCTAAAGAAATCTCTTGGTGCCTGCCCCATTGACCACCGCCAGTGTGTTGATCTCGCCTCCAACCGTGCATCTTGGCGCCTCACAGTTCGGCGGACAGCAACCTCCTTTGAAGAAGACCGCAGAGCCCACCTCACTGACAAAAGACAAAGGAGGAAAAACCCAACACCCAACCCCAACCCACCAATTCTCCCTTGCAACCGCTGCAACCGTGTTTGCCTGTCCCGCATCGGACTTGTCAGCTACCAACGAGCCTGCAGCTGACGTGGACATTACCCCTCCATAAATCTTCATCATTTGAGTGACCAAAGGAAGACTTAATTGGATAAGTTTTGTGGAGGTTTTTGAAGGAAGGAAAACGCAAAAAAACTAAAATATTTTGGGGAAGAATTTGAAGAATATGTCCAAGATGATTGCAGTGGAAAATAAAAGAAAGGATCATGGATGTGAGCCTACCAGTTTTAGAAGAATGTATGGTAGTTGCGGTGCATGTGTTACAGAAACAGAATTGTTGAGTAAGTGAAAACATCAAAGAATTTATAAGTAAGGGCAACTTTTAAAAAAAATTCAATATGCTTCATTGGAGGTGTGTGGATATAAATCAGGACAGCATGAGAAAAATAAATTAAGTTGATACTTTTGCAGGTAAAAGGTTATCATTACGCTTAATACTTTTGAACGAATTGTGGGAAAACTGTGAATTATGCAACATTTGCTGTAAGCTAGGGAAGTAATCATTTCATTTCCCATGATTCTGATTGTAATTATTCAGCCCTCTAGATATAGATTTGGATCTATGCATGGAACACCATCAAAGAAGACAGTAAAAATTATGGGTAAAAGTTTAAAAAGTTCAATCAATCATGAAAGCTTAGAAAGCATTACACAGTGGCGCAGTTGCCGCAGTGATAAGAGCAACGCCTTTACAGCGCCAGCGATCGGGACCAGGGCGCGAATTCCCCACTGTCTCTAAGGAGTTTGTACATTCTCCTCATGTCCGCGTAGGTTTTCCCCGCAGGCTCCAGTTTCCTCCCACCTTTCCAAATGCACTGGGATGTGGGTTAATTGGGTGGCACTGATTTGTGGGCAGAAATGGCCTGTTATCGTGCTGTATGTCTAAATTTAATATAAACAATTTCTTAAATATAAACATTTGGCAGTAATTGCTTAAACTGAACTAAGAAACTGATAGTCAGAAAAGAACTGAAAGACCAGCCAGTGCATTGGCTAGAACATTGTCATTCTCAGTTGATGGCTTGTGAAGTTGAGCTAGTTCTTTTATGAAGTATTTACAAGGAATTTAGCCCTAGCTGCAACTTCTTGGCACATCTCCAAGTGTCAGCATGTATCTAAGCAAATGAAGGAGTTGTCTGGGGCTGTGCAGTTCCTTTGGTGTGTATTGTCTACAATAGCTTTGTAGGTGGCATAGCTAATCATCTGCTGACACATGGAGACAGCTTCTTATTGTGTTAGATTAGTATTCATTATATCAGTATGCTTGCTATGACAATCTTTGTACCATAGAATTGCAGGTCATTTGATCAGTTGTGAGCATTTTCAGCTCAACTGACCTTTCTTGGCCATCGCTAATTACCTTTGGAGTAACGGTGAGCTGTTGGAGTTCTGCAGTTAACGGGGCACAAATATTATTTGCCACTTTACATGCCCTGCCGTGCAGTCATGCATTGATCCATTACTTGAGATGCTAAGAACTGTACATTATTGATAGAGGTATTCTTGCAGGGAGACAAGCTGTAGAATTTTGATTCCGAACCAGTGACAGAAAGTCAAGAGCCTGGGATTTTCTGACAGCAGTGAAAAACCTGCACTCATTGTACCATATCCTAGTAGATCTGCACTCCCTTAAGTCATTCTTCAAGCGACCACCTCCTGAATTAAGCTGGTTCCAATTTGGTTGGTGAAATTGTGCGAATGATAGGGTGCAGTTGAGCCTGAACAAGTCACACCACAAACCCAAAATGTTGCTCTCATTGAAATTATTTAACATTAAAAAAAAAGGTTTTTAAAAACACATTTAACAGAAATGTTTTTAAAAAATAGATATAAATTACTTAAGCATCCATGGAAATAAATGCCAGAAACCTACCTTATTCCATGCAATTGTTTCCCTTCATTGAAATATATGGAGTTGCTAAGCTGATGCTTCATCTAACTTGGCCCATGATTTCCTGGCTGATCTCCCAGGGTGACACTGAGGAAATAGCCTGAACACTTACATTAAATTCCTTGAGAAGTTGAACATTAGAGGACAGTCAGGGAGAATTTCTCAGGATGTTCTGGATTTCTGTGTTCGTGCGGAATTGTGGAGTAATGCATAGCTCTGTGACATTTGTAGTGTAATTTCGCTGTTTCCCACAGAACTCGGTGTTTCAAAGTAAACTGCTGGTAATGTAGCTTAATTCAGGATTGTGAGTGACTTGGAGAGGTATCAGTAGGCATGGTTACTGTTCCATGCACCTAAATCCTTTGATTCCTGAGTGATCGAGGCTGTAAGTTTGGTCATTTCTACTGAAGTGGCCTTGGTTAGTTGAATAATAGAGACAATGAATGTTTAGGAGCGGAGTTGGTGCCAACCAGGTTGGCTGTTTTTTGTTCCTAGATGCAACTGAAGAGAATTTCATCACACCCCTAATTGGGCCTTGGTGACTATGAAAAGAGTTTAGTCATTCAAACATAGATCACTGTTTGAGAAACACCCAGCTGCGAGATCCAGAGCGGCTCATTCAATTAAATTTCTGGTCACTGGTTACACGCGCGGTAATTGTGGTCAGAGATATAGTCATGGGAATGCTTCTGAGTGGCATAGGAAATTGTTTGGATTATTTATGGAAATGGTCTTCGTTTTAACATTTTAAATGAGGACATGCAGCATGGTAACAGACATTTTTGGCTCACAAGCCACACCCCTAGTAAGTTTTGAAGGGTGGGAAGAAACCAAAGCAGCTAGAGGAAACCCACAAAGACACAGGGAGAATGTACAAACTCCTCATAGACAGGATGGGATTCTAACCCCGGACCCGATCACTGGCACTGTAACAGCATTGCTCTAACCTCTATTCTAACCGTTCCGCCCAGAGATGCAAATGTTACTTGCCTCTTTGCAGCCATGTCTTGTAGCCATGCATTTGTTCATTACTTGAGATTCCAAGAACTGTGCGCTTTGTATCCTTTAACAGACAATAAGTTCGTAAGACATGCTGTAGGTGCAGTAATGAGCTATTCAGCCTATTGAGACTGTCCCATCATTCAATCATGAGCTGATTGATTTTCCCACTCAGCCCCACTGCCCAGCCTTCTTCCCAAAACCTTTGAATCCCAAGCTCAGTGGTTTTCAAACTGCCCGCCTAAATTCACATTCCACTTTCAGGAATCCCTATGCCATAAGTACCTTGTGATTGGTAAGGGATTGCTGAAGGTGGTATGTGAGTGGGCAGGGAAGGTTGAGAATCATTGGTCTAGACCCAATTATTACTGAAATATTTTGCTTGAGAAAAATTGTTATTGGCCCATTTCCTTTGGACTTATGAAACCTTGCACCTAACGAGTCAATTAGGTTCCCATTAAAACAGTGGTTTTCAAACTTTTTCTTTCCACTCACATCCCACCTTAAGCGATTCCCTTACTAATCACAGAGCACATGGCATAGGGATTGCTTAAGGTGGAATGAGAATTGTGGGGGGGGGGGCAGTTTGAAAACCATTGCCCTGGCTAATCAAGAACCTATCAATCTCGGCCTTAAATACACCCATTGACTTGGACTCAACAACTGCCTGTCGCAACAAATTAACCAGATTCACCATCCTCTGACTAAAGAAATTCCTCTGCATCTCTGTTCTAAGTGGATGTTCTTCAATCCTAAAGTTGTGCCCTCTGGTCCTAGACTCTCCCATCATGGGAAACAGCCTTTCTATGTCTACTTTGTCCACACCTTTTCCACATTCAAAATCTTTCAATGAGATTCCCTCTCACTCTCCTAAATTCTCAAGAGTACAGGTGAAGAACCATCAAACATTCCTCATATGATAATCCTTTCATTCCTGGAATCATCCTTGAGAACCGTCTCCAAAATCAACACATTTTCTTTCATGATTACCTAAAACTGCTCACAACACTCCAAGTGAGGTTTCACCAGTGCCTTATAAAACCTCAAGATCACATCCCTGCTCTTGGATTCTATTCCTCTTGAAATGAATGCCAGTACTTCATTTACATTTGTTTCATTCCCTCCCCCCAAAATGTTTGTTTTTCCAATGTTTTTCCACTTTTTAGAGACCTTGTGGATTCCAATTCAACCCCCATTTCCATGCCTCGATGCTGTTTTTATAAAACAAATTCATGTTTTTAATTTCTCCATTTTACTGATGCAGTAAGAAAAAGTTTTCCCTTCTTCCCAGAAATAGGTATTGTTGTCAAACAGATTCTATTCCCTTTTAATAACTCTGCTGTGCCTTTCTTTATGCAGTAAACCTTAAGGCATAAAATGCATCATTCTGGTGCAGGCCACTGATCTGCCATCACTGCCAATGTAGTGAATGGGAACCTCTAAAGCAGTGGTTCCCAACCTTTTACTTTCCCCTCACATCCCAGTTTAAGTAATCCCTATGCCATGCGTTCTGTGATTAGTAAGGGATTGCTTAAGGTGGTATGTGAGTAGGAAGGGAAGGTTGAGAATCACTTCTCTAGACCCAATTATTACTGAAATATTTTGCTTGAGAAAAACTGTCATTGGCCCATTTCCTTTGGAGTTATGAAACTGTGCACATAACGAGTCAATTAGGTACGATTAAAACAGTGGTTTTCAAACTTTTTCTTTTCACCCACATACCACCTTAAGCAATCCCTTATTAATCACAGAACACTTATGGCATAGGGAATACTTAAAGTGGTATGTGAGTAGAAAGTAAAAGGTTGGGAACCACTGCTCTAAAGTGAGGTATAAACATATTTGCAAATGTGGGTATAAATGAGGACCTTGGGTTGGATCTAGACTGTTGATGCATTGTCTATGTTAATCCAAAGATCTGAGATATCATTTGGTACTGGTGTAATATAAACAAATGCAGTTTCCACAAAGGGAATGTAGAAGTCTAGAGTAATGCTGTAATAACTGGATGGCTCTCTCTTTGACCTTCGCCGCTTAAACTCATGGACGAAGTGCCTTGACACAGTCATTCAAGAAACACTTTTTGCTGGTGACTGTACGCTCTTGGCACACAAGGGCAGTGTAGTGATCTACAGTTAATGCTGAACAAATTCTCAGATGCTGCTATGCTCTTTGGCCTGACCATCAACCTGAATAAGACTGAAGTACTCCATCAGTCAGTGCCAAACACCAACACCATGAAACCAAAAATCACTGTTGACGACACCCGACTGACAACGGTAAACAGCTTTAAATACTTGGGGAGCATCATCTTGAACGATGGGTCTTTGGACAAAAAAATTGATCCAGGATCAGCAAGGCCAGACAGGCTCTGGGGAGGCTGCATACCAGAGTGTTCAATCAACACAGTCTGCATCTCCACAAAGCTGAAAGTCTATAGAGCTGTGGTCATCCCTTCTCTCCTACATGGATGTGAGACCTGGACTCTGTACCAATGTCACAACAAACAATTGGAGAAATTCTGCATTCGCGCTATCGGTTCCATCCTTGGCATCCGTTGGCAAGACTGTGTCTCCAACCTGGAGGTCTTGGGTCACCTAAAGTCCACCATCATTGAGTCCCTGATCATCAGAGCCCAGATGCAGTGCGTGGGACACGTCATCAGAATGGACAACCATCATCTGCCTCGTCAGCTGCTCTAAAGTGAATTGAAGACTGGAAGGAGACCTCAAGGTCGTCCATGCAAGCACTATAAAGATGCTATGAAGGAAACCCTATGCTACTGTGGCATCCTGCCAAGAGAACTAGAAGCCGCAGCTGTTGATAGGTCCTGTTGGTGAGCCCTGTGCTATGAAGCCTACACCAGTTTCGAAGACAGATGCTGCCAAAAACTGATGGAAAACTCTGAATAGTGTGACAAAACAGCAGCTATGGTTGTTACAAAAAACAGCCTTCTAGTGCCCCCATTGTGATAGACTCTGTAGACTCTGTGCTTCCAGAATGGGACTGCAAAGTCACCTTTGTGTCCACAGATGAAATGCACGACAATGCGTCTTCTTCAAACCGAAAGGGCTTCCAATATAAAGAATCCCTTGAAATCACTCTGATGCTTTTGGAAACCACCAAGCCAGAGAGTCATTCAGAATCTGCACAAAATACCCTGATACTGTGAAAGATGTCGCCAAACATATTTTGAATTAAATTCGCAACAATTTCTGGAGACGTAAGGGGCTGCAGATGCTGGGACCTAAGGCAAAGAACAATCTGCTGGAGAAACTCAGCAGGTTCAGTAGTGAAAGTGTGGGGGAAGGGGAAGGAACTGTGAAGGCTCTTGATGTAGCATTTTTCCCCCCCAAACATTGACAATTCTTCTACCTACCATTGACGCCGCTTGTCCCTTTGAGATCCTCCAGCAGATTTTTTTTGTCTCACCCTTTATTGGTAGACAGTTCTCATAATCAATATTCCCCAGAGTGAGTGGCAGAACTGTCTGCTTATTTATCCAATTTTATTCGCTTAGTTTGTCCTTGCAAGTCCAATGAAAACCAAGATGCTCTTAGGAATTCAACAATGTGTATTTTAAAGGGCACTTTCAAACAGATGGATATGATATGCCTATATGCGTTTCTATGCATCCGTTTTGTCCAATCGTCATTATAAAGACCATCCCTTGCCTCGTAGTCCTTCATTTTTCACTCCTACTCTTTCCAATGGTGGATGGAAAATTACTCATGACCCTTGGAAAGCCTTTGGCTACAGTTACTGGGTTCAACATTAACTCAGCTAGGAACATGTGCATATGTAATTAAGATGAATCCTGAGTTACCTCATCCACAGTTTTCTTCCATCTCGGGGAAGAGAATACTCAGCTCCCAGAAAACCTTCAAGTTAGTTGTTGCCATTTTGTTGTAAGGTTGTATCAATGTACTTAAGTATCTGAATTCTAATTTTTAAAATGGAAAGTAAATGGTTAAAGAATTCTGTTTTTATTGAATACGATGGAAATGTGATCTGCTCCATTTAGCTTTTTTTTATTGTTAGTTTTCATGAAGACAACAATTTACAATGACCTCCATAATGTTTGGGGGAAATACTTTTTTTTCATTTATTGACTCTGTGCTCCATGGGTTTAAATTTGTAATCAAACAATTCACATGTGATTAAAGTGCACATTCCAGATTTTATTCAAGGGTATTTCTATACATTTTGGTTTGACTGTGTAGAAATTACAGCACTTTTTGTACATCATCCCCTCATTTCAGGGCACCATAATATTTGGGACAGAGAAGGGGTCTGTATATTCAAGTCTTTGTATTGAGTAGTTTGTTGCACATCCTTTTCATGCTTGAAATCTGTGATTGATAGACATTACCAGATGCTGAGGATCTTCTCTGGTGATGCTCTGTCAGGCCTCGACTGCAGCCATCTTTAGCTCCTGCTTGTTTTGAGGGCTTGGCCCCTTCAATTTTTTCTTCAGCATGTGGAAGGCTTGCTCAATTAGATTAGGTTAGGTTAGGTGCCAATGAAAGTCAAAGGAGACATTATGAGGCTAAGAAACAAGAATAAAACAGTAAGAAACATCCCTCAATCTGTAAGATTACTAAATCAACTGTTTGGAACATCATTTAGAAGAAAGAGTGCTCCGACTTGGCCATTTAAGAATTTTCCATTTTTTAGCTTTGAAAAACTCCTTTGTTGCTTTAGCAATGTGTTTGGGATCATTGTCTTGTTGTAGGATGAAGCACCGCCCAACGAGTTTGGAGGCATTCGCTTGAAATTGATCAGATGAGATGTTTCTAAACACCTTAGAATTCATTTTGCCACAGCCATCGGCAGTTATGTCATCAATGAAGATAAGTGCACCAGTACCTGTGGCAGCTATACATGCCAGACCATAACACTTCCCATCACCATGTTTTGTAGATGAGGTGGTATGCTTTGTATCTTTACACCTCCTCACTTTGCTCTTTCCAACATTCTGGTAATCTTGGTCTCATCTGTCCACAAGACCTTTTCCAGAATTCTGCAGGCTCTTTTAAATATTTCTTGGCAAACTGTAATCTGGCCTATCTAGTGGCTAACTAGTGGTTTGCATCTTGCAGTGTAGCCTCCGTATTTCTGTTCATGAAGTCTTCTGTGGACAGTAGTCGTTGACACATGCACGCCTGCCTCCTGAAGAGTGTTTCTGATCTGACGGACAGATGTTTGGAGATTTTTCTTCAATGTGATGAAAATTGTCATCACATATCAGTCCCTTTGCAATTACTGAGCTCACCTGTACACTTTTCCTTTTTACTGATGAAAACAGTTGATTTTGGTAATCCTAAGGTGTGGGCGATGTCTTACTGTTTAATTCTTTCTTTTCAGCGTCTTGATAACTTCTTTGACTTTCATGGGCACAACACTGGTCCTCATTGAAAAATGACAATTGCAGACTCAAAAGCATAGAAGCAAGCCTATCCCTCTTCTTTGGCTTGGCTTCGCGGACGAAGATTTATAGAGGGGGTAAAGGTCCACGTCAGCTGCAGGCTCGTTTGTGGCTGACAAGTCCGATGCGGGACAGGCAGACACGGTTGCAGCGGTTGCAGGGGAAAATTGGTGGGTTGGGGTTGGGTGTTGGGTTTTTCCTCCTTTGTCTTTTGTCAGTGAGGTGGGCTCTGCGGTCTTCTTCAAAGGAGGTTGCTGCCCGCCGAACTGTGAGGCGCCAAGATGCACGGTTTGAGGCGATATCAGCCCACTGGCGGTGGTCAATGGGGCAGGCACTAAGAGAATCGCTCTTATACCTGCACCAATGAAGCAATTCAACATACCTGAGTGCTCACAAACACCTGTGAAGCCAAATGTCCCAAACATTATGGTGCCCTGAAATGGGGGAGCTATGTACAGAAAGTGCTGTAATTTCTACATGGTCAAACCAAAATGTATATAAATAAGCTTGATTAAAATCTGGAATGTGAACTTTATCACGTGAATTATTTGATTACAAATTTAAAACCATGGAGAAAAATCTCTTTGTCCCAAACATTATGGAGGGCACTATATTTGATCATGGAGATTCTTGCTAGAAAGTATTTAATATTTGAATAAATTTGGCATTTTGATTGTACTGGGAGGGATACAAGCAGAAATGTAATAATTACTTAGAAATCTGTGGAGACAGTGTGTGTCGTTCGTACTGGAGCCAAGAGACCATCTGAAACAGATGGCAGAGGTACTGGGGAGATATGGGGATCGATGACAAGGACACGGGGTGTCGTATCGTATACTCCCTACCCTACAATGCCACAAATTGATGACAGCTTTCAAAATGTGCTTTGTTTGCTTATTTGAAACCTACTATGTTTGATCTTCTCACAATGAAGTACAAGAGTTTACCTTTAAGGCCATAGCAAGTAAATAACAGAGTTTGACAGAATTATAGACAATAAGTACTGGAGTAGACCATTCAGCCCATCGAGCCAGCACTGCCATTCTTTTAGATCATGGCTGATCTTCCACTATCAGTACCCTGTTCTTTCTCCCTAGAACCCTTAATTTTCCTGTCCACAAGAACCTTATTTAGCTCCCTCTTGAACTTTTCCAGAAAAACCACCTCTCTCACCCTCAGCGGCAAAGCATTCCACAGACCAACAACTCTCGGTAAAAAAAATTTTCTCAGAGATGTGAAAGGGCCTAAAGGGCCTTCCCTGCATTCTTAAACTATGGCCTCTAGACCTAGTCTCCCCCAACATCAGGAACATGTAATCAGTTTCTATTATGTCCAATCCTTTAATAATCTTATATACCTCAATCATATCTCCCCTCATCCTTCTAAATTCCAACGTGTACAACCTCAGTTCATCCAGATTTTTGGCATATGTCAATCCCACCATCCCAGGAACTAACCTTGTGAATCTACGCTGCACTCCCTCAATAGCAAGAATATCCTTCCTCAAAATAGGAGACCAGAACAGGACACAATATTCCAGGTGTGGTCTCACCTGGGCCCTGTACAACTGCGGAAGGACATCTTTACTTCTATGCTTTATTCCCCTTTTTATGAAGGCCAACATGCCATTTGCCTTTTTCCACAGCTTGTTGAACCTGATTACTGATTACTTTCACAAGATGGCAGCACCTATGAGGGTTTGCTCGCTTTTAGTGACTGATGTACACCTAGATCACGTTGCACTTCCCCACTTCCTAATTTGACCCCATTTAAATAATAATCTGCCTTCCTGTTCCTGCCACAAAAGTGGATAACCTCACATTTATCCACATTAAACTGCATCTTCCATGCATCCACCCACTGACCTAACCTGTCCAAGTCTCCCTGCATTTTCCTGACATCCTCCTCACACTTCACACTGCCACCCAGTTTCGTGTCATCTGCAAATTTGATAATGTTATTTATAATCCCCTTATCTAAATCATTAATATATATGATAAACAGCTGAGGACCCAACACCGAGCCCTGCAGGACCCCACTTGTCTCATTCTGCCATCCCAAAAGTGACCCGTTATTCCTTACACTTTGTTTCCTGTCTGTCAGCCAATTTTCTATCCATCTCAGTACCCTACCCCCCAATACTATGCCTTCTGATTTTGCTGACTAATCTCCTGTGCGGGACCTTATCAAAAGCCTTCGGCAAGTCCAAGTACACCACATCCACTGGCTCTCCCACGTCCACCCTCCTCGTCACATCCTCGAAAAATTTCAGATTAGTCAAGCATGCTGACTTGTAATGTGTTCTGTTATTTCTTCTTAGATTCTAATATCTCCCCCACTAATCTTCAAATCCATGTTACACGTGGACAATTAATTTGGAAATAGTTTATGGAAACTTCCCAGTATTTCCAGTATTTCAGTCACATATAGGTTTTCGTGAAAATTATCAGAGCATTTGGCTTAAGAACATTTTGTGTGAAAACTCTGATCCTTGCATGAACTTCAGGAGAAACCAAGGGAATAAAATTTAGTGAAAGGGAAGTCAATAAAGTGTAAATAAGAAAGGTTTCAGAGAAGATTTACTACCATGCTGCAAGGACTTCAGGATCTGAGTTACAGGGGAAGGTTAAGCAGGTTAGGACCTTATTCCATGGAGTGTAAAGACTGAGGGGAGATCTGATAAGGGAATATAAAATTATGAGGGGTATAGATAGTGGAAAACCTTTCCACTGAGGTTTGGTGAGATAGAAACAGGAGGACATGGGGTAAGAGTGAAAGTGAAACGTTTAGGGGAAACTTCTTCCCACAGAGAGTAGTGGGAATGTGAAATGAGCTGCCAGCTGAAGTGGTGAACGCAGGCTAAGAAAACATTTGGACAGGTACGTGGATGGGAGAGGTGTGGAGGGATACTGACTGGGTGCAGGACTGAGAGATGAAGCAGAATACTAGTTTGGCAGAAACTAGAAGGGCCGAGAGACCCTATATGTTCTATGATTCAAATCTTTACTGATTACTTTCACAAGATGGCAGCACCTATGATGGCATCTATGAGGGGTTGCAGACTCCAGGTAAGACTGGCGCAGACCACCAGAAAATCTGGAGACATCCCCCCCCCCCATCTGAGGAGAAGCCGAGGAGATGACCCACGGGATAGTGACCAAGGTGGCGGATCAGTGAGGGTTTGTGCAGCTGAAGGGCCCACACAGGTGGCAGGCTGCTGGAGTCTGCGATCAAGAGACTTGCACCAGCTTGCAGACTGCTGGAGACTGGCTTGAAACTGGCTGAAGGGGTACCAGGTATCAGAACTGGGATGCAAGTGGGTGCTGAGGGCATTAATGATTCCTAATAGTATCAGAGGTTTGAATCTGGAATTTGAGTTACTCTGTGTAGCCATGGAGGTTACGGGAGCTCTGGATGACGTTCAATGACTCTGGGGGGACTCTCTTTTGCGTCTCTTTCTCTGATTGTAAGAGGTGCTTCTGCCAATATCCGATGGCAAATCTATCTGCCTTACAGCATACAAAATAAATTTTTTGTAATGAAATGCATGGAACCAGAAGTGTTTCGGAGTTTGGATTTTTTTTCAGAATTTGGAACACCATTTAAAAAATGCATGCATTCACTCAGACTTAAAGATACATGCATTCACATTACAATACAAATATTTACATAGCGTGGCTGTGAGATCAGTGTGGGGACTGATAGCGGACTGTCAAGAGAGCGAGAGGCAGTGGGATCAGTGTGGGGACTGATAGCAGGCTGTCGGGAGAGTGAGGGGCAATGGGATCAGTGTGGGGACTGATAGCAGGCTGTCAAGAGAGCAAAAGGCAGTGGGACTGATAGTGGACTGTCGAGATTTCTGAATTCATTACATATTACCCTATGGGACCACAGACAAAAGTTTTGGATTTTGGATCTTTTTGGATTTCAGGTAAGGGGCTCTGTATTTTCGGATTTTGGATTTCGGGTAAGGGGCAACTGTACTTTTTATTTCATGACAATAAATTAAATCTTGAATCTTGATGTTTGCCCTGAAAATGGTTTAAAATATTGAATTGAAAGGATTGGACCACTTTTCCTCAAAGATAATTAAATTTCTTGCTTGTTTTTGGTAATTTGGCAGCATAAATTCTTTTGGATTAGGTAACGATGATATAAAGGAACACTCCCAGAACAAGTAGGTTGGTGTTTGTTCTAAGGAATGATGCATTGGATTCTTGAGAGCAATTTTTCAATATAATTGCATTCTTAATCAGATTCTGCTTTTATCAATATTGGAGCCTTAACTCTGCAAGTTTACAAATTACATGTTAAAATATTTCAGGGTGGTAAATCTACAGAATTTGTTGCCACAATTGGTTGTGGAAGCCAAGTCATTTGGTGTATCTAAGATGGAATTGATAGGCTGTTGATTAGCCAGGGCATTAGAGGTAATGGAGCTGAATTGGAGAATGGATCAACTCCTGAATGAATGATGGGACAGACTCAATGGGTTGAGTAGCTTATTTCCGCTCCTGTGTCATCTGGTCTTATCAGGATGTGTAACTGGGGAAAGCCTGACAGCTTTTGTTCAATTTGCATTATACCAATGTCTTTCATGGGTGGGCATTTCCAAACATTACAGCAATAGCACAGGCCATTCGGCCCACAATACTGTACTGACCTTTATATACCTAAAAAAAACTAAACCCTCCCTACCTCATAACACTCTATTTTCCCCTCATCCATGTGCCCGTCTAAAATCCCTATTGTACTAACTTCTACCACCACCCCCGGCAATACCTTTCAGGTTCTCTGTGTAAAAATACCCCTGATGTCTCCCCTAAACTTTCCTGCTTTGACTTTGTACAGATCTCCTCTGGTGTTTGCTACTCCCACCCTGGGGAAAAAGATGCTGACTGTCCACTTTATCTATGCCTCTCATAATCATAATATTAAGTCACCTCTTGTCCTTCTTCGCTCCAAAAGCTAACTTTGCTTCATAAGACCTATTTCATAACCATTTATTGCCTTCATAGCTCTCTGATCTAAATGTATCTTCATTATCCATTTCCATTGTCCATATTTAATCTCGCTCATGTTTCTCTTGCATCTGAAATAGTGCACCAATGTATTTATTGTTTTGGACACTCCACAGGGATACAGGTGCTCACCGAGTTACAGGAGACCTGACTCCCAGAAGGATGACAATTCACGAATTCTCCCAGAATTTTAAAAAGGATTTCCATGATGGTGATAATAAAATGTTTTGTGGAAGTCATTAACAATTGGATACAGTGTATATTCCATTAGTTTCATTCTGGGTAGTGTCCAGGGTGAAAATTTGATAAAATGAAAGAAGAGGAGGATGCAGAGTGATACGGTGTGGGTAGCGAGAGAAAACGGATATTTTGTACTTAGAGAAAAATCAGTTTGCAGGGATTTCTCAGAAATGGTATCCTGAAAGCTGCCTGCATTTTTTCCCCCGATGTCGTACCTTCTGTGTTCTTAACTAACTCGTGTGGCCAATCACTCAACCTGTTTTGCTTACTGTCGTTACTGAAAAGACCACTGGAACTTTCTTGGGAAATCCAACTCTGCAAATATCACAAAAATGCTGTCCAGACTCAGATGCTGTCATTTTCTATATATATATATATATATATATATATATATATATATTTAAGTTTGGGAACTTTTCCAAAACTATTTTGAAGATTTTGAGAATGCATTTACTGTGCAAAATAATCTTTGGTGTGAAGAAATTTCATTTTCTCATTGACGGTAAACTGGTAATAACTCTCCTTGAAATGTACTTTAATCAGAGGTAGAATGAGACTCCCTGGAGATGGTAATGGCCCATCATTTTGGTTTGACACCACATGGAGAGCAAATCCATTGTGGCCTTAAACCTGCAAAGTACTCGGGAGCCATTTTAAATTTTAAAATGGCATTAATTCTTCCTACTAAGACCGGTCTTTTCAAAGACCGCTGTGTGGATTTCTGTGCTCCGAGCTTACTGTTGAACAGCATGGTTAAGAGTCTTGCCAGGTATGTTCCCTGGACCAGAGAAGAATGAGGGGAGATTTGATGGAGGTACACACAATATGAGGGGTATAGACAGAATAAATGCAAGTAGGCTTTTTCCACTGAGGTTACATGAGATGCAAGCCAGATAACATGGGTTAAGGGTGAAAGAGGAAAAGTTTAAGGGGAACATTTGGGGGAACTTCATCACACAGAGAGTAGTGGGAGCCTGGAATGAGCTGCAGCTGAAGTGGGGAATATGGGCTCATTTTTAATAATGAATAAAAATTTGGTCAGGCACATAGATGAGAGGGTTATGGACTGGGTACAGATCAGTGGGACTAGGCAGAATAATAGTTTGGCACAGACTAGAAGGACCAAATGGCCTGTTTTCTGTGCTGTAATGTTTTATGTTTCTATGGTTCTAGCAGTGTAAAGAGAACTGGAGGGACAGCTTCTGGTCCTGACTGCAGTGTGAGTTGTGAACTGAGACTAAATTGACTTATTTATGATGAACATCACTGATTATGATGTGTTCCAAGAAATATTCCTGATCCAGCAGCATTGGACTCCACAATTAATCTGTTTTATGGGTTCAAATGCTGACGACCCAACCTTAATCTCAAATTCAAAAATCCACTTTTAAAAAAATTGTCAAGCAATTTACCAGCTTTATGTGGACTTGGCTTCTGAATCTTCAAACAAAACATTCCACCACATCCCTCTCATTTCTGATGTGTCTATCCCATCACTGTCTGACTTGGTTGAAGACACCAATTCAATGATTGGAGAAGTTCTACATCCAAATCTCCATACAAATTGCCTCTGGTTCCATTAACATATAATTGTTCCCTAGCCAGAAGTATCTGAATAATCCAACGTAAATGTTTGAAATCAAGTGCCAAAAAAAGCGTGGTGCCTTGCCTGTTTTGAAGCAGATGGTTGAAGCTAGCACACACTGCATTACTGGCTTATTGTTAAAGGCTCCCAAATAGTTGTTCAGCGTCTATACCCACGAGGGGCGTTAGTTCCTTTGGCCTTGAAATTCACATTTTCCAATTGCCCAACAGCAAATTTGACATTAGTAATTCCAGTAATGCTGTTCCCGAAAGCTCTTCCTTTAAAAATGGGCATTCATTATCACCATTTCCCAACTACTGCCCTCTTTTGAATAACACCACTCCGTTACTATTGGTATATTAGCCTTCCGTTACCACATAAGCTGCTTCTTTCCTTGTAGCTCTGACCTCAGGAACTTGCTCTTAAAGTATCTTAAAGGAACTTTATCTTAAAGTAACGACCAGCTTTTGTCATTGCCTGGAACTTGTTTGCAAGGAAAGGTGGGATCGAGTTGGATGAGTTCTCTATGTCGCCATAGGAGTGTGAAAGGGTTGGTGGAGGAAGTATACAGAATAACTTATGCAAGTTCTTGAACATGTATGCCTACCTGTGTAGGTGACAGTTATCTTGTACATCTTCATTTGGTAGTCCGACAGTGCAATCAAATGCTCCTTTCTGGCATAAATTGTATTCCATAAAAATTGAATGATCTCAGTTTTGATGATGGAACTACTCTTGACTTCTGAAGTGGATAAATTTAAGACCACATTCGGCCCATCGAGTTTGCTCTGCCATTCCATCATGAGGTGATCCATCCTCCCATTCACCGCCACTCCCCTACCTTCTCCTCATAACTCTTGTTACCCTGACTATTCAGATACCTAGCAATCACAGCCTTAAATGCACCCAATGACCTGGCCCCCCACAGCCTCCCGTGGTAGCAAATTCCAGAGGTTCACCTCTCTCTGGCAAAAGAAATTACTTTAAAATGAGTGCCCTTCCACCTTTTTGTCCCAGACTCCCTTACCATGGGAAACAACTTCACCACATTTACTACGTCCAAGCCTTTCTACATTTTCAATGCTTCTGTGAGGTTCCCTCTCATATTTCAGAACCTCTAAGGAGCAAAGAAGAAACGTGGTCTTGTGTGGCGCACACAGCAGAGTTAGTCTGCACTGATCCAAATGCAAGTTTTTGGAAAGGTAGTCCTCACTTTGACTGTGTTTGCTACTTGAGGGTTATTGAGCAAACAGCTACCACCATTGGCATCATATGAGTAAGCTGAAAACCAAGAACACATTGATAAGGTAGA
This sequence comes from Narcine bancroftii, assembly GCF_036971445.1. NCBI lineage: Eukaryota > Metazoa > Chordata > Chondrichthyes > Torpediniformes > Narcinidae > Narcine > Narcine bancroftii. The sequence goes on from NC_091478.1 coordinate 71,388,687, forward strand.
ATCAAACAGCTGGTTGATCAGCAGATCAGGCAGCATTCATGGAGAGGAAATGGACAGTTGATGTGGGAAAGCATCTGGGGGTTAAAAACCCCGTAACACCACAACGAGACATGCAAACTCCGCACAGGCAGCATCAGTGGACAGGATTGACCAAGGTTGCTGGAGCTAGGAGATAACAGCTCTACTGGCTATGCCACTCGGAGGAAGAGGTTCCATCTCCCCATCACCCCATCACCTGGGGGTTTTCTGCATGGCTGAGCTTTCCTCTCCCTTCCTCCATCTGCTCATTATTTCGATCATATCTGCTTCCACTTTTCACCTTTGAGTATCCGTGTCTACCTGGCTCCATCTGTCCATTTTTTTCCTTATCTGTTTCCAACCTAGGACATAGGAGCAGGAAAAGGCTATTCAGCCCTGCCATTCAATCATGAGCTGATCCATTTTCCCACTCAGCCCACTGCCCATAACCTTTGATGCTCTGGCTAATCAAGAACCTATCAATCTCTGCCTTAACGACTTGGCCTCTGCAAACGTCTAGCCTTCATTGTAAAACTACACCTTCCACCTCATGACTACATCTGCCCATCATCTCCCACCACACCTGGTCCCGCCTATTACATAACAGATCCCTGTTTCAGACTTTCACCTCTTTATGTTAATTATCTTCCATTTACACTCTCAATCCTGATCTAGGGTCTCGACCAAAACATTAACCATCCCTTTGGCTCCACAGATGCTGCCTGTCTTTCAGCAGTTGGTTTTATTTTCACTCCAGCATCAGTATTTACTTGTGTCTCCATTGTGAACAAGTTTGCTGTTTGACAGATTAACACCCATACACTTTTCCCAAAAGCAACCATTCTCAATGGGAGCCACAGCACATTTAAGGGGGTGGGGGGAGGGGAGTGGCCACAGACTGAAATCATTAAATATTTTGAATGTTTTTTATGTAGTTGGCAGATGAGAAGTATGGAAGAAACTAAATAAACTTTGATCATGGAGATCCTTTGTATGTTCTCCACGGGTTTTCCCTGGGGCTCTGGTTTCCTCCCACCCTTCAAAACGTACTGGGGAGTGTAGGTCAATTGGGTATAATTGGGCGGCATTGGCTCGTGGCCCGAAAGGGTCCGTTACCGTACTGCATGTTGGGAAGCATAGCCAAAAAAGCGTTGAGAATGGCTGCTCTAAAACAATAAACAATATGAAATAAAAAGAATTGTCTGCTCGACCCACTGAGTTTCCCCCAGCAGACTGTTTGCTGCTTCACATTTCACTATCTCCAGACTCCTGAATGCCTCCACCTTTCTCTGTCACTCTCATTTCACTCACTCTGGTTGACCAACCATTTTAGTGTTGATTATAATGCTGCTACTGGCAAGAACATATCTAGAGGCTGCTTCTGTCTAGGAAGACTCCATTCCTTCTGGTTGCCCATGACTTCTGATGGACCTGGAAAAGGAAGAGAGGAACAAGGGTTAAATGCTGATGGTGTGGACTGCTAGGGTCAAGCAATGGCAGCTACACGTTTGTGTGAGAGGCATTTCAATTAAAACTGAGAGTTGGGTTAAGATGGCCAAAATCAATGGAGAGTTCCTCCAGTAGCTTTGATAGTCTTCTCCCGCACCCCCCACCCCCCACCACCTCCCAATTTTTATTGTTATTTTTTCCTAATGAGGATTGGAAACAGACGTTGGTGCCATGAATCTCCAACCCTGCTCCTCTTTGGATCGCAGAAAGGGCGATTATGTGTGTGTGTGTGTGTGGCCCGATGAAGGGGTGAGGATGTCATTGAGCTGGTTAGAGTACTGATGATATGAGAAAGATAGCATGGTTAGGTGAGGGTGCAGCATGGACAAGGTGCAGGGGAGGGGGGGAAACTATAGAAAAATGTGTTGTTGTAATTGGAGAGGAATGCCCCAGACCTGAGTAGAAATGGTGTGAGAATGCTTTGATTCCAGGATTGAGAATTCCTTACCTTAGCAGTCCTGCTCAGGCCATTATTCTTCATCTGGCATGACAGATGGGTCCAGGGTACAATGCTTTTTAACATAATTCATTTGTTTGGCTGAGGGGTGGTGGGGGGGCAACTTCCTTAAGACCTTTTGAGAACAACATCTCTTTCATCTTTCTTGATTTTCATTATGTGAGAATCAGAATGGTGGTGTTTAGCTGCATTGGGCTCTGCCATCGCCACTGTAAAGCATGGCTAAGTTTGATGTACAACTAATTTCCACTGATGCCTGATCTGCAATGAAGAATTGCCCTTAAAAACCACAAGTTATTAACGGCAGCAAAACTTAACATGAAAATTTATTGCATGCCTGTGTCATTAAACCAATTCAATTTTCTTCCTGATTTTGGCATAAATGGAACTTTCTCCCCAGTAAAGCTTATAAAACTATGTCTGCCCTGTCAAGTTCCATTTTATTGCAGTGATTCTTACAAAAGAATTTCTGAGCTGCAAATAGTCAAACTAATTTGAAATCCAGAGGTTAATATACTATAAAAAAGACATAACCCCTTTTCTTGCAATATGCCTGAAATTTCTACTTTGGTATTGGTTTTATTATTTTAAATGTTTAACGTGATAGCAGCAATAAAGCCAGGGTGTCGGGCCAGCCATCAAATCAAATGGTGGAAGACCACATCTGGCTAACCTCTACTTGGGTTTTGGGCTTTGCAGTAGATGGTCCATCTGCCCAGCTTATTGAAGAATCTTGTTTTAGTGTTCAGAGTCTTCCCAGATTCATTTGGAGAATGGTTCAGAATGACTGCTAATATTGTAGTCTCAGCCACTATGAATGTAAACTGGAGTGTGGTGGGTGGAAATTGAATGCTGCATTTGCAAAGATAGGTTGTGTATACTGTGCAGTCTTGTCTTAGGATGTCAAATATGTCATGCAATGTTACGATTTCCACCATGAAGTGAAAGACCATCTATCTGGACATCGTACTGCTGCATCCAAGCATTTCTTGCTCCCTGGAATAGAGTTGGAGAATACTGTCCAAAGTAGCTGATTAGACCAGGTCGAATGAAGCGTACGTAATGGGGAGGTCTGTGTTTGAATAACGTAGCCATACACCAAATTTTGCTCATACTGGTTTTTTTTTAATGTATCACAATGAGCAAGAAACATACTTGATGAAGTATTTTCAAAGGAGTATATTCAATTACCATCTACAATCAACTTAACTATGACAACAAGGTTTGTGACAAAATTTTTTAAAGTTCGAAATCCACGTGGTTGTTAGTTTCCATGATTTTGGTACAGTTGAAATTTTTTTCGTTGTTACAGTAACAAAAAAACTAACAAGACTACATTATAGAAAAAACATCAAGAACATCATTTTTGGTTTAACTTGCTCTTTTTTTTGTACATTGCAAGGCTGGAGATACCTCTTTCACCTCAGGGTAATGTTTCCAAAGCTGCCCAAGATGTAAAAGTCAATGCTGTTCACAGTGGGCAGTTTCTCCACAAAAACGACAATAATCTTCTTTATTGTCCAAGAACTTAGATACATCAAGTATGCTGACTTGTGTTAATGCTTCTCCTGTCTTATTCTTTTTCCCATGCCACAAAAAAATGGACACTTTTAATGCGGCACCATTCTCATTGCTTAAAGCTTTGGCCACATTCATATATAGTTAAATAATTTTTTTCAAAAAACTGCTCAGTGCTTTTCCAGCTCCGTGTTTCAGTACTGGTGGTGCCTTTAGATGCAAATATGTTCCGTCCACTTTTCACCTGTACGTCTTGCTACGTTTAACTGTAAAACTTGGGTAGCCTGACCCACACAATTATTAGTCTTTGTAAATGGTAGAGTACAAGTGCTACTGAACAGACTTTGGAAACAAAGGTCAGAGTTCCAAGAAAATACAAACCAGAAAATTGCACCTTAAGAGGCCATGTCATTGTATATAAAGATAAAAAACATAAAACAAACCAGTATTTAAAATATAATGCTAGTGTTAAAATGTTAACAGTTAATGAAGAAAATTATATATGATACAGAACATACTAACATACAAATTAACAGTTAAATGCGGAATATATTTCATAGAATCACATCAAAACAAAACAAAAACTGTACAACCTTGGAATAAAATTTTTCATCTTGTGGGAGCTATTCTTTTCTTAACCTCATTTAGAAAACAATTTGAATTTTCCATTTTTGAACGTTATCTGATATCTTTATGTAAAATAGGCCTACTTTTCAATGTAATTTAAACTTCTGTTCCTTCTGAAACCAAAGAGTTATACTATCTGCATGTTATTATTACAAAAAAAATCACTTTCGCACTGTGCACAAGCCTGATTATGAATATGTACAACAGCTTATTGACTACTTCAAATAAAATTAAAAAGATTTTAAAACAAAATATCAGTCCCTGCAACAAACTCCAAGTCGATAGTTTGGAATGAACTGGAGTTCTGCAATTTTGTTGGCTTTTGACGAGTCAAAGCATCAACCAAACTGAACCATGGAAAGGTGTATTCACAGTCTAAAAATGTTCCACTTGCAACAGAAAGATGAAGAAAGGAATATCAAAAAAACAGGGGCTAAAACTGATTTATTGGTTTCCAGTAAAGCTTCGCAAAAAAGCAAGATATAAGCAAGCATCTACTGTGTGACTACAACATTTGCAGCAAAAAAAGATTTTTTTTCAAAAAGAGTTCAGACCTTTTTATGCGAGTAATGAATTTTTTTTGACATTAATGTGACTACAGAGATGTACATAACAAGTGCCCAAATAACAAAGACATTTTTTTTTAAAAGATCACTATCTGATATCCTTGGTAGGAGCAGTGTCTTCTAACCACCACTGCACTTATTCCACAATACAAGGACAAACCTTTAAGTAAAAAGTTTTTTTTTGGTATTTTTATTTGTTTTGTCTTCAGTCATTCCTTTGCTTGCAGAAGAAGCAATGGCAGTGACCTGGATATTACCATTCCTTTTTTTGTTAAATTTTTATTAAATCAGAAGAACAAATTCTCAAGTATAAAGATGCCTCTTTTCACCGTTATGCACCGATGGTGAAAGTGTATGTCTTTGGATTTTGTTAAAGCGCAAGAATTTTTTTCTCTTGTGTCAAAGAAAAAAAATAATTAATTTCCACCCCCCCCCCCCAAAAAAAGTCAAACTGCTGTCACACGACACGAAAAAAAAAACAAATGTCTGCTTCATAGGAAAAAATTCCACAGCATCTACAAAAGCAGAGAGGTAAGTGCACAAAGGTTACAGACACAGGTAAATAATCATCATGTTCCTTAAAGGATCACAAAAAAATTCAAAAGGACCCTATCCACAAAAAAATGTTTAAATTTACTTTTATTTTCTTCCTTCTATAAAACTAGAGCAAACCACCTTCAGAGAGGAAGGTGAGCATTAAGGAAGGTGTCAAGGTGGGACGGGAAAGGTGGGGATGGAAGGAATACGACAGAAAAGCATAGACCAGTAACTTGATTCAAATCTACCCTACTGGAATGAACAAGACAACATCAAAATGAAGAGCTTTCTGTTGGACAATACAAAAGCTAATGTACACAAAGGTTTTCAATCTACCATACTGTTTAGGTCATTTCCAATGCAACAAACTACTCAACACCAAAATGTTCATATCTATCATAAATACAGAAAGTTAGTTTTTCTTTTAAACTCATTGTTATCTCAGTTACAAGTCCTCAACACTCTTGTGTTTTGGTGGCAATGGGAGTGCTCAATTATCCCTCAGATTATATAGCAGAAGAGCTATTCTTTGTAAATCCCCAGTTAAGATGTGTTTCAACACTTTGAATACTTTCTGCCAGGTTTGGAAAAAAAAATCTTCTTCTGGAACAAAAAAATAAAAACAGAAAATAAAATAAACAAAAGCAAAATATGATTCAGAAAACAGAACAAGGTGTGAGCTATTGACCTGAGAATACAAGACATTACATTTTTTTTAGCTAGCCATTGGTATCCGAATGCTTACATAGCAAGAAATCTAAACTGTAAATGGTGGATTGTCATCCCATAAGGTACATGCTGACATCTGCTGTGCTATCTCAACTTAGGACATATTTGCACTGGGGAAATAAAGGTTCCAAGACCATTGTAATTACATGGAGGCAGTTCATTGCTTTCTGGTTTCTGTCATTTTGCTCAGCTAACCATAGTACCTTCTAGCAACCAGTGTAACAGGTTTAGATGTTGCCAGCATATCAATATGAGACAACAATCCTGAAAGATTTTATTTTTTTGGTTAGAAGCTTTGGAATTGCAGTTAGTCTTTTTTGAAATTGGTTTGTTTTTTTTTTATTAATCATATTGTCCATCTTCAAGCTTACAATCTGAAGGTGTCCATTCCTACACTAGTCAGACTACTGTCTCTGCGGCAGCTGGGGTCATTTGGACCCTCCAGCGGGCAATCCAGGCCATCTGACTTCTGGCTGAGCTCACTGTCAGAGTCATCTGAATAGCCGTCTGTTGGTATAGAGGTCTGAACCCCTGAGGTGCTGCATGAACTTGAGGTAACTGTTGAAGATGAGGAGAGAGAAGGTAAAGAAGAGGGCTTCCTGACTGAGGCTCGGGAAAGAATGTTAGGCCAAGATTTGATGGAGACGTGGGCGGACAGGCTGGAGGAGGGGCTGTCGTTAGAGTGAGTGGCAGACTGCGAGGTAGATGCGGTGTTAGGATCGGGGAAGCAGGCTGAGTGAGGTAATAAACTAGCGTGCTCTTTGGCGTATCTTGCTGCTCGTTTGATTGTTCTGTGTTTGTGCAAGGTTGACTCGAGATGTTGACTTAGAGCTTCATCCCCGCTCAGTGTGGTATCACAGGCCAGGCATTGGTAGGTGCTGGTGGGGACACGAAGCACCATCTCTTGCAGACTTGTCACAGACTGACCGAAGAAGCATATTGACTGCAGGTGGCTCATGGCTGTCTCTTCATCAGTGAAGACCATCTGACACTTGCGGCAGACCAACTTGTACTGCACCTTTGGATCAATGAACAGATCAAGCGAGTCCGTACTTTTGCTTTCTGTTTGTTGTCGTTCTTCAGGTTTTGGAAGGGATGGTTCTCTGGGAACACTGGCTTGCTCTTCTGTTTTGGTAGATTCTTTGGCGGATTCTTTGTCTGGGGAAACCGTTAGTTGTGGGGTGGGGACTTGGCTCGGTTTCGGCTGCTGCTTTGGCGGCTGCTGGAGTTGCTGCTGCTGGAGTTGCAACTGTTGCTGGAGTTGCAACTGTCTTTGCTGCTGTTGGAGGGCGTCTTGCAGACTCTGTTGATATTGCTGATATTGCTGCAGCAAAGACCCTGGAGACAGCCCCATCAGAGCTTGGGACAAAGCTGGGTTGTAAGGAAAGAGACCCTCCATCCCATACATCGGCTGCAGGTATCCTCCTTGAAGGGCTCCAGGAATTTGCGGGGCATAATACGGAGAAAAGCCGGGCACAAAGTATGGCAAGAACTGGCTGGTGAGCAGGGCGGTCGGATCAGAAGCCAGTGCAGTCTGCAGAGCCTGAAGTTGAGCTGGGTCCACCACATACTCCATGCCAGGAAGAGGTACTGATGTGCTTGAGCTGTTATCATTCTTCTCCTTGTTTGGTGTGGGCGCAGGGTCGACTTTGTCTTTTTCCTTTTCTTTTGCCCTCTCGTTCTCTTTGATTTTACGCTGTTCGGGTGGCTGTTGCTGGGTAGTTGGTGTTGGACGTGGAGCTGTAGTGGTGGCCTGTGTTGGCGCCTGGGATGTCGATGGAGCTTGCTTGCTAGGCGGTCCAGTGGTAGGAAGGCCAGGGGAAGGTACAGTTGAAGCAGGAATGCCCAAAAGGTTAGATTTAGGAGAAGTTAAAGCTAAAAATAAATAAAAAGCAGAAGAAACATAAACTCTTGCAGGCCCACATCATACTTGAGGCATACAAAGATACATTTTTCAATTTATTATACGATCGCAGAATATTTAAAATTTTTTTTGGGTATAACTTGCAGTTTGATTAGCATTCCAATGAGACCATTTAGATTCTTGAGCTAACTTTCAGCAATAAAATAAATGACTGTCAACAACTGAGCAGAACTAAACAAGAAATGTATCAACATTTGCTTGCTTCCACAAGTAATTGCAGCTCATCCTATGCCGTCGATTTCATTATCCCCTTTTCATTCAGTCAGCAATGATACCGCATATTGTAACTTTCTTAATCAATACTGTCTTGCAATCCAATATCGTGACACTGCCTCACACCCTCACTTATTTTGCTACTTAGCTACTGACTGGTGAACGGTTCTAAGCCCCACTGCCAGCTTCTGAAACAGTATTTGGTTGGAACAAGTCCTTCACTTTGTGACTAGTCCTCCAGATTCGACCTTGCACAAATTTCAGGTCCAGTGAAGTATTCAGTTCTTACTCAATGATTCTCTGAGAAAGTCTTGGCGATATCAAGAATCCTTTCCGCTGGAAAGGAACTTTCAAGTGATATTATTCCGGTAGGTGCACCCAAATTATTGCCACTAACAAATTTGAACTAACACAGGCTGCAAGTAGTTGTATAAATTTGGGAGTTCAGATTATAATCTAACGGAAAATTTTATCTGGGCTTAATTGGCGACCTGGGTTTGAATTTGGCGCTGTCTGTAAGGAGTTTGTACGTTCTGCCCGTGACCTGCATGGGTTTTTCCTTGGGTGCTCTGTTTTCCTTCCACCCTCCAAAATGTACAGAGCTGTAGGTTAATTGCATGTAATTGGGGAGCATGGGCTTCAATGGCCGGTATCAGCTTCTACCATGCTGTAAACCTTTTTTTACAATTTTGCAGGCTCAGGAGCAAAGTCATTGAGTGAACAATGGTTTGTGCTGGATTTGTTCATCTCACATATTTGTGTATCTTAGTCATGGAGAGGAATTGGTTGATATTCTGCTCCTAAACTTTAATGATCATTGTTGGAATATAAAGCCAGGAGCTTGGCCGAGCTGGTCTGTGATGGTGAAAATAGGATGCCAAACAATGCAGCAAAATTTCTTTCCAGTCCTATGAGTGAAGTATAATATGGCCAGAAATCAAATGCCAGCCCCAACTACATTATACATATTATTTTATAAATTTGTATTTTAAATTGCAACCAGAAGATAATTGAGATCTTTTCAGACCTAATGTTGAATATTTTGCTGGATGTTCATCACAGCGCAAGTAGCTATTAGTGAACAGAGAAAAACTACAGACCAGAAGCCACACAAAAAAAATGTAAACAGGACACTGGCAGAAAATGTGGAATACACGAAGCACTTTATCATCAGCAGTTTGGTGCCAGCTTGTGTGACGTTGTGTGGGCGGCACGTTTGGTGTAGTGGTTAGCACAACGCCTTTACAGCGCCAGTGAGTGGGTTCGGACTGGGGTTTGAGTCCCGTGGGTTTTCTCTGGGGTTCCGATTTCCTCTCACCGTTCAAATTGTACCAGGGGTGTATGTTAATGGGATGTAAATTGGGCAGCACGGACCCATGGGCCGAAATGGCCTGTTACTGTGCTGTATGTCTAAATTGAAAAAAAAAATGAACATGGAATGTAGCTGTACCGTGTGCTCAAATAGGCATAACCCACTGAATATATAGAAAGTCAATAGTAAAATGATATATTGGGGAGATAGTATATTAGTGCATAGAACACGTCAAACAATAAGGAACCAACCACATAAAGTAATTCTCTTAATGAATGCATTTATAAAAATGCCTTATATCACTGTACACAGAAAAATATGCAGGGTAATAACTATTTTAGATACAGGAACAGATTATATGTCTAATTCAATATAACCTAAGGCAATATTTCTTTGAATGCCATTTTCTAAAACCATAAAAAATCAATTTGGAATATAAAAAGGATTACAAGGCTTTATCAAAAGATTTTCTTCTTTGCAACCTCGTCTATTCTATAATATTAATCAGATTTTTTTCTAATGATATGAACAGTTTTAAAAAATGGTTCTGCTGCTAATTTGACCCTGTTCGAAGTAAGTGTCAGGAGTCTTGATTTTATCAAATTTTTAAAAAGTCCGTATCCAGATCTGCTGAATCAAAAAGAATGATGAGTCTGTGAGATAGTTAGGTGCTGCTTTCACAAGATGGTGGAAAGATTACTCAATAAATATGGCTCTTATTTTATGAGAACCGAAGTGGCAACCTTATTGTTTGAACATGCAATAAAACTGAAAGTTGGTAACGTGTGAAGGAGATGCTTTGCAGTGAGTTGGGGGTGGGTCTGGAAAATCCTGAAAATATACCCCACTCGACCTCCCCCAACTCTCCAATCCAGTGCTTTCTTGGTTGCAAGACAAATCCTAAACCTTGATTCAATTTATTATTGTGCACGTATATGCTCTGCAATTTGTGTGAACCCTGTTCCGAGCAGCCTTTGGAGACAGGACACCTTCATCCTATCTGTCGGGCTGGATTTGATTCCAGGTGATACAAGTGAAATTTGTATGGTAGGCAAATATCAGATTGAAATCTACCAAGATATCTATGATATGTAAACTTAAAACTATTAATGCGACCCACCTGTATTAGATGAAGTGAAGCCAGTTAAAGATGAAGGAGTGCCCACACCTGGCAGTAACACAGGCGAAATCCCTGGCAAGGTTGGGTAGGCAGTGGGAAGATTAAGAGCTTGTACTGGTGGGTTATCAAACAAACCCTGCTGCTGAAGCGTTTGTGGCTGTGTGGCCAAACCAAGAACCTCATTAGCTTTTTTAATCCGGTCTAGTTCCTGTTGAGCCATTAGCCGACGGACCGTAGCAGGATCAATATATTCAACTTCTTTATCCAGCTGGCTTCCAATGGTCTCCTTCACCTTGGAGATGTGTTGCTGAGAAAAGATATGGTCTCGTACAGAGAGCCGGGCACTATACTTGATGCCACACAAAGTGCATTCTGCTTTGGGTCCTTCGTAAGTAGTCTGATTAATACCAAAATGTTTTGCCATATTTAGTTTGGCTTTCTTCTCCTTAGCCCTTGCATTCTGGAACCACACTTGAACGACCCGTTTTGGCAGGCCAATATCATTACCCAAGACCTCGCACTCCAGCATGGTTGGCGTCCGATAGTCATTGAAACAGGATTTCAACAGTTTCAGCTGGAGATTTGTCATCTGGGTGCGGAAGCGTTTCTGCCCTGGACGTTCACTGTCTGTGATCCTTGACATTGAGCTACTTCCGCCAGGACAGGGCGAACAGGGATCAGCAAGGCTTGATGTCTCACTGTAATCAATTGTACATTCATTCTCCATTTCCTTAGCGTGATAACTAGGTGATGGACTGACCAAGCCCGATGATATCCTTTCTTCATTTTCCTGCATTGATGACTGCAGCATCTTCTGGAGACCCTCTGTTTGATAGAGGGCCTGTTTTGAGTCAGCTATTACCCCAGTTGCACTGTCGTTGTCTGCATTTGCCTCATCTCCAGTTGTAGTGTCTGTAATCGCTGTGTTGACTGATGAGCAATCATCATTGTCAAGCCGAGTTTGGTCATATCCCAAGTTGACTGAAGAAATTGTGGGACCATCGAACTCTTCAAGCCCCTCCACTTTGATAGATGATGGACTGAGAAGAGCTTTGGGCGAGAATTCTCCACTTTTGTTCGCTGGCGAAGGACTAGCACACTGACTGTCGCTGTTTAATGATGAAAGCTGAGCAAAATTGGAGCAATCCATTAAGTCTGCCTTCAATATGTTTCCCCCATCACCATCAGTCGACATGATCAGGCTGTAGCCAGCACGCTTAGCTTCATGCCAATGACGAGATCGAATGTGGGCTTCCAGTGCTGTCTTTGCCTTGAAGAGGGCTCTGCAGAATGGACAGCGCCGATGAGCTTGTGCAGGTCCGACTGCTCTAAACTGGCCCTTTCTCTCTCTCGCACGAGTGTTTTGGAACCAAACTTGAACCACCCGTTTTTTGAGGCCTACTTCATGTGCAATATGATCCAACATTTTTCGTGTTGGGTTTGAATCAAGTAGGTATTTCTGATAGAGAATCTCTAATTGTTCTGGGGTGATAGTTGTCCTTAAGCGCTTATCTCTCTGAGGCTCGTCCCCGTTGTTTCCACTGTCATTATCCCTGGGACTAACACTGGCCTTTTCTTCCAGTTTCCGTTTCAAGGTGTTCATAGCAGAGTTTGGTGTGGAAGGTGAAGAAGAAGAGCTTGTCGGGATCTGAGGTAGAGTTCCAGAAAGTAGTTGACTAGCGAGCAGGGGGTTAGTGGGGTCAAAAAGCATGAAGGGCATTTCTATTGGACGATCTAGGAACTGAGGATGGACAAACTGGTTTTGTCCAGACAAGAAGTGGAGCTGCTGATGCTCCTGCCACAGGTCGAAGGTTGGAAATGCTAACTTGCACTGGTCACACTGGTAGTGAACCATTTGAGGAGGCAGGCTTCCGAGCTGCTGAGGTGTTGAAGTGTGAAGTGGATTTAGGGAGACGTGAGGAAGCTGAGATGGACTGGTGATGGTTTGCGAGACAGAGCATTGTGGCTGAGACTGCTGGGGTGATGGGAGCTGGGGGGCCTTCTGCTGTGTAACTTGTGGCTTCGGATCTTGCTGTGCCTCAGGTTTTGGTTGTAACAGCTTCTCCTGTGAATGCTGCTGCTGTGTATCAGGGGATTCAGGCTGCTTTGGTTTTTCCTCAGAAAATTCTGGGTTAGAAGGGCCTTCTTCTTTTTGAGCTGAAGTGCGGGACAGATTTACAGAAGGTACGTTTGCTGTGGCCACTGACGATGAACCACAGACAGCTGAGGTTAAAGGAGTGCTGCAGGATGAAGCAGAGGGACCTAACATCTCTGATGCGTCCATGGAGTCCTCTGTTTGACTGTCATATTGACCGTCGTCGTCTTCATCTTTGTAGCACAGTTTTTTTTGGTGTTTAATGAGGTCAAAGATGCGTTGAAAAACCAAACTGCACTTTTTGCACTGGTAATTTAGATTACTTGTGCGAATGTAACGATCGTTTGACAGCTCTCGCCGCTCCCCCTCCTTTCCTTCGCCCTGATTCTCATAGTTCTTGCGCGCCTTCTGCCGTGCGTTTTGAAACCAAACGACGATCACGCGAGTTGGAAGGTTTAGCAAATTTGAAAGCTGCTCAAATTCGTCATCTTTTGGATAAGCATTGGCGTCAAAGAAATCTTGCAAGACTCGCAGCTGATAGTCAGTAAATCTTGTCCTGGTCGACCGATTACTTCTGTAATACTCGGCCCTGGCGGGTTCTGGAGAAGATGGCTTTGAATCCACCTTGATGTCTTCGAGTGACGTAACAGGTGGGTTGTTGAAGTTGTATGGAGAGTCTTTGTTACGCTGTCGTTCTTTGAACAGAGTATTTCGAAACCAGTGCTTTATAACTTTCTGTGGCAAGCCTGACTTGTCAGACATCTCTTTGATTTGGTCCTCATTGGGGGAATTATTGATGTCGAAGTACCCTCTGAGGATCTTAAGCTGTTCGTCTGTGATACGTGTTCGTGGCCTTTTGTTCTGCTGTTGTTGAATTAAGTTGGGGTTGAGCTGTTGTTGATAGAGCTGAGCCAAATCTGTGGGTATGGGGTCCACCGGCGTTAACTGGGAGGGCATTTGTGGTGGTAAGGACTGCAGAGGCATTGATTGCATCAAAAGAGGTGAAAAGATTGGCAGGTCCATTGGCATGGAGAGCTGAGAAATTGACACTGGGGGCTGTGGAGTTGAAATAGCAGGCGGCGTGTGAGGTGGGGCAGTAGTAGTTGTGAGATTCTGAGCGGTAGATGCTGGTGCAGGGGCAGGGGGCGGGGGCGGGGGCGGAGGCGGGGGCGGTTCTGGTGTTTGAGGCCTCAGGGGGTACAGTTTATCATAATTGACTCTATACTGTTTGGCAAACTGCTCCAGCTCCTCAAACGGCAAGAACTGCTGATGTACGTGCTCCTGGTGGCTCTTTAGGATCAAGATATTTGAGAATAATTTGCTGCAAGTCTCGCACTCCAACTTATCCACCTCATCACTCAGGCCACTCTTACTTTTCTTTTGAACTTTTTGTTTGTTTTCATTGTATTGAATGACAAGTTCAAATCCAAAGTTTTCCAGCAAGGCCTTGGTGGCATTACCACGGGCGTCAGAGGGAATGCGAGGAGGGAGTAAGGACGATTCACTGCTGCTCACTGTGGTTTGGTCTTTCCTTTCTTTGGATTTGTGTGCCTCCAAGGATATTTCCTTGGGCATCAACCCTTCATCATTTTTTTCTGAGTTGTCTTTGTCTTTGTGTCCATCCTTATCTTTCATAACTGCTTTTGGTTTCTTCTCCAGCGGTTGGCTTGGTTGAAGGAGAGCCGTGTGTTGCTGCACCACAGACGATTGCTGCCCTTGTTGTTGAAGCAATTGGTGCTGCAGGTTCTGAGTGTGGGGTTTGACATCCTCAAGCAACGTATTTGTTCCAGGCATTGTTAATGCGGCACTGCATGCTGGGATGCTGATCTCTGGGTTCAACTGGAACTCTGTTCCTGGAATATAGAAAGGGAATAACAGCTGTTGTTGCTGAAGTTGCAATAGGGCCTCGGTGGTCATGGGGAAATGTGGCAGCAGGGCTGGATTGAACAGCTGAGGCTGAAAGAGAGCTGTTTGTTGAAGTTCTTGCTGTAGTTGGGCCTGGGCCTGGACTTGGGCCTGTGCTTGGACCTGTGCCAGGGTCTGCGCCTGCTGCTGCTGTGTCTGTTGCCGAGATGTTATCATGTCTGCTATCTTCCTTTTGCTCGTGTCCTTTTGTTCTGAAGAAGTGGCCATGTTGCTTGCAATAGTGTTGCTGACTGCAGATGTTCCCGTCGAATCAGCTGTAATCTGGTTTCCACTTATTAAACCCAAGCTAGAGGTAGCACTTAATGTCACACCACATCCAGTGCCACTTACACCCACATCAGTATTCCCATTGCTATTGCCACTTGGAGTTGGACTAGATGTTGACGATCCTAAAGTTGTACTATTGTTACTAATGGCACCGCTACCCACTGTGTTGCCGCTGGCAGCTTCTAATTTTGCTGCTCTTGCTTTGGTCTGGTGTAACACTGAACGCATATGTATTTCTAGGGTTGAGCTTTGGCTGTAGGCCACATTGCACGTGTTACACTTAAAAGGCTTGTTATCTGGGCTGCTAGTTGGCTCCGGCTGACCAGTAGCTGATTCCTGAAGTGCTCTTTTCAACTTGTGCAGGTGGGACACAGAATTATAATGGACAAGTAAGATGTTCTTTTGTGTAAACGATTCCTTACAGACTGTGCACTTATAAGGCCGAGAGGGATCCAGGAATTTCTCCATTGTGAAATTTGGGCCTTTCCTGAATGGCAGTGCCCGCTTTGGCTCAGAGCCGGAGTCTTCTTGCACAGACCCCGAGTCACTTCCAACAGGGCTTTGCTTTTCATCTGAATCGCTCTCTTCATCTTTATCCTCATCTGCCCCCAAGGCTTGATCCTCGCTGAGAGCTGCATCACCAAGCGCCAGAACATCACCATTAACCCCGAGCCCACTGTACAACTGCTGAATGTCACTCTCACTGAGTTCCAGGTGACTGGTCTCCAGGTGCTTTTTCAGGGCTTGAAACGTTCGGAAGCTGCGCTGGCACAAACTGCACATGGTGGCAGCTCGGATGACATGATACTGGGAATGCTGTTGCAGTTTCTCAATGGTCTTGAAGGCGAGGCTACACTGGTTACAGCGGTATTTGTAGACATGGCGATCTGATACTGGCAGTTGGGGCCTTTTTGCATGAATCTCATTGAAGTGGGCTTGAAGTGCAGTGGAAGTCTTAAATAACTGGTTACATCCTTTCTTCCAGCACAGGAACCCAGCATCATCCTTCACTAAACTCTGGTCAACAGAAGACTTTGGTTCCATGCTACGCTCTGTACTTTCCGAAGGTACACTGCTCTTTTCAGGTGGATCTGATGTTTCTAATGAAAACAAATTTAATGAGAACTCAGTGGGTATTGTAATTTCTAATCAGCCCACTTCTATCTTGTTTTACTGTATGAGACTTGTTAATGCAATATTGGCTAAAAATTTAGATTTACAGTACCATCTCTGTATTGTACCTCTGAACATGAAGATATAATAAATTACTGTACTGTTAAAATATCTTAGCTGTTGTATGATCATTTATATTCAATTATTTTAGAAATAGATCAAAGTACACAAGTCATTGGAAAATGCTTCTAAATTGACAAATCAGTAGAGCCAATACCCATATCAGGATGCAGTGATGTTTCTGTTATTTTGCCTTGAACCCATCATATCAACAATGCTTGTCTTCAACATCACACATCTCCTTAAAAATCTATTGTATTTTAAGATTAATTTTATTTTCTCCGCTGTGCTGGAACGTAGAGAAATAGCTCCTCAGCCAGTCGTGAAGCACACATTGTGTTCTGATTATGACCAAAAAAGTTCAGGTGTTTGCAGAGGCCAAGCTGGATGCATCGAATCATCTGAATTGCTAAAGGAAAACTGCTGATCTTGTTAGCACACCCAAATCAACATCCAGCAGGGAAAACATTTCCAAAACAGTGGTGACTCCATAATCTGACATTTGCCAAGGTAGATTCTGATGAATTAACAAGCCTGGATGAACACAAATCAGGCAGCCCTTCAACTAATAAATTTACAAAAACAGTTATTACATTTCCCACATTAAGGGGTGCAATTCCAATAAGTGAAGTTCATTCTGCAAACTTCATTGCTCAAATTCACTGTTGTTGACTGACTGTCTCGTTCACTTTATGCTGCCATTGAGATTCACTTCATGCAGTCTGAATCCCAATAAAAAAATTCATATAGCACCTGTGTGGAACAGGGACTGAGCAGAAATGAAAAACATGGCATATTCAGCAGTGAAGGAGTTAAAAGGGCACCCTAAACTAGAATGAAGGTGTCAAAGCATAACTACTGATACTGAGCTGAATCGCAAATTTGAGATTAGACTGAAATTCATTCGTTTGCTGAGACTTTAAATACAAAATTGTGAAATAGATTCTTGACCTTGGTTACATGTGTTTAAATGTGAAATAGTCATTTAGTCCAGTTCTGAAATTCAGATCTTTTGAAGTCAATTTCAAAAAGGATGGAGAATGGGTAAATGCTGCTATTTTGCTTGTTCAGCCCACGTGTCAGAGGATACATTTCTACCCTCAAGTTTGCGAATTGGTAACTGGGGCTCAAAGTGATCATTCAGCACACAATATGTCCTTAAAGAAAGTGCAGATTATGGGGTTCACACTGAGAAGCACTTGCAAGTCCACCATTATTTTCTGAATGAAGGCAACGGCTTGAAAATAAGGGACAAACAAATATCACATTCCTCACTTGTTGGACAAACTCTAAAATTATCAAAGTATGGCCCACACTGCAGCTAAGGCCATGAAGGGAATCGAATGATTGAAGTTTGGATTACCATCATGAGCCCATCCTGTTTCTCCTCTCCTTTTGGGGCATGAAACTAACATTTGGTTGACTGAATGTTGATTCTGTACATTGATTTTCTAACCAATACCTGGGCTTTTTAAAAAATATATAGTGTTAGAGTCGTACAGCGTGGAACAGGCCCTATGCTCTAACTTGCCCACACTGACCAAAGTGTCCCACATTGGTACTACCTGCTTGCTCTTGACCCCATATCCATTTAACCCCATCCAATCCATGTATCCGTCCAAATTTTTCTTAAAGATTGCAATAATACTGGCCTCAGCCAGCCTTTGTTCTACAATTCACCTCACTGAATCTGAAAGTTTCACTGGAGCATGTGTGCATCAGTGATCATTAAGACAGCCTGAAGAAAATGGGGGGGGGGGGGGGGGGGGGAAAGTTGATCTAAAGCATTCTTTTTAGAATTTATAGGTCACCTACTTACATTTTGTTTATTAATGCCAAGTTTGATGTGTATAAGATGACGGTGATTCACAAGACATTAATAATAAACAATGAAATCAATATATTTAAGTTTATACTGATTATTAAGATGTGTATAATGACAATACAATCTGCGGACTTATGATGCACCCCACAATATATTTTGTAATGGAGGAACTTCCATCCAACATACCAAGTAGTTTTGCAGTGTCTTCTGTATTGGAGCTTGTTGCAGTCTGCAGGACTGCATGACTTTCCCTCTCTGGAACACTTGTGGGGAGAAACATGGTGCTTGGCATCATCATCTCTGGAGTAGTTACCTATATAGAAGCATTTCAGTGAGCAGAAAGAAGCACTTGGTTCATGCAACAACATGCTATGGGTTCAATCTGTAACACTTGACATGAAATAATGTGCTGTGTGCATTATTTTATAGTGAGAAAGAGATGAGACCACGCAATAAAACACTTAGCCTGTTTCTAACATTTCTATATTTGTTCTAGAATGTGGAATCCAAGGCTAGTATGCTGTGTCCATTATTGATCACTCCATGTAGAAAGTGGCTTGTAGGCCTTTCCATAAATTATTAAATTCACCCGCATTTTGGTAGGCTTATAGTTAGAGCCACCAACAGACCAAGCCATTCAAGGATGGGAAACTTTCTTAACTGAAGACATTAGTGAATCGGACAGATTTTCACTGCAATCATATCACTTTATGGTTACCGTTACTGATAGAACCTTAGAACATTACAGCACAGAAAATACGCCCTTCAGCCCTTCTTGCCTGTGCTGAACTATTATTCTGCCCAGTCCCTATCCCCCCCCAAATCCCTCCCATCCATGTACCTGTCCAAATTTTTCTTAAATGAGAATATTGAGCCTGCATTCACCACTTCAGCCGTCCGCTCATTCCATACTCCCACCACTCTCTATGTGAAGAAATTCCCCCTAAACCTCTCCCCTTTCACCCTTAACTCATCCCCTGGTTTGTATCTCACCTAACCTCAGTGGAAAAAGCCTTCTTGCATTTATTTACTCTATCAATGCCCATCATAATTTTGCATACCTCTATCAAATCTCCCCTCATTCTTCTACACTCCAGGGAATAAAGTCCGAACCTGTTTAACCTTTCCCTGTAACTCAGTTCCTCAAGCCCCAGCAACATCTTAGTAAATCTTCCCTGCACTCGTTCAATTGTATTGAGATCTTTCCTGTGTTTACCTAGCACCAAAATGCACACACTACTCCAACTTTACCAGGACATCCCAACTGTAAACTCAATGCTTTGACCTATGAATGCCAATGTGCCTTAAGCTCTCTTTATGGCCCTATCTACGTATGATGCCACTTTCAGGGAATTACGTATCTGTATTCCTATAATTCTCATTGAATTAAATTCCTCATCTGATTTGGTATAATCGAAATATGGGTCTGTGGATCGATTTTTTTCTGGCCTGTTTCCTCGTTCAGTAACATACTCAGCCCTTTTCACTGGACACCACAGATACCTATCCTCCACCTAAATTCCCCAGTATTCACTCTAGATGGACAATTCTCACAAATAACTTTCCGTCTCTTCTGAATATATCCAACATGCGTTTCTCCGTAACTTTAACAAAATCATGGTAGTATTTCACAATTTGATTCACAAGTCCTTCCAAGATCCCAAAAACATTCTTCTTTCTTTCCTTCCTTCTAAATCAGTGGTTCTCAACCTTTTTCTTTCCACTTACATATACCACTTTAAGTATTCCCTATGCCATCGCTGCTCAATTAAGAAATTGCTTAAGGTGGTATGTGAGTGGAAAGAAAAAAGCTGAGAATCACAGCTCTGGACCCAACTGTTACTGGAATATTTTCCTTGAGAAAAATTGTCATTGGCCCATTTTCTTTGGAGTTATGAAACCGTGCACATAACGAGTCAAGGAGGTACGATTAAAACAGTGATTTTCAAACACATGCCACCTTAAACAATTCCTTATTAATCACAGAGCACCGATGGCATAGGAAATACGTTCAACTCTGAACAGGTAGCCTTCACGACGAATGGAGGTCCACTACCTTCACTAACATTGGTGGTTTGGGCATTCTGGTCCGCCCAACTGTCATTATGCATTGCTAACCATTGAATACAGCAGACAGCCTTGTCAAGATCACTGACATCTGCAGCAGATCGTCGAAGTTAGCAGGCCACCACCACGTTGTTTTTAACAACTTCAGTCACAACAACACCCTTCATTCACATGAAAAGAATAAAACATTGTGAGGAAGGCATTTTGACATTTGGTGATGATTGCTAATTAAAACCTGAGCAAATCTGAATCACTCATGTAAAGTGCACATTGATTTCTTTCAGTCAAAAATCACTCATACAATAAATGCAATGCTATTGCAACAATAAAAATGAATATATTAACCCAGAATTTTGTTAAAATGTCAAGAGAGGATAGCATTATTCTAGCAATAATAATGAAGAATGGAATCAGCAGATGTGAGAGTAATCCTCTTCCGCTCTTATTCACAGGAACAATACAGCCCTAACTTTTGTAATAGATATATCATTAACCCCACAAATTGGTAAAAACAGAGAAGGAAGGTTTTCTGGGTTAAATAGATGAGCAATCAAGCCTCATTATTTTTCATCATTTAGTTTTGCCAGTGAAATCTGATTTAAAAAGTATTTGGGAATTCTAATGCAATATTGAAATTAAAAGGTGAAGTTCAGTTGTCACGAAGCCGCAAATGACTTTTGCACTTCAAAGGTGAAAGCCAATCATGTGTGAATGACAGCAAGAATAGACAAAAATTCATCAACTCTGTTATTACACAGAACCTATTTAATCCTAATCAGTGCTAAGTTTGGAGAGAGCAGTGTGACTGCACAGAGCTTGCCAGCGCTTTCATTCAATTAACTGTTGAAAAATAATCAAGTTCTCTTGCTACTCTGCATTTTAATCAGGGGGCACATTTTGCAATCATTAACCCTTCTGCAAAGGAATATCTAATAACTGGACAGGCTTTTGTTGACAAGCAATGCAATGCTAAATTCAACAAGGTTTAAAAGGAGGAAATCAGAAGATTGACATATAGTACAAACAATGAATTGAACCTGCCCGTTTTTTTTTTATTTTCACTGTAATACATGTGAAAGGTGTCTATAAAATTGGAAAGATGTTTGAGTTTAAGAGAACCTGGATCAACAGCTATAAGCTGGTGAGATCAATAGGAATGATGTATTGTACCCCCAGGGGAATGGCAGTGGTGCAATGAGAGCTGCAATGATTGCCTTCTCTCCAGATGTCAACACAGCTGCTCCTTTGCCCCCTGCCTTACAAGATCATCCACTTGTCTTTTATTTGGATGATGCGGAAGTAGAGTGAATGTTACAATGTTATATTCAGTGGGTTAAGCCTGGTAACTGCAGCATATGCTGTGGAGTACATCATTCTGATGCCTCCTTTATACTGGGGTGAATTATGGTTGGAATCATTATCTACCTTAATGTGAGTGCTGGAAAGGTTTTGCTCATTTTCCTTTTGTACATCAAGTATCTATGTCTTACCTGGTTTGTGAGAAAGTTCATTGGACCTGCTATGGGGCGAGTGGAAGCTAAAGGCAAGATTCTTTTGCATTTGTCTTTTACAAGATGCGTGTGGCTACCTGTGAACGTAACTTAGCTTTATAGACTGCGGGGTTGGAACTATGTGGAGACACACAAGCTCTTTTGAACCCAAGTGTTGCTGATATTCCTTTCCTCTGGAATTCTTGGAGGACTGTGACATTGTACTGAGTACCCGAGGAGGTGAGTAGATCAGGAAATCAGGATATTAACATTGACTTTGTTGTTCAATATTTAGTTCATCAATCCCAATACGGATACTTCTAGACTAGACTAGGGCATAGTTGGCAAGTACACAAGGCAAATAACCAACCAACTTGCCAAGTATTACTGATAATTGAAGCTCTGAAAATGATATTCCTCAAATTGTGCTTTGCCAGGTTTTGGACCAGGTTCAAGGTTCTTTTTATTGTCGAGTAATAATACATTAAAAATATAATATACATGCATGTTATGCAATGATCAATTATATTTGACACCTGAAAAATTTAAAAAAAGATGGTTTTAATGAATCAGATTTGTGTTTTAGATGTGGTGATACGGTTGGAACTTTTTTTCATTCTCTTTGGTCATGTATACATATACAATCTTTTTGGAAGAAAATTCAATCGTTTTTAGAATATCTAAAATAGTTTTAGATCCAACAGTATTTTTATTGGGTAGTTTGCAACCTCTGAAAGGCTAGGGATTAGATAAGTTTCAGCTTGCTTTTTTATATTAAAAAAATATACATAATATACTTTAACTTCTGTATGCCATAAGGCAGTCGTCGTGAGCATCTGGTGCACCAAACAATAAGAGAAAGAGAAACAAGAGGATCCCTTCAGATATACTGTGTGCCTGTGGATTTACCTCCAGTGCTCCCACAGCAGCACAGCTCTCATCTTTGTCTATGGACCTATTACATTGTGATAGATGAGAAAGATTAATGACTACACCTCATTCTGAGAGAGGGCAGATCAAACAATGCTGTTATTTTCAAGAGTGTTGCAATGATCTTCGCGCCCACGTGGGTTATGATCTCATTTTGTGGGGTTAGTTGAGTTACTATTCCTGGAATCATTGTTGATTAGGTCTTGTTCAAGTCACACTTGATGCAATTCAAAGAGACTGCTTACTTACCTTAGGAAAGATCATCCACATTTGCAAACTTTTATAGGTTTATGGGTGGCATGGGTTCACTTGGAAAGTGAAGAGCATGGTATAAATACTAAATTCTACGGAAGACGTCTGCTGAGGATCCAATGAGAATGAACTCTTTGACCAATACCTACTGTTGCCTGACTTTCACTGGCTGATGCACACTTTTCTGAACTATCATTTTGATCATTTCCTATTGATCTGCTGTTGCAGCCCCTAAAACCTCTCCTTACAAACCGATGACTAGAAATGTAGAATTGTACAATGCAGGAACACCATTTGACTATGATGTCAAATTAAACTCCTCCCATTTACCTGTCTAAATGTGTTCATATCTGCTTCCAGGACCTCCCTCAGAAGAGCACACTAGGCACCTGCCACTCTCTTTGTATCATTCATCCTTACCTGAAAGCCAAATCCTCTAGCATTTGACATTTTTATCCTGGGAAATATATTCTGAATTACTACACTGTCTGTGCCTAGAGAACAACGAGCATAGTGAAAGATATGTAGTCTATGCATGTGCTAGGGAAACTCCAAGTTGACATACCTTCCAACTACTACACCCAAGACTCCTAGTGTTAATATAGTGTAATTGCATGGTATTGGATGCTTTGCAATAACTTAATACATTTGATATGACAGAATCTCCCAAATCAATGATACCCATTCACAGAAAATGAATAAATGAGATCAGATTCATAGAATCACTGTCATCTTCAAGAGTTCCATAAAGTTGTGCTCTATCTTGAAATGAAATATGTCACCTGTTACGAATCTATAGGACTCCAAAAAGCAGCAGCCACAGAAATTCATCAAGGCGATGGTTATTTAAACAAAAAGTTGCTTTTAATTTTCTTAAAACATAATAATATCAATCTTTTACTTAACCTAACCTAACCCCCCCCCCCACCTTTTAATTCTAAGTGCACGTGAATGTAATGTGTATATGTTCGGGAAAATTCTTTGTTTCACTGTCCAATCATTCACTTTTCAGTTCTCCAAGTTCTCTGATCTCAGGCAATTTTCATACTGTGCACAGAATTTAACATTTATGATCTTCACCAGGCTCTGGTGTTTTAACTTAAATTGTTACAAAGGAAGGTCTTTGTTGGTTTCAGAGAGAGAGAGAGATGTATTCCTTGTTCTTTGGACACACTCACACAAACTGATCTCCTTCAATCAGTCACTTCAGTGTCCTGCCAAAGAAACTTGCCCCCTCTTGGGTTTTCCAAAAGATAACCTCTTCTTCCAGGTTACCACAGGGTTCTTATTTTCCCCTATTCCAGGAGAAATACATCAACCAGGCACTTCCTCTTCCAGAACAGGCTGAACTGAGAGCTCAAAGCCAGTCTTGTAGCAGGAGTGCCACTCTTGCAGCCTTCAGCACCAACGCCTGCTCCAAATCTGACTCTCTCTCTCTCTGTCTCAAGAATCACTTGTTTTTTTCCCTCTCTTTGTTTGCAAAACCATATGATCCCTCTTAGACCAGCAAACTTCAGTCAGTCTTAGATTGCTGGCACCAGAATCATTTTCAGAGCCTGGATATCTGTTCCTTTAAAACAATAATCCATTTATTCCATTACATGTCCAACTAACACCTTCTTGTGAAGTCCTTTCCAAAGCAGTTCCATTGTTTCTGCAAAGTCACCACAGATTTGTTTTGAGGAATTCAAAAGCAGTGGGAAAGGAGATGTTGATGTGAGGATTGGAATTTTTTGAAACTCTGGTAAGATTCCCACCTGTCTGGTTGGGACATAGCAGACCATGTGTCCTCAAGCCATTCATTTCATAATGTATAGTAGATATAGGTTAGAGCAGCCATTCTCAATAGGGGCCCAACTGCACCGCAGGGGAAAACATGATAGGCTGCAGACACTGTGACTGCAGTACACGCACTGAAATGCTGGAGGAACTTATTTCAACGTCTATAGGAGACAAAAATATATTGCTGACATTTCGGGCCTGAGCCCTTCTTCAAGGGGAAAAAAGAAAAGGCAGGAGCACGATAGATCCGAAAGTCTCAGAATTCAAACAATGGGGGAGAAATCCAGACCAATAAAAGGTGTTAATTGAACATGATAAAGGACTAGGTAGAATTTATCATGTCTATGCGAAAGGAGACGGGGAATGACAAGGGAAGAAGGGGAGGGTGGGGGTTTTAATGAAAGCCAGAGAAGTCAATATTAATGCCATCTGGTTGGAGGGAGTCCAGTCAAAAGATGAGGTGTTGTTCTGCCAATTTACGGGTGGTCTCAGTCTGGCAGTATGTGAGACCATGGATAGACATGTTGGCAAGGCCATGGAATGGAGAATTGAAATGGGTGGCCACTGGGAGATCCACGCTATTGCGGTGGACAGAGCCGAGGTGCTCAATAAAGGAATCTCCCAATCTGCATCCAGTTTCTCCAATGTAGAGAAGACTACAGCAGGAGCCCCGTATGCAGTAGATGACTCTTACAGATTCACAAGTGAAATGTTGCTTCATTTGAAAGGTGTGTTTGGGGCCCCAAATGGTGGTGTGGGAGGAGGTGTGCTGGGGCCACAGCACATTATATTAAAGCCTTGTTTTCTTTTCACCTCACAAATATTTTGTAATGGTTTTATGTAGTTGGTAGGAGAGAAATACAGAAGAAACCAACTAAACTTGACTGCTTCACAGAGAAGGGCACCATAAACTTTGAGCAGAGTCATGGGTGGTGGGGTTGGGGGAGGGGGGGTATTGGGGTTCATTGCTGAAAAAAGTTTTGAGAATGGCTGGGTTAGAGGATTCATATCCCTTAACACAGTGGTTTGCAACCTTTTTCTTCCCATTAACATACCACTTTAAGTAATCCCTATGCCATTGGTGCTCTGTGATCAGTAAGGGATTGCTTAAGGTGGTATGTGAATGGGAAGGGAAGGTTGAGAATCATTGATACTGAAATATTTTGCTTGAGAAAAATTGTCATTGGCCCCTTTCCTTAGAAGTCATGAAACCTTGTACATAACGAATCAATTAGGTACGATTAAAACAGTGGTTTTCAAACTTTTTCTTTCCACCCACATAGCACCTTAAGTAATCCCTTACTAATCACAGATGGCATAGGGATTACTTAAAGTGGTATCTGAGAGGAAAGAAAAAGGTTGAGAACCACGGCCTTAATCCAAATGAATTCAAATTCAGTATTGAAACATAAAATCAAATTTATTGCACACATACGAGACGTTACTTTATTTTAGTTATTTTTTTCTCGATACAGTTAAATAGAAGACAATGCACATATTACAGTCTCCTGTCTTAATCTTAAAAGCTTTTATTACTATAAAATCGGAAAGAATTTTATCAAAAAATATTGGAACTTTGGAAGAAGAATGGAATATTCTTTTGAAGTAGAAGTAAGGTAGGCTAACCAAACCAAGGATACTTGTAAATTAATTACTAGCAGCTTTTGCAGGGGTGGCATGGTTAGTGCAGTGCTATTACAGTGACAGCGACTCGGGTTTGAATCTGGCGCTGACTGTAAAGAGTTTGTATATTATACCTGTGTCTGCGTAAGTTTCCTGCCCCTACCATAAATGTACGGGGTTGGAGGTTAATTTAAATGTAATTGGGTGGCACGGAATTGGCTTCAACCATGCTGTAAATAATTTTTAAAAAAATTTAAATTACAAAAAAAAACTTGGATTATTGGACTGAATTATAAAGTAAATGATAAATATAGGAAACCCACTCTGCAAACTCTGTAGTTGGCTTGTCATTCGTCCGATATGTATTCTTCAAAAAGGTTTGGAATGGAAGAAGTTAAACATATTTTCCCTGAAGAATTGCTCCCATATTCACTTTCAATTTGAATTTGATTTATTTAAAAAAAAATTGCTTCCTTAACTAACAGATGGCAACTACCAGAGAAATCCCAAGGTCACTCTTAATTTAGACAATTTAATTGGCAAACATAGTTTAAGATGGCTCTCATCTCACAGAATTCCTGCTTAATGAAGCACGACCAATAGCTGTATCTGCATTTGAACCAAACAAGCTAAAGAACACCTTCTTACTTCATACAGAAAGAAATGGCATACCTCCCATAGATCTAAAAATCTAAGATATTTCTTTCTTGTGGACAGCTTGTAATGAAGAAATTAATAATTCATCAAGAGACACATGTTTCACCTGCAAAAGTTTTATTATGTCTGAGAAACTTAAAACAGACAGTTGTTAAAACTGGACTTCATGTAGCCTATTCTTATTTTAGAATTATAATTTTACTTTGAATATTCAAACACAGCCAGAACTTGTGTGAATTCTAAATGTCGTACCAAATTCATTATTTTTAAAAAAACATGCTGCCACCCTACACTGCTCTAACTAGAGGAGACTACATTGGATCTGTTGTTAGCACGTTTTCAAGATAAACGCAGATAAGGTATGGTAGTGTTCTGAGGGAAACGTTCATCAGGGAAAATAATTTGTGGCAGATCTACAGTTTTTCTCGGCTGTTGACCCATACTTAATTAATTTGGAAAAGTGATTAAAATTTAATAATCTAACATGATTCGTTGCTCAATTGCTTGTTTATTGACCCCACTCTGACATCATATTAATCTGAAAAAATCTGAGAAAATGTCACAGCTGAATTTCACAGAAGTTTAATGGATTGTGAGGCACACCATGAAAAGCCAACTTCCCTCTAAGGTTTCTAACCTCATGGCTGCCATCTGTGGAACTATTTTCCATTGTTGCCCAGACACAATGAGATAAAATGACCAAAAAATTTAAACAAACCCATGATAGTTATCTCTGCAGTTTTATGAACGTAGTTATATTGTGTAAACACTGATTTTAGTTACCTGCAGTATTTCCAGTGCATTATATAATGCTTATTTTATTCCGCACAATTGCTGCTAATCCTGTGACAGATATTTCTTGTATAGCTGGCAGCCGGAGTGCAGCAGTGCAAAGGATTAAAGAAATCAAAAATTTTATTCATAGCAAATAAACTTTCATTTGTACTTAAATATTGTATGTCTTTTGCATTATAGAACCTTTCAATCCTTTCAAATGCTATTGACTGCAGAATTATAATGGGGTTACATTGAAATGTACAGAATTGAGAAAGACATAATACTTATTTGTGTTTTGGGTGTAAAACATAGATGGTGACTTATTTCTCTTTGCTCTTTCTGTCTTACTGCAAGGGGTTCCGGGCAACACTGATGGTGATTCTTTGCCTAACGGCAGGCAGAAGAAAACTTCATGTAATATTACATTTCCGTATATTACAGGACAATAAAGGAATCTAAGTCTTGAATTTGTTATTTACCCAAAATTTGTTATTTACCTCCTTTGAAGAAGACCGCAGAGCCTACCTCACTGACAAAAGGCAAAGGAGGAAAAACCCAACACCCATCCCCAACCCACCAATTTTCCCCTGCAACCGCTGCAATCGTGTCTGCCTGTCCCGCATCGGACTTGTCAGCCACAAACGAGTCTGCAGCTGACGTGGACTTTTTACCCCCTCCATAAATCTTCGTCCGCGAAGCCAAGCCAAAGAGAGTTCTCAAGTATATTGGACATTAAATAAAGAACTTCGTATGTTGCAGTATCGGAGAATCTCAATCATCAGGAGCTAAGTGTATTATCTATTCTCATTCTTAATTTTTGTTCTTTTTCTACTATTTATTCTGAAAATGTTTATAATATAGAATCTTCAGAAGCAGTACAAGAAATAATCTCCCAGAGGGTTTCTATTGTTCTTTTAATCAACCAAAACAAGCTATGTCATATAAAGTGGTGTGGTTTAGAGATGTCTTCAAAGGAGGTAAATAACAAATTTTGGGTAAATAACAAATTCAAGACTTAGATTCCTTTATTGTCCTGTAATATACGGAAATGTAATATTACATGAAGTTTTCTTCTGCCTGCCGTTAGGCAAAGAATCACCATCAGTGTTGCCCGGAACCCCTTGCATAAGCAAGAAACAGTAGCCATGACGACCACTACATTAGAAGCTCTTGAACACTGGCTGCCAAATCAGCAGTGATGTTACGTCCTCCTCTATTTGACAAATACAATGCTGCATTAGTCATTAATGATGAAACCTATGTTCTAAATTAAGCAGGTCACTTGTTGTACTTCATAATAGCAGGGTTTCCCTTTCACAAATACAGTATCGTTTAATACATTTAGTTTGCTATAAGGCAAAATTACAGGTTGCACATGGCAATACCTATCAAACTCTGTAATGCCACATCAACAAATAATTTAATACCTTTCAGAAGTATAAACAAGATAGAGAGTGAAATTCAGCAAAGAAAATAAATATGACAGATGCCAGGTTGGTCACAAGTCAGAATCACGGAAACTGTGGGCAGTTCAGAAGAAAAGGCCGAGAGTATGAGAAAAGAGTAGGGAAAAAATTGAATGGAATTCAAATTATGCTATCGGGTGGTATGTGGAGAAGTGGAGTGAATTGGAAACCAACAAGGAAAGCAAGTTCTTGATGAATGAACAGAATGTCAATTTAGGAAACGTGGTTGACGTCATATATACAGACTTCCAAATTACTTCTGAGAAGGCACCGCACAATAGGCTTGTTATCGATTCAAGGGCATGTAACAAAAAAAAACTTCAGTCAAATGGATGGAAAATCAAGTAATTAATAGGAAACATTTAAGGTTGCTTTTCAGATAAAAGCACACAGTTATCCCAGAGGCCAAGACTTTCTCTGTGTGTATTAAGAAATTGAGATCAGAAGGTGAAGGCCACTATTTCCAGATATGCATATGATTCACAGATTCCAAGATTGAATGAGCAGAAAGGAATTACATTTTTATTTTTGAGGTTTTTTTTACATTTAGACGATAATGTCCTTCCAGCCAATGAGACCATGCCGCCCAAATACACCCAATTGATCTACAACCCTTGTACATTTTGAAGGGTGGGAGGAAATGGAGTACTCAGAAGAAACATACAAACTCATATGACTGAGAAACATCCAGTCTTGCACTTCACTAGGAAGGATGAGAAGAGGCAATAGAAATTTGAGCATATACGAATAAGATCCGTGATTATATGTGTGCAGTTGGTTGCATGCAGTCAGCGGTGTGCACGGACTTCCAGAGGCTTTTGATATGATGCCACATAAAGGATTTATCAGAAAAAAGTTGAAGCAGGTGGCATGAAAGACACGTTGATAGCAGAGATAGAAGAGATAGAAAGTTGGCAGATAACAGAAGGTCATGATGAATGATGGCTTAGTTTGCTTGAGGAAGGCGAATTATGGCATTCCCCAGGGATCAGTATTAGGGTTTGGTTTTTAAAAAAAAATCTAGATTAATAATCCAGATTTAAAATGTGCAGTACGAATTACAACAGGAGATAGAGAAGGCATGTATTAAAGGCAATGGTGGTTAAGGGGAATATGCAGGTAGACTGGGAAAATCAGGTTGCCGCTGTATCCTCAGACAAGACATTTGTAGAATACCTACATAATAGCTTTTTAGAGCAGGTTGTGGTTGAGCCCATCAGTGAAAAGCCAATTTTGGATTTGGTGCTGGGCAATGAACCAGATTTAATTGGGGATCTTAAGGTAAATGAACGTTTAGAAGGCAGTGATCACAACATGATGAAATTCACTCTCAGTTTGAGATAGAGAAGCCAAAATCAAAAGTGTTGCTATTACCGTCGAGTGAAGGTGACTAAAGAGACAGGAGAGAGGACCTGGCCAAACTTGATTGGAAGGGGACCAAGAAGGAATGACAGGAGAGCAGCAATGGCAGAAATTTCTGGGAGTAATTCAGAAGACACACTAAAATTTCATTCCAAAATGATGAAAAGAGAGGATTAAGGAACCATGGCTGGCACGGGAAATCAAACCCAGCATGAAAGCAAAAGAGAGGGCACACAATGTTGCAAAAATTAGTGAGAAACTAGAGAATTGGGAAGCTTTGAAAAATCAATAGAAGGTAGCTAAAAAGGCAATAAGAGGAGAATAGATTAAATGTGAAAGTAAGCCAGCCAATAATATAAAACAGTATACCAAAAGTTTTTCAGAAATACAAAGAGTAAAAGAGAGGCAAGCGTGGGAGAGAGGCAAGAGTGGGCATCGAAGCCCTGGAAAACAATGTGGAAGAAGTGTAATGGATAACACAGAAATGACAGATGAACTGAATCAGTAGTTGTGACAGTCTTCACTGTGTCGTCGCGATTATTATGGAGAAGGTGCTTGGGAAGCTGAAGGTGGACGTCACCTGGAACAGATGGATGAGACCACAGGGTTTTGAATGATGTAGCTTAAGAGATTATGGAGGAATTAAAGAATGACTGGAGTAAGGAATGGTTCCAGAGGACTTAAATGTTGCAAATATCACTCCACTGTTGAAGAAGGGAGAGAGGCAAAAGACAGGAATCCATTGGCCCATTAGCCTGACTTCAATGGTTGGTAAGGTATTTGAGTTCATTACTGCAGATGAGGTTTTTGGGCTACTTGAAAGTCAAAAGTAAAATAGGATGGTCAGCACAGTTTTCTTCAGGGAAGACCTTGCTGTACAAATCTGTTGGAATTCTTCAAGGAAGTAACAAGCAGAGAGGCAAAGGAGAGTCAGTGCTTACTGAGATTTTCCGATCTTTGAAAAGATGCTGGGCATGAGGCTGCTAAACAAGACAGAAGCCCAATGTGTTATGGGAAAGGTACCAGCAGGGATAGAAGATCAGCTGACTGGCAGAAGACAGAGAGTTGGAGGGAGCCCTCTCTAGTCGGCTGTCAGTAACTCACAATGTTCCACAGGATCATTATTGGTTCCGCTATTTTTACATGATATTTTAACGGATGACAGAATTGATGGCTTTGTGGCCAAGTTTGCAGATGATATAAAAATAGGTAGTGTTGAGAAGGGAGTGCACAGAGGGACTTGGACAGGCTGAGAGAATGGGGAAAAGTAGCAGGTGGATGCCGTATATGGTTCTGCACTCTGATAGAGGTAATAAAGTCACAGACTATTTTCTAAATGGGAAGGGAATTCACAAAGCAGAGGTCAAAGAGACTTTGGGAGTTCTGGTGAGTCACAAGGAAGGCAGAAGTTGAGAGGACGAGAATATAAAGTAAGGATGTAATGCTAAGCCTTGATAAGGCGTTGGTCAGACCAGATTTGGAGAATTGTAAGCCCTCTATGCCCCATATCTAAGGAAGGATGTGTTAGTATTGGAGAGAACATTTCTCTGGCACATGGATGCTGAGGGGGGAGACCTGATAGGTTTATAAAATTATGGGAAGAGTATATAGGGTAGTCAGGGTAAAAAGTGTCAATACTAGAGGCATTGAAGGTGAGAGGGGATGTCGAAAGATCATGGCAAGTTTTTTTTTCTTCTTTTTCACCGCATGGGAGGTGAAGTGAAGCAACATTTCACTTATGAATCCGCAGGGGTCATCTACTGCATCCAGTGCTCCCATTGTGGTCTCCTCGACATCAGAGAGACTGGACCCAGATTGGGAAATTGCTTCGTTGAGCACCTCAGCTCTGTCTGCTGCAAGAGTGTAGATCTCTTAGTGGTCATTCATTTCAATTCCTTATTCCATTCCCTTGCTCACATGTCTGTCTTTCATCTTGTGTACTGCCATGTGAGACCACCCGCAACTTGGAGGAGCAACCTTCATCTTCCGTCTGGATGCCCTCCAACTAGATGACATTAATGTCACCTTCTGCAGTTTCCATCAAATCCACCCCGTTCTTCTCACTGTTGTCATCCCCAGCTCTCTCTCTCTTCCCTTTTCCCTCTGTCTCCTTTCAGAGCCAAAATCAATTCTCACCTTTTCTCTCATCATATCCAGTTCATACCTTTTGTTGGTCTGGACTCCTCCCCCTGTCATTCTTCAGCCTTTATTCTGATGCCTTCCTGCTCTTTGCTTTTGCCTTGAAGAAAGGCTTAAGACTGAAACGTTGGTAATATACCTTTCCCTCCTACAGATCCTGCGAGACCAGCTGAGTTCCTCCAGCATTCCTGGGTGTGAATCACAGCGTCTGCAGGATTTCGTGTTTCATGTGAAATGGGTTGTCAAGGATAATGGTGGAAGCATTTAATAAGCTTTTATACATACATAAATATGGAGGGATAATGTTAATATGCAGGTAGAAGATATTTAGTTTCATTCTGGCGTCGTGTTTAGCATAGACGTCATGGGCCTAGGCCCTGTGTCGGTGCTGTACTGTGTTATGTTCAATGCCTCCTTCTTGAAGATGGAAACATCTGAACCAATCCTCTGTCATGGCCTCTTGGAATCCCATTGTCTCACTGAGATCACCCTCATGCTCCTAAATACCAGAGAATATCAATCCAACTGCTTCAGCCTCTCATGATAAAACATAGAAAGCAGGAGGCCATTCAACCTGCTCCATCATTCAATACAATCGTGACTAATCATACAATTTCAGTATCCTATTCCTGCTTTCACTTCACATCCTTTGATCCCTTTGCTCACGTGATGGGGGTCCTTTATGATATTGGTTACCTTCCTGAGGCAGCACCTCCCCGCGATGTATGGATTGCGTGAAAGCTGCCAGACCAGTTCAGCCTGCAACATGAGGTTGGTCTGACTAGTTGGGTATTGCTTTCTGGTATTGCAGGGGAACGTCGGGGGATCTGAATTTTGTTCATTTCTGTGTCAGCAGTAGGTAGAGCATCCTGTGTGGCTGCTGAACAGAAGTGAATCAGTTGAGGCTTCCTGGTCATGTCTTTAAGATGGCTGCACGGCCGCTCTGGATTCCAGGATTGCTGTAACTAATAAGTGGACGTGCTGTGGATTCAACAAGATTCGGTGAAACACAGTGAGTCTGAAACTGCAACCTGGGTCACCAAACAATGAGCGGGTCGCTGAGATGAAGCCACGAGGTTTGCAGCTCGACAGTTGTGGAGTGACGCCTACTGAAGAAACTGAGCTGTGGGGTGGCATGGCGATATGGCCTGGGCCTCAGCCTTCCAGTGATGCCTGCTTCGATGGTTGTGGAAATAGTACAATGTGGTGGAGACGGAAGTGGTGTCCCGCTAGGACCGGAGCGGTGGAGCAGTATTAGCCCTGAGAAATCCCGAAGGACGTGCTGATCATGGTCGACGTTGACGTGAGGTGCGAGGCCTCATGGCGTTCGGATCATCTGAGGTCAGAGGAACTTTGAGGCAAACTGTTTCTCTGCCGCCTCGAGAAACTGTGACTTGGTTGGTAGTTTCCTCTTTGAAACCAGCAGACGGTAACCTCCAAGTCCTGCTGACGTCAGTAAACCAGCCCTAAGGTGGCTGTGGATGGACTTTTTGTAACATCCAAACAGAATTGCGTCTGGGCTTTTTTGTGTTCACTGCTTGTTCTTTGAAGTCTGGTGTTTGTAGCACTGTTGTTCATTTGAAATTGGGAAGTTGTTTACTGCTGTGATTGGAAGGAATGGGTTAGGGTTTAAACAATTAATGTTCTAAGCTGGATAGTCTATGTAAAAAGATGGCTGTACCTATGTATTTTGGTATGTGTCATAGTTTAGATAGTAACCAATTTATTCCTGATTGTATGTTCAGCGCTTTTGATCAACGTGCATTGTGTTAAATGCGCTATATAAATAAACTAGTACTATTAATAGGGCCACATTTAACCCCCTTTTGAATATGTCAAATGGACTGGCCTCAGCAATTTTCTATGGTATGGAGAACCATAAGTTCCCAACTTTGAGAGATAAACGTTCTGCTCAACTTAATGGGTTATCACAATAACACTCGACAACCATTTTTTTCAAAATGTTTGCTTCCTGAAATAAATGGGGATTATGATAGACAACTTCTAGCTGAACACACAGATAATTTCAGATTTGCTGTATCAAGTAGTAAATTGGAGAAATATTAACTTAACTTTTATTGAATTTAACATGTTTAATCACATAATGATACTGAACCAAGCTCTCGGGTTGACTGCACATATTGCACAACAAATGTGAGGAGCCAGGGTTTGATTGGTCACCAATTTTACAACTGAAGTAGAGCTCATAGGCTTTCTTAATAAGTGCAGACATGCTGCGTCTTTGAGCCTTAAGCATATACTCACCACAAATATAACAGAATGTATCGTAGCTATTGCGACATTGACAAGACATTTCTGCTATATTGAATCTTCTTGAAGACAATAAATGCTATTGTTAAATACACCCACTATGCTACTGCCTGAAGAACATGTGCATCAACATGTGTTCAATCTATAATCAATGTAATGAACAGCATTGCATATGTGAGCTGCTTTTATAGCCTGTCTCCATCTATCCTGATTAAGCCTGCCCAGGCCTAAAACAACATTGGCATAGCCCTGCAGTGAGTACATGCCCAGGCATGCTTGGACTTATCAAAACAGCTTGTGGGCAATATAATTGTAGACTTAAAATATGACAGAAAATCACAAAAATAGGTTATAAGCTGCATGATAGGAACATTTTAAGGTGATTTTCATGATCAGCAGCCCAAAATTCATAAAATACTCCCAAAAGTGTTCAGGAAGAAAAATCTTCATCGTCCTGAATGAATCTTTTTTGGACTACCTCCAGCACTAGTGCATACTTTATAAAGGGCACAGTGCTCCTGGGATGGTCTCATCAACATCTTCATTCAATGGTAAAAATGAGCCAGTGAAAGGAACTTGTTCTGCCAAATGGGTTCTGTGATTCAATGAAGGTTGCATAATTGAGAACATGGGTAAAATGACCATGTGCTGTAAAGCAGAGGCACAAAAAGCAAGGAAGTTACAATGAACTTTGGATAAAACACTGAACTGGATCTGACTGTAAGTGCCACACTTTAGAAAGATGTAACATTTCACAGATTTAGCAAAATGACTCCAGAATGGTGAAAGCAGGTCCAATTGTCACTTCAAAAGAGAGGAGTTGGATTAGCAGAGAAGAATCTATAGAGCCATGGGACAAAGGCAGGGAAGTGGTACCAAATGTATTGATCTTGTCTAAAGCTGGTGTGGACTTACGAGGCTGATTGGCCTTCTCATCATCTTATTATTTTGTATTAATTCTTGAACTTCTTCCAATTGGTGTTAAGGTGACACTATGAGATTATATACACTTGGTTTTTTCTGACAACAATTACATCATCTATTTGAGATTCTTGCATAAGACGGTCATTACATGTCTGCCTTGCACAGAAGAAATGGCAGTGCTGCGGAGCTCTCTAACGGCAGCACTGCTGCTGGTGTGGACCGGCAGAGAGCAGAGACACAGGGCTCCTCCAAAGAGCTCTAGTGCCAAATTCAACTACCACCTGCTCCGTCCAGGCTTTAAACGGCCTGATGGTAGATCATTTTAAAATCCTGCAACAGCAAAGTCTGGGCCAAAGATGGCGGTGCGTATTTTTGGCAGCGACCTTAAGGGTTGCAGGCTCTGGGGAAACAGAGGACTGGCGCATGGCACCAGAAAATGGGGAGGCCACCCCGCCCCCCCATTTAAGAAGGAAAAGCAGAGGAGATGACCTACAGGATAGTGGCCAGTGTGATTGACCAGCAGGGGGGTTTTGAGACTGAAGAATGCACAGATGCGGGCTGCTGGTGACTGTGGGTGAGGGGCTCGCACCAGGCTGCAGGCTGCTGCAGACTGGCTTGAAGCCGGCCGAAGGGGTGCCAGGTATCAGAACTGAGATGCGAGAAGGTGCCGAGGTGCTGAAGGCTTCCTGATTGTGTCAGAGGTTCAGATCGCTGATGGTTTATACTGAGAGCTGTGTGGTTGCGGAGGCTGTGGGAGCACTGGAGGCACATCTATGAACACTCGGTGACTCTGAAGGGACTCTTGCTTCTCTTTCTCTAACTGTAAAGGGGTGCTAGGCAATTTCTGCTGATGTCGAATCTTTGCCTGCCTTAAGGTGGAATAAAATAAATTTTGTGTGATTTTACATTTTCTGTTTGATTACATGACAGTAAAAGAATCTTGAACCTTTTCCATTGTTGGCATAGCACTTTCAGATTACAAAACAATAGTTACACATGTTTATAAATGCCTGGACAGAAACATAACTGATCAAAATAACTTTCTGTCTTGTTGCAGCTGTAAACCATTCTTCAAACCAGTCTGTTGTGCCATAGTATTTTAAAAGAGTCTTTATATAATGGTAACATTTCCAGGTTCCAAGGAAAGAACCAACTCTCTATAAAATGAAGATTATGTTCAATCGAAACATCATATTGTACAAAAGCTAACAGAAAGTAAAGAGTCATCGAGTCGTACAGTGTGGAAATAGACCACTCGGCCCATTGTGCTTTACATTAAATTTGTGAGTTTTCAGTGGTTCAGACACAATCAGATAATGTATTTGAATTCTTATAAACTCTGCAACTCCTTTGATATTTTCTTTTCAAACTATTATTAAAACTTGCTTGGATAACAAAACGTAGATATTGACTGGAAAAGATGAGACAATTCTGGAGCATATTCAAAATAGCTAAAGCTCTGTTTACAGCTTAAATCTCTTCATTTATCAGATGAAATTGACTGCTACAGTCATCTGAAACTCTCTCTTCTCTTGGCATTGATGAGTGACTGCAGCACTTTGATAATCAAATTAATCCAGTGGTGGAACATTTTATCCAACCTAATGAAATCTAGTCATAAGGTAGCCCTATTCAGAACCCACCTTTCCTCTCTCTTTCTCCCTTGAATCCTTCTAATCAGTGGTGTCACTAGGGTTGGTGTCACCCGGAGTTGTAATTCATGTTACCAAGTGTACCGAGCATAGAAGAAACAGGTGCGTGTTCCTGGTATGTCCGCGGTGGCGGCGCTGCTGAGCCAGGGGATGGGGAGGTGATGGTGGCAACTCTAGGCAGGGTGAGGAGGGGATGCTCTGATTGAACCAAATTAGAAGGTTCAAAAAGTAACAGCGTAGAGTTTTAGCTGGGCTTATGAAAAATGTTTTTGTTGCTATATCTAACTACAGGGATATTTTTATTAAAAAAATAATAAATTTCTGATGAAACACTGCACAAAAATTTTATGGACAATCATTTCAGAGTCTGATGGTGTCACCCGGTGCGGTCTACAGTCCGCGCAGCCTCCCTATTGACGCCAGTGCTTCTAATTCCACTGTCGTCACGTGGACTAACGGAGATGTGCATAACTGAAGTTCTGCTACTGAATGATGCCAGCGCTGCATTACTTCATGCTCTTACTGTGGATAAAGGGAACAACATCTCATTCTGACCGCAGAAAATAGAACGACTGAAATGTATCATGTAGTTTCAATTTCCACTGTTGCTATTAAAGATTTATGTTTCAAAGATTTATCACTTCAACTAACTGTGCTAAGCGTTGGTGCAGAAATGCAACTCTGCAGGGAAGAGAAAGTTTTCAGACTCGTATAATTGAGGCCTTGACACTTACCGCCATGATGAGTTTTTCGACACAGTCAGGAGCCACGCTGTGCAGGTGAGTCAGGTGCAATTGCAGGTGAATCTTGTTGTTTAGCATATCTTGGCAGAGTGGGCAACGTAGCATGGGCTGCACGGAATGTTGCGATAATACATGCATCCTGATGCGGTTAACGTCAGTGTTACTGTACTTGCAGTATGGACATTGATACACCTTAAGACAAATGGGAAAAGAAACTCAACATTTTCCACAACACTTACAAAAATATAAAACAGCTTTTCCTTACAATGCCTTTTGTAACCTTGTATTCATGCACCTTTTTCATGCCATCACCTTATCTACCATTTCAGCTAACAGGAAGCAGGCAGACAATGAGTTTCTTCTAAGAAATCTTGCTTGCTTATTCCAAGGAATTCCAACCACTCTCCTTCTGACGATGCCTTCCCAAGGATAAACACCCAATCTTTTCTTCATCTCAGCCATCTGAACATGATGGCTTGATGGTAATTGCTGCCTTCCTCACAAAATCTTTCATATTCGTTTCTTAATTGAGCAGCATTGTGTTTTGCCAGCTCTGTATCATTTTCATTTACTCCATTCCTGAATTCTTGAAATGAAATTGCACTTTCTTCTTTTCCCTCTCCCTGTCTCATATTCCTGCTTTACTTCCTCACTTTCCAAGTTGGATTATGCTCACTTACTGAGATACTGGCACAGTCTAAGTAAAGGCTCAGCACTAATGGAGCTACCATGGTGGGCTCTGGCCTCTGAATTCTGGTTGTTACCCAGCAGGATCAAGTTGCCAAAGAAATGGGCTGCCTCACGTGTCACTCAGCCCAGAGGAGACATAAGTAACTGAGATGTCCTGTCCTAGGATCTGAATGTTTAATAGTGAAAATAGAATAATTGCAGTTTTATTCCACTACTCTCGATGGATGGTATTTTTTCAAAATTACCTTGAGAAAAAATACTGATAGAATCATAGAATGATATTCACCCTGTTGTGCCCACTCCAGCTGGCAGTGTGCAGCAACGTTCCCTCTACTGTTTAGTAGTCAGTGTGCGCAAAAATCCGATGCTGTGCAATTTTTTGGCTCCCTGTGACAAAAGTATGTGCGCACTGAATGCTTGTGCAAATGTAAACTTGAAATTGATTCAAGATCATTCTGGCACAGCCTATCTCTCATGGCTAATAAAACTGTATTGGCATGTTTCAATACAAGTACCATTGCATCCTACGAAGTAACCTATTTAATTAAGATTTTATTCTCTACTTTGAACTGCTTTGTTGTTCTGTTGAAGAAAACATCAATGAGTATCTTATTTTTATGTGATGCAATGTCTAAGTTAATAATAATAACACCCATCAATTCACAGCTGAGAGATTATTTTTCATTAAATATAATTAATAATTACTACAGTAGTTTATCTTTTGTGCGCTGGTGAGGAACTAAGGGTGCGCGCGCACGCGCACAGCTTCAAGAGACCAGTGGTGTGCACCCGCCTTTCATACAATTTCCCATTATTTTATTCCGATCACTTTTGGATTCATTCTATAGCAAATTACTTTGAAATCTAACATTTTCTTTATTGGGAGAAATTTGGCAGGTATTTTACATGCAGGCACACCCCCAAAATAATGAGATAAATTGCTAAATAATTTGGTTTTGCTGCTGTTGTCTCTGAGGAAGCTATTGACTGAGAAACAGATTATTTTCCCTTATGCTCTGGATATAATCCATGATACTGGAAGTAATAAAACAATGGACTTCATATCCTACGTCAGGAACCAAATGGATTATTAATTCTTTTTAAGAGGTGCTATGGACTAAATTATTGGGTTAAGAGCTAAAACCCAGCATGAGAATGCAAGGCACAAGGGTCATATAGCAGATGAATTCAGCATCAAAGCTCCAGTTACAGAGTTAGGAGTAAAACATTACTCGGACACTGTGGTTGAAGTAAAACACAAGGCTGCAAAAAAATCTGCAGGTCTTATATAGCAAAGATAAAGATATATATTCAATGTTTCAGGCTTGAGCCCTTCATCAAGGTATGAGAAAAATATAGGCAGATGCTTGAGGTTCAAGTGCCTCCCTACATGTTGCTCATACCTTGGTATGAGTCTGAGCTTGAGTCTGAAGTGTTGGTTATGTATCTTTCCCTTTGCTAATTAAAGTATACTGTTTGACCTGCTGAATTTCTCCAGTATTGTGTTTTTTTCCAGTCACAGAATTTACCAATGAACCCATTCAAACCCAGAAGATTGAGTAACAGTGCACCAATGAGAATGCAAGGCATTTATTCTCCCTTCAGATACCAGTGACACCATTGCATACTCCCAGCATTTTGGCTCTCTCACGTTTCAGTCCTAGAATGTCTTGGAACTGCAAGAAAGAGGTGGTCCCTTGGATTACCTAAGAGATACCATGGCTTAGAAGGGTCGGTATGGCTGAGCCCTAAGAATTTATTAAGATAAATTGTATGTCTTTACATCGTAGGTTGTGAGGTTAATGCACCAAATAATGTACAACTTTCAGGTGCTACAACAACTGATGATGAGTGCATCAAGCTGCTTCCAAAACAAAGATTGAGTTGATGTAAACTGGTATGTGATCATTGTGCATGGAGAAATGAGCTGCGGTGAATACACTCTGAAACCCAAGTGCAATTCCTGATTTCCCTCTGGTCCCAATCAGGATATTCTTTGTATCTACCTGTTCGGTACTTGCTTCTTCCGATGGGCGCGACCTTTTTGAAGAAGGCGGGGATTCCATGCTTTCTGGTAGTGATGGTCGTTTTACAGACACTGAGTCCATGGGTTCCTTGTCCCCTACAGATACTGCAATCAAAGAGAGATTTTAAGTTTGGATCCAAACCACTCAATCTAATTAATATATATAAAATCAAGAAGGTCCTATCTTTGCAATAAAAGAATATGAACTCTATGACGACAAACTTTGAAAAATAAAGAGGTACTCAGAAAGCACAATTTAGATATTCTCAAAGATAAACTGACCTGTTTTCACTGATGTATCAAAATTACAAGTTGCTGTGATTATAAACCTCATTTAATTCAAATTAATCAACATAAAAAGGCATAGATATCGTTTGACTCAGTGAATTGATGCCATGATAAGAGGCTCCAAAGTCCAAGAGCGTTGAGAAAACAACTATTGCCATGTTCCTATCTGAAATGTGTGATGCCTTTTTCTACATTTTCCTACAAGATAAAAAACATCTTCTCCATGTCTACCATTTTGAGACCTTTAGGATCTTACATATTTCAATCCATGTCACCTCTCACACAACTAAACACCAGCAGGTATAAGCAAAGCATATTTAACCTTTCATCAAATTAGTTATCAAATCCAGTTATTACTTCAATGAACCTTCTCTAAACCTGCTTCTAAAAATGTACTTCATTTTTCAAATGCAGTACATAGGCTGACATTCTACAGATGTGATCTCATCAATACCCCATTTAACTGAAACAAAATCTTACTAATTTTGAATTCAATTTCCCTATCAATAAACAGTAACATTCTGATAAGCTTTCCTAAATAATTGTCTCCATACAACCCCTACCACATTTTTTTTGTAGCCTCCTTAGGTCCTCTTTACAATTGAAGTTCCCTACCTTTAGGGCAGGTCATCAGTGCAGATGTTAACTGTACCTTCAATACCATTGTCTAAATCATCTATCCCAACACTGACCCCTGTGCATTGTATGCAAAACAGTAAAATACCCATTTTTGCTTAAATACTGTGTCAGTTATTTTGCTCTCCACTTGAATATAATATCATAAGCTTTTATTTCCACAACAAACTTTGATGTGATATTTCATTAAATGCCATCTGGAAATCTAACTATCAGTTCCTCTTTTTCAACTGCACATTACTTCTTCAAAGACTTCAAATTTATTGGGAAAAACCTAATTGTCCTTTCACAGAACCTTGCTGACATGGTCCAATCACTTTCAATTTTACAAAATGTCCCTTCTATGACATCTAATATTTTTCTTACATCAGAAGTGAAGCAGTTTTCTGTATTCCATTTTGTTTTTGCAAATGAATGGAACCTTAGCACAATCCAGGGAATTTCTTAAAAATGGAACTAATACAACATTTTACCAGTCAATTTTAACACCCAATAATGAAGCTTTTGATTGTCAGCCTGCAGCCTCAACATTATGCACGAGGCTACTTCAATGACGTAAACTTTTAAATTTAGACATATAGCATGGTAACAGGCCATTTCGGCCCACAAGTCTGTGCTGCCGAATTTACACCCCATTAACCTCTACCCCCGGAATGTTTTTGAACTGTGGGAGGAAATCAGAGTCCCTGGAGAAAACCCACACGCAGTAATGGGGAGAAAGTACAAACTCCTTATAGACAGCGTGGGATTCAAAACGCTGTAAAGGCGTCACGCTAATTGCTATGCCCTAATGACTTCTGTAGTTTTTCCTGAGTTTTTTCCTCTCCCTGCCAATCTGATTCACAGGTCCTTCTGAAATGTCATGTACATCCTTTATCACGAAGACTGATGCAAGATACCTGTTCAGTTCATCTTCCAGCTGCTTATTTGCCATTTCTAATTCCCCAGTCTTGTTTTCTACAGAACCAACACACATTTTGTTAACTCCCCCCCCCCCCTGTAATTTTATATTTCTGGTTTACTTGTTCTCATGCTGTAATTTTTATTAATCTTTTTGTCACTTGACCCATTTTGTTTTGTACTCTCCAACCTTCTGACTTAACCCCCTGTTTCTGCATCATTATGTCTACCTTTGTCTGATCCAAGCTTTAACTTTAGTTAGCCACAGATGATGGGCCAATCCCTGGAATTGTTCTTTTTTATTGTAATGCATCTATTTTTTTTCTTTAATATTATGACCAATATCAGATCAGTTTAAAAAAAACACATCCACAAATTTAAAAAAAAAGCTGAGTCACTGGTTTCTGTCATTTGCAGCAGTGTCGTGGATGGAAGTCGGAGATCTATGGCAGGATTGGGATCTTCCCTTCAATATCTGACACAGCGTCACGATTACTGATCTCTTAACCCGATTCCTCATTCACTTTATCTAGTTCTACTTTCCTGCCCTCAAATTCCATAATCTCAAATTGA
Organism: Narcine bancroftii; assembly: GCF_036971445.1. Lineage (NCBI taxonomy): Eukaryota > Metazoa > Chordata > Chondrichthyes > Torpediniformes > Narcinidae > Narcine > Narcine bancroftii. The sequence goes on from NC_091478.1 coordinate 71,431,811, forward strand.
ATTTGAAGTTGATTTATTTCTAGATGCTGAAATATGACAGTCAATATGCTTACATGTGCATATTTATATTCCTATTGCAGTAAAGTAACTTCACATTAATTGAAATGCAGCACAAGACCTGCAATTTCACATGCTACAAATATTTTTTTTATTACAAATACACTAAAATATTCTCCTCTACTTTGAAGAACTCAGGGTGTACTGAAAGGAATTATGCATTTGTGCGTGTTGAATTCAATCCAGTTGTTGATCCAAAAATGGCAATAAATTGGAAATGCAATTACATAGGATTACATTGGATAGATGATGCAGAAATAGGCTCTTCAATCTAACTAATCCATGGCTACATTAAATGTTCCACTAGAGTTTCCTCCTGTCTTTTTCTCATCTAAATCTAGCAGCATATTTGCTTGCCCAGCCTCCTCTGAAATGCATCTATATTACTTAATTCAACCATCTTTGAGGTACTGAGAATGTTTCAAGCTTTCTCTTTGGATACTGAAGCTACACTGGATATCCCTGCGGTTTTCCTGATGAATGCCCCATTTTGAAAAGCAGTAATTTTGCTCTTCCTCACAAGTAGAAGATTCTCTCTGTATCAACCCTTTATATCACATCGAGGACCTCTTTTCTCATATGAGGCCCAACCTATTCATTTCTTCCTGGCATGATCCTTCTAAATCTTCAATGCACCCTCTTCATTTTCTTGATTTTGCTTTCCATGCAATGCTGACCAGAATTGCACGCAAACACTGGTTTGATCAAAATTCTGTGGACGTTTGCTTCATCTTCCCTCTCTTTCAGCTCCATCTGTGTGGTACTTGGATGGCTTTTGTCTATGGCTACAATGAAGTTGTGATGTGGATCAGCATATATACGTGAGCTCAGTAAATTCTCATCTTCCATTGTGAAAGGTACAGATTGATACAATAGGCAAATGGTCATGCATATAGTTTCAGAATCAGGTTTATTTGGTCATGACCATATGTCACAGAATTTGTTGTTTGGCGGCAGCAATATTCAGCAGTGCAAGTTCAAAAATTGCTAGTGTTGTGATATGTAATTACACCAGTAGGGCACCAGGGGTCACCCCGGTGACCCTGTATATAAAGCAGTCCAGAGCTACAAGTTTAGCCTTCCAGGTTCGTCCTGCAGAGACAAGACCCTCTTAGTGTCCATATCAGTTTATTAAAGCTGTCTTATACTCGCACTGGTTGTGTGGTTATTGTCAGTACAGCTATAAATTACATTTTCATATATACACTATTTAAAAATAAAGAATGAGGGCAAAAGAAGACAAAAAAGTGAGGTAGCATATGTGGAGGAGGGGACGAAGCAGTTTTTGTAGCATTGAGTGATCATCTTCACACTCCTGCATCTCCTTCCTGAAGGCATCAGTGAGGAGAGGGCATGGCCTGGGTGGTGAGGGTCCTTGATGACAGAGACTGGTTTCTTGATACACCGCCTCTTGGAGATGGAGATTGATCCCCAGGATATTGCTGGCTGAGTTTACAATCGTCTGTAGCCTTGTTTCAAGAGATCTTTATTGACTGTTTCTGTAGCTTCCATAAAGCAATTAACTACATGGCACAATCTGTGTAAGTGTGTTAACAATTGCTCTGCTTACCGGTATTATATCATTTTCCAAAAAGTAATATCAGAGATTCATTCTTCTTTTGTGATTTTCTACTGTCATGGCTTCCATTCCATTACTTTTACTTGCTCATGACCTTGGTCTCCACAATTGTAACCACTGCCCTGAAATGGGGTGCTTGTGCCAAATAATTCCCATGACAACAGCGCCACACATTGTGCCACTCAATCCTCGTGTGACCTGGAATTCATATCAGCCTCTAGTATATTCTTCAGCAGTTGATCGGTATATTGCATTTATGGAGGCCCCCTCCATTTATATAGTTATCTCCCCCTTCCTTTCAAGCATTAGTCTTCGAGTTTATGCAACTACGACTGAATTTGTCCATCTGTTAAAAGGCACACCAAGTAATCAAATGGTACACAATTCAGAAGATTTTGAAGTTGCAATGTCTGACAGAGTAAATACACAATCACAAATACTCTTTCTTGATTCCTGTTGGGGTTTCCAATCTTATTTCTACCATCTCTGATAACACAGGATTGAAATAACATTGAAACTTCCCTATTACATTGTTAAATAGACATTGATTCTTCCTTGCAACAAAGGTTTGTCAATACTCTCTGAATATAGCCAATCACTATTTTATGGCATTTTAGGTCATGGAAACTTTCCCTTATGGAAATAGCATATCACTTACCAAAAATTTGAGATATAGAATGAAATTCACTTGTACGGAATTTGTGTGTGTGTGTTTTGGGGAGGAGGAGGGGGTGGTGGTGCATCCACGTATAATAAAGAAACAACAAATTTAAACAATTTTTATTTTTAATCAATACTGCAGGGAAATATGATTTGGATATTTCACTATGTCGATGGGGTTGGCAATCATAGCCAAATCTCTCCCATATGTCCTCTTCATTAACATGGCATTTCTCTGACTTCTTGCATCGTGGAGCACTGCAGTAGTCACAGCAGCTCCTTCCTCAGCCTTTAACCACATCCAAGTCATCATGCTTTAACCTGTCACCTCTCCAATTCCTATTTCAATGCAAGGAGAGGCAGGTGAGGTTAGAGCATGGATTGGCACATGGAGTTATGACATTGTGGCCATTAGTGAAACTTAGTTGCAGGAGGGGAAGGAATGGAAGCTTAATATTATGTTACTTCAGATGCGATGGAACAGAGGAGATGAAAGAGGGAAGAGTGGCATTGCTTGTCAGGGAAAATATCACAGCTGTGCTCAGGCAGGACAGACCAGAGGGCTCATCAAGTGAGACTGTATGGGTGGAACTGAGGAACAGGAAAGGTATGACTACATTCATGGGGTTGTATTTTAGAGCACCCAATAGTCAACAAGAATTGGAGGAGCAGACAGCTATAGGAAACACAAGGCTAAGTCCACATATTGACTGGGACTCCCATACTGTAAAAGGGCTGGATGGCTTGGATTTGTCCAATGTGCTCAGGAAAGTTTTCTAAATTAATAAATAGAGGTACCAACTACAGAGAATGTGATACTGAATCTCCTATTAGGGAACGAGACAGGACAGTGGACAGATGGGGAACATTTTGGGTCCAGTGATCATAATGCCATGAGTTTGAAGTTAATTATGAAGAAGGATGGGTCTGGGCCTCAGGTTGAGATTCTAATTTTGAGGAAACTTTTGCCAATTTTGAGGAAATGAGAAAGAATCTAGAATGTGTGGATTGGGATAAATTGTTTTTGGGCAAGGATGTGCAAGGTAAGTGGAGGGCCTTCAAAACTGAAATTCTGAGTACAAAGTTTGTATGTTCCTGTTGGGATTAAAGGCAAGATTAGCAGGCATAGGGAACATTGGTTTTCGAGGGATATGGGGAATCTGGTTCAGAAGAAGAGAGAGGTGTATAACAGGAAAAAGCAACAAGGAGCAAATGAGGCATATTAAAAAATGCAAGAAAAACCTCAGGAAAGAAGACATGAGGTTGCTTTAACAGAGAATGTGAAGGAAAATCCTCAGTGTTTCCCTATATATGTTAAGAGCAAAAGGATAGTAAAGGACAAAATTGGTCCCCTTGAAGATCTGAGTGGTTGGCTTTGTATGGTGTCAAAAGAGATAGGAGAGGTCTTAAATTTTTTTTTTCATCTTTATTCACTCATGAAAAGGGCACAGTCATGGCAAGTAATGAAAACAAACTGTGAGGTTATGGAATCCATACCAATTAAAAAGGAGGAAGTGTTTGCTGTCTTAAAGCAAATAAGGGTTGACAAATCCCTAGGGCCTGACAAGATATTCCCTCGGACCTTGAGGGAGACTAGTGTAGAAATTGCAGTAGTTCTGGCATAAAGGTTAAATATAGAACAATATAGGCCCTTCAGCTATCAATGTTTTGCCGACCTATATATTCCTTCTTGAAAAAATAGTACTAAAACCATCTGTCCCCACAACTTTCTATTTTTCTTTCATTCATGTGTCTCTCTAAGTTTCTTAAAAAACCCCAATGTTTCAACCTCCACTATCATCCCTGGCAAGGCATGCCAGGCACCCACAACTCTTTGTGTAAAAACTTATCCCTGATGATTCCCCTAAACTTCCCTCCTTCAATTATGTATATATGTCCTCTGGTGTCTGTTGATCCTGCCCTGGGAAACAGGAGTGACCATCCACCCCATCTATTGCTCTCAGAATATTGTAAACCTCTCTCAAGTCTCCTCTCATCCTTCTACACACCAAAGAGAAAAGTTCCAGCTCTGCTAACCTTGCCTCATAAGACTTGTTTCCCAATCCAGGCAACATCCTGTAAATCTCTTTTGCACCCTCTCCATGCCTTTCACATTCTTTCTATAATGAGGTGACTAGAACTGAACACAATTCTTCAAGTGTGGTCTTACCAAAGATTTGTAGTGTTGCAACATGACTTCTCTACTCCTGAATTCAATCCCCCTATTAATGAAGCCCAGCATCCCATAGGCCTTCTTAACTCTCCTATCAACCTGTGCGGTGACCTTGAGGGATGTATGGATTTGAACCCCAAAGTCCCTTTGTTTATCCACACTATTAAGTAACCGACCATTAATCCTGCACTTAGCCTTCTGATTAGTCCTTCCAAAATGAGATCAGAGTTGGGAATGGTTGCAGAATGTTCAGTTCCATTCACATTTCGTCACATACCATTTTGTGCCCATATGCTTAGTCATGAGATGATAAAAGATAAGCTACTTGTGCTACAAAAATGTCAAGCAATAATCACTGCCAATGAGTCCCTTAACTTTCTACAGAATTTCCATTACCAAGACCCTCACCTCAAGATTATGGGTGTTAGCAGGGACCCAGAATTGGACTAGCCACATGAACACTGGCTACAAGAGCAGATTAGATGCTGGAGATTGTCTGGCAAGTAGGTCACTGCTTTTCCAAATCACAAGTCAGGAATTGCTGAAACACTCTTCAATTGCCAGGGTAAGTGCAGCTACAACAATACTCCATTAGCTCAACATCATCATGGACAAATCAGCCTTTGACTGCACTTCCCACCAAGACAGACAAGGTCTTCAGGTGCAAGGGGACAATCCACCATCAGATTGCCCTCTAGGCCATGCACCATCCTGATTTGGAAATATTTTAACATTCTTCACTATTATTAGGTCTAAATCCTGAAATTCTCTGCTCAACAGTGATGTGGGAGTACCTCACCAGTAAGACTGAGGTGGTTCAAGAAAGTGACTGACACTGCCTTCTCTAAGGCAATAGGGAATGAGTAATAATTTCCTGTACTCTGTCATGGAGGGAATGTCTGCATCAGCCAATTACTCTGGGGGTATTGATGGACTCTATCCGTTCCTTTGGGTCGAATAAGACTCCCGGAAGCAATGGCCTACCGGCTGAGTTGTACACGGCTCTGTGGAACTGGATGGGCCCGGACATGCTGGAAGTATACAATGCTATGCTCCTGGCAGGAAGCATGTCAGACTCCATGAGGAAGGGCATCATCACCCTCATCTACAAAAAGAAGGGGGAGAAGGAGGATATCAGGAATTGGAGATTCATTTCATGACTAAATTTGGACGACAAAATAATATGCAAGGTCATCGCCATTCGAGTCAAGTCTGCCCTGGGACAGGTGATCCACCCAGAGCAGACCTGCACGGTTCCAGGCAGGACCTTGCGCTGCTCAGGGATACCATCTCCTAGGTGCAGGACAAGGGGGTGGACGCCTGCCTGGTCAGCTTAGACAAGGAGAAGGCTTTCGACTGGACATTGCACATGATGGATGTACTTTCCAAAAAAGGGATTTCAGGAGGGGATCTGGATCTGGAATTGGATTAAACTTCTCTGTGTGGACATCTGTAGTGCAGTCCAAATCAAAGGGTGGGAATAACACTTTCGACCACAAGGCCATCAGTCAGTGGTCAGCACAGAACATCCTGCAGAAACTGAGAGATGAGGATTCAATGGGTGCAGTGGGATAGTTCCCTGAGAAGACCATCCAGGTTATCTGGTGGAACACCTCATTGCCAGGGCTCACAAACAAGCACCAGGACTTGGCCTGGCTGGCGGTGAGAGGGGTCCTTCCAGTGAGATCCTTCCTGTTCAACCAGAACATCACCCTCCATGCATGTTGTCCTTGGGATGACTGCAATGGAGTGGTGACTGTCACCCACCTCTTTGCTGAATACAGATTCACAAAGTCTGTGTGAAGGATGCAGGGGGCTTTGTCACAGTTCATCCCCAGCAGCAGCGTGAGAGTAGACTCTCAGATCAATGAACTGTTCCCAGGGACACACTCTGAGTCCAACACGCAGAACTGTTGGAAGACCATCAACTCAGTGAAAAATGCACTTTGGTCTGTCCTGAAACTTGTTGGTCTTTCAGTACACTGAGATATCAGTCAGGGAAAGCTGCCAACTGGCACATTCCAGGTTGCGGAAGTACGCATTGAAGCTTGGTGCAGCCAACCTGAGGGTGCTGTGGGGAAAGACCACAGCCTAGAGTCCTCCCATTACCAGACACTGAGGGGCTGATATTGAGGGGAAGCCACTCAGCCAACAGAGGGGGGAGAAATGACAAGGTGCCACAGTGGTGGTAACAGGGTATTGAGAGAAGAATGTAAATATACGTTGATGAGAATGTATCAATATGATTGACACTATGAATGTAAAAAGACATGAACAGTTTTCTTGCATTGAAAATAATTTATTGTGAATAAAGTATATTTTTGGAAAAATAATTCCTGCTTTGCCTCTAATGTCTCATGGCTCTCATCCTTTTTCTTTCCACTCATACACCACTTTAAGTATTCCCTATGCCATAGGTGCTCTGTGATTAGTAAGCGAAAAAAGTTTGAAGTACCTAATTGACTCGTTATGTGCACGGTTTCATAGCTCCAAAGGAAATGGGCCAATGACAATTTTTATCAAGTAAAATATTTCAGTAACAATTAGGTCTAGAGCAGTAATTCTCAACCTTCCCTTCCCTCTCATATACCACCTTGAGCAATCTCATACCAATCACAGAGCACCGATGGCATAGGGATTACTTAAAGTGATATGTGAGTGGAAAAAAAAAAGTTGAGGACCACTGAGGCAAGCCATTCTCAGCAATGGCTAAAGCACATTTAAGTAAAAGTCATGTTTTCTTTTCACCTGACGTAACATAAATATTTCTTGTTTTGTATGTAGTCGGTACAGAAAAAAAAAACTTGACTGCTTCATAGGGAAGGGGGCCTTTAAACTTTAAGCAGAGTCCTGGGGGGGGGGGGGAAGGTTGAGAATGGGGGTGGGGGCGGGGGATACACAGGTGAAAAAAGGGGTGAGAATAGCTGATCTAGATCTTGAAAAAAATAAGTTTAAATGATCCGATGTTCAATAGTTCATACAGGGTAAATGAACTGTTCCCAGAAGTGGCAGCACTTCAATGTCAGCATTAGAGCAGATCAGTTATGCTTCCAGCCCAGTAATCCTTATGTTTGGATTAACGATCTGGTGACATGAGCTCAAATCCCATTATCAGAAATTTAACTTCAGTTAATTAAATAAATCTGGAGTCCAAGTCTTGGATAAAGTTTGTCGTGAAAGCGTGCCATGAAATTCGTTATTGTGCCACAGTTGTATTGTGCATTATGTGCAAAATTGCTATAAATTACATTTTGATAAATACACTATTTATAAAAAAAAAATTGGTGCAAAAGAAGAGAAAAAAGTGAAGTAGAGACTGTGGTCCATTGTCCATTCAGAAATCTAACGGCGGAGGGGAAGAACCTGTTGGGCATTTGTCTTCAGGCTCCTGAACCTCCTTCCTGATGGTTGCAGGACAAGAAGGCATGGCCTGGGTGGTGAGGATCTGTAGTGAAGACTAATGCCCATGATGGCACTGGCCGAGTGTACAACTCTGTAGCCTTTCTCTGTCCTGTGCATTGGCACCTCCATTCCAGGCATTGACGCAACCAGTCAGAATGCTCTCCACGGTACACCTGTGGAAATTTGCAGGAGTCTTTGGTGACAAACCAAATCTTCTCAAACTCGTAATGAAATATAACCGCTGGTGAGCCTTCTTCATGACTGCATTGACACGAAGGCCCCAGGATAGATCTTTAGAGATGTTGACACTCAGGAATTTGAAGTTCTTTATCCTATCCACTGCTGGCCCCTCGATGAGGACTGGTTTGTGTTCTCCTGGCTTCCCCTTCCTGAAGTCCACAATCAATTCCTTAATTTTGCTAACACAGAGGGCAAAATTGTTGTTGTGATACCCCTCAACTAAATTATCTTTCTCACTCCTGTACACTTCCTCATTACCGCCTGCGATTCTGCCTACAACCATGGTGGCATCGGCAGATTTGTAGATGACCAGACAGTCATGGGTGTCGAGAGAGCACAGCAGTGGCTGAGCATGCATCCTTGAGGCACTCCTGTGCTGATTGTCAGTGAGGAGGAGACAATGTTACTGATCCACACTGACAGTGGTCTTCCAATGAGGAAGTTCAGAATCCAATTACAAATGGAGATGTAGAGGCCTAGGTTTTGAAGCTTGCTGACCAGTACTGAGTAGATGATGGTGTTGAAAGCTGAGCTGTAGTCAATGAGAAGTAGCCGGCTGTACATGTTGCTGTTCTCTAGGTGATCCAGGGCTAAGTGAGATTGTATCTGCCTTAGAACGATTGTGGCGGTAGGGGACTTGCAGCTAAGCCATGCACAATAGGAGCAGCTGTGATTTGGAACGAGTGACTTTGTAAAACCATTAAAAAATGGGGTATTGAACTTGTGGAGATCCAATGAACTGTCTGCAGACTTAATCATAGAACTGCACATTCCTGCAAAATCTGGACCAGATTTCTGCACATTGCGTCATAAATGCCAAACAACTGGTAGAAGCAAGTGGCAATGTTTTGGATTCAATGCTCCACGACAACGGAGCACAGCATGAGTGACAAGACTGGTCTTCCACTCATCCTCATTCAGAATAGGTGGATGATTCATCACAGATGCTGGCTTTCTTCCAATCCGATTCACTCCGTGTAACAAGAAGCAATTCATACAGCGATGCTGAAGACAAGTGCTCCAGAACTAGCTTTTCCTCTTGACAAACTGTTTCAATACAGCTACACAGTGACATCTGCCTGACAATGTGGAAAATTGCCCAAGAAAGTCCCACTCACAAAAAGCAGGACTGATCTAATCTGCGTAATAATTAACCACCACTTGGGTCCATCCCATAACTTGCAGAAATCGATGGGAGGATCTGTCAACATTGTTATCAAGTGGCACTAACGTGCCAATAACTTACAAAAGGTTCAACCAATCTCCAGCCCCTCACGTAATAATAATATTGGTCCAAGTTAATTTTGCAAAATGGGGAATTAAATTTATTTCATGGAACATTACAGCACAGTACAGGCCCTTCAGGCCACTATAAACCTGCTCAACCATCGAAACTATGCACACCTCACCCCTGTAACCCTCTATTTTTTTCTTGCATCCTTCTGCGTTTCTAAGAATCTTTTAAATGTCCCTATTGTACCAGCCCCCACTACCACCTCTGGCAATGCACCCACCACTCACTGCATTAAAAAAAACTTACTCTTGATGTCTCCCCTAAACGTTTCTCCACTCACCTTGTACAGATGCCCTCTGCTGCTTGCTACTCTCACCCTGGGAAAAAGGTGCTGACTGTCTACCCTCTCCATGCTTCTCATAATCTTGCAGACCTCTGTTAAGTCATCTTTTAATATATCACACAACATCCTTCACAATTGCTGCCAGCGAGGTTCAGAAATCTGCTTGACATTTGAATGCTTCATTCCTCCCATTTTTATCCTGATTAGTTGCTCAAATCCTGCACAGAACTTTCAATTTTTTAAAATATTGATCTATATATATGTGAATGTCAAAATTATTTACATATTTTTCAATCCATTTGTTTGATTTAAGCTCTCACGCTTTCTTCTAAAATTTTGACCATCGCCTAACTGGGAACACATAAATGCACTTACACTGTCGAGAAGGAATATAGTAAAACCCCTGGTATCTAGAATTCAAGCAACCAGCAGTCCCAAGCAATTGGCAAAAGAATTGAGGAAAATAAATTTAAAAAATTAAAATAAATACGAAAAAGAGGTAAAAATAACACGTTTAAAGTCGTAAAAGTAAATATTCTCTTAAGTTACACATGGACCTTTGGTGAAGATGGGAGCAAAGATTCAGCCAGCGGAGCACCTTGGTCGAGCTTTGCTTGAAGCAGCTGTTTGAATAAAGCTGTGTGAACCAGCGAAGGCATCACCCAGGATGAAGAAATGGTGATGCCGTTTGCCTTTGGTGTGACTCTCTTAAAGTGCCTCCTTATCCCTGCTTAGTAAGTGTTTCCTCAGTCAGAGGCTTTATCTGTAAACTTGGAGGGGAGGGGTAAACTTGGTGGAGGGGGAAGAACCTGCAGAGGCAGCGGTAGTTAAATGTTTACAAAGAATGTGACAGAAAATAAAGTAAAATGCTTTAAGGTTTATATATAATATATATAGTGCAAGTGAAGTTTGTTCAGTGTAAGTGCATAGTAAGTGCAGTGACAGCTGCAGTGCAAACAAACAAGCTCAAACTATGAAGGCTGTACTACAGGCTTTAATTAGCTTAAGCTTGCACACAAAGTTCAGTTTCCCTTCTGGCTCCATGTGCTCTACTGCCTACACAAGGGCCAGTGAGAGCCTTTATATAGGGCCGGTGATTGGCAAGGAGTAGGTGGAGCCAGCTTCCCAGGTTACCTCCCTGCAGGTACAGTTGGCAGGCAGGAATGCAGGCAGGCGCAGGCAGTCACAGACAGTCCAGAGGTTGTATCTCCACATTAATGCAGGTGTATTAGTTAGGCATGGTAAAAGTAATTCCAAGCAACTAGAAAATAAACTTATCTGGCATCTACCAATCGCCATAGGTCCCATATACCAGGGGTTCATCTGCATTACATTTTAAGTTAAATATGTAAAATTACAGAATGTAATTTTATCCCCATGATAGTCTATAATTCTTTATAATTTCAACTTGTTGCCAAAGTAATAGATTTGCCCCAAAGTATCTCTGAGAAATAATTCTATGGAGATACAACAGCCAGAGAAGGCAATTTAAATGTTGATGTTTTATAATACCAATTTGCCTCTCATAAAATGGGATTATTTGTGAACTTCAGCATTGGCTTTCATTGTATATAATAAACAGACTGTCCCAGAGCTCTGGCAATCCTTTTGGAGATGGTACTCAATGGCACCATCAGTTTCCAAAGCAGGGGAAAATGGGCAAAGTCACTCTCCCCGAGTGAACGTGGTATGCCACTTCTAGAAGTCTTGGCATTCTTAATTCAGGCTTTCATGTATTGGTTCAACAGCAAACTATCCAGGTAATTATCTCGACTTGGAAAGCAAGAATAAATCTCACAAAACAAATAAAAATAATTTGGCTGAATTGCAGCCAAATTGTCCCCATCAATAGGGATCCTTCCTAAATAAGACCATAAGACATAGGAGCAGAAATAGATCATTCAGCCCATTGAGTCTGCCCTGCCAATCAATCATGAGCTGATCCATTTTTCCACTCAGCCCCATTGCCCAGCTTTCTCTCCACAACCTTTGATGCCCTAATCAAGAACCCATCAATCTTTGCCTTAATGGGAAAATTACATTGCAATCTTCATTACATCTGACCTCTGCATTTGACATCTGAATTCTCTCCTCTTTTCAGTGAAATTGAGTTACTGTTTGGATATTTCACTCCATTGCCATTACTGAGGTGTGTGGAAAGTGCGCTGACTGGCTGCATCACGTCTGGTATGGAAAGTCCAATATCAACACCAATACCACTGAGCGTAAATCCCTCCAAAAGAAGTCATCACAGGTAAAACCCTCCCCACTATTGAGTACATCTACAGGGAACGCTGCCATCAGAGAGCAGCAGCAAACATCAAAGACCCTCACCATCCAGCACTACTGCCATCAGGAAAGAGGAATGGGTGCCACAAGACTTGCACAATCAAATTCAGAAACAATGGCTACTCCTCTACCATCAGCCTCTGCAACTCATTGAAGGACTTGTGCATTTTATTGATTTTCGTTTTGTTTTTTTCTGCATTGCAGTTTGTTTACATTCGTTATCTGTTTACAGTTCTTTGCTGACATGTTTTATGTTGTGTACAGTTTATTTCTTGCCCCACCAGTTAGTGGTAATTTTGCCGTGCCCAAAAAAGGAATCTCAGGGCTGTATGTGATGTCACATATGCACTCTTGACAATAAATCTGAAATCTGAGCTAAACAGTTTGAGAAAAAGAATCTGCAAGCTCTTTACTTTGGAAAATAAATCCATGTCACTTCTACTTTCATCCAGAAGAGCTTTGAAGGGTTCCTGGATGGTTATTAGGAAGTAAAATTCTTGATGGCATATTGCTCTGTTAAGAATTCCAACAGGACAGCAACAGCCATGGCTGGGACCAGCTCAGAGCAGGGTTGACATTGAAGTGAAACATTTGTGCTGCTCAGCTGTTCATTGGGTAAACTCAAGGGCCATCTGGATTTAAATATGCCAGTCTCAAGGTTTAGTAGGTGTCAGGATTAATTTTTAGTTACAATAAAAATGCAAATCAAATTCTTGGACAAGAGCTCTTTGGAGGGTGATGGTAGAATGAAGCATAAGAAAACAAGTTTTTATAGCATCTGAAGATAGAATGACAATTAAACACAAGTTCCTCTAATATGTCAATTAGGCAGCCCCTCAAGTGTGAAAAGATGTTCAACACATTATTTTGTGGATTCTGAAGTGGCTAAAGTGGGACCTGAAGACTGCCCCAAATGGGACGGAAGTTGCATGACAAGGTGGGTAGCCGAGCGATTTGGGTGATGCTGGGCTTCTGCGCATTCCTGACAAATAGACATAAGGGTCTGTGCCATCCTTCTTGCTTCCTCTCTATTCTGAATGTCGCTTGGTCAGAGTTCCCATAAGTTAAGGTGAACATTAGACTTTCCAAAGAGAGGAAATTCTTGAATTATTTTTATAAATATCCCACTTAATTACAAATTAAAACTCTTGTCCAAAAATATAGTCATTTAAGATAAAATTTAAAGATGTTCTTGTTATTCTACTATTCACCAATGAGAACTGATACAAAACATTATGACTCTTTTGGAATCATGGAAAATACAAATATGAACAAATTTTTGAATGGTTTCCAAAAATAGTTTTACAAAAGGTAAACACACTCACTGAAAATATTCTTAGAAATCATGCACATACAGAGCCAGTGCATTATTATGCATTTTACACCAGATACAAGTTTTAATTTCACTAAAGAGAACATGTGGATTAATGTAGTTAATATAAATTAAATATGAAAGATCATTTCCAATCTTGTGGTTTGCTTCTTACACCATAAGACTAGATTCAGTTGCTGAAAACGTTCTTCTGGTTACTAACCTGAATAATGTATTCACGATCAATGGGTAAAATCAAATTCGTAAGTGATTGTAGAAACCTTTAATTAATCTCATTAAAGTTTATCTTTCAAATACCGAGTCATCATACCCACAGCAAAACCAACAAGACTATTTGGAAAAGAAACATCATCAGATGAGTTAGAAGGTCATCCATTAAGTTTAGTTAATAATTAGTCAGTGATGGAAAATGGAAGTATACCTGCAGAAAGGCTCATGTAATCATGCAGGGTTTAATCCCAAGTGACTTTTTATAGAAATCCATGAAGCAACTTCACTTTTAAATGAACTCCCTCAGAAATCTTACTGTGAGGTTCAAGGACTCGTGTTGAGGACACAAAGTTGGATGCAAACAGTTCTCATCATATTGCATTTGTGAAAACAAAACTTATTTTGTGAGATCCGATTAACTGAATAATCCACATTCACAGCAAAATTCATTCAGATTGGCGGTGCAGAGAAGGTGAAAATAAAGACAACAAAACTCGCGCTGAGTCTATTGATTACTGTGCTGATCTGTTTTCATGCCTATCGATCCTTTGACCACTTCAAAGATTTTTAAATGTTTATTTGCCACACGGTAGAAGCCGATTCCGGGCATTTAAACTCATACCCACCCAGTTACACCCAAATTAATCTACAACCCCGTACGTTTTGGAGGGTGGGAGGAAACCAGAGCACCCAGAGGAAACCCACGCAGACTGAGCCGGATTCGAACCCAGTCCCGGCACTGTGTAGGGCACTACCAGTAACCACAGAGACAAGCTGAATACACAGAAGAACCTTGCTGGCCCGGATCCCAGAATAGGAATGGTGGCAAGGGAAAGGTGGCTCGACCTTTATGGTCCAGGACCAGGGGGGAGGAGTCATAGGGTATGAGTCATCCGTGGGTGGGCCAGCTCTATATACACAACCAACAATATACAATGGAGGAAACATATCACCATACACTGTAAGCTGTTGTGTTAACTGCTACGATAACCATTTACTGGGCAGCTTTACCCCTGCTGCTAGACGGCAAACTGCATAGTAAAATCAACACCAACTCTGTTCTTAGAATAATATTTTACTATTACTTTTTTTAAAGGCCAAGAACTGCTACAACAAGATATTTACATCAGGAACTATCTTAATACACACTTAAAGAATCTCACTTTCTGCTTGGAAGAAAAGTGAAGAGCTAACCAACATTGTGATGCAGATGAAGGTACAAAAGTAATAGGGGCAAAATTACAAAGCCCCAGAAGAGTGCGGCTGGGATGTGATCTACCCAGCTAACATGTGTTATTTTACTACTATGCAGACATCACAAAATGTTGTGCTGCCTGTAAGTTACAATTATTTCTGCAACACTCAGCACTAAGTGTGAGGTAGGCTGCCTGCAGTTCTCGAAGGGGGCTCAGTCTTGTAAGCTATGTGGTGAGATGCAGACAAAAGTTGCCTATGCCAGGCCATATTAATTATGGGAAGAAAAACTGGTTTATACAGTTTCAGTGTTATCTGGCCATCTGTAATCCATTACATTACAAACATGTTCAGGTACAACCTTGGAGGAATATTGGCAACTCTAGCAATTTTTCTCCCATTCATGTAATTTCATCTGCCCAGTCAGTCAGCCTAGAGTACTTTTAATTTGTGATGACATGCAAGGATTCTTCAAGAGCTGGAGCTGATGAGGTTAACCTGCCAGGCACTTTGCAAACATCTTTTCCACAACAAATGTTACAACTACTGCGGCAACGCAATGCAGGAACTTCTGGGCAGGCAAAGGCAAGTGGAAAACAGACCAAGGGAATGCATAAGGGTGACTGGTTGACTTTTCATAGGAACACAGAATTATTTTGTTTGTATACCCTACTAGAATATTTATTTTTATTATGGTTTTCAAAGTAGCACGGTGATCAAATGAAATTTTATCAACCTGTAGCAGAAGTACAGCAACAGGATTATTGGTAATAAGCAGTTACTGTCCTCACATGAGTTTGGGTAAATAAAAAAGGGTGCCTTTTCCTTCTCATTTCTCATATTCCTGCTCTATACATGCTCATCATATAGCAAGACCTTCTGATACTGAGGGTGAGGACACACAAGAGTCCGCGATGCATCTTGAAAATTGCTACCCGAGCAATCGAGGACTCCTCTAGTCTGTGAAAGTGATATTTTGGCATTTGAATGAATAACGTCAGCTTTGTATGGAAGCATAGCTCCCATTGTAGGCACGATGCGTGAGTGTATGATGGTTGCACACCAGAACTATCCCCTAGCCAAGTTTTAAGTAAGCCCTTTCCATTCAGTAGTCGACTGAAGTTGGTATTCAAAATTATGCTATTGTCAGGTCAGCAAGACCTCAAGTTCAAGTTGATTTATCATTTGATTGTACAAAAACAACCTGACAAAACAGCATTCTCCGGTCCTCAGTGCAAAAACATAACACGCATACAGTAAAACAATACATATGCAGTACGTATATAAAAATAAATGTATTGTTTAATAAATAGCAGAGTCTCAGAAGGTTAAAATGAGCCATTCATTTGGTCGTTCAGCAGGTGTCGCTGCCCGTGGGAAGAAGCTGTTTCACAGACTGGTGGTTCTGGCTCTGATACTCCTGTATCTCTTTCCCGAAGAAAGTAGCTGAAAGATGATGCATGTTGGGTGGTAGGGATCCTTAACAATTTTGTGAGCCCTCTTCAAACAATGATCCCAGTCGATCATATTGAAGGGGGAGAAGGAGAGTCCAGTGATCCTCTCTGCCACCCTTATGGACCTGTGAATTGACCTCTGATCCAATGCTCTACAGCAGGGACTTTTTAGACTATTGACCCTTTCATGAAATATTTGATCCCTCATTGACCCCCCAGACATGGAATCATGGTGTTGGATGGGGGTTGAGATGTGGGGTGGAGCCGGCATCAGAACGGGGGATTGGTGGCAGTGCTGGACAGGGGTATTGGTGGCATCAGAGATTGGAATAGGGGGGTGGGGGGTTGGTGGCGGCAGTGGACAAGGGTGGTGGCAGTGTCAGGGCAAGGGGGGGTTGGTGGCAGCGCTGGAGCGGGAGCTGATGGTGGCTTCAGAGCAGGGGGGTGGTGGTGGTGTCAGAGTGGAGGGGTGGTGGCAGCACTGGACAGGGGTGGTGGTGGCATTAGAGCAGGGAGTGGTTGCAACATGGGAGCAAGTGGGTGGTGGCTGTGTCAGAGCTGGGGAAGTGGGTGGTGCCAGCATCCAGAGTGAGAGGGGGTGGTGGTGGCACTGGATGGGGGGGGGGCACTACCAAGGGTACACATACATCTTTATTCTACACTCAGTTTGTCCTCCCATTTACTCTCAACTTATTCAAAGGCTGAAGCCAAATACAACATGGCGGCCACCAAGGCCCGCTCTCATGAGAGGTTGGTTGCCGCTGCCGTAGGTGCTATTTTCCGTCGATCCATCCCTGCTTTCCACCACAACTGTGCTATCAATCTCCCCCCCCCCAACTGATGTTATCAACCCCCTGGCATTTATCGACCCTTTGGATTGTCCCATTGACCCCCCCCAGAAGTTGATATTGACCACTTTGGAGACCCCTACCCTCCAGCAACCGTACCACACTGTGATGGTCTCAATAGAGGTCCTGCAGAGAGTTAACAAGATATTGGCCGGTGGCCTTGCCTGCCTCAGTCTTCTCTGGAAGAACAGTCGCTGTTGTTCCTTCCTGACAGGTGAGGAAATGTTGTGTGTCCGGGAATTTGAGGAACTTGGTGCACCCCCACTCTCTCCACTACCAAACTATTAATGAGGGTGGTCACCACTTAAGTCCACAATCATCCCCTTTGTCTTGTCCACGTTTAAACTCAGGTTATTATTCTTGCACCATTTCACGAGATTTTCACCTCTTTTGTGTCGTTGTTGCTGACAAGGCCGACGACTGTCGTGTCATCTGCAAACATGATGACTCTGTTGGAGCTGGATTTGGCGACGCAGTTGTGGGTCAGAAGTGTGAACAGTAGCGGGCTGAACACACAACCCCTAGGTGTGCCAGTGCTCAGGATGATGGCGCTCGACCTTCTGCCGCCAGCCTAAGTAATCACTGCCTGTGGTCAGACAACATGCGGACCTAGACAGAGTGGATTCTCTTTCATTAGATGCCCACTAAGCAATGTGTATGTCAGTTAATAATATCCCGTAGCAAGATGTAACCAAGCTGCATGCTCTCTCTGTTTGGCTAGTTTCCAGCCAGAGAAAATTAAATATAATTATTTATCTTTGTTTATTGAAAATCTCAGTAAGCTCTCATGCATAAAACTGAGAAGCAATCTGCAAGGTATTGAAAACAAATCACCTTTTCTGTTTGGAAGAACCCAATTGCATCGTCACCATACCCTGAAGAAGGGCTCAAGCCCAAACGTTTGACCTGCTGAGTTTCTCCAACATTGTGTTTTTACTTCAGTCATGATGTCTACTGACTTTTGTGTTTTACCCTGAATAAAGTTACAGTCATTCATGACACCCTCGACCTGTATAGTTCTCACACTGCTTTGACCCTGGGACTTCAACGAGAGTGTTTTTATTGAAATACAGACCTATTGTTCCCAAATAACGCCCAGGTGGAGAGCTGGTCAATGTACACAAATGATGGACATGGCCCTCTCCCCTTGTTCCTCTATCTTCATTCTTGGTCTGGATATTTTCTTGTTCATGATTCAAGGGAATCACCTGAGTGCCTCCCACAGGACTATTTGCAGTTAGTCACAAGTTCCCAAAAGCACCAAATAATTGGAAAATCAAAGCAGTCATGTTGCTAGAAGAATTCAAACACCTTCTGACCTGTATTCATGGATAATCTCTTTCATTAGGGCCATGGGGTCCTTTGTGCCACAAAACACACTTGCAGTAGTTACAGGTAGTTCGTTGCTGTAAGTTAGCTTCATACAAGCATGGCGCGACATTTGTCACCTTGATCCTGGTGCTTTGCAGACTTACTCAATTGATGTTCACAAGTATATTTGCATCACACCATGCTTCAGTTGCACACTTGTTCTTGCAGGCACCAATTTGCAGCCACAAAGGCACCAAATCTATCTACCTGGAATTTTGAAGTGCTTTGAATGAAGCAAGCATAAACTGGTAACAAGATGCTCATCTCCACCACCCACCACCCCCCCCCCCCTCCCCACCCCCCCCCCCCCCCCAATCACTACAAACTCCAAAACAGATTTCACACCTTAATTTCCATCCGCATATTACTGCTTCATGCGCCGTTCATACAGGCATAATTTAAACTCAGCAATTCTGATGTTAAGTAAATATAAAATAATTAGAGATGTATTATATGGTGATGTCTGTGGCATATGTTAACGTATTCTTTTGTTCCAATTAGCAGATTGTAAATGGCATCTTTAACACCCTGTCTTACAGCAACACAGCCCACACAATGCAAATGGAAAGAAGTTGGCAGTTGTCCAAGAATGCCAAAGGCATCAACAACAAATTATGGGTCCAAAAAGCTTGGTGATGTGATAAGTGTGAGGGTACAATGCAAACACAGCTGCTTCATATTGTGCAACAGGCACAGGCAGAATATACACGACTGAAAAACATCCTCCAAAAACCCGCAACTTCAACACTAAAGAAACTTCAGCCTAGCTTTTTTTCCCCCTCAGTGGATTTGCCTATGGTGAGTAAAACAGTTTAACCAAGAATGTGAGTTCAACACATCAAGAAAAAGTAACAAGCAAGTTGTTTAATATCAACCTTAGTTCCCTCGAGCTGGCCAAAATAAAACAAGAGAGAATTACCAATAACACAGTGAAGACTGGAGCAGTTGAATTATTTGAATGAAACTAATTACAAATAGGTAATCATCTTTACTGATGCAGTATAACCAAATCTATCAGTCTAATATGCAACCATGGCGTCAGAATTGGTTAAAGGGTCAGTAAAGTGGATGGATGTAAAACTGCAAATGGCTCAAAGTCTGGCCTTCTGGAGCCATATTCAGGTAGAATAAAAACCCAGGCTGGCAAACATTAATTGATGGGAAAAAAATATCTAATTCAACAATCCCTTCCAATGACACAGCTTCGGATAAACAAGGTAGATGCAGAGTAATTGCTGAGAGTATAATGAGCCCTGTGGTATTGGAGGAAAATTGTAATGTTGACATAACAGTTAATGTGGCATTAAATTATATGAGAAAGAACATTTTTTAACATTTAATAATTTAATTGCTTACAAGAATCTGGGAGAATGCTAAGAAAATACTCAAAACTTTTCTCTCAAACAAAATTTTAGTAGTTATATGTGATGCACCAATTAGGAATCTTTCATTAATTCTGCCATTTTTTGTGACTGAAAATAGCAAAATCCTTATTAATATTCAAAGGACAACATACAGAAACACAGAAAGGAAGACAATATTTTTGCTGTCAGAGGAAGTGACAAAATGAGCATATAGAAATTTTCTGAACAAAAAAAACGATTGAAAATAGAACCAGGAGAAGGGTATTTGTCCCTTAAAGCCGGCTTCTCCATTCAATACGATCATGGTTGATCCTCTATCTCAATAAGAACTTCCTGCTATCTCCCTATACTCCTTGATTTCTATTACATCTAGTATCCACCTCCTTAAGCATATTTAATGACTTGCCTTCCCCCCATCACTCCCCTTTCTGAGGTAGGTTATCCTACCTTAGTTTAGTCTGTTTCCATTTGAGTTTTACATGGAAACTATCTGCCACCTGACCAGGTAGTCCAGACCTCCATAAAGAACACAGGAGCTGCTCACATTCAAGACTTTTGACAAATTTAGGAAAACTTGAATCTAAACAAAGAGAGATTTGAGTGCTAATCCAGGTGCAGACTGAATTATCATATTCTCTGTTGGTCTAATCCATTCACCAGTTTCAGGTGATACTCATGTAGTCAAGAAGTAGCAGGCAGTAGAAAAGATCCAATGAATGACAAGCCATGACTTTTACTCTAGAGTGAAGCATTAAACTAGGAAACTGAAACCTACAGAAAACAGAAAGTCTTTGCTTCCGATTTACAAACTATTTTGTGGCTTTACTTGGATCCCAAAGTCTTAGTCCACAAAGTATCTCGTGAGAAAGAGCAATTGAAATTATTCTCAAGCAAGTATTAAAGACTTCTTGTCAAGCCAAAGAACTCTTTTCCTCTAAATCTAATGGCTATGCAGTCACATCCTGATTTTCAGAATCCAAATGATGGCGTTTGCTGTAAAATAAACTTCCAATGTTGTGCCACTGATACCAATTTCAGTTGCAACTTTTAAAAGATTGTAATATCAGGTTTTCCAAGTGTATTTGAAGGTGGCCCATCATCTTTCATCTCATGACTCTTGGAGACATTAAAAGTTCAAAGTTCAGCTTTATTGTCAGAGAACATAAACAATATCACATATAACCTTGAGATTCTTTTGCCTGCGGGCCAGGCAGAATTTCTACTTATTACTACATTCATTTTATCATAGGTGAGTCTTCAGTGAGGGGATGTCTTTGCTCAAGGATTTGAGCTTGTAGTATATACAAGGTCTTCTGAAAGGACGCTCATTAGCAGGTACAAAAATACAGAGGTAAACCACAAGGACTATTTGCAAATGGGCAATGCAAGCTCTATATTTTGGCCAACTTGCCAGCAATAGGTACATGGAAGAGCAATCTACAGCTCCTTTCACACTTGCAAGTGGTCCCAGGAACTAATGGTCAATCGGCCTAAAAAGGGTCTAGTGTGGAATGAAAATTGTTTCAATGCTGGCACGTCGAGGTTAGATTGCCTCGAGCCCTAGTGCAATCCCTGGTGTCTGCAAACGCCGGTGTTGCAATCAGGCAAGTCTAGAATGGGCAACTGCATTCTAGGACAGAAATTACCCATGTTTTTGCATGAGTGTAGGAGTGTGAAGGAAGAAAAGATTAAAATTAAGGTAAAAACTTTGCCGTGGGAAAGTCTCAGCAGGAGAGAGAGAGAGAGAGAGAGAGAGGAAAGTGCTAACTATAAATAGCAATAGTGGACTATTTATAAATAGCATGGGAAAGACGGTAGATAGGATTCCACTTCTCGCCTTCCATCCTACCAGCCTCTACATTTAATGTCTTCCACCAGCACCAAACACATAATTCTCCCTTCCAGCATTCAGAAAGACCATTACTCCAGTGATACACCGGTTTTCTCTTCCATCTGCATGAACACCCACTTAGTGACCAGATTTCTGCTGCATCTGTTTTCAAACTTATGTTGAATAAAACGAGGGAAAGTTAAATTGGGAATTACCCACAAATGTAGTTATGCCTGTCGGAGAAAATTTTTCAAGCAACTGGGGAAAATATTGGCAAATGACAATTGCCAGAAAAACCGACGAAGTACAGAAAGAATAAAACATCTCAGCTATCAGTTTTGATTTTGATAAATACTTCTGAGTTTGGATCATTTCAAGAGAAACTATTAAGCAAATAAATGGGACGAAGGGGTGCTTCAAATGAATGTCTGCCTGGTGCATACAGATTTATGGTTTGAAAGGCTCTAGAACTGGAATTACCTGGAAATCAAATGGTATGCATCAGATTTTTCTATCATAAATCCCTATGCCCACATATAGAATGGAAAAAACAATCCACTAACTCATTCCAAAGCCATGGAGTTCCCAGTTTCTTAAGGCACCTTAAATCTTTTCACATGACAATTACTTTTATCAATGACTAATATTTCCATATTCCAAAATAAGATGTTTTAACTAAATTACACATGTTAAAATATTACATACTTTAGTTTAAAAAAAGATAAAATAAGCTTGCAAATTTTTTTTAAAAAATGCAGATGCCAGAAATTGGCAATAAAACGGAAAATTCTAGGAAAAACTCAGCAGACCAGGAGTGATAACATATGAAATCAAAGATCCTTCACCAGTCCATTCCATCAGCCATAAAAGTATCAGCAAATCTGCACTATTTGGGGTTGAACAATTGTTTTGTTGGCCTATTTCAGAATCAGAATTTATTGTCATGAACAAGTCATGATATTATATTTTATGTATAATATATTTTATAATATATAATAAATTCTGATTCCGAAACATTTGGCAACAGCTTTGCCAGAACAAAGGGATTTCTTTTCTTTGTAAAGTGCATGAGAGGGAAGGGAAAAAACGACTGCGGTTTGTAGCTTTTTGTTTTATGTTCCATGCATTTGGATTGTGGGTGTTGCTGATAAACAAACACAGGGTGTGAGGGGAAGAAAGAACACATTTTTCTTCATGTAAATGAATTTTGGGGGAAAAGCTTGGAATTTGAAACAATATTTGCTTCATGTGTTTTGGGTGGCAGCTGAGTGCCATTGTTCATAGCTCTGAGACCACACTACCTTCTCATTAGCCCTGAGAGGGGCAGAGAGGGACAAATATAACAGCAGTGATGCAACTTCTTCCCTCTCAGGATTGGATTACATCGAAGCACCTTGCTTCAATTATCCTCCACCGTAACTCTTACACCTGCCAATTGCACTTTGTCTTGTCTGTTCATTTCCCTATTAGGAGGGATATGCAGTCTCTAGACCCCTCGCTTAGTGCATGTCTTGGTAAGTCACAGTATTGGGTACTGATAATGGTGATGTGAACATAGTTCAACGAGGAAGAGGTGATGGGAAAGTGTCATTGTGAATAAAGTAAAAACCCAGAAAAGCTGGAAGGACCAAGGCCTGAAACGTCAGTCATAGATCTTCACCTCCTATGAACGCTGCAAGACCTGCTGAGTTCCTCACAACATCTGCAGACTTTCATGCTTCGCTGTTGTTGGGAATAGTTGTATCACAGTCACACTGTGTGACTCAAATATAAAAAAAACAGTAACATACTCTTTAATCCTGCAAAACAGCCAAGATATTACAAACTGCCTGTGATTAATTCTGGGAAGATCAAGATGAGCTGATTGCATTGGGCAAGTTGTTGTGGTTGAGATGAAGTCTGCATTGAGCAGGTAGGTCATCAAGACCAAGCAAAGTGAACTTGGTCACTTCAGAAAACTATTTTCGACAATTCCATATTTTTGTTCAGTCACATCAGGTGAGCTATAGCTGGAGGGAGGTCAGTTCTAAGAAAGAAATCAAAATAATGCACAAGACAGGCGAGGAGAAATAGGCTATTCAGCCCATCGAGTCTGTCCTGCGATCCATTGCATTAACGACCCTCCTTTCTCAACACTGAAAACAGGTAATGTTTAATATGTGGATTACAGCGTTCAATTATTTCAAACAATTACAATAAACCTTAAAGTGTTCTGACACCACAAATGGTCACTTTCTCCAGAGCCACCTTCCTCACATGGGGAAATGACCCACAACCTTTGGACACAATGAACCTGTTCAAACACTGTTCATGGGAGCAAGGCAACTGCAAGCCCCTTCTCTTCAAATGAGAGGGATAACTGAAGTGCCATTTTTCCCTTCTCCGAAAATCCGCTTATGCTGAAGGATAATTATCCACTTGCACCTAATAAAAATAATGTATGACATCTGGATATTCCAAGTGGTGGAGGAGGTGCAGCTTGAACATGTGTTGAGACAGTCATACATCAGAGGTCTCCGAATTTTATCCTGCCAGGAAAATGAATGTCATCATCTAAATACTACTGTATATGCTGAATCTACTTCAGACTTGCTGAAAAAAAAATCCACAAACATAATGTAATCTTTCACTCATACCCTTTCAAATCGCACTCCTTTTTTCAAAGTTGCTTGGGCGATTGTCATTTGAGTGAATAAATAATAAATGGGAGCAGAGACCTAAGTACCAGATGTGGCTGGAACAGGTCAAACAGGACAACAGTTACTGGAGAAATTTAGTGTCAAGGAAACATATGCTGCAGGAATGTGGCGGCAAGTAAAACTGTCCATCTCCACTTAACTGCTGCAGTCTTTCACCAGAGAGAAAACCTCAGAGGCTCCAGTGTTTAAGGTTAAAGTTATATTTCAAAAGGACTACATCAATATGGTGTTCTCAGCGAAGATGTCCTCAAATGGATGTATATCTTTAAGTGAAACACGAAAGTCTGCAGACAATGTGATTGTGGCAGAAACACAGAAAAGCTGGAGGTAAAGATATATTACCGACGTTTCGGGTCTGAGGCCTTCTTCAAAGCGTGAGTAAAAAGCAGGCAGGCATGTGAATAAGAAGACTGGGGCATAGCTCGAAGAAGGGCCCAAGACTGGGGCATAGCTCGAAGAAGGGCACAAGCCCGTAACGTCAGTTATATATCTTTACCTCCTGTAGGCGTTGCAAGACCTGCTGAGTCCTTCCAGCGTGTCTTTAAGTCCATATCTAAGCTCATTTTCCAAACCTGCTGGCCAAGTATTCCATATGTGCCTTTTTTTTTTAAAAACTGGATCCCAGGCACATGTGCCTATTGTTAAATTGATGTCTATCTCCCTACCAGCTGACACAGCAAGGTCAGCAGTCAAGTTGTGGAAGAGTTTACAATTCTTTGTATCTGCCAGACTGGATGTTAATGGGAGCAATGGAAAAAAAAACGTTCAGGCCAAGAGAACATATCTTTTATTTTCCTGCTGGCTCGCTGAACCTATATTTCAAACTAGTAAATCAAACTCACTTAGTATTTTTTTAAAAACATGGTTGTTATCATTTGCACTGCAGCATTTCTAATTTACTCTGAGGTACTGCTTTCATGTATAGCTTCACCATGACAATGTAAACAAGTGCTTCTGACAGGAACTTTCATTTCTAAATAAAGAACAGTCACCAGAAGTTTCAAAAATTTGGACCAAGCAGTAATTATATCAGAGAACTTAGCCAAATATATAGATCATTACAGCGCTGTACAGACCCTTTGGCCCATGATGGTGTATTGACCGCTATAAATCTATGCAGCAATTAAAGCGTTCTCTACCTCACACCCATAACCCTCTATTTTTATAGCATCCCTCTGCCTAAGAGTTTTTCTGAATGTCCCTGTTATACCAGACTCCATCACCACCCCGGCAATGCATTCCAGGCACCCACTACTCTGTATAAAATAAACTTACTCCTGATGTCTCCCCTAAACTTGCACAGATGTCCTCTGGCATTTGCTACTGTCCCCCTGGGAAAAAAGGTGCTTATCCTATCCATGCCTCTCATAATCTTGCTGATCTTTTTTTAAGTCACCTCTCATCCTTCCCTGCTCCAAATTTAGCTCTGCTAATGTTTTAAATACATACCAAATGAGACATGCTGGTCAGTTTATTTTTTTTCTCGCATCTGGCTGATTTCTTGGAACTAGCAAAACAGTGGCCATGTTATTGGAGCATTGAAATGAGTTTGGTTTACTCGGATTAACTACCTTGTAACAAACACCAGCTTCACTGTACTATACAACTTTGAATACAGCACACAGGCTTGGAAAGATGTGGCATATACGTTCTTTCGCTATCTTCCAGCGATCACACCAAAGCAAGTAGTGGTGGTTAAAGTACGACATGGGTCAGCGGATAGGCTATCGTGCTGTGCCACAAGGATTGAGGCTGACACTACAGAAATTCACCTTCCCACTGCTCCTTGGAGTGTAAAGAGTTAAATATATGTTGATTAAATGACATTGCTTTCACTAATATTAGGAGGTTAGAACACCAGGTTAACCACATCTGACCTCATGCACAACTCCAGACATTAAAGTGTCAGTCTCAATCAAAGATCAGGCGTCAAAAATGATTACATTGCAGACCTGACATTACCCACACATACAACAATCTGCTGTAGCACCATACATTATACCCAAGTCGCACAGAAAACCTACCTAGAGAGCCTCCCCACAGGAGTGTAGGGGGTGATTTTTCTCTTTTTTGCATCTACATCAGTCAGCTAAAGTACCTTTGACAGGGACATCACATAAACTTCCATCACCCAGTGAAAAAAAATCTAAGAGCCAATTAGGTAATTATTAATTCATGCCATTTTCCGTAAGTCCCGTGTTTTCAGCATCGTGTGCCTCTAATACAATACCATAAACTAATAAACTTTTGTGACTATAAATTTGCCTGCCTTTCTCTCACTTATTAATAATAAAAATTCACTACTGTGCAACACTTTAACCTTTTAATCCCTGGCTGCTGTTATAACTGGGGCGATGCCAGAAATCATCCATTTGTTTATTGGCCTCAGCCACAATATTCAGATGAAAATGGTTAAAGTTACTTTCAATAATGGCAGAAAATAAACGGAGTTATTTTGAAAAGGAGGCTGCTTTCTGCTTTCTGCTTTCATGGCAGAAGGTTACCGCAACACTGAAATTTGGTCGGCCTGCTTTCTGTGAGCTCTCACCTTGTACCTTGACAGCATCAGCGTAAGTTCAGTCATCGATAGGATTTTTGGTGGTTCTCTGATGGACTTCATTTTTGTCTGAAGGTCAGGGAAGAAAGAGAATATATATATAGTCCCTCTTGTTCAGATTTTGCTACCTGGATAGATCCCGTTTCATTACATTGTGCACTTAAATGTGCCATTGGTTACTCTTGTGGATTAAATGCTCATGTAGAGATGATTGTAAATGGAGCTTTTACTTGGTGAAGTTGTTTGAGTGAATGAAGTTATGACCTAGACTGCTGGAATATAGGAAAATTGAAAGTTGAAAAAGGAATTTGTACATTATAAAAGGTATTTGTACCTTGTAAAGTAAAAATGTTGCACTGCTATCCTGCTGGTTAAGAAAGGAATAACATGGATAAAGTCATCCCGGACGGAACAACTTGACATCTTTGTTTGGGATGAAACAGATGCTAAAGATTACAGATTAAGGGAACTTGAAGCAAAATAATTTTTGTTTAAAAGGTGAGACAAAAAATCAGTTCATAGAAAATAATGTAAATATATTCAGATATTCATTCAAGACAAATGTTGTGGGGAAAATTGAACGCCTCACGGAAGGTTGAAGATTTGTTCTGATGAAATGACAGACAAAAACTGTATTCTGTGGTCTGTGGCACAGTCCAATGCAAGGATAAAAAAAAACGCCGCCTGGTTGCTAAGTACATTTTAAAAGAACAAACCCATCTTCTGTACATTTTTCTCAAGTTCCATTTGATTACTGTGAAGAAATTGAATTTCTTCAGTAGGTTGACGTTGGTGTGATACTTCGGTTTAACTGGGGAATTGAGGGATCATTTAAAAAAAACCAGCAATATCAAAGCCACATTGGATAGAAGTATATTTGTAAAATAAAGTGCAGGCCTAAAGATATGAAGGCCCTCCTGTGATTCAACAGTTGTTTGCAGAGATTACACAACTCATTGTTTCTTCTATCGAACTTGCATGACAGACATGTGACCCTGAAAATCAATGTGGATGGGATATCCATCAATAGGCAGTATTGAAACTTTGGGGGGGGGGGGGGAGTTGAAATTGGGCTCAATTTCCTTCTTCACTGAAACTTTTCTGAAGCTAATGTAGGAGAGGTGGTCTGCATCCAAATTCCAGGGATATTGAGCCAAGAAGTCTCAATTTTTAAAAAATCTCAACAGGATTTTTTTTCTCTATTGCTCTGCCCTCAAAGACTAATTGTTAACTCTCATGTAATTTCTAACATACATGAAATATGTGTTCCCATAGTTATACAGCAAAAGCATTTTGGCTAATTTGATTTTATTTTGAATGAAGCGGATTTTAAAAAAAATTACATCAAGAATGATGCATTTTTTATGTAATATTTTCAGACAGAATTTCATCAATCATTTGTTACCTATTGAATTACCGGTATTTTGGTTTCAGTTCAAATAAATCAATTTCAATATATGGCAAAAATGAATATTAATCAGTCAGAATATCTTTATGAGTGACATTATAACGTGAAATATGAAGATGAAATTCCTGCCATCAAAACAGATTCAGAATAGCAGAGTTGACCAATAATAAAGATATTTGTCTAATAAAAGCTTGTTTTGGCTTCATTTCTTTTCTTGGGGCATAACCAACCTGACGGAAAAGAACGGAAGAGTGCTGGGAATTCAGGCAATGCCATATGAAGCCAATTTCACAGAAATATGTCAATCGGGTAGATTTTTATGAAGACATAATGCATTCTTGGATTAAATTGTCTGAAATATCTAAAGTTTATTATTTATCCAGAATTGAAATGTTCCACCATTCCACACTCCAAGCATTCTACATCATTACTAGAGATGGCAGCCCTCTTCATTGATGTATGGCACTTATGTTTAAAAACTCAAACAACCTAACCCTTATGACATTTCCCTTCACGTTTCTCTGCCTCTCAAAAGATTTTAGGTATCATCAATTAGGTTAATTTTTGTTGCAGAAATCATCTTCCTTCTTTATTTATGACTCTGTGGAAAAATTACCCTTGAGTGATTTAATTGAATGTGAAGGCAATGGTATATTAGACGGCTTTAATACTCGTTAATTCTGATTTTGCCGTCTAGGTAGGTCATTAAACAGGCACCAGTGAATAGGATTCAAAAATCATGCCTACGTTGTATCTCCCTCCAAACGCCTCAACTCTGCAGTTAACTTGTCAATTTATATTTAAAAAGCTGACGGGGGGATGTTTTCAAAAGGTGAGCTTATGTCTTGGTTGCTGCCACCCAAGGGGCTCTGACGAGTAACAAAGGGACCCAATTTCAGATTCTAGTCTCGGCTGGTTTCACACGAAAGGTTTCTTCCTATTTGATGGCAGTGGTCATGTCATCACAGAGTGGAAGGAAATACCTGACTGGTCAAAGAAGCAGTCTGTTAATTTTAGAATGCAGCTCGGAAACAGGCCCTTCTGGCCCACAAGCTAATGCCACCCAAATACCCCAATTAATTAATCTACAACCTCCATACAATGGTGAAAAAA
The DNA here is from genome assembly GCF_036971445.1 of Narcine bancroftii. Taxonomy (NCBI): domain Eukaryota; kingdom Metazoa; phylum Chordata; class Chondrichthyes; order Torpediniformes; family Narcinidae; genus Narcine; species Narcine bancroftii. The sequence goes on from NC_091478.1 coordinate 71,461,170, forward strand.
TCCACAGATTTTATGCTTTTCTTCTCATATTCTGTAGTGTGAATCAGGACACATAAAAAAAAGACACTTTAAACTGGTCTCTGTTTACATTAATTTGTTCTATTTCTGCACTATGTTGCTTGTAATGTTGCAAAAAGCTCTCCAGCTGAAGAAACTTTTTGCTGGCATATTGACAAGAATTTAATGATACTCTTGGCTATTAAGATACTGGAGCAAAACACAAAAGTCTGCAGACACCGTGATTGAGGTAAAAACACAATGGTGGAGAAACTCAGCAGATCAAGTGTACCTTATGGAGCAAAGACAAAGATACATGACCAACGTTTCGGGCTTGAGGCCCTCATCAAGATATCAGCAAAATGTAGACAGGCACCCAAACCTTAATTTGACCTGCTGAGTTTCTCCACCATTTGTGTTTTTACTTTATTAAGATACTGCCTTGGATTGTGCATTCTTTGTTCCATCAGTAACTGAGGACAAAAATTAAAATTCAATTTAGATGGGACATCTTTTGAAAATAAATTATTGATTAGGTATAGATCTGATAATTAGGAGTGTAGAACAGAGCCGAGATAAAGGCATAATAAGGAAGCAGTGTATAAAATTCTAGTATAGGTATTTAAATTAATAATTCAAGTTTTTTAAAAAAAAGCATAACAGTCACCATTTTTTTTCCAAAGTAATACTCTAGAGTCTCGCACAATAGAAAAATAATTAAATAACTTCTTGAACTTCTTGGGGCAGCAAGGTTAGCGGGACACTATTGCAGTGCCAGCGACCAGGGTTCAAATTCGTGCATTCTGCCAGTGTCTGCGTGGGCTTCCTCCAGGTGCTCCAGCTTCCTCCCACCCTCCAAAAACATACGGGAATTGTAGGCTAATTGGGCACGGGCTTGTGGGCCGGAAAGGCCTGTTACTGTGCAGCGTATATACATCTTTTTTTAAAAATTATAAAGTATAAGAAATTTTATAGACTTGCAATAGCTCCTTTTTTTATGCTTTGCCTGTCAAGTAAAACTGGTTTCTTTTATTCCTTTCTTCTTTGAAGATTTTTTAAAAATGCAAAGATTTTAACAGATAAACTTTTCTTTCCCCCATCATATTTTGTTCACCTCCCATTCTTGTGGCTTGTCCAGCCAAGCTCATTGTATTACAGAGGTATTCTGCACATCAAGCACTCAGAGAAAGGAAAAAATACTGCTGTTCAATTCAAGATGCGCATGACCTATTTTTTCAATTTCAGTAATTAGGGAGGCATGGGGCCTGGAGGAATTATTCATGAATGCAGGAGCCCTGCTGTATACATTTATGTTAAACATGTCAAAGCCTATCGAAATCATGCCTGCCAGCACTATACACCATAAACACACTTCCATGACAACTTTTCTTTGCTTGCAGTACATTAATACCATCTTTAATAGCTATTGCTCTCTTCCTCTCTCTCTCCAACTCAAATCAGAAACGGTCCATTTCACTAATCGCACAATGTTAGGTGAGCAACTCCAACCTTTAGGCCATGGCTTCATAAATATTTTATTTTTAGTACAGGAACTCATGAAGAAGGCTAGGGCACAGCAATGATTAGACACATTCAAGACAGCTTGCTCTCAGAAACCCCCCCCCCCTTTTTTTAATTAGCCATGTAATCAATGAGTTTGATGGTTCTACTTCCTGGTTTTAGTATTACTTTCATTTTTCATGTTGTTCATTCACATTTTCTGGCCTTTGGTAGTAATTTCTTTGAGCCATTAAATGTGATAACAACCATCCAACACAATTTTTGAATGTTAACCTGATGGGCCTATATTATTCTGCCCACACGAGCATGACATTTCCTCATTTGTTAGCCAAGAAACGCATCAGCAAATTGGCTTCAAAGTGTTGCTCAAGGTTGCCTATCTATTTCACCTCTCATATTATTAGGCATCAATCTGATATTCTGAACTTACTAGATGATGAAATACTTATCTTTTATGTTGACTTCCAAGCTAGAGGTGAATTCTATCCCAATTGCTGACCAGTAAAGCATGTTATTTTAATTGACACAACTATAATCACGTATTACAGGTATACTCCACTTTTCAAATACTCTCTTTACCCAAATTTGCTTTTACAAAGAAGCCTGCGTTTGCTATCCGAAAGAAATTTGAATGGGTTTTTGCTTTTACACCATTTCGGCTTACAAAAGGTTTCATAGGAATGCTCTACTTTCATAAAGTGGGGTATACCTGTATTGACCATATCCCAATTTGTATACAGTGGGTGTGAAGAACCATATTTATGGTATGAAACGAGTGATCACCTAAAGGACTCATTCCACATCCTGTATATTAGTGACAAGTGAAATATTCGTCACTTTTTCTATTTACAAATAAAACTTGCTTATTTATATTTTGTAATCATTATCTATGGGGTAGAGGTTGACAACATTCTGCTTTGGATCCCTTCACCGCAAAGAAAGTCACATGTCAGAGTGACAAAGCTAGCACTCAGTTACGATAATTATCTTCAGCCAGGGGCAAAAGTTGAGCATTTGGCCTCTGTGCATATTTTAGCATTAGATACAACATCATTGCTCTTTAAATCAATTTTAACGACTTTGGCATGTTTCTTTATTGATAATAGAAACTTATGAAGCACAGATTAAGCTCAGTGAACCCCTTTTTCAGGAAAAAAAATCCAAGCCTCTTATTAAGGATCAAGTCAGCCTGCGAACTTCCAAAACTCTGTTCAGATTTACCAGTGCTTCAAAAAACCTGTTCGTTTGGCCTGAAGCCAGAGGACCAACTCTGTAAATGCAGTTGCAGATGAGCTGTTTGGTATTTTATAGACCAGTGACTTGCAATGCAAAAATTAAGCTGTAAACCTACGTTCTGTGTTAAATCTCAGTTAACAATTTTCAGATTCATAATTATATTAAGCTGCAAAGCAAGACGTTTATACAAGACTTGTAACTTGATGCTGAATTACATCTTATTCAAAGCTCATAAGATTTTACGTAATGCTTGTGATACCGGGATTGGAAGTTAGATTGTAGTTCACTGAAAGCTGCTTTAGCAGTTCAGATCTTTGATGCAAAACCTTAAATCACTGGCATGGAGACATCTGAAGCCTATCCAAGTGTCTGTGACTGCGTCCCCAGTGCCTTGGCTCTGTCAAAAGCTAGTAAAGTCACATTCCAAAATGGGGAGGATTTAAGAGAGCTTTGTTTGATTGGACACCTTGCATTTTAAAAGTGAAGCAACTTGCGGTTTCTCCTAATTCTGCAGGGATTTGTCTCTTAAAAGATGAAAACCTCAATTTTATCATATGCAGGTGTGCAGCAAGTGATCTCTGACGAGCAATGAAAAATAATCGTGTATTTAGAGTGACTGCGACCCAAGTTCGAATCTGGTCCTTTCGGTAAAGAGTTTGCATGTTCTTCCAGTGTCTGCGAAGGTTTCTTTCCGGTGCTCTGGTTTCCTCCCACCCTTCAGACTGTGTGGAGCTTGAATATTAACTGAGGTTCTTGGGCAGCACGAGCTTGTGGGCTGGAAGGGCCTGTTACTGTGCTGTATGTCTCAAGTTAAATTTACCATTACAATTGATCAGCTAACAGAAAGTATGTGTCACTATGAGTGTCAGAATGAGAAAAACGATTGTTGCACCTGATAACCTGCATTCTTCATCCTCCCATATTCACTTGTTCTGCAACAGCTATATAGTGGATGCTTTCATGCATCATCTTGGAAGGCTTCTGATTTTGTGGCCACTTCTAACTAACTGCGGTAAAATGTAGTGACTTAAAGCCTGTAATGCAAACTTATGGAATTTTGTTTTTGATATAATTTTGTAAGACTCATCATCCATTCAAACTGTAAATTGGCACTATACACAAATTTAAAAAGGAGCCAATGATATGACAATTTATGGCATATGCATTTGCATTACGCTGACAAACTTCTGTTTACATGGTGTTGGACAAGACGCACATTGTTCATGAGTAGCAGAGTTGGATTTATGCAAATATACGGCACATGGGTAAATTTTGCACACAAAGGGCAGCCCATCGTAAATATGCAACAATGGAGTGAAGGATACAGCAAACTTTGTGAAATTCAACTTGAGCTGCAGAGAGATGTCAAAGAGCAACTCTTCTGCGGTTCACTTTATGGAAAATAACATGCAGGCTAAAAGACCATCACAATTAGTATTGTTTAGTTTTATAATTCTAACTAATCTTTAAATGTCCTGAAAACGTCATCAATAGTTTCATTAAAAAGATGTGCATAATTTTAATAAGGTTTTATTCATTTTATGATCTGATAAAGCAATTTTCATCTAAAAGAATTACTGTGCAATCACAAAGCATTTTATGTGAAAAACTAGTTATTATGGAAATAGTGTTATCAAAAAATAATTTTTGTATAACAAAATGAGGCCAGGCACAAGTGGAAATTTAATAGAATCGTGGCGTTGAAGTAAGCTGCCATATTACTGAGAATGGCAGGCTGATACTTCAGACCAATTTGAGATAAATTATTTTTAAAATTGATTGGCAGTATTAATGGAAGTTGCCTTTGTATGAAATCCCAAACTCCTTCCATAATGTTATTTGTGATCACTCATTTTGAACACAGATTTTTGTTTTACGATGACAACTTTAGATTGCACTGGCAATGGAGCAATGAGTCTTGTTTTAAAAAGTCTCGAGTTTCTTAACATAAATTCAAAAGAATAAATATTTAAATGTTTCATAAACAGAAAATAATTTTAAAGAATGCGTTGCTCAAAATAATTTTCTGACAGCAATGTGTCAGTGATTATTGCACAATTATTGGACCAAAAATCTTTCTTAGACACCATGTGGTAACACCAATTTCCTGTGCAGAATGATTCATCAAGGTGCAGGCAACTATAACATCTTAAATTTAAATTTTAGATCATAGCAACCCATGGCTCGGGCCGACACAGGAAATGGCCATCAAACACAGTGACTGGCAAAGCATCGTGCGGACTGAAACGCCCGTTTCCATAGGCTGCCGGCAAAATAGTGAAACTGGCCAATCACTGACGATAGATTGCAGGGGGCCAGGCTTCCAAGGTAACCAATCGGCAGCCAGACCGCTCAAGCCATGCCCTGGTGGTGACGCGGCCGAGCTGACTATAAAAGGCAGAGCTGCCACTGAATACACTCTACTGGTGTGTGCGTATTTCTTCTCCTGCAGATTCGAGCTACAGCCTTAGGGCTATAACTGAGAACTACAACCTAGCTGTAGCCTTAGTGACCTCACTACAGAGATGACCCCAACTGGTTCAAATGGAGCTTTGGACCCGAAGATGGAAGACCAACCTGCAATCAACACCGTAGAGTTGAAACTGCCCGGCTTCTGAATGTCGCAACCACGGGCGTTGTTCCAGCAAGCTGAGGTGCAGTTTGCCATTCGACGGATCTCTGCCGATGACAGTGGTCAGTGCCCTCGATCAGGACATGGCAGCCCACATCATCGACTTCCTCCAGCAGCGTCCGGAACAAGGAAGGGATGTGGCCATCAAAGAGCTGTTAACCTGCACTTTGGGCTCTCAAAGCGCATATAAACAGTTTGGGGGGCAGGGCCCATTCCTCCCTCGTGAGCGACATGCATGCTCTCAATGATGGCTACACCTCCTCCCAACTGTTTCAGCTGATCTTCCTGGAGAGTCTGCCTGAGAACATCCACTGCTCATCGTGGAGGAAGACTTTGATGATCCCAGGAAGGAGGCTGCCTGACCAGACCTGCTATGGGCAGTGAAGAGGTGCATCTACACTTCGCTCAAGCAGGTGACAGCACCGCGTCAACAGCACCTGGCCAGGAAGACCACCTACCGACCACCCGAATGCCACGCCCCACCGGTGAGCAGTACTGTATCTATCAACGATGGTGGGGTTCTGAGGCCTGTCGATGCCACTCCCCCTGCGCATTCCAGGGAAATGCTCAGGCCAGCCGTCATTAATGGCAGTGATGACTGGCCAACTGCATAGCCTGCTACATATTCAAGACTCCCTGTCAGGCCAACATTTCTTGGTGGACTCTGGGGTACAATACAGTTTCAGTCCCCTGACCAGCCTGGAGATCTGCTGTGGCAAAGTGGGCCTGTAGCTCCAAGCAGCAAGTGGCTCCAACATCTGAACATTTGGCACCCGCACCATTCCCCTACGCTTCAGGGACAGACAATTCTCTTGCAAGTTTATGGTGGTCGCCATGCATCAACCATTACTGGGTGCAGCTTTCCTGTGGGCCAACTCACTCCTGGTGGATAATAGGGGCATTGGCTGGTGCACGCCCAGACATTTCAGTCACTTTCACTCAAGGGCACTGAACTCACCAGCCCCCACCTTCACTCAGTGAGTACTGCTGACAACAAATTTGCTCGGGTCCTAGCAGAATTCCCCTCCATCACCACACCTCACTTCCATTAGGCAATACCCAAACATGGGGTGAGACACCAAATCATTATAGAGGGCCCTCCCCTCTATGTCAGGGCGCAGCGTCTCCCACTTGAGAAACTCAATCTAGCTAGGGACGAGTTCAAAAATGTGGAGGAACTCGGCATTGTGCGGAGCTCCAACAGTCCTTGGGCCTCCCCTCTACACATGGTCCCCAAGGCAGTGGGTGGTTGGAGGCCGTGTGGAGACTAACACCACCTTAACGAGGCCACCATACTGGACAGATATCCCGTGCCCCATATCCAGAACTTCACCACTAACCAGCAAGGGGCATGGATATTCTCAAAGCTGGACTTTCCTGGGGCTATCACCTCCCAGTACATCCCAAAGACATCCTAAAAACTGCCATCGTAACCCCCTTTGGATTGTTTGAATTTCTCTGCATTCCCTTCGGGTTAAAAAACGTGGCTCAGACTTTCCAGAGGCTGATGGATGCAGTTGGGCCGGGATCTGCATTTTGCCTTCGTCTACCTCAATGACATTTTAATCACCACTTAAAACAATTATTCTTCAGGGTGAGTTATTTCAGCCTAATTGTCAACCCGGCAAAGTGCTAGTTTGTCCGAGAGACTATTGACTTCCTGGGCCATCGTATCGACCAACATGGAGCTAGACCGTTACCCACTAAGGTGAATGCTATTCGCTCTTTCCCCGTGCCATCGATGGCGAAGGAATTACAAGAGTTTGCAGATATGGTCAACTTTTATCACCGTTTCATACCTGCAGCCACCTGCATCATGAGCCCACTCTTTCCCTTCATGGCAGGACCCAATAAAAACATACAATGGACCCAGGAACCAACTGAGGATTTCCAGGCCACCAAAAATGCCCAAGACAATGCCACACTCCTCGTGCACCCACGGACAGATGCCCCAACTGCCCTCACAACACGGACAACACAACACAACACTGGTTTTTTTCAGTAAACACCTCACAGGTTACTTGAGCTCAAGTACAGTGCCTTTGATAGAGAACTGTTAGCCTTGTACCTGGCAATTTGTTACTTTCATTAATTCCTGGAGGGCAGGAAGTTCAAAATTCAAACAGACCACAAACCCCCCCTCCTCCCCCTTACCTTTGCCTTCAGTAAAGTGTCCGCCAGGCAACAGCGGCACCTGTCCTACATTTCCGAATTTACAACGGACATTGAACTCATAGCCAGAAAATCCAAAATGGTGGCCATCACCCTTCCCCGTCCAGTTATTTTGGCGGTGCACGACCCTACCCCTGTCATCGACTATGTGGTCCTGGGTGATGCACAGCAAGAAAACCCTGACATCCTGGCATACCAGACAGCGCTCACCGGCTTAAAACTGGAGGATATCCAGATTGTCCCCGGCAATCGCACGCAGCCCTGCGACACTTTGATGGGTAAATCTCGCCCTGTCATTCCGGCTGCATGGAAGAGGCGGGTTTTTGACTCAGTCAAAATGGTGGTGAACAGGTATATCTGGCACAGCCTGTGGCTGTCACCCTGTGGGCCAGGACTTGTACTCAGTGCCAGTCATCCAAAATCCACAGCTCAAAGCTCCACCACAGACATTCGAGCCAGCACGTCGCCACTTCAGACATTGTGGGGCCTTTACCTGTATCCATACCCGCCCAAAATGCAATAGAAGGAAATAGTTTTATCAGACCTTAAATGCAAATCACTTTCCCCTTTGTCACTGTTGACTTTTGGATTTAATTGTGTTTCTGTACCATTAATTGGAAAATCATGGAACATCCTGAATAGACTCAAATATCTTTGCTCTCAATACTTCATTATGCAATAATGACCAGATGTGGCGCCACTATCAGAAGCTTCCACAGAAACTCCTGCACGGGCTTTACTCAACACTTGGGAAGCGTGTTTTTGGTCCCCAAATACCTTACATCAGACAGGGGGCCCAATTCACTTCCAGTCTGTGGACCACTTTAGCCCACGTCCTGGGGACTCATCTCCACCACAGCACTGTGTATCACACAAAGGTCAACGGGTTGGAGGAGAGGTTCCACAGATACCTTAAGGCAGCCTTAATGACACGGCTTACCAGACCTAACTGGTCCGAGAAACTCCCTTGGGTCCTGTTAGGCATCCGTACCACACCCAAGGAGGATCTTGAGGCATCCTCTGCCGAGTTAGTCTATGGCGCACCCCTAGTTATACCGGGCAAATTGATGATGGCCCCTGAGGGCTTAGGGGAGCCCACAGTGACCACATTGTCCCAACTACACAAGCACCTAGGCTCTCTGGCCCCCATTAAACCTAGACCCCATGACCAAACCTGCACATGCATCCCAAAGAACTGTACTGACTGTAAATACGTGTTTGTTCGGTGGGGGGATCACCGGCCATCTCTACAGCAACCTTACGAGGGGCTATACCATGTCCTCAGACACAACGGCTTCACCTGTGTTTTGGACATTGGCGGCAAGGGAGAGATTTTCACACTCGACGGTTGAAACCGGCCAATTTTGACTTTGACTCCAGCCATTACTCACCCAATCCCATGGTGCAGGGGTTGGCCTCCTAAAAACAGTGTCCTGATGGCCAGTTCTGGGGGGAAGGAGGTCGTGTAGCGGCCCATGGCCCGCGCCGCAGGCCGACACAGGAAATGGCTGTCAAATACGACAACCGGCAAAGAATCGTGCAGCTGAAATGCACATTTCCATAGGCTGCCGGCAGAGTGGTGAAAGTGGCCAATCACCGTCAGTGGATTGCAGGGGGCCCAATTGGGGCCCGGGCATCTGAGGTAACCAATTGGTAAACGGCCCGCTCAAGCCATGCCCCGGTGGTGACGGCCGAGCTGACTATATAAGGCAGAGCTGCCACAGAATAAACTGTGTCGAATACACTCTACTGGTGTGTGTGTCTTTTTTCTCCTGTAGATTCGAGCTAGAGCCTTAGGGCTATAACCTGGCTGTAGCCGTAGCAACCTTGCCACAAGATTTTATGTACAACATGGTAGAAACTGATTCTGGCCAGACCCATGCCGCCCAATTAAACCTAAATTAACCCAGAATGTTTTGGAGGGTGGGAGGAAACTTGAGCACCAAGGGAAAACCCGCGTAGACATGGGGAAAATGTACAAACTCCTTACTTGACTCAGACTTGAACCTGGGTCACTGGAAATGTAATAGTGCCACGGTAACTATCATGCAAGCCATGCCGCCCAAAATGCAATAGAAGGAAATAGTTTTATCAGACCTTAAATGCAAATCACTTTCCCCTTTGTCACTGTAGACTTTTGGGTTTAATTGTGTTTCTGTACCATTCCACCCATAAGGAAAATCACAGAACATCCTGAATAGACTCAAATATCTTTGCTCCCAATACTTCATTATGCAATAATGGTCTCACGTTGAGCACAAACCAAACAGAACTTGTACTTTTTCTGTCTGTGGTCCTCCACGGCTAATGTACCATCACTTCATAACTCACTCTCCATTACACAAAGAATTAAAAAATAGCTTAAAAATAAAATGCCGGCATCATCTGGCTGTCCAACAGGTGATTTACACACATTACAAATACTAAAATGACAAGACTGGGTACCCTGGAATTCCCCACCCCCCCAAAAAAATTTATATCCAGGTTATTTTAACTTTTCAGTCAAGTACCTTTACATTTCAGTCTGTATTTGTCCAGTTTAGCAGGTGTACATTTAGAAATCCAAAGAGTTGCGTCTGAAACATTGGATCAAACTATTGGTTCAAATCAAATGTCCAACATTTTGGTGATTTTACCTTTGTTTTGAACTTCTCACAGCTTTGGACAGAACTATTACTTACAGAGAAAACATCACAAGCCATCAAAATTACAAATGCTGTGGAACTACAGTATATTGACATCATTTGGAAATGTGGAGCCCCCCTCTGGAAAATGCTCTCGACCTATTGGTGTTCTTGACCATTTAGGTTGGACAATAAGCAGAATGTATTACTCTACCTGTTTCTTTGCTGGGTTCCTTCTCACTCCCACTCTCTTTGTCTTTGGTAGAATCTTCTCCTTCCTGCGTGGACTCATTAAGCCCTTCCACATCTTCGCTGGTTTCTTCTGAGGGGAGAGGAATAATATTAATGAAGAGTGTGATATGGAAGAAGGCAATGAGTTAGACCAGCCATTCTCAACAGGGAGCCCTATGCTCCCTGCCCCCGAGGACCACAGTCAGGGGTGCAGTGCTAATTTTTTTAGGTGCCAGAGCTCACCAAAAACAGCAACAAGGAGGTCCCACCCCCCCTGAGATGCCTGGAGTGGTTTCCCCTGTGGTGCCTGGAGTGGGCCCCCCCCCCCCGAGGTGCCTGGAGTGGGCCCCCCCCCCGAGGTGCCTGGTGGCCCCCCTGAGGTGCCTGGAGTGCTCCCCCCCCCAAGGTGCCTGGAGTGGCCCCCCCTCCCGAGGTGCCTGGAGTGGCTTCCCTGAGGTGCCTGGAGTGGCCCCCCTGAGGTGCCTGAAGTGGCGCTCCGCTGAGCTCTGGCAGCACTGCACCCCTGGCCACAGCACATTCAAGTAAAAGCTCGCTCTCTTTTCACCTCGCTTAACATAATTGTTTTAATGTTTTTAATGTAGTCAGTAGGAAAGGAGTACAGAAGAAACCAAAACTTGACTGGTTCACAGGGAAGGGGGCCCATAAACTTTGAGCAGAGTCCTTGGGGAGTTGGGGAGGGGGGTGGGGGAAAGAAACAGAATGGAGTGCAACCAATTTGAACAAATGGACTCAGAACCTTGATGGGAGGACCACAAGGAGAACCTGATCGGCTTGCATTCAAAACAATCAACTTACTTTCAAATGTAATAATTTCCGTTTATTTTATTTGCTATTCACTGGGAGAGTCACATTTAAAGCTACTTGAGAAAAAAAAGGTTCAAAAGGGGATGATTTAAAATATGCCCAAACAATGCTGAAATCTACAAAGTGTCTGGAGCTCGGCCTACCGTGGGAAGGAAATGGAGTCTGGGCAGTGGCAGAGGCTGTGGGAGCGCTGGAGGCAAATTCACGGACACTCAGCGGCTCTGAGGACTCTCTTTTGCTTCTCTTTCTCTCGTTCTGTAAGGGGCGCTGGGTGACGCTACTGGCACCTATTTTCACTCGCACCTTGATGAAGGCCGCAGGTCAGAAACGCCAGTTTGGTATCTTTACTTCCTGTGGACGCGGCGAGACCAGTTGAGTTCCTCCAGTATTTTTGCGTTTTGACCCTTTGTCTGCCTCATGGCAGGCAGAAGCCTATTTTGTGTAATATTACTTGCTCTGTAGTATTACATGACAACAAAGGAATCTTGAAGATTTTCAGACTGAAGGCAGAGTACATCAGGAAACAATTGTTTGTTCGTCTGCTTGTTTTCAGATATGCCCTATAGGTGTCACTCTAGGCAAGCAGACGTTAGAGACGTGTTCCCCGAGACAACCCCCACCACCCCCACTAACCTGTGCACATGGTAATAATATACCTCACCGTGGTGTCTGAATACCAGGCACGATACAATAAAAACAAACTGATTTAAAAAGAGAATCTTGTAATGCTTTCTGCATGCACCATTTTGGGCCACATCAATTAATCATATTAAAATCTCAGTTCAAGTGTAGGATTCCAAGAGACAGTCCCTGTGGTGACTTGGATATCTCCCTACTGATGGAATCCATTGTATGAAAAGATATTTTACCACCTCCCATCCTGCTGTACAACATTGATTTTTAATAAGACATTTCTTACCTAAGTAATGGATCTTGGGGTCTTTTTTTTAAAAAAAAGATGCAATTTTTAAAAATCCGAGACTTTGAAATAAACAAAGATAAAAAGGATGCAAAAAAATAAATAAATCAGTTTGCAGAGAAAGCCAAGGTAACTCGCATACCAATACCATCAAAAGCAAATACTGTATGAAGTAACTCAGGAAGGGCAAAAGTCGCTTGGCATCCGCATTTCATCTTTCACTCGTGCCTGCAAAATATCTGTGCTTCAGCCACAAACGGGATATTATTCCTGGAGGCCTGAATTGCCTTCAGTCAGTTCAATTTCATTACACTGTGACAAGAGCAACTGAGATCTCTTTGCAGGAAGAAACAAACCATGAACTATTCATTAAAAAGGTGTTTCACAACTCCTGGATTTTAACTGGTTCTTAACTGCAGGTCCTTATATTTTTCAGAAAATATTTTTTAATAAATAAAAATGAATTGCTTTGTGGTTGTTGAAGTGACAATCCTTGTGCCTTTTTATTGTAATAAAACGAGAGAGGACGTGCACCGCTGGCAGGAGTGCGCTCAGAGACAATGAACAGTCTTCAGTGCTGTGACCCTTTCATGCAAAGTCCGGGGTTTAAAAAAAAATCTAGTGCACCTCTCCATCTCTGCACATCTCCCCACTGCTGGAACACATCGACATTTTCTTGCAAAGATTGTGCATTCTGATTGAATGTAATCTATCATACCTGCAAGTTTCCTCTTTAATAACCCAAGACAGTCATTGGGCCTAGCAAACAGGATCATAAAAAGCAAGACATGAAAGACTTCAAATAAAGCAGCCACGGTCTGTTGAGGGGTATGAAGCAGAATGAAATGCAGCTACAGGTCTGGACTCTGACTTGCTGGTGCATCTTTTCTCAATTGCTCCCGGTACATGTTTCAGTTCAAAATAAGAATCCCAGACATGCCTCTCCTTACATCATTACTAAGTCTGACCTTAGACTGACCTCTGGAACTGTTAGACTAATCTAAATGTGAATGAACACTTTGTGGCAATGCTGTGAAGGGGCCGAACCCAGCAAACAGCAAAACTTTACACATCAACTTAATCATAAACAGAAGTGACTGGGGGCCCCAGAACAATGACAATCCTCCACTTCCCAAAGAATGAACAGTCTCTTCAATGCTTTAATGGAAGTCCTTATTAAGGACAATATGCAAAGTCAGGTCAGGTCAGGTCAGGTCAGGTTAGCTGATTGAGATTTTTGCTCATTAAGTTCCCCAGCTGTTCAGCGAGAAAAGAAAGTAAGTATTCTTGAGATTCCTTGGCATAACTTTTGAAGAATTGAACAGCAGCTGCAACAACCCCATCAGAGATCAATGTAACCTGTGTAAACATGAGCAGATTGTTGTGTCAGAGGAGCCATGAAGTGACTGGATGGCCCAAAATTGTCCCAATTAGAACTATTTTGAATCTCTCACTGAAACACATGCTCTTTCCCTGTCCCTGTCTCTCTCTGCAGGTATTCCACAGTGCAGTTTTGATTGGCTCTTCCATCAGTTTTATGTGCATGTCCGCAGAGCACAGCCAGCCACTTGCTGCAAGCGTGACATTACATAAAGGGGGTTGGGGAGCTCGACATCACACGAGGGATTAGGCATCGGGGGAGGCGGTAATGAAGAGGTGGGAGTGAGGGTGGTGGTGTACGTTGTAAAAGTAATGCATCATTGGGGTTCGTGAGTGGCATAGATTCACAAAAACACAAAATAGATCTACAAGGCATTCTCTGTGAATTATATTGTAGATGCAAAGGAAATTGTGTGGATCCACAAATGTTTTTTTCCGAGAAACTCACTGGGTTAAATGAGATAGATCAATAAACCCTATGTGTAAGTAAATTTGAAGATCCTCTTGATCAAAATCAGATAAGATTAAACCAAAATACATTTCGGTATAAGATGAAAACACCTCAAATTCAAATTGGCTCTGCTTTAATAATTTAAAATGCCGATACTGTAGTTAAGTGCCACCGTTCACGCAGATACAATGTGAGATCGTGTTTAAAGGAGCACTTAAAATATCACCTGTTTCACACATTCCATTCTGCAAAAGGTGGTGGATTCTAATATCAGGACAGTGCCAGATGTGAACATTCTGGACCAGCTTTATGCAGACAATCTTCACCACAGTTTCCCATCTTTTGTCACCTTCAAATATATTCATATTCCCTTCAAAATACACAAGTGCATTTGCATCCACCACATGGCTGTACAAATCACATTTTCTCTGCACCACTGCTGGATTGTTGTCAATCATTTTAAATGTGCCCCTTGACCCATCTACCAATGGGCATGGTTTCTCTGTAGCCTATTAAAACAGCTGAGATTTTACACAGTCTCCATCTTCTCCAAAATAGAGTTCCTAAATGCTCAGTTCTATCATTGTAACTGAAATGCCTCATCTCTGGAACAAATGCATTTGTGCAGGAGATACACTTCAACTGTGCTGTCAGGGAGGGGGACCATTCTTTGGAGCTCTGAAAACAAGCAAGCAGGATTCAGAGATCAAGGTCCGCAATTCCGAAAGTTTAAATTCAGCTGAATCATGGGAGGATGATGTTAAGCAAGTGCACAGAGAAAGAGGGAAGTTGGTGTCAGTCACAGCAGTTCAGGTTTTATTGATTTAGTCTACATTGGGAACTGCCTGACAACAGATTTGACACTGGCCAGCTCAGCTGCTGACCATCTCTGCTGGAGTCCAAGGTAACAAGAAAATATTAATCACTTTGAAAAGACAAAATAAAAACTGAAAGTTAATTACTCACACTTATATCAATGAGAGAGTGAAGGAACATTTTTGAATGGAAAAGTTGGAGCTTAAAAGTAAATAGTTTATACTGTGTAACATTCAAATCCAAAGATTATTTATGCTGATTAGGGTCATGTCCCAGAGCTTTAGCGAGCATCTCAGACTTCTCCATTGATGAGCATGCAAATCCATCTTGCATTTATGCCTTATTTGCAATTTAATTGCACCTGTAGATTAATCTTACGTGGGATTCCATAAAAGCAGTCGAACAGTTAATGTATTTCAAAGTCAGTTCAGAAGTCTTCTTGATGTTGGGAATGGGCAGGACATCTATTCATCTCATCTCTATAACTCCATTCAAATGCAGCCCAGATAAATGGAAGTCTCCCTGATGCAAAAGGAATTACTGAAAATGGGCATGGGCCAGAATGCCTTTACTGTTTTATTAATACTCCAGCATTCTCATTCCAGGAGCACGTTCTCAAGAGCAAACCTGATGCTGACTTTCCAACATAATAAAGGACCTCCATCAACCTGTTTAAAACCTCTTCTCATTACTGACTTGAAGCCGAAGGTGTAGAAGCTTGAAGCCCAGCACTTCAAAGTTCAAGAACAGGATGGAGTAAAACACCAAAGTCTGCAGATGCCATGATTGAAGTAAAAACACCATGCTGGAGAAACTTAGCAAGTGCACTTGATGTAGCAAAGATAAAGATACACGACCAACATTTCAGGTGAGAAATTTATCGCCCGAGGTTCAGGTGGCTGCCAACATTTTGTTCATACTTTGATGAAGGACTCAAGCCCAAAACATTGGTTATGTATCTTATCTTTGCTATATAAAGAATGCTGTTTAACCTGCTAGATTTCTCTAGCATTGCGTTTTGAATTGAACTGCTACTAGGCACTGTTACTACCTGAACCACAACCTAATCCAGGACCACTAAAAGAATTGTTTGCACCTCTGAAACATTGTTTTCTTTTGCTAACTCTAACAGCAACATTTATTTATCTATCCTTTTATATTTATTAAAGGTTTTCTTCAACCTTGGCAGATTGCTGGTATCGCATGTTCTTTGAGAGACCCTTCATTCTGCTGTCAATGATTATTTTGTGGTGAATAGGATAGGAATTTCACAATCCCGAGGATATTTCAGCATTGTGTATTTATGATGTGGACATATGTGACCACGTTTAAATGTACAATGTCCTGGGGAAACAACAGCAAGTTTGTTGCAGATGCTGATGTTCATATGATAGCCATTCAGCCGTTGAAGACAAGCTTGACAAGACGCTTGGTGAACGAACCCAGTGCGCCAAACTTTCAAATCAGATTCTTTACTTAAACCTCCCCATTATTAACAATTAAACTTACCTCTGTAAATAGAATTATTTAAACAATGCATGGACCTACTGATAACTGAACATGTATTGTTTAGCTGTCAGTTTCTCCACACCGACCCAGAAGAGTTAAATTTATATTAAATTTAGACATACAGCGCGGTAACAGGCCATTTCAGCCCATGAGTCTGCGCTGCCCAATTTACACCCCATTAGTCTAAACCCCAGTACATTTCAAACAGTGGGAGGAAACCGGAGCCTCCAGGGAAAACCCATGCAGACACGTACAAACGCCATACAGACAGCGCGGGATTCGAACCCTGGTCCCGATCACTGGTGCTGTAAAAGTGTTGCGCTAACCGCCACGCCAACTGCGCTACCCTAAGTTCGGTCAATGTGTGTGGTGCGCTGTTAGACAGAATCAGACACACACAAGGTAAAGACTGAATAACAGGCTTTAATCCACAAAAACCTCCACAGAGCCAGGCTGGCTGTGGCTGCAGGAACTCTGAGTGAGGCGTTGGGAGGCTGGCACAGGCTTATATCCCGGAAGGTGACTGACACCCGACTGGGTGGGGTTTGATCCTTTCAGGCCGGCTGATTGGCAGCCGGCAGATGTTGTCCTGTCCCCTTACACTCCTGCAGGTACAGAGGTTGCCCCCTGCAGTAGGCTGGTGGTGTACCACCACAATGTGGGAGAGTTGAACTGCAAAACAGGAACACAGGAGTCCCAATCCCATTGATAGTTGCTCCTTGCAATTTATGCTTTTTAAAAATTCTTATATCTCTGAGGTATTTTTCTAAATAGTCCAAGCTCTCTTTTACTTGCATTACTTGTCCTTGATTCACTCTGTCCTCCCCCTTTCTTCTTTGTCATTATTGTTCCCTTCCCCATGTTTGGCTCTCTCTTGAGATTCTGTTCCCTATGCTCACCCAGGCCCATTTACCCTCATCACATCATCATCAGCTCGGGTCACACACTCCGCCATGGTTCCCACAGATGCCACTAAAATTATTCAAATGCACGGGCAAAATTAGAACAAAAAAGTTAGGTATGCTGTGCAATGGGCTGTTTGCAGCAAATTCTGGGCCATTATTTCTGATTTATTTATTTTGAAAGGGAGATTTAAAAAGCTGGACTCTCTAGGACAGCTCGTCCTTTTCTGCTATTTGTTTGTTCAAGTGAATGCATTGCAATTAAATCTGGCTTGTGGTGGACTGTATCTACAGGGGATGAGCTATTAACAAAGGGATCTGACAGTTCAGCTTGGTGATTTTTATTCCAAATGAAAAATCAATACATTTTCTGGGTTATACATATTCAGAGTGGGCTGATATCTCCATCATAATGGAAAATAGGTGTCCAGTTACTTATTTTCTTTCCATATCTGTACCATTCCATTTTCCAATCAACTGGCAAATATTTCAACATGATTTGATTGCAGCTCATGACAATGTTAATGCCCTCAGCCCTAAGCACACTTCAAGCAGTTGAGCGATGCCAGCCTTTGGCTAGTGTTTCAAGCTCACTGTCTAGGGAAGAGCCTGCAGGAAGAGATATGAAATATCTGTCTCACAGCACGAGACCAAATAAGCTATCAACTTTGGTGTGCTGTAGTTTTGAGGCTGCAAGTATACACCCCAGCCATTTCAGCCAGAGTCACAGTGACAGGCTTTCTTCGAAGACTTTCCTGTCGTTTGTAAACCATAAGGCTGTAGTTTTGATAACCACTTCTCTTGGCACGATGAGGTATCCCAAATAAACATTCACGTATTTCCTTCAATAATAATCCAATCCGAACTGTGCCAAGGAAAAGAGAGGCAAGGCTTTTAACTTTAAAAAAAAATCAAGGTGTCCCCATTATTCCCCCTTCCACACAACTCCACACATTCTACTGCCAGCACTATTCTCTATGGTATTGTGAAAACCCAGGTAACACCTCCCTCTATTTCTCTCCCTCCACAGAGGACAGGCCTGTGTCTTCCCATAATACTTGCATTGGTCTAATGAGGCAATTTTCTTTTTTTTTTCAGCACACACTTGGTCTTCAGTACATTTGGATGTTTTAATATTTGGCCCAGATCACATTCCACATGAATGAAAGACCTTGCTAACAAGAGGAAATTTTAACTGAAAGTTATGGCATTCTCTTTTAGCTTTGCACACATGCCAATCCCAGTCAAAGGCTTCTGACTGGCCCAAAACACGCATGATGAAATAAAACCTAGAAATATGAAACAGAAAAGGCTGGAAATCTTGAAAGGAAAAAAGAATTGGATAATCTACCATTCATGTTATCCCAGTTTTGTTGCTCATTTGCAGGAACTTTATTGGAAATTATTCATTTGATGATATGTGAATTGCAGTCACCATTCTCAGTCCAATTTGGATTTCAGGCGGGCCTCTCTTATGCATGAAGCTGTGTCCCAGTGTTGTGAGCAGACACAATGTGAAATCAGACAAAGTGAACTGCATCCCAAATGCACGGGCAAAATTAGAACAAAAAAACTAACCATGAAAGATGTGCCAATTCAGGTGATACCTCGTCTCTCATCACATTCAATGTTTTGACAAAATTCCATTAAAACCCACGTATATTCTTGCTTTTGTTAATTGAGATTTCCTAGTATGTCTGATTGAGAATATGATCGAACTTTGAGAAAAAGGAAACCATGGCGATTACTTTCTGAACTGTGAGTAAGGGGATGAGTCACGCCAATGAAATTGGTCAGTTAGAAATTGTGGGTGAAAGGAAAAAGGGAGAGGTCACAGAAACATTCTTGCTGTGGGCTTGGGTGGGATACTTTGGTCAAAAAGTAACCAGCACTTTATAGTCCTTTAATTTTTCTCCTTTTTCCTGCTGCTTCTCCCATCCCCAAACTGATGACCTACTGTCAGTAATCACCAAAATAAACTCTAATTTCAACACTGGTACTCAAGAGTGACCAAAATGAATCAGACAATGTTTAGATCAACTTTTAATTATGCTTTGTAATTTTAACACAATTTTGTTCTGAAGGATGGGGCTGGAGAACAGTGGCGTTTCCGTCTAACAGCTTCAAGAGAAGTATAACATGGCAGAGATTAAATCCCTGCTATTTGTGTCCTGAGAGAGACTGTTAATTAATGTTGGTTTAAGTACAGCTTTGCACAAGGGCCTGTTTGTCCCAGAAACTGCTCCATTTTCCTGTTGGAACTTCATAAAATGTACCTTACTACATAATAACAGTATTAATGCACTGAGCCGTTTCTGATCATACAGCTCCATCTAGTCGTACGTTGCCATTCACAGGGAGAATGTAGTTGATGCATCTGTTATTTTTCACTCCTCCAGTCTGCTTAAACATATTCACTATTTCACAGTATTGATTATTCAATGATGTTGGGCATTGAGGTTTGCACTTGAGAATGTGTTACAAGAAGGTTAAGATTAAGAACATTGGAGTATTAATTAAACGATATGTGATGTCTGTGTACAGTCTTGCCAAAGTGGAGGCAGAGTTGACACTCAAGGACATCAGGACAATCCTGCGTATACATTACTGACTCCATCTTTTAATAGGCATGGACATGTTAATGCTGCGATACACACTTTATGATTTTGCCACAGATGATAACAAAAGGAACATGGTGCCTTTTACCGCCACAGGATCACACCTTTGACCTTTATTTCAGTTCTTAAATGTCTTAACAGTCCGGAATGAATTTGTCAACTGCTGGGCTGTTGACACATTTCTCCCTCCACTTCTCCAGCAGTAGAACCCTTCTCTAATGCACTGAGACCCAAATTCAGAGCCTGCATCAATTATTCCAATCAGCTCTCAGCATTCAAATGGGACACAATTTCATGCAGACCCATTATATAGTTTTAAGAACGCTCGAAATGCTGGAGCATTTCACAATCTCAATAGTGAAATTCACTTTAATGTAATGGCATAAAATGTTTGATGTGACAGACAAGCTGTGGGCTGTCATCACCATGGCGACGTACTTTGAATAGAGAAGAGGGTTTGGTGATAAGGATAATGGCACAATACTATTGTTATCCTATAATTGTTGCTTGAGATGGACTTTCTTATAGAAAACATAAAACTAGCATTTTCATTCAAAACTAAAATTCTTAATTGAAGATTTTTTTTGGGGTGGGGGCTGCAGTTCATATAATTTGGGCTTAACTTCAACTCCCGGGGGAAGTGCTCGTGGTATTTCAAAGCCGGCTGGTCGAGCATCTGAACTAGCTCTAAACTCACCGAGTGCCCCTCAAAAAGGGTAAATGAAAGGTCAGATCACTTGTAGCCATAGTATATCAAAGATATGCTGTTCAGGAGTAGGAGGAAATAAGCATCCCTACTCCAGAAAGGGTTAAAATTATATATTTTTATTTCTGATGCAGAATGCACATTTCCCTTGCGCTATTCTACTTACATATCTCTCGGTTATTTTCCAACAGTTGGTGTGCAATGTTTGAGGACCAAATAGAAAAAGGAAAATAATTAACTTTCACCTTACAGCCCAGCCACCCAAATAAATTCCTACTGGTGTACGGATGATGAATTTAGTATATGTTTATCCTCGACAAAACCTTAACAGACAATCTTCTCCCTTTTCTGTTTTATGTGACTTATTGCTCATGTCTAACAATTTCAGTAGACTGTGAATTTCTGAAGAAAACACAAGAATGGAAATTAAGTGAAGGTACAGAGCTCTGTTACTGAATTTGTGTGATTTACAAGTGACCCACATTCATTGCTGAGTTTTGTTTGTGTGAGGGGGGGATAGTGTGAACAAAGCTGCTTTGTCAATGGCCCAGGTGATGGGCTTCAGCATTACCCAGCCTTCCTCAACTGGGACAATGTGTCTTTGAGGCAGTCCAGATTGGCCATCTCCAAGTAACCAAGTTGGAAATGTAGCACTACCATTTCCACGCACACTACTGCAAAAAAAAAAATAATTGTCCAGAGAGCTTTATCCCTTCCCTTCAGTATTTCATGTAGAAATTTTTTTTTTAAACATTAAAAAAAATGCAAGGGTTCTGAATTCCCTCTGATTCCTCTTTAGCTGACAACATATGTGGATTTTGAAGCCCAAAGCTGCCCTTATCTAATGCAATATTTATTTTTCAGGAAAATACCTTAATTCGGGTTATCCACTTTTGGAAGAAAGCAGAAATGCTAACTAATTTATTTTCTAAAGTTCTAAAATTGCTTAAAGCCACCCTGGTCAGTGTTGTTTGTGTCACTGGCTTCCAATGGCTCCCACACATTTACTAAGTTGTCAAAAAAAGAAGCTTGCCGCACTTTATAACGCTGGCTGCTGAGAAGTTGTGTTTTCCCATTCACCTTTACCTCGGTTGGCATTGGCTGAAGAAGGTCTGCCTTCAGGAACTAGCACCACCATTAAGATGCAAAGCTGAAATAAAAGTTTATTTAGTTTTGAACTTCAATGTCAGATGTGAGTATTCTGATGCAAAACAGTGATCCCTTTGCTTATAGGTAATGTACAAGCAAAAGGTGTGGTGCAGTGCCAAATTTGTGACCACACTGGAATAGAGAGAGACCAAAGCTACAAACACCTGGGATCAGCTCCTCTCGTTTAACTCAACTCTCAACAGATCCACATTTTCTAGGCTGACCACAGCTTTCTCAGTCTTGCCTCATTTACTCTCAGCAGGTCAGCTCGCTGGAAAGGTACCTCACTGCATACACACCTCAGTATTTTTTTTTATCCCTTCAGCTTTCAATCTCAAGAAACATTCATTCATATGATAGTTTGAAATGAATGCAACATATTGCTTTGAACTACACATTGATTTTCATGAGCTTGTCAATTGTGAGAAAAAAATGGCTCTTTATGTTATGTGACTTGTTCATGACAATAAATTCTGATTCTAATTCTGATACTTAAGCTTCTATTTGACAAGGTAAGAAAATGCAATTTGTGACAAAAATGGAGAGAAGTAATGAATTTTTATATGAGTTGGCAGTTTGAGCATGGTTTACTTCAGGATTACTGACTCAGCATTTATAGTCTGCATCAACAGCATAGATACAGGAGCCATGTAAACACAAAAAAAATCTTAGTTTCTTAATTTTACAAACATTTATGGAATAGGAGCATCTTAGAGTGAAAGTATGTGAACAAATGATGTGTCACGGAGTCGGTGCAGGGCCCACTGTCATCAAAACCCTTAGCTTGGATAACAATGGTTCGCAAATATGCAGGTGACACCACAATTGGTGATATAGAGAATAGTGTTAGTGGTGTGGGATCTGGATCATTTGGGAAGGTGGGAGAAGGAATTGCTCGTGAAATCTGAGAAACGAGGTGCTGGAGTTTGGAAGTCAAACCAGGAAATTGTAGACTCTACCAGGTGTTGTTGTAGAGGGAGATATGCAAGCATACAGATATATGGTTCCCAGAAAGTGGCACGCTTGGCTTCATTGGATAAAAGTTGGGACATCATGATACAATTGTATAAGTCATTGGTGAGTCCACACTTGGTATTCTGTGTACAATTCTGATTATCCAGCTATATGAATTAGTTCAGTAAGTCGGAAAGGGTGCAGAAGATGTTGACTAGGATGTTGTCAGGGCTGGAGATCTTCAGATATGGGGAGAGGCGAAATTAGTTTGTTTTTATTCTCTGGAGTATCGAACGCTGAGGGGTGGCATTATCAAGGTACACAAATTCACGAAGACCATGAATAAAGTGAATGCTCATGGTCTTTTTCCCTGGGGTAGATTCTAGAACTAGAGAGCATAGGTTGAACTCTTTGGACTCCAGCCATTTTTAACCTTTCAAAATATATAATCCAAACTGGGTCCATGGGTAAACTACGGTGCGAACCAGCTGGTGGTTGGATGTAAAACTAGTCCCTTCAAACCAGGAGTGGTTTGTTGGTAGTCCCTGAAAAACAAGGACATGGAGTCCAAAGGGTTAAGGTGTGAAGGAAGAGCTTCAAAAGAAACGGGCTGCCAGAGGAAGCTACAGATGCTGGTATGATTTTGACATTCAATAAACAAAAGATGAATGGTTACGAAGGATTTGGAAGGATGCCATCTTTGCTGGCACGGATAAGTTGGAGCAAGGGGCTGAGCCATGCTCTATGACTCGATGAGTACAAGGGACCTTTAAAAGGAATCCAGAAAGATTAACTGATTGAGCAAGAAAACAGCATGCAGCATACAATTTAAAGAAATGAGGGCATTCACTTTGGTAGGAAAAATAAAAATGTGGAGTTTTAAAAAAATATTATGCTCAGAATGACATGGCACATGAATCAGAATTAGCTCTGAGATTGGCCTTTAT
This sequence comes from Narcine bancroftii, assembly GCF_036971445.1. NCBI lineage: Eukaryota > Metazoa > Chordata > Chondrichthyes > Torpediniformes > Narcinidae > Narcine > Narcine bancroftii. Next base: position 71,484,759 of record NC_091478.1, read on the forward strand.
TGAAAAAGAATTAAAATACCAAGATAAAGGATTCTTACTGGAATTATAAGTAGCTTTGGCAAGATGACTTGTGGTATTCTGGCTAGAGTTTTGGCTTTATAGATAAAGAATATGCTCTTTTTTTTTAATGGGTGTTATGAGGACTGATTTATAGGTTGGGAAGATCATTCTGTGTGGAGAGGTTGTATGGACCAGAAGATTAGAGATGATCTCTTTCAAATTTCCTGGGTACTTCAACTAGATATGAAGTCTAGAATGGGGCATCATGTTTTCAGAACAAGGGCTTTTGTTGGAATTCTCTAACGTACTTTTTACACTGAAAAGCCACGTAATTGCCGTATACATGACCCATCTCTGGAAGCCGGCTTGCCTGTTTACACAGGAGAAGAAAAGCCAGGTCTGTGAGTCCTTTTACACAGCGAGTCGGCTTCCCGAAGCAAAAGAGATGGGGCGTGTAGCACAGCAGCATGGCAACACGGCTCACTCATTTTAGACTGGTCCTGCATCAATATGCTCCACCTCTGATATTACCTACCGTGGCGTATTTAAGACTCCCCCACTAATCTGCTTTCAAGTGCTGTGTAAAAGTGGTATATGTCAACATTTACTCAAGACAGGGATCAATACATCTTGAGACAGTTACAGAATCAAGGAATTTGTGGACTGGAATTGAGATTTTTTTTAAAAACAGCACAATTTTAATAAAATGTTGTAGAAACTCCAATGTCCTACTCCTCTTCGTATTTTGTATATCCTTTTGTCCATTTACATGGACAACAATTAACAAAATTTAGCCACTCTGAGTAATACTGGAGATTTGCTTCTGCAGCCTCGCCCTTACCTTTTGTCCGTTGGCCTGTGCATCTCCTGCCCTTTCTTCCCTTCTCCCCCCAGCCTTTTTATTCAGGAATTCTGCTTGATTTTCACTCATACCTTGAAGAAGGGCTCTGGCCCGAAACATCGGTTACATATCTTTACCTCCTATGGATACTGCGAGACCTGCTGAGTTCCTCTAGAATTTTTGGGTTTTTACATTTTTTTGGCCCTCCTAAGCAGAGCAATCTGATATGATGCAGTTGAAGAATGTCTTAATAAAGTCCTGCACAAATTAAATGCAAAGACAATAAGCACATTCCAAGCAGTGTGCCAAAAAGCAGGCAACAACTGAGTGAGAAGGTCAGGAATCTAACGGGGATAAGAGGCATGAGGGCAGAAAGATTAATGTAAAGTTCAGGTTTACTTACAAGCTAAAGCATTCAAAAATGGTCACGACAGATCCATTTACATCGACACAAGATGTGAAATATTTAAGCAGGTATTAAATAGAAGCTATTTTTAAGAGCAACTTTAATCCAGACATTAAAATGGGTTCCACCGTGGTATAAACAGCCTAATTTATGTTGGAGTTAATGAGATGCCGCTCCTTTTATTTTGAAATTCAAGGAATAATAAGCAAATTTTATGATACCACAAATGGCCCTTTTTAATTTTAATAATTTGAATAATTATTTATTCATGAAGTTGTACGGTTTTTCTTATATAGTATATATGGATATACACTCTAACCTATTTATATGCAAATCTTATCGAAGGAAATTCCTGAGATAAGCACATTTTCACCAAGTCCTAATTTGTTCCATAGAGCCTGTATAGCCAGCCCTGTTATACATATAGTTAATCTGGATATAAGCAATTTATTTTGAAAATCTGTGCCCTGCTGCATATGAAAGGTTTCTAGTTCGATGTACGTCCTGTATTAATTGGCTACAAATAACAAAAGGAGCCAATTTATTATGGAATCCTCAGCCCATTAAGAAACTCTCCTTCAGTACGCTGCACAGACACACCTCACCCCACCCCACACTGTTCTCCAGAGTGCAGCAAGACTGTGCATTTAGACATGAGAGCACAATATTCAGTCTTAAATCCAAATTAAAATGTCCATGCATTACTGTCAACTGATTAAAATGCCCCACCCTATACAATCAGATAGTTGCAGAAACCAAATAGCAGTGAAGCTAAAAAATGGAAATAAAAAATGGGAAATGATCAGATGTTTCTCACTGCCTCCTCCGCTGTCTTATGTCATCATCCCATTTGCCATTTATTCTTTCCTTTCTCCACCCGACTCAAGTCACATTCTGTCCCTTTCTCAATATATCTGATCTCCAGTATTGCCCAGTTCTGATGAAATGCCGTCGCCTTGAAATATTACATTGTTCTTCTCTCTTCATTATTGTCATCAGTCTTGCCAGGCAGCTTCAGGGTTAGATGCATACTCCTTTCTCATGAGAAACCACCAAGGATTTTTACCTCTCTCCCTGATCCCCCAGCAGCCCAAATAGTTCTTTCAACAAGACCATAAGGACCGAGCTGTCATCTCATTTGATTGCGAAAAACAGGAGCTAGTATTTTTAAGTAGAAATCTTAAATAGGAAAAGGGAAACCATAACAAATAAGGGGGAGCAGGTAAGGGTGTTCATGTATATTCTGCATACATGTAAAATTAGCCATCTCCTCTCCAGATGCCAATCAACAATGAAGTTGAAGGCATGAAAATATTTGCTTTCTTGGGAAATGGCAAAGCTCATCACGCATTGATACAGAGCAGCTTGCCCTTTAGCACATCGCACTGGGGCAAAACATTTTTTTTAAAAAGGTAATTATATTTTGCAGAAACCTATCATTCACTGTTTTATAATGAGTAGTTTAACAGTAATCCAGCTCGTTTTACCTAAACCATTGCAATGACCCAAACAGTGCATTTAAAATTGCACAAATATTTAATTTAGGTGCACTTCCATTTTCCCTAAGCTTATGAAAGAACTAAAAAAAACCTTGGATATAGTGTGAAGTATGGATGCATTATTAAAATCCAAACCTTTATTACACTTTGAAAAGTTAAAACAAAATCTGTTTTAATACAATGAATGATATGCGTCTGTTTTATTTCTTCAAACCCAATAATCAGAAGGCATACTTCTCTTTAAATCTGTCACTTAGGCTGCAACTTGCATGGCTAAATATCGGTAGGCTTAATTCCTAACGAGTAAAATATACAGCAAATAGCGCAGTTAAATAACGGTTATCTCTTAATCAATTTGCTGGACTGATTTTTTTATATACACCTATATTTTTTATCTGCATCCTGAGAATCAAATAGATCTATTCTTTTCTCAATGTATATGCATTGTTCCCATTGCCATTTAAAGCAACTTGTGTGTTTACTGTCTAGAAAGGCTGAATATATTCCGGGTCACAGTGCAAAAAACAAGACTGGCTAATTGCATTCTGCACTTCACTTCCATCTCCTACAATAACAGCATGCCTGAAGTGGTAGGAATATTCATCAAGCAGAAAAGGCACAGACACCTCCTTGTTGTGATTCTACAAGACCAGGGCCTGCTGCCCCAAGGTCATTTGTAAACCTCAGCCATAACTAACAGCAAAATAGTAAGTGACGTGGCTCCTCTTCTCATATTAAAATTACACATCAGCACACACAAACACAACATTTTGATTTCCTATAACATAGAGAAAGGCTATTCATAATTTGGATTAGGGTCAGTAGTCTGGTTGAAAATCAAACCGCTTTCTTTTGTTTAAACTATTATCGAAGCCAAGAACTGAGGAGAGACAATTATTTGACCATTGTTATTTTTTCAACCCAGTCATACCTGTGCGCCTGGACAAAGCACAAAAATATGCATATTTAAATTGTGTGTCAACCTGATGCAAACAAGATCCTCCTTAGAAATTTGCAGTTCAATACCCTAATGATATCAGAACATCCAATGAACATCAGCCCATTCATCCAAGTCTCTGATTTGTGAAACAGTATCCAAGAGGAGCTGAAAGTGGATCCAACTTGATTTGTAAAAAAATTCTGTGTTTGGCAGAGAAATTCAACTGCATTTCTATTAAAGACTTTTTTTTTTAAAAATGTAAATTAAAAATACCAAAAGAAAATCATCAGAAAGAGAAGCAGATGGCAGTGGACACCTTTTGGTGAATTAAAAATTAACCAGTGTCACTGAGAGATTCAACTGAGGACATGAATTGTGCAAATGAAGATCAAGACTGATCCTCCAATTGCCTTACAAATCATGGACAGGTAATATGCACATCAAGATTCCCGTTCACAGTTGAACAACCACTATGTTTCTGTAGGAACGGTCAAGTTGGATGTTATATTTCAAAATGTGATTACAACTTCAAAGTGCATTTCATAAAGCCAACTTTTTTTTTACTTACTATAATTCACTATTGGTGACAGAATCAACTTCTGTGCTTTTATTATTTCTTAATTTAGCTTGGGTATTTCTCAGATATTACATTTTAAAAAGTGTATCTATTAAGATTTTTTTTAAAATTGCCATTTTTCTAGAACTGAAAATAACCTTAATGGATTTTAAGAAAGGTAAAGATCTCGAGCTTGGTGCTAACAGGAAGCAGAGTGGAGTAATGAGCCAGCGTGCTTAAATCGGTCTTGCTTCAGAGGGGTGGAAGGATCTGAGTAATTGCATTTCCACTCTCTCCCTCCCCCCACCATGATAATCATTTCAGCAAAGACTTATTCAACAAAGACTTCCCTGGAAAATAATAATCTGAACTAGCTGCAATTCCAGCCTTAGTCTGATGCATTTATCTACCCTAGTGAGGTCAATGATGTCAAGTGCATGCTCTTCAATTCTTACAATTCTGTTGTTCATGACATGTATTTATTTGCGTGTCTCAACCACACAATGGGAGATAGCCATTGTATGAACAATTATACATATCACACACACACACACACACACACACACACACACACACACACACACACACACACACACACACACACACATGCACACTCACACTCACACACAACTCATCAGCTGTGTGGCTTAAGGAATGCATTGTGCTGCACAAATATCCCTACAATTATCTGTTATTATGTCGCTGAATGGTTGAAAACTGCACAATTTTTCATTAAAAGCTGAAATGCTTTTACTTTCTTTCACATTTTTAAAAAACTTCTGTTCTTTTAGATGCTACGGGATGGAAACTTGCCTTCGGCCCTTTGCGACATAAGCACGGTTCCGTCCATTGCTGTTTTTGTACAAGTTTGCAGCATCCTTTAACCAAATTTCTTCAGATTTGTTTTATACATTTGATATCAAATTAACTATGGAAATTGAACAAATTCATATGTACGAAGCCGTAAGCAAACAGTAAAATGTAAATAACTTTTTAAAAAATGATCAAAAAACAAGCAATGCTGAATAATATAATATTGTGAAATTTGTATCTGTAGCAGTAATATTTGCTTTGCTATAAGGTTTTGACTACAATAGAAACGGTACTCATTCAATGGGAAAGCAAAATTCCTATTTTTATTGGAGAAGAATGATTTTGCAACAGAAAATGGAAAAGCTGATTCCCTTTAGCAATTTCAACCAACCACATGTCTCTGTCTATTCCAAAACTGGGCCTGTACAACCTGCTATGACAAAAAAAGAACCCAGCTCCTTTTGGAGTAACAATGAAAATAAAAAACAACACCCCTTCTCATCCATCAGGACCAGAGTGATTCTCCTCAGCAACGTTGTGCAAATGTGAACACCTTGTCATCAGGACCAGGGAAACATTGCCAGTTTCAAACTGAAATTCCAGGTTTCTCAAATGGGTTGCTATGAAGTTCAGTGTCACAAAGACATTGGACAAATTGGCTTCATTATCTCCGCCACTTTTGATAAAGGAGATGCAGGCTGCCCTGCACCAGTCCCTAATGTATTTTTTTAAAGACTGCCCAACTTGCACTATATTTGTTTCAGTCAAAAATATACATCAAAATAAGGATCACCGTCATATTTTCTGTAATGATCAAAATGGCAATGAGTTTTTGACAATAGCTACTTGTTGCATAAACGTTATGGGAGGAATTTGGTAAAAATGGCTTTTTGCAACAAAATGTGCAACCACAATTTTAACAAGAAAACTAAACACATGTCGATTTATATCCAATTTAGATCATTCCAGTAAGGGATGTGAAGGTTTTGGAAAGGGTACAGAAAATATTTAACGGTATGGCGCCTGGATGAGAGGGTACACACTTGATCAGTGTGCCACTCCTGTATTGTACAGTTTGATGTTAAGTCAGAAGGTTTGGCTCTTCCAAGATAAAATTAACTTTATCATTTAATAAAAATTTGGACAGGTGCATGGATGGGAGGGGTATGGAGTGATATGGACTACATGCAGATCAGCGGGACTAGGCAGAATAATAAGGGGCCAAAGCATCAGTTTCTGAGCTGTTGTGTTCTATGGTCCAGTGCAATGTTCAAAAATAAAATTGTAGTTTTAGTAGGGTATATAAATGTACCAGACTATGGTCTGAAATTGCAGCCATACAATATCACCCCTATTTAAACACAGCTATGAGACTTTGTTAAGTAGTGTAAGAATTATTTATTTCAATTAGTTCTGCTTGTCCCAAGTCACAGCTCAACTCTTCAGCTCAGCAGTGTGGGCTGGTGATGAAGCAATGAGATGCAGCCTGGCTTCCGAGTCTCCTTCGGTTACCACAGAAGGGCAAACTCTTTACTGAAAGACACAGCACTGGGTACCTCATGGAAAAGGAGCTGAGGCCAGATGAACACTGGAGAAAAGGAGAGTTGGGGGAGGAGGGGGGGCGGGTGCTGCAGTGGGTGAAATGATGAAAAGGAAACCTCATTTAGCAGGCAAAGAGAAGAACGAAAAGTTCAGTCTGAACAATAGAAAGAGTGACCGCAATGCCATTTACATCGGGTTGTAAAATTACACTGAATGTTCAAACTACATTGAAAAAATGTTCACACTATTAACATCATATTTGATTTACTCATCATTTCACTAAAATAGCCTTCAGCGAATGGAGTATGTTGCAGCCAGCTCCCACTATGTTAATTACAAATAAGAGCCCCAATAATCCAAAAATTGCAGATGCATTTCTTTGCTAAAATTTGTCACAATTGTTATTACTTCAAAGATCAAAGTAAACAGGAGTGGGAGTGAGACCTGGCTCCACAACTGAACACAATCAAAAGCTGGTTTATTGTCATGAACATGTGCAACAAAATTTTTGTTTTGTGGCAGCAGTAATACCCACATGCAATGCCGCCGAAATGCAAAATGCCATCTTGCGGGCGAAATGAGGATTCAGGATGAAAATGGAAATAACCCCCGACAGTTGTGGCAGGGCCTAAAGGACATAAACTGCTACAAAACCAAATCCGGTGCAGTCGTGGAAAGCAAAGCTTCACTTCCTGAGGAACTCAATGCCTTCTATGTCTGATTTGACCCCAGGAACTGGAAAGAACCACACCTCTGCCCCCCCATGTCCCCTGATGACCCTCTTCTGTCCGTATCCAAGGATGACATGAGCACTGCCTTCAGGAGAGTAAATCCGAGGAAAACATCCGGCCCAGTTGGCGTAACCCGGCTGAGTATTAAAAATTCATGCTGACCAACTTACTAATGTATCATGGTTATCCGCAACATCTTACTCTGGCAGGGCAAAGTACCCACCTGTTTCAAACAGGCATCAACTGTACCAGGGCCCAAGAAGAGTAACTTGTCAAGTAACCTGCCTTAATGACTATCAACCAGTAGCACTTATATTAACAGTGAAAGATGTCTTTTGAAAGGCTGTTGTTGAAGCATATCAGCTTCTGATTGAGTGGCAACACAAATCTGTTCTAATTTGCCTACTGTAGCAATAGGTCTATGGTGGATGCCACCTCACTGGCTCTACACAAAGCCTTGGAACACCTGGACAATAAAGATGCATTCATCAGGGTGCTTTTTATCAAATACATTTCGGCATTTCACACCATCATCCCCTCAAAACTGACCAGCAAACTCCAAGACCTTGGGCACAACACCCCAAATGAATCCTGGATTTCCTCCCCTCCAGACCACAATCAGTGAGGATTGGCACAAACATCTCCTCCAGTACCGTACACCACAGGGCTGCGTTCCTAGGCCCCTGCTCTACTCACGTTACACCTATGTCTGTGTGGCTCGGTACGACAATAACACCAACTACAAATTCGCTGATGATACCAGGGTAGTGGGTTGTATAAAAAAAAGAGGGAGATTGAAAACTTGGCTGAATGGTGCACCAATGTCACCAAAACCAAGGACCTGATTGCTGACTTCAGGAAAGGAGAACCAGAGGTGTCCAATCCCGTGATCATTGGAATAAGTATCTCGGAGGATCTTTCCTGGATCCAACATACTAATAGCATCGTGAAGAAAGCAGGTCAGCATCTTGACTTCCTCAGGAGTTTATGGAGGTTTGGTATGACACCAGAAACACTTGTAAATTTCTGCAGAGGAGTGGTGGAAAGTGTGCTGACCGGCTGCATCACAGTCTGTATGGGGTCACAGATACCCCTGAGCATAAAGCCCTGCAAAAGGTAGTGGACACAGCTAAACCCTCCCCAATATTGCGAACATCTACAGGGAACACTGACGTTAGAGAGCAGCACCAATCATCAAGGATCCACACCATTCAGCACACGCTCTGTTTTCGCTGCTACCATTAGGAATGAGGTACAGGTGCCACAAGACTCGCACCAGCAGGTTTAGGAACAGCTGCTCCCCCTCCACCATCAGACTCCTCAATGACAAACTCAATCAGGGACTCATTTAAGAAGTCTTATATTTTTTAAAATGAAAAACAATTATATATATATTTTATATAATATGCACACATGCACACAAAAAGTGTATGAACAAGAAAAATATAGTGTACAGGTACAAAGTAATTATAATGTATTCTAGAATAAAAATGAGCATCACAATTAATGATAAACAGACAAAATTCAATATTACATCTCTTGTTCCTGCAGAAAAAAAAGAAAAAAAGACTGTAACTAACTTATCCTAAATCTATAACCTCTAATCTAAAAAAAAGCCACTGAGACGCTTTAAACCACCAAAAGGGTAACAGTAACTTTACGGTATGTTGGTGAATTGCCTTATATGTAAATACGCAAGTTCAGGAAGAGATTATATATATTTTGTATGTTATATACAAAATAAACCACTATTATTTAATAAACATTAAAATATTCCATAAAAGTGTGCCAGACTTTAGCAAACTTAACTTCAGTTATCAAAATATTACATCTAATCTTTTTGAGGTTCAAGCATGATAAGGTTTGGGTTGTCCATTGGGCAAAACTGGGAGGGATCAAGTCCTTCCATCTTAGCAAAATACACCTTCTAGCCATTAAAGTGACAAAAGCTATCGCATGGCAAATCAAACCCCATTAATTGACAGTTCCTTACCACCGCACCAAATAAAGCTGCAATGGGATGAGGTTGAATAGTAACCAAGAAAATACGGGAAAATGGATTAAGAATTTCCTTCCAATAGTGATCTAATGCTGAACAGGTTCGAAACATACGAAATAAGGAAGAAACCCCTTTACAACATCTGTCACATACAGGGTTGATAGGAAAAATCTTAGTTAATTTATCTTTGGATAAATGTGCTCTATGTACTATCTTGGCTTGAATAAATGAATGACATGCACAAATGGAAGAGGAATGGGCCAATTTTAAACACTTGGAAAGAATAGTTGGTAAGTTGCTCTCCCAAACACTCTTAATTTTATTCATAGAAATGCAACACCTAGCCCTTCATTATTTGACCTGATATTAGAAACATTGACTATTGCATTTCAGGACTCTGAAAATATTTCAGGCATTCGGGGTGGGGGGGGGGAAACGACAAAAATCGTAAAATTTCACTTTATGCTGAAATATTCCATACTTGCTATGTTAAATTTATTATCAAACTTAAGTATCTTTTCAGGTTACAAACTTCATTTGCACAAAAGTGAACTTTTTCCCTTGAATGGTTCTGTTCCTATCTATGATAATATTCCATTTAAAATAGTGAGGGGATTGTTAACCTACGCAGGGGTTAAAGCTTCTAAGATATTTAAAGATCTTTTCAAAGAAAGCTTCAGTCCTCTGTTTAGACAGGTGAAAGAGACCTTATTTAAATGGTACCCCCCCCCCCGCCCCCTCTCTATGTCACTTGCTGGTAGAATTAATGTCATCGAAATGAATGTTCTGCCTACATTTTTATACTTATCCCAGAAAATTCCAATTTTTATACCAAAGAAATGTTTTGACTCGGTTGAATCTATTATTGCTTTGAACAACAAGAGTCCAAGGTTGAATAAATCTAATTTACAAAAATCAAAAATAGATGGAGGCTTTGCTTTGCCTAACCTGAGACATTATTATGGAGCTATTAATATTAAATATATTATTTTCTGGATTCGTGACATCGATAAATCGGACGGCACAGGATGGACATCCATGGAGCTGAAAGGTTTTAACAAATTTGCTCGGGCTACATGACTTGATACTTCCCTTTTGTTTTCTTTGGTAAAGGTGAATAAATTAATAGGCAGGTTAAAAATTCATTACGAACTTGGTTTCAATTCAGACGCTGATTTGAACTGAAACATTTGTCTTTATCCAGCCTGATTATTCATAATTTCTTTTTCCCTTCATCTTGCCTTGATCAAGTTTTTCATCAGTGGAGATCAAAGTGTATCACTTCATTTTTTGATTTATTTATAGACGGTTGATTTATGACCTTTGAACATTTGTCACGTAAATTTAATCTCCCTAATTTCCATTCTTTCAGATATTTAGAAGTTAGAGATTTTCTGAGAAACCAAGTTGCTACTTTTCCATTCTCCCACGATAGTAATTATATTAACTTTTTTTTTGGGTTAAATCCTTGTCAAAAGGGTTTAATAGGATTCATTTATGGATTAATTTCTAAAATATGTTGCTTTTCCTGGACTCTTACTTTTGCACATTGTTGATTTTTAAAATTCTTTCTTTATTGCACAGTTTAGTTACATTTCTTTATTTGTTTACATGTATACATTGTGTACAGGTTTATTTTGTATTACCAGTAAGTCGTAATTCTGCCTCGCCTGCAGGTGAAAGGGATCTGAGGGTTGTATGTGGTTTAATGTATGTACTCTGACAATAAATCTGAAATCAAATCGAAATCAATGCATGTGCAAAACTTGCTATAAATTACATTCAGCAAATACAGTATTTAAGAAAGTATAAATTAGCGCAAAAGAGAAAAATGTGAGGTAGACTTTCTGGTTCATTATCCATTTTGAAATCTGATGGCAGAGGGGAAGTTGTTTTGTATCATTGGTTGTAACTCTTCATACTCCTGTACTTCCTTCCTAATGGTAGCAGTGGGAAGAGGCCACGACCCCGGCTGGTGAGGGTCCTTGATTCTTGATGATCATAACTGTTCATCCCATTTGCTCCTGCTTTCTCAGCGTATTCCTTGATGTTAAGAAAGATATCAACCTCCTTCCTCATTGCATTTAATCCTGAATGTTTAACAACCAGACGATCCCAGGATGAGTTACTGAGCTATGATTTCAACCTCAGGGACAAGTGTGGCTGTTCCGATAGGGTCATCTGCTGACTAAGCACACCAGCTCTTGTCTCCAGATCCCATTCCTTCTTGTTCCCTGCACAACCATCCACCAGGAATCCAGCTGTCACCAAACCAGTGGGGCCCAATGTACACACTTTCCCATCAGAAATGGCAGAGCCATGTAGAACTTGGCAACCTGTTTAGCCACACCCCTATGTTTGTTACATGTTAAGTTTGACAAAGCAATTGCATGTCCATAAATAATAAAAACACCAAACTATGAAATATCTTTAAAGTGAATAAGTCTCTACTAAATGTTTGGCTAAGTCAAACCAACACCATAAAAATAATTATCTGGTACACATTCTCTGTTGACAGTTTCTTTTCCAGCTGAAATCAGAAGCCCCACTGGACTTGCACTAGGTTAACCAGAGGGCAGATTTCCCAGCCTCAATGCTTGGGTAGCTGTGGAAGTTTACATTTCACCACTGGACCACATGAAGAATCCATAGTTAAAGTACAGCTGGCATAAGGTAGAGTTGCATGAAAGTTGCAGGATACCTTTTGCTCTGGAGCTCAAAACATCAAAAAATGTCAGTTAAAGTCAGTACTTTTGCTGAGAGCTGCTTGGTTTAAATCCAAAGATCTGAGCTTTGTTTTCTCCCAGAGAAGCTTTGGATGCTGTGCTGTGGAACAACCATTTGAGCAATGGGGTCGCAAAAATAAGTGTATCTATGATACAAGTCTTGCTGAACTGGTGCAATTTTGGAATTTGAAAATCTTACAGAATTCCATTTTCATGCAAGTCTTTGGCCAATCAGGAATGGACGAACAATATACAAGAATTAATAGGAGTTGTCCTTTCACTCAAAATATTCCAAGGGATACATGTGAGTGGATTTTGGTGTACACATTTAGGGACACATCCACCTTCTGTTTTCTCAAGATTTCCAGGCTTTTCAGAATAAACACAATTTCCATCATTACAGGTACACCCAGCTTTACGAATAGTCAAATTACATAAATTCTCTTTTAGGAAGAAGCCGTGTTCGCTTTTATGAAAGGATTTGAATGGGTTTTCGCTTTTATGAAAATAGCCTCCATCATTTCGGCTTAAGAAAGGTTTCACAGGAACGCTCCAGTTTCATAAAGCGGGGTACACTCATATCGGGTAGCATGCCTAGCGTAGCAGTTAGCATTACAGCGCCAATGACCAGGGGTTGAATCCAGAGCTGTCTGTATAAGCTCTCCCTGTGTCTGAATGGGTTTCCTCCGAGCGGTCTAATTTCATCCCACCCTCCAAAATGAACCGGGGTTGTAGGTCAATTGTATGCAATTGGGTGGCATGGGCTCATGGGCCAAAAAGGGCCCGTTACCGTGCTGAATGTCAAAATAAATTATGATGGAGTACATTATTCGCCATAAAAACCTGTCAGCATGATCAAATGATCAAAGTCCCAGGGTGAACCAGCATTGGACCACTTTGCACGAAAGCACCATCTCCCTTCAAGGCATTAAATTAAAATACTCTGTTGTTAACTTCAACTTTTGTCAATTTTCTTTGAGGATGCCCTCAGCCTGTTGGATAAAGAAGTGGGAAAAAAAAAATTGTTGACCTTCAGATTTGTGAATGACTTGGAGAGTCAGCCACTTGGACTGTTCTCAGAGCTTTCAAAGCATATGAAAGGCTTGGACTAAAGGATCCTTTACCTTTCAAAACTGATCAATATCTTAGCTTCCAGCTTGTTTTATTTCCTTTTCTTTTGCTTATGGACCTGAACAATTCTCAATTCAACACCCCTTGAGCATGAAATCAAACCCTGATAACTCAGAAGACTGCTGGGCATGACATGCTCCCTAGCCTGTGGATGAAGGATATTTGTCAAGCATTCAGAAGCATCTTCAAGTTTCACGCAGATGGAACAGAACAAATTTATCTCGTAAATATGTTAAAGGAACTCTTGCCTCCAGGTTAAAAAGGTTGCGATTTTAATGCCAACAGCAGGACTTGAACTTGTACTTGAGAGCTACACTCCAGTGAAGTAAGAAAAGACTGCTTCTGTTCCCTTACACCATCACATTAAAGGTTATGTTCTTATTCTTCGAGTGGGGAAAATAACAAATCTAACAGAACACATCAAGAAGCAGCTAGTGGATTAAGGTCTTTCCCACATCCATAGCTCCTGTTGTTGTAGCTTACACCATGTCCTGCAAAGTAGTCACCAAAACAAAGAAGGCCGTGTGACAAGTTATCTGAAAGTCTTTAGTCTTATTCCAAAAATCACATTGTTAAATTGCATATTAAAAATTACAACTTTTACCACTAATTGTAAGAACTGAAATGGATGAATTAAGATGCACATTCAAAATTAAATCACTTGACCATCAGACCACCTCCATTTCACAATTTCTGGCCCTAATTTTGATGATGATTAATGGAGTAAAGTACTAGGAGAAATCGTGAATGGCATAAACATTGATGTGATAATATCTTCCCAATTTTCTGAATGAAACAACAGCTATAATCTAAAAACTGAGCGCAAATCACTCTTAAATTTTTTACTTAAATTTAGACATACAGCAGGGTAACAGGCCATTTTGGCCCACCAGTCCGTGCCACCCAATTTACACCCCATTAACCTACATCCCCAGTATGCTTTGAACGGTTGGAGAAAACTGGATCCCCTGGGGAAAACCCACAGAGACACGAGGAGAATATAAACTCCTTACAGACAGCATGGGATTTGAACCCCGGTCCCAATCGCTGGAACTGTAAAGGCTTTGCGCCAACTGTGCCGTATTTCACAAATCAGAATGGTTAAGGATATCCCATTCACACATTTTCGTGTTTTGCTTTAACTTTAAAGTTGACATGTCAATTTTCCATTGTGCTACAAAGAAAATCTCTCTCCGCAGGTTCTGAGCAACAATGGTACTTAACTGCTCTGAGTCATTAACCTTTAGTGCAGTGTGGTGTAATGTGATGTACTACACTGAAGTCTACTGAAGGGTCCTATTGATCCAATGGTCTTTTCCACATAGTTTGTGCCTTCAAAGTTGTTTATGATCAATATGCAAATGACTCACTGCATTGATCCAATATTAATTTTCAATTAGGAAATCCACAGGGGTCTTGAGGGTCAATATCTAACAATTCAAAGAAAAATCTTGAGCAGGTGTAGGCATCGACATTCTCCACCGCTGAACAGCTTACTTATTTCACATTTATTCCCTCATTTCCTTTTTACTCTGTCATGTACACTTCAGCACAAAGGAGCTTTATTTCCTTACACGGACATCATTGATACAAGTGGAATATACTAGAGCTCTACGCAGAGCTGTCAATCCCATGGATATTTAGACACTACTCGCATATAAATAGCAATGCTTTGAAAATTCAACATGCTAGTCAACATTCTGCTCGCAAAGACCTGGTATTAAAAAAATGCCATCATGTCCCAAAATCTCGAAGCAACTTAACTAGTACATTTTCTGCCAAGCCTAATTAGTTTATGGAAAACATTAATTACCATGTTGCTCATTAATGGATGGTTCCATTGATCAGTGTGACTTGTTACCTATCTTCCTAACCAATGGCAGATATAACAAGATCATTTATTGGCATATCAATTAATGTAATCAATTCTGAGCTCGTGGATGCCATTCGTTGTAAGGCTTGTTTAAAACCTACAAGGCAAAGGTTCAGAGATACCAATTACATCACAAACTCACTATCAGCCAGTCACGCCGACACATCTCATACATGCATACACCTATACATTAGATATTCAACACTTAACTCTTGTATGTTGTTTCAAATTTTGATTCTTTCCATGAGGCTTTATTATAAAAATAATTTTAGAAATCCAAAATTATGAGACATTTTCATGTCGAGGCAATCGTGAAGAAGGCACGTCAGCGGCTACATTTTGTTAGGAGTTTGGGGAGATTTGTTATGTCACCAAAGACTTGCAAATTTCTACAGGTGTACAGTGCAGAGGATTCACTGCCTGGAGTGCAGGTGCCAAATGTCAGGAACAGGCTACAGAGCCAGCGCAATCATGGGCATTAGCTTTCACTCCAGGAAGGACATCGCTAAGAGGTGGTGCCTCAAGAAAAAGCAGCCTCGATCATCAAGGACACTTACCACACAGGCTCACTGCTACCATCAGGAAGGAGCTGGAAGACAGACTGTAAACATTACAAAAACAGTTTCTTCACCTTCACCATCAGATTTCTGAATGAACAATGAACTTAGAGACCCCACCTCACTTTTTCTCTTTTTTTGTGGTCGCACTAGCTGTTTATTTATTAAATCTTATATTTACGAATGGTAATTTATAGAAATTTTGCAGCTTGTTCTGCAGAACTTTGGTGCCACAGAACAAATTTCATGGCAACAGGCCTGAATTTATTTGGACTCTGAAATCGATCAGAAAATGCTTGTTATTTTGTATTTGTAATTAACCAAAGGCTTAAGAGATTCTGACACAACTATTTAAAACCGACAACGTAAAACAGAAGAAGTGGAAATCCATTGCCCTAACCAAAGGCTTAAGACTTTAAATAAATGCACTGTCATACATTACAGTGGTCTGTTGACCGATAGCTTATGCCGGTAACACAAGGAACAATAGTAAAGGTAAAGGCAACTGTTCCATTATTGTCATGTAGTGCAACATTTAGAGTGTAACATACATTAATTTCTTTAACTTTTGTCTACCGTAAGACAGACAGAGAGTTTCTACTTTGTCCAGCGCTCCTCACAGAAACCTACAGCACCTGGTGATCCTTGACGGTCTCCCCTCCAAGTACTGACCAGGCCTGAGTCGCCTTAACTTCCAAGATCTCGGGCATATTCAGGCTATTAGGCTTCTAGTTTGTCTTATAATCTGGTGAATGCTCATTTAATTATTGGATACAAGTGTATTTAAAAACTGTTAAAATCTTTCATGTGTTAAGTACACCTTGCACATTTTGACCTCAGTGAACATCAGCCTCTATTCAATTTGCTGCCATTGACATTCATTTAGAGCTCGTGTCCATGCAGATCAATTAGCGGGTAATCGTAAACACTTATTACACATGAAGGAGTCACCAGTACTACAGGGCTCTGGTGTCCAGGAAACTGTCACAATTTCATCCTTGTTTTCACATTTAGATTTTTATGCAAGCATATTATAGACAGAAGAATCCAAGTTTAAAGGCGTTTAATTGTTGGAGGGCTAAATACAAAATTACCTGTTGAAACATGCATTAGCTGTTTGTGTGCATCAGATAACAGTGGGAGATAATGTAGGAATCAAGACAAATGTTATTTTACCGATGAGATGTAGAAAGTACTTGTCAGGCTCCTTCAGATAAACTCGGACTTATCTCAAGGAAAGAAAAACACCACAAAAAAATTGCATTCAGAATAATGTTATTTTCATACTTCCAATTCAGAATATATAGAAAATACTGATTTGTGCTTGGTATTTTGATATAATTTTAAAAATTGTCATTTGTTAAATGAGTGAACCAAAATAAATGGCAAGAGTCCACTAGATTTTAGCTCTAAAACCGTATACAACATCAACGTGAAAGTGATTGAAAAAGAAAAAGTGTATATCATGGCTATTGTGATTTATGGTGTGAAAAATAAAAAAATTAAAAAAAAAACAAAAAAAAAACATGAAAGTGATTGGAAAATGAGCAATATATACTTCCTATTCTGCATATGTCTAAGGCCAAGATTAAAATCTGAGACATCATTTTGGGCTTCAAGATGGATTTAAACTTGATATATACATATATTGCATATACCAATGTTGAACCCACTTTTATCCAATCTATGAAACTATGGTATGGGAGCATCGATAAATCTAAGTGGAAAGCCCTGCAAAAGAGAGAGGACAAAAGCCCAGGACATCACAGGCAAAACTCTCCCCAACATCAAGAACATCTACAGGGAATGCTAGCATTGGAGAGCAGCAGCAATCATTAAGTATCCACACCCCCACTCTCTTATCGCTGCTGCTGTCAGGAAAGAGGTATAGGGGCCACAAGACTTGCACCACCAGGTTCAGGAACAGCTGCTACCCTTCCACCATCAGACTCCTCAACAACAAATTCAGGTGATACATGAAAATCTGCTGATGCTGTGATTGTAGTGAAATCACAGAAACGCTCTGGGCCTGCGCCCTTAATTTTCCCCAGTCTGGAATTCTCACAGATGATCTGGCAGGCCAGACCATCTATGGATGGGATGGGATAACTGAACCATCAGTCATGGTGCTGGTTTCCCACTTCCAATGGCATGACTTCCCACTAGCTATCAGCGAGGGGCTGTGCCCACTCCCATCGGTCACCTGCTCGGGAGGGCAAAGCTGCTCCAAAAATTGTTCTCAGAGGTTTTCGCCTTCAATAGTGCAGAAGACAGAAATTTGTTATCCCCATGTGGTTATTTTGGATGCAAGCAAATCACTTCCATGGAGGTCAAACGAAATCTGTACAGCAACCTGCAAAGGGCCATTGTTCTGCAAGGCGTTACCTGTTGAAGAATATCCAGGTCACAAGTGCTCAATTAGAATATTTCAGCATTGTGGTAAAGCCACAATCATTTTGAAAGATAATAGTAAATTAAAAACTCCTCGGATTAAAATGCTGTAAGAGATTAATGACAGTCAATGAGACAATTACATTTATTTGAGCGTCATTTTTGAATGGCCTTGGGAAAGACAGAATATTTAATATTTGTTGAATGCGCAATACAATTGCAGCTGAAACAGAAACGGACCAGCGTCATGAGCATTTGATACAGTACTGATAATGCACACCATGCTACTCAATGGATACAATCCTTGCTCACCAGAGCTTAATGCTAAATATGCGCTAATTAAGTGTTAAACTCTTAAAAACTTGGGATGTCCTACTTTTCTCATTTCTTCATTGATTTTTCTCAGTTACCTTTTCTCTGAAGTAATAAAAATAAATTTTGATGAGGAGAAATGTTTGCGTTGGGAGTGAAACTTGCATATCAGCTTGTTTTCATTCACCCAATGGAACAAGATTTCCTTTTCAATATTGCTACATAATCAAAAGGCTCAGCTCTACAGTTCCCCAGAATTCGCAATGAGAGCTCAGTGTGATGCAGAAGTTAGTAACAATTGTTTGTAATTTGGAAAAATGTTTAAATTTAGACATATAGCACGGTTACAGGCCCTTCTGGTCAACGACTGCATGCTGTCCAAATACACCCAATTGATCTAATTTTCAAGGGTGGGACGAAACCGAAACACTCGGAGGGAACCCATGCGAGATGGGATAAATGTACAAACATCTTAAAGACAGTGCTGGATTTGAATCTGATGCTATAAAAGAGTTGTGATAACTGCTATGCTGTGTCACCCACTCAAGTGGTGAGTCCGAATGCTAGGATGGGCAATGAACGTTAGCAGGCTTTTGAACGCAGGAGGGCTTAATAGTTAAGGTCTTCCTTTTTCATTCGTGCAACATCCACTGATGTAAACTTTGTCATGGGGGATATTATGCACTGGTCAGGAATGGAGGCTCATAGATTCTTTCCTTTAAACTCTGATGAATCCACATCGTGGTCAATCTCCATGTCAGCTGACACAACTTGAAGCCACACAGGATCTTACCATTGAACCTTGGGCTTTACTATTCTGCACAATATTCTCATCTATCAAGTTTTTCCATTTTTATTATTTTCCTGACAATCACTATTCATAATTATTTGGTTTGTTAAATGTCTGGTCAATCAAATTGGGTGAAAGGTTCTAAAATGTTGATGAAGCTTGTTGGGACCAGGGATGTCGCAGCTCTGATTGGTGCAATGTCATCATTTCCCTTTGTGTCAATGACCATTACAGCAAATCAAAATCAAGCTAAAAAGAAACATTGGATTGAGACCTGTGGGCATTTATTGATTGTTGAGACACTCAGTGACAGGTAGCACCCTAACTTGCTAACTTGAAGCTGATCGGATTCACCAGTTATGAATTAAAAAGTTAAATCACTAGAAGATACTCTTCAAAGTGTCTCATTTGTGATTTGATACAGTTGGAGAGATGGGCATTTTCTTCTGGCAGCCTTTTGAGAATACTTGGTTTCATTCATAAAATTGACTAACATTTGAGGTAAATTTAGATTCAGAGAGTTAAGAATCTCTAAAATCACACAGGCTGCAGGTGGTCAGCAATTTGCGGTTGAGGGACACACAGAACCGGGATTGGTGAGGATGCTGAGGGTAAGAAGGACTCCTGAAGGCTTCCTGACCATCTTGGAGACTTGGATCTGGAGCACGGGTTGTTGATGGGTCTGAACGGGCATCCAAGCGGCTTTTGAGGCTGTGGGAGTGCTGGAGGTGAATCCAAAGACACAGTGACTGAAGGGACTCTCTTTTGCTTCTCTTTCTTACTGTAAGGAGCATCAGGTAATGCGTTATCTGCCTTATAGCAGGAAGAAGGAAATTTTCTGTAATATTACACTTTCTGTATTATTACATGACAATAAAGGAATCTTGAAGCAAGGAAACAGGCCATTTGGCTCAAGTTGTATGTAATGACTAGGATGCATAACCACAGTAATCCCATTTGTCTGTATTTGGATCATTAATCCTCTAAAACTTTCTTAACTGTGTACCCGTCCAAGTATCTTTACAACCTTATGGTTGTACCACTCTCCACCATGTTCTCTGATAGCTTCAATTATCCTCTAAAAAGTCTTGCTCCTCTGATCCCAAATCTCTAAGTATTGTAAATTTTAAATGACGTATTTATGTGATTATTATGCACTATGTATTGTGTGTGTGTGTGTGTGTGTGTGTGTGTGTGTGTGTGTGTGTGTGTGTGTCTGGGTATGTGTGTGTGGGTGGGTGGGTGTGTGTGTGTGACTGGGTATGTGTGTGTGGGTGGGTGGGTGTGTGTGTGTGACTGGGTATGTGTGTGTGGGTGGGTGTGTGTGTGTGTGGGTGGGTGGGTGTGTGTGTGTGACTGGGTATGTGTGTGTGGGTGGGTGTGTGTGTGTGTGGGTGGGTGGGTGTGTGTGTGTGACTGGGTATGTGTGTGTGGGTGGGTGTGTGTGTGTGTGGGTGGGTGGGTGTGTGTGTGTGTGTGTGTCTGGGTATGTGTGTGTGGGTGGGTGGGTGTGTGTGTGTGACTGGGTGTGGGTGTGTGTGTGGGTGCGTGTGTGTGTGTGTGGGTGGGTGGGTGTGTGTGTGTGTGTGGGAGTGTGTTTGTGGGTGGGTGTGTGTGTGTGTGTGTGGGTGGGTGGGTGTGTGTGTGTGGGTGTGTTTGTGTGGGTGGGTGTGTGTGTGTGTGGGTGGGTGTGTGTGGGTGTGCATGTGTGTGTGGGTGGGTGTGTGTGGGTGTGCATGTGTGTGTGTGTGTGTGTGGGTGGGTGTGTGTGTGTGGGTGGGTGTGTGTGTGTGACTGGGTGTGGGTGGGTGTGTGTTTGTGGGTGGGTGTGTGTGTGTGTGTGGGTGGGTGGGTGTGTGTGTGTGGGTGTGTTTGTGTGGGTGGGTGTGTGTGGGTGGGTGTGTGTGTGGATGTGTGTATGTGGGTGGGTGTGTGTGTGTGTGTGTGTGTGTGTGTGTGTGTGTGTGTGTGTGTGTGTGCGCGCGCGCACGCATGTGCGTCTGCATCGTGGTCTAGAGGAACGATGGCCTATTGCATATGCACAGTTAGATAATAATGAACTTGAAATTGAAGTTTAGACCTGCCCATCTTGGAATAAAGACAGTGACTTTATATAATCCCACCTAATTCCTCATAATTTTGTAAAACTTCATACAACCACCCCTGAGCCTCGTTTGTTTCTGTGAAATCAGGTTCAACCTCCACAATCATTCTGGATAACTTCACACAGAAAGTAGTAGGTACATGGAATGAGCTGCTGGAGGGAGCGGTAGAGACGAACACTGTCATGACACTTAAAAGACATTTGGGCAGATACCGGGGTAGGATATGGTCCAATAGCAGGCAAGTGGGACTTGCTTAGACAGGTCATGGGCGAATTGGCCTGTAACCCCCATTCCTGATACACGCTTAATGTCAATAATTCAGCACTGCAGCTTTCATCCCTTACTCACCGATACTGGCTTCCCATTCGAGAAAACAAATGTCACATTCATTGTAAAACCCAGTGCTGATCGCCAATAGTACACAAATTAAACTGTCTCCATTCGGACCTTGATCTATTACACTCACAGCGAATGCCCAGAGAGTGTGTTCATTTTGCAAAGCCCAATACAGACACTGCATATTCATCAACTTGTTTGTTTTATCCACCTTCCTCGCATCATACCTTGATCTCTATCACATTTAACATCCCACACCTCGTCATGTCTCCCTTACATTCTCCCTCATCTCCAATCCAGTCTTTATATAGCTGTGACACGAGAGGAATCCGTTATTAACTGACAAGCTTTCCCAGAGATCATTGTAATTGGGATATTCTCAAGATGGTCCTGCCGAGAAATGTGCAGCTGGGACTAGCAATGAAGGCAGGAAATGCAAAAGCGTCCTTTCAACAAATTTGTCATCCAATCGGGCGGCTCGTTTTGTACGTGGTCACTAAACTGTTCCAATGGAAGGGAGGAAAATTTAAGGGAGATATCAGGGGTACATATTTTTTTCACTGAGAGTTGTGGGTGCCTGGAATGCCTCACCAGGGATGGTGGTAGAGGCTGAAACATTTGTGGCATTTAAGAGACTCTTTGACAGGCACATGGTTGAAAGAAAAATAGAGGGTGAGCAGGAAAGGTTTAGTTTTATTGGTAGGAAAATATAGGTTGTCACAAAGTAGAGGGCCAAAGGGCCTGTACTCTGCTGCAGTGTTCTATGTTCTAAACTGACCCAACTATTGCACTCCAGAATAGAACATAGAATAGTTCAGTACAGGTTCTTCGGCCTTTGATGTTGTACCGACCCATATATTCCTTTCTAAAAAAAAGTACCAAACCCTTCCTATCCCATAACCCTCTATTTCTCTTTCATCCATGTGTCTGTCTAAGAGTCTCTTAAATGCCCCCAATGTTTCGGCCTTCATCACCATTCCTGGAAAGGCATTCCAAGCATCCACAACTCTCTGTGAAAAACTTACCCCTGATGTCTCCCCTAAACATTCCTCCCTTAACTTCGAACACATGTCCTCTGGTGTTTGCTATTCCTGCTCTGGGAAACAGGTGTTGGCTATCTATGCCTCTCTCAATTTTGTAGACCTCTATCACATCCTCCTCTCATCCTTCTATGCTCTAAAGAGAAAAGTCCCAGCTCTGCTAACCTTGCCTCATAAGACTTTTTTCCCCAATCCAGGAAATGTCCTGATAAATCTCCTCTGCACCCTCTCCACCACTTCCACATCCTTTCTATAATGAAGTGACCAGAACTGAACACAATTCTCTAAGTGTGGTCTTACTAGAGATTTGTAGAGTTGCAACATGACCTCTCTTCTCCTGAATTCAATCCCCTTATTAATGAATCCCAGCATCCCACATTCCTTCTTAACTATCCTATCAACCTGTGCGGCGACTTTGAGGAATGCATGGATTTGGACCCCAAGGTCCCTTGGTTCATCCACACCCTTAAGTAACCGACCATGATGGATCTGATCCAATTTCTGAACATGCATTCCCTTCTGCTTTCCACTTTTAATCACCTGTTCTCTTTCTTCCTTTTCATCCTTTATGTTTTCCCAAAACAAGTTCCAATTTTGAAGTTAAAAAGAAAGGGCCATTGCTGGAGTAGCTGATATCAGAATTTCAGAGCGTATTCTCTGATTTGTCACTGGTTTAATTCTCAAACACTTCTTTTCCAGCAAGAAAGAATTGTTTTTATTGACAGCAATGCACACTGGTAAATTTAAAAAAAACACTGCTTATCAAATCTTTTAATTCTGTCCTGAGTGGTAAGAGACAAATTTTTGTTTTCCATCACATGTTTCAGGGTATGGTGCCACTAATTACGTCACAACAGATTTCTGTTTATAAATTTGGGACACATTCACTGAACCGGCCTGTTTCTTCTCCAGAACTCATAAAAAATGAGGGGAATAAACAGGAAAGTGCAGTCTGAGCGTAAGTGATGAAATAGGCAAGCTGGAAAATACAAGCGAGATGACTGTTTTGCGGATAAAAGCTATTTCATGTTCTTTAGTGTGCCATGTAGGCTTTACTGCACAAAGTATTTGACCAACAGCCACAAAGGCAAGGGTGAGTAATGTCTGATCATCTGCCTGTGCAGACAAGCAGCAGAAAGAAGTTCCGCAGAACCAAATCTCAGACACTGAGATGTTGAACAATGTTGCCTTGTGTAACCCTGTCAACATATGATCATATGTGAACAACGTGGGCCACCACAAGTTGAAACAGCTGCCAGACAACAGGAATATGTGCAATCCCACATGTTCCTGATGTTTCCGATTCAATCCAAGTTGAGCTTGCAATTTGACAAGGATAATTATCTCGTCAATGTAAGAAACCAGTTAGAGGTTAGAAAAGGGTGTCTCAACCAGGGTGAGTTGTATTA
This sequence comes from Narcine bancroftii, assembly GCF_036971445.1. Classification (NCBI taxonomy): domain Eukaryota; kingdom Metazoa; phylum Chordata; class Chondrichthyes; order Torpediniformes; family Narcinidae; genus Narcine; species Narcine bancroftii. Next base: position 71,508,756 of record NC_091478.1, read on the forward strand.
AAATAGTTTTTTTTTAAAATATCCACCTCTGTAGACAAATCAAAAAAGTGTCCCTTTAAACATGACTAAATGTTGCAGTCTCCACCAAGACCCAGTTATCAGCATGGGTTGCAATTTAACTCTGTTTTATGAACTCACTGTTAGTTTGATTCAAGTCAGATCAAATCATTAGCCAGGGACTACCAAACCAGAAGTGTTGACCTTCATGCTCCAAGTACAGTTTATCATGCATTTACTAGTCTGGTGAAATGGGCTGAACACAGAGGAGAAGAATCCTGGAACATGAGTCCACACCACTTCACCTATCAATACCACAATGGATGTGAGGTTAATTAATTTAAAAGAGCAAGAAATATTACACATCGAGTAGAATGAACTGTGTGAACTCATTTTTATATTTCAACATCAATGACAAGCATCTTCCTTTAGATCAATAGACCATCAAAATGTTCAGTTACCTGGCTATGCTGTTAAAAGGGGCGGCATTTTATTTTAAAGGAACAGATTCCGGCAATAGTTTAGCCCAAACCACAATTTTATAACTATTTAATCCAAATCATTACTTATTATCTGTAACTTATTAATACTTCCTTATTTCAAATCACAGTCAGTTGCAAATCAAGGAGTGTCCCATCCTTTATAGATTGGGAGCTATTTCTATGCAATATTTCTATAATTATACATCTACAGTATATATTGATATATCTATATCTGAATATCTATATCCATATCTCTCTCTCTCTCTCTCTCTCTCTCTCTCTATATATATATATATATATATATATTATATACAGTGTGTGTGTGTGTTTGTATCTCTGAGCGTGAGTGTCCGCCTGAATGTGAATTTAAAAGTCTCTGAGAGTTAGTACGTCTGAATGTGTGTGTGTGTGTGTGTGTGTGTGTGTGTGTGTGTGTTTGTGTGTGTGTGTGTGTGTGTGTGTGTGTGTGTGTGTGTGTGTGTGTGTGTGTGTGTGAAACACTTTTTTCTTCAATTCTATAACTGCAACTGTTTTTCTTTCGTTTGTCTGATCCTCCCAGAAAGATGCCCGAGATACTCCCTCTGTCCAGAGAAGTATCAGATGGCTGGTTATAACAGTAATCAGGGGAGACTGGTGAAGAGTTAAGAGGCCCCTTCAACAAAGATGCAACACCCTAAGTATCACATTTTCAACTCTTACCTTTCAGCACATTTTCCCCATTCCTTGTGACATTGGCATCAGGAAATGACCTGACCCATGCTGTTAGCAAATGGACAGTGTTCATTGATCTCATTTGCTCTGTCCATCTATGTAGGGAACACCTCACCTTTAATTTAAATCCTTATCCAATCAGACTGGTGAAATCTTCAATCACCATTACTTTGTTCTGGAGGAATTAATTTAAAAAAAAATTAAATTAAAAAAAATTAAATTAAAATTTTTAAATTCAAATTTAATTTTTAAATTTAAATTTTAAATGTCGGCATGCACCCTCCCTCCCATACCCCAACCGGGGTATTTGAAGGGTGGGAGGAAACAGGAGCACCGGAGGAAACCCATACAGACCCAGAGAGAACGTAAAATTCCCTAAAGACAGCACTGGATTTGAACCCAGGGTGCTGTCGCCGTGATAATGTTGCTGTAACTGCTGTACTATCCATGCAGCCCAACAATATTCTATTCTTTCAATAATGAAAATATTAAAAAGAAAATCACATACACTACCAGCTCTTGTCAGATGAACATTGTTTATCTTAGCAGATACTTGTGACTAATCTTACGCACATTTGTCTGATTTACAATGCTATACACAGATCATCTGGTTTACTTCACCCAACCCCAACCAACCAATTTTCCCCTGCAACCGCTGCAACCGTGTCTGCCTGTCCCGCATCGGACTTGTCAGCCACAAACGAGCTTGCAGCTGACGTGGACATTTACCCCCTCCATAAATCTTCGTCCGCGAAGCCAAGCCAAAGAAAAACATTACATGGTAACAATCATACAGAACTGATAAATTGAACAAATCTCTCAATATTTCTGTTTCTCAATCAGAAATTTAGGCTTGTTCATTTGCCTAGTCATTGGTCTTCCCTTGTTCTCACTGGTTTTCCCATGTAATAAAAACAATTCTTTCTCAGTCTGTGAAAGTTGAAGTCAGGTCAAGTCTATTATCTTTTGCACCAGTACAGCCCAATGGAACAGCGATCTCCAGTCCTTGGTGCAAAAACACGCAGACACACAACCAGACATGACACGCAAACAGACAATACATATGCAGGACAAGTATTCATATATAAAAATAAATAAATAAATAAAGCTTGCTTCATAAATATGAAGCTCGATTTAAGCTGAGCGGTTAGTTTGAAAGCCGTTAAAACAGGAACCAGCTTTACAATTGTATTGGGTGAGTAAAGTAAGCAGACTGATGTGCAGATGAACTGAGATTTGAAAAATGCATATATTGCATATATTGAGCATACTTGCTTGGTTACATTATCCTTTCCAAATTTGGAATCTCCTTGCAGGGATACAATATCTCACCCAAAATAACCAAAATGTAAATTTTTACATTTAAATTTATAAATTTGAATTTAATGTTTGAAATTTAAACACAGAGCAAGGTAACAGGCCCTTTTGGCCCACAATCACCCTATTTAACCTACAACTCCCATATATTTTTGTTCATTTTAAGTCTGCTGTGAGAGTTAACCAACTGTGCATCGTAAATGGAAGACTGGTGTCCCCCTGGCAGCCATTCATCAGTGATGGAAACCTTGACAAGTTCTTCCACTGAACCCACAGGCACCAAGGCCAATTTTACTTACCCCATCATCTATTTATGACAAGTCCCGCCACAAACCAAGAACCGACCTGACAGAATCCAATGTGTTTGCTCAGCTTTAAAAAAAAAGTTTATGCAAACTTCAAACAATTCCACCAGCAGGTCAATACTGAATCAATGGCACAACTTTCAAACAGGAGGGAGCAGCTGAAAGCACACGTCATATTTTGGAGACTTGAACACTAATGCTTTGATGCTCTGCTGACTGCTGCAGGTAACATCTTTTTGATGAGATATTAAATCAATGCCCTCTTGGATGGAAAATTAAACCTGCTTTATATTCTTACAATCTTCATTCTTCAATCAATATATAAAGCAAATGATTTCATTGCCATTTGAGAGCCTTTGCTGGGTCCAACCCAAGATCACGAAAGTTGATATGCACATGGTTTCTTGCTGGTCTTTGCCAATGGGATACATTGTCTTTTTCAATATTAGATCAAATGAAGCATTAGAGATGTCGTCATTAAGTGTATTTCAGACACAGGTAGACTGAATTTTGAATAATAGGGGAATTGAGAATTATGTAGAACAGATGGAGTGAGTGAGTTCATGGCCAGAGTAGCCATAACCTTATTGAATAGCAAAGCAGGCTCAATGGGCTAGATGTCCTAATCCTGCTTCTTCTGCTCAATAATTAGTTAATGATTATCATTTGGGCAGCCTGGTTGGCGTAGCAGTTAGCACAATGCCTTTACAGCGCTAGTGATCGGGACTTGGGTTCGAATCCTGCGCTGTCCATTCTCCCCATGTCTGCGTGGGTTTTTCCCGGAGGCTCCGGTTTCCTCCCACCATTCAAAACGCATTGGGCGTGTACGTTAATTGGGTGTAATTGGGCAGCACGGACTCATGGGCCGAAATGGCCTGTTACCGTGCTGGATGCCTAATTTTAAAATGATAAGAAAAATAATTTAAAGGGCAAAGTGACCCAAACCTCTGCATCAGTTGTATTTCCCAGATAAATTATCGACAATTGCAACATTAACGAATTGCATGGGACATAATGAGTAGATTCAGGAAACGATAGTTAAGAGCTACCCAATTCCATTTACAAGAGGGCCCCTCCCACAATGTCAGATTTACCTTCTCAGTTAAAAATTAAAACCCAAATACAATAATTAGATTTAGGGCTTCATCTGGTCTCACGGTCAAGTTCAAGTTCAAATTTATTGCCAGAGTACATACATGATATCACATACATCCCTGAGATTTCTTTACCTGCGGGCCAAACAGAATTTCTACTTATTGGTTGTGAAAAATGTTCTCAAGAAAACGATATGGATGGAAAAGGAATAAATGTAAACAAAGAACAAAATGTAAATAAACAATGAAAATACAGAAAAGATAATATTCAGTGACACAGCACCTAATAGCCTGAATACACCTGGGATTGTCTGATCTCAGAAGCTAAGCAGTACTTGGAGGGGAGACCGCCTAGGAACACCAGATGCTGTAGGTTTCTGTGAGGGACGCTGAACAAAGTGACAAAAGTTAAAAAATTTAATGTATGTTACATGCTAAATGTGGCATTACTTGATAACAATTGAACCTTTACCTTAAATATTGCTCAAAGTAAAAGTCCTTAAATTGAGTTTGTTGAGGAGTCTGATGGTAGAGGGGTAACAACTGTTCTTGAACCTGGAGGCACTTATACCTCTTCCCTGATGGACTTTGCACATTTTCCATGGCTTGGACTCTCAATGTGCATAGGGTTGCCATGTCCCTCAGAAAAATTGGAGCAATGCTGCTTTGATATTTTGAACCTTGTGGCATATAACTTTGACATAACTTCAGCATTTTTATGCCAGTGTTTTCGAGGATTGGCTCCCAGACTGGCATTGTCTTTGCAAAGTACATACCAGATGTCTCTGCATTGTAGTTAGTTCCATCAAACATTACTTGCTCACTGTTAATGCCTTTGCATTACTTGCTTGCAACTGAACACACACAGAGGCATCAAGGAACTGGGCTTGGTGGAATATGGCATGCATCAGAAGAATTTTGGAGGAGTTTGGTTTCAGTGACCAGTGAGGGAAGCAGTGCAAAATATTAAAATCTAAGCATAACAATGGGATGGACAAGGCCTTCAGTTGTATGCCTATTGAAAGAGGGGTGGAGTCAGTGATGCCAAAGAGATGGAGGTAGTCAGGTAATACATCTGTGCAACAAGTGACAAGAGAGCAGATGCCTGTTCTCTGAATCTCTCTTCATATATATAGGAAGTTAGCGCACAGAGAAGTGATAAAATACATTGCAGATTCCAGCAGCAAAAAATCCTTCCCAAATCCATGAACCACAAGAACCTGCAACATCCTGCAGGAAGTGACCATCACATGGCAACGACGAGGGTTGGGACGCTGCACTAAGGTCCATTGTTTAAAATTGTTCTTCCCTCTTGTCTAATGATAGCATTTTTGCCAGGAGGAATTCCTGCTCCTTTTCCTTGAAAATGAAAGCTATCAGCTTGAATAAAAACAATTCACGGGTATAAATAGCGAGCTCCTGTTGAAACCACTATTAATCCTGATGATACATGGGATTTGTCGAGGACTCATTAGAAACAGCAACACATATTATGCCACAATTTCATATTTGTTTTGAATTTTCTTCTGCAGAAGACATGATTGGACATGATGGGTCATTAGAAACAAGGAGTTATTTAATAACATGTAAAATGTCCCAAGGTGCTTCATAGAAGTTTAGTCAAACTAACCATTTATGTCAAGCCTCAATAAATGAATATTAGGACATAAAACCAAACACTTGCTCAAAATGGTCTCTTAGCAAGGGTTCAGGAGGATGAAAGAAAACTGTAGATGGTGAGGTTTGAGAGCTTAAAGACGAGGAGGTGAAGACAAGGCCACTGTCAGTGCAGTGAAGTCTTGAGGTAAGTAAAAGACATGAATTGAGTGGTGTAGATAACTTGGATGCCATCAGGCTGAAGGAGATCCCAGATGTTATATGTACAAAGGATCATGAAGACATTTGAAAACGAAGATGGGAATTTTAAAATTTGTTAGACAAATGTTTAGGAAGGGCTGAGAAGGATATCGACCAAATATGTAGGAAACCGGGAGTAGCCCAGAATGCTGACCTGGCCAACATGGCTTGAGTTGGACCAGGGGGGGCCTCATTTCATGCTGTGTGACTCTCTGTGTACAGATTAGAGGCCTAATTTCAAAGGCCTAAATAAGGAACCAAGTGAAGAAAGAAAGGAGGATAAATGTCATTCTCCAGTGACCACGTTCAAGTGTACAAGAAAAAGACAACAGAGTTATAACATTCAGTCTTTCCCACATACATGTCTGAACATTGAGGCCAAATCACCAGCCTAGAAAACGTCCACCATGCGACCACTTGCACTTTCAAATATTTCTTGCCTTTAACTGGCACATTGGAAAAATGGCCCAAACAAATTCTGTTTCTGTAGTAAATATTTACATTTTTTTAAGACATACAGCACAGTAACAGACCATTTCAGCCTATGAGTCTGGAGTCTGCGTCGCCCAATTTACCTACACCCCTGGTGTATTTTACACCCTATTAACCTATACCCCCGGTGGGAGGAAACCAGAGACCCTGGGGAAAACCCACGCAGACATGGGGAGAATGTCCAAACTCCTGATAGAAAGCGTGGGATTTGAACCCTGATCCTGACTGCTAAAGGCATTGCGCCAACCGTGCCACCCTTACTTCAGTCATAATTGTACAGGATTACCATCCTTTATTTTCTTTTAAATACTGCCCAATTAAAGTGCAGCAGACTGATGTCCATATAATTAAAGTGGCCAAAACAACTTTGCCATGGACATTTAATTGGGATGGTGTTTTTAAGTGCCCAGTGACAGGACAGGAGAAACCTGTTTTTCAATGAATTCCACCGTGGTGCACAAATTGCCTTCCGCATCCTTCAACTTTTATCAGGATCTATGACGCGTTTTAAGGCTCAATGATTTGTGCCTACCTCACAAACAACATTTTTTTTAAAAAAGAGCAAACCATTCTACTGGTAATACTTTCCACTAGCATAGATTATTTACTTTATTTTATTATTAACCTGATGCACAATCTTACCATGTGAACACTTTATGCATTGATGTCTTTGACTATTTAACATTATCATGGTTTATTAGTATTGGTGAAAAGCAGTTGGGCATTCTTATAAAACAAAACAGTAGTTAAAAATAATCATTTGTATACGGTAGGGACCTAGCACCAACATAAGGGTCCTACTGGCAATTTTATTTGCAGGATTTGTCCCTGGAGCACAGCATAAGTAGGCTAAGCAATTAAGAACTTCATGCTGATTGCCTGCAGCATGTTTTCCTATGCTATAAAGATAATAGCATGGACGACTGAGCCCTTTTTTTCCTGCATTCATATTAGTACTGTGCTGGATATCTAAAGCCTGTTTGCGCTTTATTAAAGTCACACTCAATTTTAAACATATAATGAAATTTGCTGCTCCTGCAGTGTCTCCTGTCACATCAAACAATCACAAATGTGCCTCAGTGATTTCCACCATCACCATCTCTAGAGCTGTTGCATATACAGTAAATTAAAATGGAAAGAAATGATCTTGTGGGGGTAAAAAAAATCTGCGTTGGGTGAAAACCATAACAGTTCCCCTATATTAACCAGCAGGTTGGGGTGTTCTCACTGGCAAATGGAGGACAAATCGAACGGAAGGTTTTAAGTGTTATGCTTATTCAAAATGTATCCTTTGATCAGCAAGTATTATGCACGCACAAAAACATTTTCAGCAAAGCTTCTCAATTTCACTGCATTTACATTGCAGTCACATCAGCTCAGAGAGTGAGTGATAATTGTAGCTGGCCAGTAAATTACAACAGCCTCCACATCAATTATAACCATCACGTCTCGCAATGAAGAAAATAAGATCTTGTGACAAATTTCATGAGCCTTGCTACGAAGAAGCTTTCTTAACATTCTACAGAGAGCAATCGTTTATCTGTGAGAAATGGGGCTGGTTGGGGTGGGGGGGGGGGGTTGGAGGCTGTGGGGGAGCAAGATGAAGAAAGCAACACATCTAATTAAATTCATTTAAATTAAAGTAAGGGGGGAATAATTTAATTTTCGGGAGAACAATGCAGAAATTGCAAGCATTTTAGTTGTTTTTTTTAAATGATGGGTTGATGTAATTTGACATTTTTCTCTGTACACTTTGGATTGTTATACAACAAATAACGGCAAAGATTCAAGATTCCTTTATTGTCACGTGCAATATTCTACAAAATTCCCTTCAGCCTGCCACAAGGCAGATAAAGAGCAGCCATTAGTGTCGCTTGGCATCCCTTACAGTAAGGGAGAAAGGGAAGCAAAGGAGAGCGCCGTCAGAGACACCGACTGTCCGTGGATTCATCTCCGGCGCTCCCGCAGCCGCAAAGACTCCTGCTGCCCGAGGGGCAAGCATTTAATCCACTGAGAGCAGGGAGGGTGCTTGATTGCAGCTTTTAATTCAGAAAATGTTGGGAATGCTCAGGATGGGCCAAATGGCACTCATGTTGCCTGAAAATATGATGAAAGATACAAGTTCATATGGGGATGTGGTGACTGGAAGAATCATGTCTAACACAGCCTGAAAATAAACTAACCATAAACACTATGGGACAAACAGTTACTGCTGTCTTTATAGAAAACATGTGCACGCTTGGGAGAGTCAAAGGCACTAAAGAGCAACAAGCTTATTCTACACCTTACAATGGCTGGAATACTGTGATTAAACACCCACCCACTCCCTTAGCACCAACCCACGAAAGGCTATGGGGAAAAGTTGGAAAACACACAAAGAGATGGTTTTCTATCCTGTTCAGGCAGAGTAGACGGCTCTGCGAGCTATGTTGTTCCAATGATATATTCCAGCATTATGAAGCACCTCCACAGCAACCTCATTCATAAGCAAATCTTTGTAACAAATGATATAGCCTGACCCTTAGTAATAGCAATGGTGTAGGGGTGAACTTCAGAACTGATACCAAACCAGAAGTCCTTACCGATCATACCAGATCAATGAGAGCCAATGTCTGGTGCACAAATACAGATTACACTCGATTAAGCTGTTTATGTGACTTACTCTGGCATGGCAGAATATTTATTTGACAAGCTTACCTTGGGTAAAGAAAGCAGAAGAAATCTTGTAATCTTGAATTGTTAATTCAGGGCAGACTTGATGGGCTGAATAGCCTATTTCTGTACTTATGTCCTATGGTCTTAATTAAAACATGTTCAGTTAAGTATTTTCTTTATTTCTTTGCATATATTTTTTGTAATTCAAATGATTTTATGAGATTTATTATTTACAAGCATTACTGAAATTTACAAATCTTCAATTATTGGACTTCTGATGTTGGTGAAATAGGCTGTTGTCAGCAATGAGTCGCCATTGACCATCAGGGAGGTGCTGGGAGTGGATCCTCAGACTGTGTTAGCCAGAGACCTGATGGTTGATTGTGGCACAACCAAGTCGACCATAAGACCGTAAGGTATAGGAGCAGAAGTAGGCCATTCAGCCCATTGAGTCTGCTCTGCCATTCCATCATGAACAAAGATGGAATAGGATTTTGGACAGAAAATTTGAGAAATCGCTTATTAAGGCAACATAGATGAAATCTGCAGGAATGAAAAATTGATGCTAAAGCACAACGAGAAATTCAGACGGGAAATTAAATGAATAAGGTCAGGAAATAAAAAGCAAGACATTAAGAAATGAAATAAAATGGCATGGAGAACCCAGAGATCTGGAACGCAGGGACTTGTATTATGGTGAACATATAAATTTAGGTTCTAAAACCTGCTGCGGAGTATAGTATGGATGGGCCCTGTCACCAGCAATGGATAAGGGCCCTTCCATTGGGCACTGTCACCAGCAATGGATAAAGGCCCTTCCATTGGGCACTGCCACCAGCATGGATAAGGGCCCTTCCATTGGGCCCTGGCACCAGCAATGGATAAGGGCCTTTCCACTGGGCCTTGCCACCAGCATGCCAATCTAAACTAATCCCCTTCTGCCTGCATGCAGTTCATATTCCTCTATTCTCTGGACCTTCCTTGAGAACAAGATGACGCCTTACCTGGTTTAACTGTTAAACAGGATATCAGCAAATGCTATGATTGTAGTGCAGAACACAAAAGTGCTGGAGAATCTCAGCAGGTCTATAAGAAGTAAAGAGTAACCACTTCGGGCTCGAGTATAAGCAAAAAGCAGGCATTCACCTGTATAATGGTGGGGGGAGGAAAGGAGAGGGAAAGCGGCAGGGGGGAGGAGTGCAGGATAACAGATAGGTGGGAGGGTAGAAGGCAAATAAAGTGATGGGTCAGGGGTAGTCGCTGAGTGAAGAGGAAAGGAAGGGGCTGGGGAGTTGTAGGAAAGGAAACAGAGGGCCAGGTAAAGAGAGAGACTCAGGGAAGGGGTTTAATGGAAACTAGAGAAGTCAATTCCATCTGGTTGGAGAATGCCCAGATGGAATATTAAGAGCTGTTCCTCCAGTTTGCACGTAGACTGTGCATGAGGGCCATGGACTGGCGTGTACCAGGTGCACTTCCACCTATGATTGGGTTACTTTCTGGCAAACCCATCATTAGTTGAAAAAATCGTAAGTCGAAAAAGAATACCGCACCTACCATTTTTTTAATAATTAAATTTTGATTATGTTTATGCCTCACTGAAAAAAACCATTAACGTACACAGCTGAAAGCACTCTAGGCACGAAGAATGAAAGCAATGAACTAAAATGAATTGCTGGATGGTGAGGAGGCTAAAACGAGCAGGTATCTTGAGTTTCGTCCCCAGAGTAAATGCTTTCCTCTTTTTCTTCTCCCCAGAAGCAGGAGGCACAGATGGGTATTTAGTAGACATGATGGGTTGTTTACAGTGAACTTATTCGCATAATCGCTACAGAGACTACGAGCGTAGTTGAGTCAGCATTCTGCGATACTCTCATGCGATGCCTGCCAACGCCCAGCATTGCGAGAGAGTAGCGTACTGCCTATCGCAAGTGCAGGAAAGGATTGGAATTTGAAATTGAAAGTACAATTTCAAACCATCATAACTTTGCAACATCGTAAGTAGGGGAGCACCTGTAGGTTTAGGAATGGTGTGTGGAATTAAAATGTTTGGGCACTGGGAGGTCCCCATTATTGCTGCGGAAAGAGTGAACATGCTCAATGAAACAATCTCCCAGACTCTCCGATGTAGAGAAGGCCACAATGGGAGCACCGGATGAAATAGATGGCCCCTGCATAGTCACAAGTGAAGTGTTACTTCACATGGAAGCACTGTTTGGGGCCCCAAATGGTGGTGAGGGAGGAGGGGTGGGTGCAAGTGCAGAATTTTCTGAGGTCACAGGGGTGCAATTGGTGGGAAAGGATGAATGGACGAGGGGTTCCTGCAAAAGGTGGAGAGGGGAGAAGATGGGAAGATGTTTCTGGTGGTGAGATCACATTGTAGGGGGAAGAAATTGTGGATATGGAGGCTGGTTGGATGGTCAGTGAGGACAAAAGGAATCAAGTTTCAGGGTGGAAAGGGGTGGGGGAATTAGAGGAAATACAGCTACGGGCTGAGTTGATAGTGGTGGACGTGAAGCCACATTTTTTTAAAAGAAGGAGGACATCTCAGATGTTCTGGAAAGAAAGACCCCACCCTGGGAGTAGATGTGACAAAATGGAAGAATTGTGAGAAAGGAATAGACTCCTTACAGGAGAGGGGGTGTGAAGAGGCGTAGTTGAGGTAGCTTTGGAAGTTGGTGGGTTTGTCCAAAATCTCTGTAGAGAGCTATTAGCCTGAGATATAGACAGAGAAACTGAGAAAGGGGAGATTGTTGCCAGTGATGGACCAAGTAAATTTGAGGTAGGGGTGAAGTTAGTGGCAAAATGGATAAAGTTGACAAACTCATCATCGGTGCATGAAGCAGCACCAAATGAGTCGTTGATGCCTGTAGTATGGATTGCTCCACGTAATCAACAAAATGGCAGGCATACTTGGGACCCATACTGGTACCCAAGACTTTCTCTTTGACATGGAGAAAGTGGGATGTGCCAAAGGAAGAGTTGTAGAGAGTGAAAACAATTTCTGCCAGAGATAGTGGTGGTGAAGGGGGACTGATTACGTCTGTTGTTGAGAAAGAAATGAATGGCTTTGAGACCTTCAGTATAGTGGATTGAGGTGTAGAGGGACTGGGCACCCACGATGAAAATAGGGCAGTTGAGCCCAGAGAACTGGAGGCTGTTGAAGTGATGGAGGGCCGTGTGAGGTATTGTGGATGAAGGTAAGATGGAACTGGATAGGGGGCAACAAAATGGAGTGGGGGCAGGAGCTTGCGGAAAACAATGGGTCCTCCAAGACAATTTGGTTTGTGGACCTTAGGTAGGAGGTAGAACCGGGGTTAGGGGACAATGAGGCTGTGCGAGGGAGATGACTGGAAGTATTGAGGTCAGAGATGATGCGTGAGATGGTAGCTTGATGTTTCTTGGTGGGGGTCCTGTTCAAGGGGCAATTAAGAGAAGGCATCTGAGAGCTGTCATCTGGCCTTGGCAAGGTAAAGGTCAGTTAACTAGTACAACTAGTTTAATTGTACTGTTTCTCTTTACCACATAAACTGCACTTTTGGTTTATTTTGACATCATGCTTGCATTCTTGTATTACCTGCTACATAGAGGTGACAATAAACCCTTCAATTCAGATAGGCCTGCAGAAAACCAGGAAACATGGCATAGCATCACAGAACTGTTCCCAGCCCAGCTGTAGATGGTTTGGGGGTGGGAGTGGATAACGAGCGGAGGCAATGAGGAGGCAGGATTCAGGTGAGGAGAAGTTTAGAAAGTTGAAAAGTACAGATAAAACAATGGTCCATTTAGAAAAATGGACAGTAGTAACCAAAATACATGGGGAAGGATAGAGCATGCAAATCGACCCGGGTAAAATGATGAAATTGAAGCTTCATTTACCAAATCATTGCCTCACCCATAACTTGAAAGATGAAGGTGTAGCGGCCCATGCGCGGAGATGCGATCCGGCCCACAAAATGGCCGACAAACGCGGTGACTATGTGGACCTGGGGGTGACACCAGCTATCGTCTCAGGTGACCTCTGCGCAGCAACAACGCGGGGCCCTGATGTCAGCGCCAAGGGCCCATACAAGAGGTGCAAGAGCAATAAATCAGTCCGATTTCAACTCCTCATGTGTCTTCCTTCAATACTCATCATAGTGTGTTACGCTACAAAAGCATATATAGGAATCAATGAATTAAACCCAATGGATATTTGTGCAGAAGCTCCAAAGAAACCAAACCAGGGAGTTAAATATTCTAGGATATGGCAAATCTTGGAAGAGATGGGAAATAGAAAAAGGAGGATGTACAGTCTGATAACAAAGGGTGGGATATGGACAGGAGAGAAAAGGGACATTAACTTGGAAATTCAAGAAATTAGAGATGCATGTCTCAAGAGTTTTGCAATAATCATACAGGACTTTAATCTACAGGCAGGCTGAACAAACCAAAATGATGGTAATAGTACAGAGAATTGGTTCATGAAGTTCAAAGGGGATGCTTTCCTGGATCAATATATGAGGAACCAATGAGGAAATGGGGTATTGTGTACTGGCAAGGAAATAGTAACCTGGTCACGAATGTGCCTTTTGGAGAGAAGATCATAATATCTAATTTTTTGTGAAAATTAAAAATTATTTCATTCTGAAACAAGGATCTCAACAAAGGAAACTGTGGAGGCTTGATACACATTGCAGTAAACAACCAATGGTTAATAATTGACTAATTAATGCATGTTTGCAACAAATAAACATCCCTGAGGCACAAATTGCAAAAAAAGGAAAGGTGGTCCAAGCAGGCCTAACAGGAGAAGTATTAGATGAAAGAAAAAAAAATAATGTTGGCAAAAAGAGCAGGGAGCATGAGGATTGAGAACATTTTAGAATTTGACATGGAAGATGAAAGTGAAATTGTGAATCAATCCAGCGAAACATTCAAAATAGGCTCTAAAGGCTTCTACAATTATGTGAAAGGGAAAAAGTAAAAATGAGGATTTCTTATCAGGAAATCAAGAAAATGCAGATAAACAAAAATTTTGAATCATTCAGCACGCCTAAAAAAAAATAATTGGATTGGGCAGAGTCAGAGAGGAAATCATGTTTGACAAATCTGTTGTGGAGCCTTTTGAGATGTTGAGAAGGACTGTGCGGGGGGTTGGGGAGGGGGAAACATCAGTGGTTGTGGTACACTTTAATTTTCAGACACTTATTTATGATATGCCACACGAGAGGTTATCAGATAAATTGAGAGGGAATAATATAAGGGCAGGGGATAAGGATTTGCAAAGGAATCTCTCCCCATAGACACTACCTGAACTGTTGTTTATTGTTTTGTGTTTCTGGTATCTAAAATATCACATTGCACCGCAAGCCACTGTGGCAAACTCTGTGTAAGGATGTGACCCTGATGTTGTACCTGACCTCTGTGAGATGCATCAGACCGATTACATTGACTATATTGGAGAATTAGAAGAGCATTCCAAGATGATTCAGGCAGTTAGAGACAGTATTTCCTGGAGAAATGGCCAGTATATTCTAATGAAAAGGTTGCCAGTTTTCAAGTGTCTGGGAAATCTCTATAGGCAAAAAGGGCAACGCAGTTAGCGTAGCAATGAGTTCCATTGACCCGGGCTCGAATCCCCCACTGTCTGTAAGGAGTTTGCACATTCTTCCCACGGCTGCATGCGTTTCCTCTGTGTGCTCCAGTTTCCTCCCACCCTCCAAAACCCTACTGCATTTATGGGTTAATTGGGTGGCCCAGAATCAGCTTCTACCATGTAGTAAATAACATTTCTTAAAATTGAATGGAGACAAGGAAAAAATTTAAATATAAGGTGGGGGCAAAAACTGCAGAAGTGCAATGTTTTGTTCAGTGATCAGTGCTCCAGAATGTGGAACACGTTACCAAAAGGATTGTGGTTCAGAAATCCATGGCAGGTTCTTAAAGCAATTAATTTCTGTTGGGAACAGGAACACAGGGCTATTAGCTTTAGGATCGTATTAAGGAAACATGGAAAAATTGAATTAGGCAGTAATTTTGATTTAAGCAATCTTTAATTAACAGCTGTAGACTGTATGTTCCTAATAAAAACTGGCACCAAATAAAATGTCACTTTATGAGAAGCGTTGCATAAAAACACACTGCAGGTCAGTTACGGCTGGCATACAACAAAAAAAGAAAAATACAAAACAATCAGACTATGCCTTGAGTTTCTAGTTAATAGGAAATAGGGCAGATTATGTATTTAACTAGAAAAGGTCAGCTACCCAAGGCAGAATGTGGATATTTTAAACTTTTTAATCTAACCTACAGAAAGCAATCCAGAGAAGATCAGTGAGAGGCGCAGTGTTGGAACAAGACCAGCAGCGCACATTTATTCAGATCTGCTGACAGCAGAGAAATGAATCATTTTGTTGCTGCTTTGGACAGAGTCCTGCTTACTTGTTTTCCTTATTTTTAGCGTGCGCTGCCTTGAAAGCTGCACAGGTCAAGGACTTGATTAAAATTCATTTTCCAAAAAGCTTTAATCAGGAAGCAGCAGAGACAGGCAAAAGTAAAAGGGACCTGCTTTAAACTTTTAACTGATGTGTAATGGTCGAGTCAGCTGATGATCACATCCAACCTACGGTTTGACATTATCTCTGTGAACAGTGTCAAGATCAACAAAGCGCTAATTAGTACATTAAGCAGCACCCAAAAGGACAGTTTTTGTTGCAACTTCTCCCTGAATAGATTTACTCTAATCTCAAAAATATAACAATTTATAGTAATTTAAGTTTTAAAAATTTTATTCAATTCCACTGGCAAGGCAAACATCACATATCCTCCAAGAGATCCATTGCAATTGGAAATTCCCTGCTTCCAGACATTTTATTTCATAGAATATTGAAGCATATTTAAAATAAGTAATCAACTGATAGCTGGGAAGAAACTCTCTCAAGCAGTACACCGATATTATTGGAAGTAAAGCACGAAAGTCTGCAGACACTGTGGTTGAAGTGAAAACATAGTGCTGGAGAAACTAAGCAGGTCAAACAGTGTCCTTTATAAGTCTGAAACATTGGATATGTATCATTATCTTTGCTCTACAAAGAACGCTGTTTGACCTTGTGAGTATTACCGATATTATTGGAACTTTTACCGGACAACTGGTAGAATTTATCCCGCTGGCAACCCGATTCTCACCTGACCACAGATATTCTCTTCTGCATTGCAACTTAAACTACCACTTTATTTAAATTTCTCATTTCTGTGAAAGGATCCTCAATTTGCAATCCTACTCTCGTCGTTTTTCTTTCCATAGATGCTGGCCGACTTCCTGAATGCTTCTAGCATTTTCTGTCTTTACGATAAAAGTTATCAAAGGCATATAATGTTACCAACCGTAGTTAGAAGCTAATCATCAATCACTTTAAACAACCTTAACTTTGTGTCCCTGCAATGATAAGTTACTTCCAGAATGAATGGCCAGATGCACATGCTTAACTCCGTTCATTAATGCACATATCTACAAACTACAATCGTTCCTCAGACTTCGCATACCAATTAGAATTTTCAAGTACATAATTTACTCAAGGTTTAGAAGTTGGTTGTAAATGGCACAAACTTCACTTGTGGTTTATGATGTCATCTGAACCCTTCGTTTACATTACAGACTCATAATCACTCCCAGATACCAACTATTCTTTGTTTAATTTGAGTGTTAATGGTAATATTTGTAATCTAAACCAGAAGCTGTGCGGAAAAAACAATGTGTCAGATTGCAGCAAATGTTCACTCACTTGCCAGCAGTGACTTACAATGAGTCAAGCAAGTGGAAAAGGAACAATCAATGCCAGCAAGGTGGCAATAATTTTCCATTATTTACAGAGGACATTAAAAATGTAAAGATTTTTAAAACGAAGACATCATGTGACAGGAAGTGGATAAACTGCCCACTGCTCAATATAAACACAGTAAACAAAGAAATCCCATTGTGGAAGCTCTCCCTTTGTTTCACAGTTAAAGCACTGGAGAAGATGGAGCGTTGTCCAGCAAGGACAAGCTGCACTATTACATTATAGTGTAGATCAGTCATTATTAACAGCAGCCCGACACCCCCAACCTACACTCCTCCTCCCCCAATCTGGAGTTGCAGCCCATTTAAGTAAAAACCTGTTTTCTTTTCACCTCGCGTCGTATAACTATTAACATTTTTTTAATGTAGTCAGTTGGAGAGAAGGACAGAAGACACCAAAACTTGACCGCTTCACAGGAAAGTTTTGAGCTTTGAACAGAGTTCTTGGGGGGGGGGGGGGAGCATAGCTGGAAATAAAAGGTTGAGAATGGCTGCTCCAGATTAATGACTGGGTAACATGACATGAGAGCTGAACTTAAAAGTGTAGTTTAAATATATTGCACAGGTGTTTAACAATGTTCACTTGCACGTTTTCAGGCATTGCACACTGTTCCATCACTGCAAATTTAAATTTAGACAATTCCTTTTTGAAGTGAGACACACAGCACGGTAACAGGGCCTTTTGGCCCATGAGTCTGCGCCACCCAACTGACCTACAGCCCCCTGTGTGTTTTTGAACGGTGGAAGGAAACCGGAGCCCCTGGGGGAAACCCAGGCAGACACGAGGAGAGTGCACAAACTCCTCATAGACCGTGCGGGATTCGACCATGGTACTGATCACTGGCGCTGTAACAGAGCTGCGGTAAATGCTATGCTAACCGTTCCGCCCTGACACTGATCGTGTAACCCTCTGCTAACTGGACCAGAAGTAAACTTTGCGATCGGCTACGATTTGTGCCTTGCTGGCCTCTGGAAGAGATTATGATCTGCCACCACTTGTGTCTTGCTCATTGCTGCCTGTGGAACAGATGCAAAACCAACTGTTGTGGGCCAATGACACGTCAGGATCAACACTGATGATTTAAAAACGCACCTACTTGCTGTCCAAACTACTTTTCAAATTATCAATTTTTAGCATTGATCTGTTTTGATAAAAAGCTCTGAGATGAATCTCGAAACTACTGAAAATACAATGGTTTGTCGGTATCTTGGAAAGACACATGTAGAGTTCAGACTGCAAAGATCAAAAGCCTAACTTGTTCTTTTCCCTCCAGGTGACAACTCTCAAACAATTTCACTTTTGTTGGTGCTCTTTAATTTTGATTTAAACCTTTGCAACAGGTGGCATTTGTCAAAATATTTGCCGGGGCCCAAACCTCGGTCTTATGCCTCACCTTAAATGGGTCTTGGGAAAGTCAGTCCCGGTTGCTATCTTTCGTGCTTTTCATTAAGGCGATGGAACCCTTTAATTTTTAAGACCTGTGATCAAAATGTCAGGCACCACAACCAGTATAAATATGCAAACATTAAACATCTATCCAATAATGATGCAACAAGAATAACAATGCTCTTTTAACAGCCAAAAAGCCACTGAAGTAGTACAGATGCCGAAAGACTCATTCATCCAGGTGGAAGATGTGCAATTGTTTGTTAAGCAGTGACCCAGACTATTTCAGGAAATAATTTAGCCCACCTGCCTCCAATTAGGGCGGCACGGCTGGCGTAGCGGTTAGCACAAAGACTTTACAGCGCCAGCGATTGGAACTGGGGTTCGAATCCCACGCTGTCTGTAAGGGGTTTGTACGTTCTCCCCGTGTCTGCGTGGGTTTTCCCTGGGAGATCCGATCTCCTCCCACCATTCGAAACATACTGGGGGTGTAGGTTAATTAGGTGTAAATTAGGTGGCATGGACTTGTGGGCTGAAATGGCCTGTTACCGTGCTGGATGTCCAAATTTTGATTTTTTTAAAAATTATATTTTAATTTTAAAAATATAGTGGAGAACCAGCACTGGTCTTTAAAGTTGGCGAAGGATCACAATTACAAGCAATCACAAAAGCACATTTCCCGTCCTTGCATCAAAGCTGTCCTTGGTATCCTGATACAACTGGAGCGGTGGAGCAGTGTTAGCCCCGAGAAATCCCAAAGGATGTGTTGGTCGTGGTCGATGTCTCATGGCGCATGGCGTTCGGATTGTCTGAGGTTGGGTGGGGGTGGGGGGGCTTTGAGGTGAATTGTTGCTCTGCCACCTTAAGAAAGGTGAGAGAGCAACCTTAAGGGTAGCTTCCCCTTTGAAGCTGGCATCTCTTTTGAGAACATATCGGTTCTTGAGTACAGTTTTTTTTTGAATGACCGATAAGTAGAAATTCTGCCTGGCCTGCAGGAAAAAAGAATCTCAGGGTTGTATGTGATGTCTGACAATAAATCTGAACATTGAACTTTTACACCAGAGTGGTTGTTTAAATTTCCTACCAGTACAGTGGTTTTATTCCCTGTATTAGGGGTTTTCTTTCTTATTTATTTTTGTATAAGTTCAGAGAGAGTTGTATTCCACTTGATGTCCCTGTTTAACATGATGGTCTTCTTTCATCACTTCTGAGTGTTGAGGGTCATGTGGATCCTTGATGGTTTCTTCCGCTCTCCAAGAGCAGTGTCCGTGTAGTTTTCCCGCTGGTGGGAGAATTTTGCCTGTGATATACTGGGCTGTGTCTGTTCAGAGGTATGGGTGCCCCCATACCAGGCTGTGATACAGCCTTTGAAACAAAACTTAGTTTACTCCTGCGCACCTACTGACTCTCCAGCTCAATCAATGACAGCTAGACAATGTCACCCTTCCATACTGCAGGTAGATGCAGAGTAATGGACTCATTAAATAATGTAACCATAGGTATTTTATACCTGCTTAAAATGATTAGATTTTGTTAATTCATTCCTAAACCTATCAAAGAATTATCATGAATGCAATGTAAATGATGACATTCTTATGTCACGAACCCAATGATCATATTTATAATCATGAAAAGTTTTATAAAATAATTGAATTTTAGCATTAAAAGTTGTTGCATTGGAAGAAATGAAACATGATCTGATGGAAGACCTCATATTAATCACTTCCTTTTTTGTATTGTTGTCCTTTGTCTTCATACAAACATCTTCTTCTTTCCTCTTCAATATCTAATTTTAAAAGCTCAATTGGCTTTTTGACTCAAAGGCTTTGATCAAAATGGAACACTGGTTTTGCTTCAGTTAAACATTTCAAACAGTAATATCATTTGATGGCATATAAGACCCACTTTTCTTTCCCCCCCAAAATGGCTCAAAAATATCCCCCCAGGACTTGTATGCGAATTTGAAATGAGGGTGAGTAACGCCGACCGTGATCATCGTCGCTGTATGCCTCATTAGCATCATCACTGTCTATCGTTGGGGGCCGGTAGTGGGCTGTCGGAGGGGGGGGGGAGCGGGGCAGTGGGATCAGTGTAGGTGCTGGTGGTGGGTTTTAGGGAGACTATCCTGGTGGCCTGCTGTTGGTCCCCGCATCGGTCCCATTGCTCCGCTCTTCCTGACAGCCCGCCATCAGTTCTAACACTGATCCCACCACCCCACTGCAACCTGACAGCCTGCCACTAATCCCCACATTGATCCCACGGTCCCGCTCCCCCCCACCCCCGACAGCCTGCCACCAGTCCCCACATTGATCCCACTGTCTTGCTCCCCCCCCCGACAGCCCACCACCAGTTCCCACACTGATCCCATTGCCCTGCTCCCCCGACACCCACTCCCAGTCCCCACATTGATCCCATTGCCCTGCTCCCAACAGCCTGCCACCAGTCCCCCACACTGATTCCACTGACTTGCTTCCCCCCTCCAGCCTGGGAGCGAGCAGGGCAGCAGGACCAGCGCGGGGACTGACAGCATCAGTTTGTTTTTATAAACTGTTTTCTGCTGTAACTAAGCTGCTTTTGCTTTCTCTTGTAAATTACAGCAGTATTATTAGGAAAATGATTTTTGCTGTTGTCCACATTGTATGTTTTGTCCAAGTTTTTTTCTGCTATACTATAGTTACATATTTCAAGTGCTTACCTGTAAATGTACTAAAAAAATTCTGCTGAATATCCCTGCTGAAATGAAGATATGTCCAAGGGTCTTATATGCCATTAAATATGGTAATTTTTAAAAAATAAAGTATTTTAACAAAAGTTGAATCTTATCAGTATCTGCACTCTGTACATTCTCCTCATGTCTGCCTGAGTTTCCCCTGGGGGCTCCGGTTTCCTCCAATCATTCAAAATGTACCGGGGGGGGGTCCAGGCTAATGGGGTGTAAATTGGGCGACATGGACTCGTGGGCCGTTATGGCCTGCTACTGGCTGTATGTCTAAATGAATTAAATGAAGGGAAGTTTAGTTACTGATTAACAAGAATCAGTAGCTAAAATTGGTGTTTCTAATCTGGTTGGGGAATTTGTAGTACCTCAACTAAAATTACAGAATGCATATTTTAAAGTAAATACTGAAGAATCTTCATGATCTTTTCAAACCTGATAAAAACATAAATTAAATCTCAGTGGTTTCTATTTAGAGTACTGAATTTCAGATTGGACAGTGAGGATTTCCAGTTTATTGGAACTAAAACATATCTACATTTCAATAGAGAAGGTGATGGTGGATAACTCCTGAGGCTTGACCAAGTGTATCCTCCGACATTGGGGGAAACCATGGAAGAAATTGATGGGGACATGGCAGAGACAACTGCATCATCATTAACTTTGGGTGAGGTTCTCAAAGACTGCACAGTGGTGACTATTTTGCCTTTATTTAAGGACAGCCTGGGGAACTATGGAACAATAAGGCCAACATCGGAGATGGGAAAGTTACTGGAGGTTATTCTGAGAATAATTTGGAAAAGTGGGTGGGGGGGGGGGATCTGATTCGGGATAGTCAACATGACATATTGCTAGGGAAATCATGACATTGACTGAGTTTTTTGATGAGATGATTTAAAAGAGCAAAGTAGTAGATATCTACAAGGTCTATCACAAGGCCCACATGAAAGGCTGCTCTGGAAAGTTAAAATCACATGGAATACAGAGTGGGCTAGCCAGCTGACTTGGTGAAAAGGTAGTGACAGGTTGTTTTACAGATTGGAGGTCTATTGCCAATGGTGGGCCATGGGGATTGGGGCTGAATTCATTGTTGTTTGTCATCTAAATTAACAATTTGGATGGGGATGTCACTGGCATAGATAACATCTTTGTAGATATAAATTAATGGTAGAGTGGACAATGAAAAAGATTATTTGGGATTACAACAGGAAATGAATGAACTGGGAAAGAGGGCCCAGGAGACTGTTGTAGAACAGAGAGACTGATGGGTGCAAAAATGTAGTTCCCTGAAAGCAGTGACACAGGTAGACAGGAAGGGGAAAAAAGGATGCCTGCCTTCATAAGTCATGGTACTGATGACCAAAGTTTACTCATCAAGTTGCAACTATGCAAGACATTGGTAAGACCACTTTTGGGGCACTGTGTGCAGTCCTGGTTGCTTAGCTGTCGGAAGAGTGTCATTGCTACATGGAACACTGTGGCACAGGAACAGACACTTTGGCCCATGGGTCTGTGTTGAACAAGATGTCGAAAGCAGACTGAAACTCTGCTACTTGCACTTAACAGATGTCCTTCCACTCCTACATATTCATGTCTCTATCTAGAAGCTTCTCAAATGCTACTGTTATATCCTCTTTCACAATTTCTCTTGTAAAAAAATTGTACCTGGATATCTCCCTTAAATCTACTCCCCCTTACCTCAAACACATGTCCTATGGTATGTAAGGCTTTTACTGTGGAGAAAAGATTCTGACAGTGCACCGTAACAACCCTTCTCATGATTTTATAAACTTCTGTCAGGCTGGAGTTAGACGGAGAGACTGGAGAGGCTGGGGTTTTTTTCTCCGCTGGATCATAGAAAACTGCTGGGTGACCTTGGAGTGGTAAATAAAATCACTGGGTGTATAAATAAGGTGAACGCTTATTGCCTTTTCTCCAGGGAAAGGGAATCTAAAATGAGAGGGCATAGATTTAAAGCAAGAGTGGAAAGATTTAAAGAGGAACTGAGGGGCAATATTTTCTCATAGAGGTTGGAGATTGGTGGAACGAGCTGCCAGAGGAAGTGGTAGAGATGAGTACCATTCAGATGGTTAGGAAAGAATTATAGGGATATGGGCCAACTTCAGGCAAATGGGACGATCTCATTGCTTGGACACGTTAGGCTGAATGGTCAATTTTCATGCTGCAGAACTCCATGAACCTAAAATCTAAAGTGAATTAAAATTATATAAAAGGCATAGAAAAAGAAGCATTCAACCCCATGGGCCTGCAATGCCACTTGCTGGATTAAATCCACTTCTGTACATTTCCTTAATGCCAAAACATCTCTCTGAAATATACTGAAAGATGGAGGCTTCCCCAGCCCTGAGTGGGAAAGGCCAGAGATTCATTATATTTGGATAGAAAAGGTATATTTCTCATTACAATCTTGAAAGGTCTGATTTTGTTCACTAAAATTCTGTGGGGTAGCTCATCAGCCTTAGGTACAAACATAGCTCGTCCACATTTTTCATCCTTATTTATTCTGCCATGCTCAATCAAATTCCAGCAGTCACCAAATACAATTTCCTTTTCAAAAATCTATCCAATCCACATAGAACTACAGAGCATTACAGTATAGAAAACAGGATCCACTGGCCCTTCCAGTCTGTAGTGAATTATTATTCTGCCTAGTCCCACTGATCTATACCCCTCCCACCCATTGCCTAGTCCCACTGATCTATACCCCTCCCACCCACATACCTATCCAAATTTTCCGCTGGCAGGTTGTTCCATACTCTCAACACTCCATGAGAAGAAGTTCCCCTGAATGTTACCCCTAAACCTTTCCCCTTTCGCCCGTAACAGATGTCCTCTAGTTTGTATCTCACCTAACCACAATGGAAAAAGCCTATTTCCAATACTCTGTTCACACCTCTCGGAATTTTGTCTACCTCTGTCAAATCTTCCCTCATTCTTCTACACTCCAGGAAATAAAGTCCTAACCTGTTTAACCGTTCCCTGTAACTCAGTTCCTGAAGTCTCTGCTACATTTGAGTAAATCTTCTCTGCATTCTTTCAATTTTAGTGATATTTTTCCTGTAGTTAGATGACTAAAACTGCACACAATACTCCAAATTTGGCCTCGCCAATGCCTTATACAACTTTACCATAACATTCCAACTCCTATGCTCAATCCTTTGATTTAAGAAAGCCATTATGCCAAAAAAAAACCTCTCATTATATTCCTATCTAACTGTGATGCTATTTTCAGGGAATTATGTTTCTGCATTCCCAGATCCCTCTGTTCAACTGCACTCCTCAGAGCCCTACCATTTACCATGTCTACGCTATCTTGGTTTGTCCTTGATAAATGCAACACCTCACACTTGTCTGCCTTAAACTCCATCTGCCATTTTTCAGCCCATTTTTCCAGCTGGTCCAGATCCCTCTGCAAACTTTGAAAGCCTTCCTCACTGTCCATAATGCCGCAAATCTTTGTGTCATAAACAAACGTGCTGATCCAATTTATCACATCATCATCCAAAACATTGATAAAGATGACAAACAATGGTCCCAGCACTGATCCCTGAGGCACACCACTAGCCATTGGCCTCCAGTTTGATTTTTAGCGACAGAATTCGTCGCTACCTACAAATGTAGAACAGAACTCTACCTTTTCCTTTGATTTACTTATTATCGAATATTGGTACTGATCAGGAATGCTGAATCACTGAAACAATAGATAAGACTTGTGACCTGATCTCATTTCATGCATGCACACATTGAGGGTGAACAGCAACAATACTTTTGGAAATAATTCTGCTCATTTTCATTACCCTTATATTAAGCATTACCTATGAAAATAAGGATTCAAGGACTCACTGGTTGACAGAAAGATATTTTGATTTAAAAAAGCCTCCCCACCCCCGCTCTGGAGTGTTGTGTCAATATGTGGTTCTATGCTCAGGTGCTTCACTCAAAATACAAGCTTCTGACAAGACTCTAAAGCAGTTTTCAATAACAGGAGGTTGATAAGAGAACAAGTTCCCGTCAAGCTTCTGAGTCTAATTCAACTGACACTGATGAGAATCAATGCTCCTTCAAACGCATTACTTGGCAGAAACAGGACTTCATCCCAAAACCCAGCCAGTGAAAATTATGCCCTTCAAACATTAGTGAGAGGTGAAAATAAAGAGAGACCAAATTCAGTTTATTCTCTTTCATAGAGCAAATGGATTCTGTGCACTTTATACATTAATCAATCAATAACACAGACAGTGCAATCAGAAACAAGGCAAAGTTATGAATGACCTTTTAAACAAAAGGACGCTCTAATGCTCATAAGACTGTTCATGGATTGGCAACTTTCTGGTTTTTATTCCCATGATTAACTCTCAGAGGCATGCAGACCTTGTTACTGTAGTAAATAATGTGATATCTAGCAGTTATTTGTGCTTTT
Organism: Narcine bancroftii; assembly: GCF_036971445.1. Classification (NCBI taxonomy): domain Eukaryota; kingdom Metazoa; phylum Chordata; class Chondrichthyes; order Torpediniformes; family Narcinidae; genus Narcine; species Narcine bancroftii. The sequence continues at coordinate 71,534,026 of NC_091478.1, forward strand.
GGAAACCATCAATACTAAGCATTTCTTGCTCATATTCTGATTCCTCTTTAATTATTAAAGGCTTAGAAAACCAGTTAAAACGAGTACATTGTGATCACTTCGAGAATGATTCCAGGGAAACACTGCTTCAAAACTCAAATGGCCTTTGCACCATTTTACTGACTTCATGACATGGGCTGCACTGACATTTAACCTCTATCCCCGCAGTGGGAAGATGAGTAAATCAGAATAAGAACTCTGCATAGACCTTACACTCCATTAAATGTGGGTCAGCCAGATTTACTGCGCTCCCAGCCTGATGTCGTCCGGCTCACCGTTGGACAGCACCACTGTTGAAACAGCAATCTGTGGTAACTGCCTTAAGCTCCCATCTGACTTGTTATCTAATTCATAATCAATCCAGGGAACATCATGGTTTCAACTCTGCCCTAGTCTGAAACTGGTAAAACATCACTCTTGGGACTGGCAAAATCTATCACGACAGGTGCCCTCCAGTGGGAAAGGTTATGCCAACATTTGGCAATTTCAGGACACTGAAGATCCCCATGTTATTGACTTCAGCACCAAATGACCATTCTCCACAAAACTGTACCTTTTGCTAATTTACATGAAGAATTTGCTGTGTTTATGGAGAGATGATTATTATACTGTAGAACATAAGGGCATACCCGAGAAAGTAAATCAATATGAGAAGCTAATATAGTATATAGCATAAAAAAATCATTTAACTGCAGAGATATCATTAGGTAAGTGAATAATATAATTAAAACAGTATAGAATATAGTGCAAAAAGCTTTTCAATAGATCTGAGTTTTCTTAAAAGCCCTTCAGCAAAGAGATAGAGCATGGTGTAAATATATGATCCTGCATGATTGACATATATCACGGTCATGTGAAAGTGGGGCACATTAATGAGTTTCCAAGCGTATGAAGAAAGATGGGTGGACATCTGCTAAAAGTCATAATTTTCAGTGGGATTCATGCCTGGGTACGCAAATGTACAGCAACATAAGGAAAACGGATAGAAAATGGCCCAAATGGCAAGGTAAATTCAGTTATTCTTGGCCTGGGATTCCCCTGTACAGGATCAATGCTTGCAGATGGGCTAGGCACACAGCATTTCATCACTCCTAGTTTTGGCTGTGTGCAGCAGGGCTTTACACTTGGTTTAGAGCTTTGCAGAATTTACTCAATGCTGTCCTTTTACAGTTCATGGATACTTAACAGAAAGTGAATCTGCCGCTAATCAAATTTTAAAAAAATACTGTGCTCTGGACGAGGTACTGTATTTTGAACTCGAGCAACATAAAGACAACAGTATAAACAAGTGGAATGAAGTATTCATTGGAACATGATTGGGAAGATTATCCAATTGCTAGTACAAGAAGAACATTCAAATTTGAGCTCTCACTCTGAACATTTACAGGAATCCAAGAGGGGCTGGATTGAAAACACCTCACCTGCGCATTAATGGATTGTTGTTTTAAGGGAGAATCAAGGCCTGAGTGGAGCAGAATGCCACTGTCTTTAGTATCCAAGCTGGGAGCTCTTGATACCTACATTAGATATTGATAAAGAAAATGCTTCCCTCACTTTGAAGAACAAAAGAAATCTTGTGGTGACATCAAAACCTTCGTTTAATGATTCCCAACAAACTGATTTCAGCTTTTGAATGGGCATCGAATAAAGTTGCATTTATAGAGTGTAAAAGGACAATGTTTCTAGAATATTACAGAGGAAGATGAACAAAAAAAATGATTTGGACAGTGGGGAAGCAGGTCTGAATGTGGTAAGTTGTGATAAGATTTCCAAAGGTGAAGGGGGAAGTGAAGTGTTTGAGGTGCCTGGGGATATTTGCTCCAAAAAAAGTAAGGTTAAAGTGATTGAATGTTCTCAGCCAGCTGGTGATAGGAAAAAGGGACGTGAAGAAAAGTCTGAACAGAGTAGCCAATGGGTTCCCGTGTTGATGCTACAAAGAGAGGCTTTTACTGAAGAGGCGTTGCTGCCTTCCAACATGTCAGACTGGAACCATATAAATATATATGTCCAAGCTCATGATTCCAGGAATCACAGGTGAGAATTGAAGCATGGTTAACTGCACCAAATATTCCTGAGAAATTAAGTGTTCAGAGTCAAATTAATATGGACTCAGACCATGGTCAATTTTTTTTGTCTGATTTGGGAAGTTTGAAGTGATAAAACTAGGTTTTTTTTGGGGGGGGCGTTGATTTTTATCAGATCAAACATTCAGATATGACCAGTAACTTTCAAAAGGGAGTCTTTAAGGTTATGGAAGTATTTGCAAAAGGAGAAGGTAGTGAATCAATTTTAGAGGAAAGAAGGACCGCAAGGGAGAGTATTGGTGAGCGTGGAGCTTAGGTTACCTGCAAGGCAGGCTGTCAAATGGGAGGGCCGCAGAAGAGGAAGTATGGATCACATTGAATTTCGTGGTAAATATGGGGTGGGGGTGGGGTGGAATTACATTTGGAGTTAAATTGAGTTTGTAATCAGATATGGGAGTTGGGGAAGGTGAGCAGGCAGAGAAAGCATGGAACACTTACAAATTTGTTGATGACACCACGGTTGGCGGCAGAATCACAGATGGCAATGAGGAAGCATACAGGAGTGAGATAGACAACCCAGTTGAGTGTTGTCACAACGAACTTGCTCTCAATGTTAGCAACATTAAGAAACTGATTGTGGTCTTCAGGAAGGTGAAACCAGGAGAACACAGACCGGTCCTCATCAGGGGGTCAGCAGTGGAAAGGGTAAAGAACTTCAAATTCCAGTCAACATCTCTGAAGATCTGTCCTGGAACCTCCATGTCGATTACGAAGAAGGTTTCCCAGTGGCTATACTTCGTGAGGCGTTTGAAAAGAATAGCTATGTCACCAAAGACACTTGCAAATTTCTACAGGTGTACCATGGAGTGGATTCTGACTGGTTGCTTCACTGTTTGGAATGGAGGTGCCAATGCACAGGACAGGTAAAGACTACAGGGAGTTGTAAACTCAGCCAGCGACATTATGGGCATCATTCGTCACTTCATCAAAGACATCTACAAGAGGTGGTGCCTTAAGAAAGCAGTCCCTATTCTCAAGGACCCTCACCACCCAGGCCATGCCTGTTTCACACTGTTACTGTCTGGACAGAGGTACAGGAGCCTGAAGACGAATACCCAGCAGCACAAGAACAATTTCTTTCCTCTGCCATCAGATTTCTGAATGGACAATGAACCATAGACACTACTTCACTTTCTCTTCTTTTGTATTATGTATTTATTTATTTTTAAAATGTGCTGTGATGCTGCCTCAAAACAGTGAATTGCATGACATGTTCATGACGATAAATTCTGATTCTGATTTGGAACAAAGACGCGCCAGATGCAGTGAAACTGGTGGTTTTAAACCATTGTGCCAGCGATACAATATTTAAAAAGTGTAGCGGCAGCTACTCTGCTCCTGCAATAACACACACACAACCAGACGGGTTGAGCTCAGTGAGCAGACTAGTTTATTGCAGGCTGGTGGGCTGCACTTATACTGCCAGCCCGGACCTGGCTGAGAACCGCGCTGGAGGGCGCTGATGTCACCCAGGCGTCACGTGGTCCCCCAGTGCGGGTTTCTGAGCCCCGTGCTGGAAGGAAGGGAAACCCCCGACAGCGCCATTTTGGCTGGCTGCCCCCGCCGCGTGACTTACAAGCGGGGCTGGTTCGCCTGTCTTGAGGTGAGCCGCCACACAGACCCCCCCCAGAACTTGTGCCAATGTCCTTTTTCTCCGGACGGCCTAGTTTCTTGGGCTAGGCAGCGACCACGGGCTCAGTGGGATCGAGGTGCGCTGACTTCAGCCTGTCCATGGTAAACAGCTCCTGCCTGCCATCAATGCCCAGCCAGAACGCTGTACGACCCTGTACGGCCTCTCGTACGGTCGCTGCAAAGGAGCCGTGGTCCCCGCCGAATGAAAATGTACTCCGTGGAAAGCTGTTTGCCAGGAACGTGAGATGGGCGGGTGCCATGCCTGGGCGGCGCTGGGGGTTCGAACAAGTCCAAGCATGCCCTGAGGTGAGGAAGTAGTTCGTGCGGCGACTGCTGGGGATTGTGAGGTGCATTGACGAACTCACCAGGTAGTGCCAGCAGTGTACCGTAGACCAGCTCAGCTGATGACACCTGCATATCTTCCTTGGGAGTGGAGTGGATGCCCAGGAGCACCCAAGGCAGTTCGTCCGCCCAGTCAGGCCTGTTGAGGCAGGCCATGAGCGCCAATGGCAATGCAGACGTTCAACCAGTCCATTGGCCTGCGGGTGTGGTGTAGCTGGATCCCCAACCTGTTGGCGAGCTGTGCCCATAGTGCAGATGTGAACTGGGAGTCCTTGGTGGCCACGAATGCGATGCAGGCTTCTGGTGTCCAAGTGAGCGTCTTGTGTTTGGCCGCGATGAGGGCGAATAGCGGCTGCATGATGCGCGCAGCTCCTGGGATGAAGCGATTGTAAATGTTGACCATACCCGCGAACTCCTGCAGCCCCTTGAGGCTGTCCGGCTCCCTGATAGTGGCGACCTTTGCAGCAGCGGGCGTGGCTCCTTCGGCCATAATGGTGTGGCCCAGGAACTGCATGGACTCTTTCCTGAGCTGGCACTTGGCCGGGTTGATGGTAAGGCCAAAGTCAGCCAGCCGGGAGAAAAATGCACGTAGGTGGGTCTTGTGTTGCGCCCAGTCCTCGCTGGCGATGAGGATGTCGTCCAAATAAATAAAGATGAAATTCAAGTCCCTGCCCACAGAGTCCATGAGGTGCTGGAAGGTCTGAGTGGCATTCCTGAGCCCAAACCGTATGCACAAGAATTCGAACAAGCCAAAGGGGGTGATGATGGCCATCTTGGGTATGTCCTCAGGGTGCACCGGGATCTGGTGATATCCATGCTCCAGGACAACCTTGGAGAAAATCCTCGCACCGTGCAGGTTGGCCATAACGTCTTGGATGTGAGGGATGGGGTAACGGTCAGGAACGGTTGCCTCATTGAGCCATCGATAGTCTCCGCAGGGATGCCAGCCACCGGAGGCTTTCAGGACTAGGTGGAGTGGCGAGGCCCATGGGCCGTCAGACCGCCGAATGATCCCCAGCTCCAACAGGTGCGAAAACTCCTCCTTCGCTACCTGGAGCTTGTCAGGCGGGAGCCAGTGTGCCTTGGCGTGAACCGGTGGGCCCTGGGTGGGGATGTGGTGGAACACCCCATGGCAGGGCGAGGCAGCGGAGAACTGTGGCTTGAGGAGTGTCGGGAACTCGTCCAGGATTTGCTGGAACTCGTCTCTGGGTGTGCTGATCATGGCCACCTGCGGTTGCTCTGAGTGGGAGGCATCAAGGTGAATGGCCTGGAAGGTATGGGCGCCCACCAGGTGCCTACCTCAAATGTCCACCAGAAGCCCATATGCGAGGAGGAAGTTTGCACCCAGGATGTCAATTGGGAGGGACGAGACGGTGAACCTCCACACGAAATTCTGTTGGCCGATCTGGAAGTGGACTGTCTTGTCTCCATACGTCCGGATTACCATTGCATTGGCCGCACAGAGGGGAGGTCCATGAGGTCAATTCCTTGACTCAACGGCCGTGGCTGGAATGACGCTGATCTGGGCTCCAGTGTCAATGAGGAACCGTCGGCCGCTGACTGAGTCCCACAGGTAGATGAGGCTGTGTCATTGGCCAGCCACTGCAGCCATTAACAGCGGCCGGAGTGGTCGTTTCCCTGGAATGAGCAGGGCTGATGACACTTCCCAGCCTTGGCTCCCCAGTGCTGGTGGTTGAAGCAGAGACCTGGAGTGGATGCTGTGGCCTTGGTTATACTCTTGGGGGCCCTTGCAGGGGCTGGGTGCTCTACTGCAGCGCTAGGGGCGGGTTTGGCATGGTCATGCCTATGCGCCGTGACCTGCTGGACCGCTGAGCCCTCCAGTAATCATGCGAGCCATAGCTCTTGGGCCTTCTGAGTGACCTTCCTCGGGTCGGTGAAGCTCACCTGGACTAGTAGCCTCCAGAAGTCCCCGGGCATATGGTCGAGGAAGATGCACTTGAAAAGTGGGTAGTTGGTGTGCTCATCTCGTCCATCAGTTCCATCGAGGACCTGTCCCCCAGGGTGTCGAGGTGCAGCATCCAAGTAGCATGTTGGTGTCTGGATAGTCTGAGGGACCCGGTAAGCACTCGCTTGGCCTCATATTTTCCTCGGCGGGTGGGTGCTGAACAAGGTGCAGCACGCGTCTGGCAGTGGCCTGGTCCAGGGCAGCGACCACATGGTAGAATTTGGTCGTGTCGCACGAAATCTGGCGGAGGTGAAACTGAACCTCCGCATGGCCGAACCAGGTCTCCGGCTCCTGAACCCAGTATTCAGGCAGTTTCACGGCTATAGCACTGATCCCAGGCTCGCTCATGATGGGTTCAAAGATGTTTGAACCAGTCGGGGTCACCAATTGTAGCAGCGGCTACTCTGCTCCTGCAATAACACACGCAACCAGACGGGTTGAGCTCAGTGAGCAGACTAGTTTATTGCAGGCTGGTGGGCTGCACTTATACTCCCAGCCCGGACCTGGCTGAGAACCGCGCTGGAGGGTGCTGACGTCACCTGGGCATCACATGGTCCCCCAGCGTGAGCTTCTGAGCCCTGTACTGGAAGGAAGGGAAACCCCCGACAGCGCCATTTTGGCCGGCTGCCTCGCCGCGTGGCTTACAAGCGGGGCCGGTCGCCTGCCTTGTGGTGAGACGCCACAAAAGACTAATTAGAATCAAAGTGGAATTATTTAGAGAAATTGAGGAAAATTAGGTCTCTGAGGGATCAAGTTCATGAGATGTATTTAAATCCAGAGTGTTCATTAGCTTCAAAAGGCTTTCTCCATAACTTCAAGGCCTCTTTCCAACTATGATGATTCAATTCCAGGAAAATTATGAATGAGAAATTAAATGAATCTTTTTTTTTCATTTATGTTCTGTTTAAATGCTTGTCTTGTTTTCAAGCAAACAAACAACTATTTATCATTTTCTATCATCTAGTGCCCTCTCCATAGTTGGAAGATGGCTGAAGGGTGCCTTAGTGACATTTTAAATTTAATTTTTTTTAAATGTGGACACACAGCACGGTAACAGGCTATTTCGGCCCACGAGTCCATGCCGCCCAATTAACCTATGCATCTGCTGCGTACTCATGGGCCAAAATGGTCTGTTACCATGCTGTAAGTCTAAATTAAAAATTAAAAGGTTGGCCACCCCTGATCCAGCCTAAAACAGAAGGATTAAGAAGTGTAAACTTTCATTAAGTAGATGATCACTTGCTCTTTTCAAAGACTTGTGATCAGTGTAAACAGAGAAATACCAGCCAATTGTTTTGCGTTCTTCAGCTGTCTCTTTTGGAAACGACAACTGAAGAAAGAATCAACTCTGAATAGTCTACTGGAGCATCGCGACAGAGCACTACACGACAGTGGGTATAGAGGAGCGAGGAAGCACTCTTTGAGGAAGCCAGCAAAGGGTACAGAGCTCTCTCATATTTGCCTTTTGCCTATAAAGGCCTGATCATTGCTTATCAGTTACAAAATGGTGAATGTGGTGGGTGGGAAGGTAGGGGTGGGGGGGGGGGGGTAGAGAGGGCTTAAGGAAGGTGAGATCCGTGTTATAATAATGCATATCTTTCTGCTGCCATTGTAATCTCATTACACAAGCCACTCAAACTGCACATTGGATACCCAACCTACCCTTCGCTATTTCATTTCACTTATTTCATAATTTTTAGATTCAAAGAGCAACTAATATTTTTTTATAAAAAGCATCCAATGAAGTATTCGCATTACATTACTAATGCATGCAACTGACCAAAACATATGTATCTGATATAACTGATATAATAGTGGGCGGCACATTTAAGGTGAGCGCGATGCTATGACAGTACCATTGACCTGGGTTCCAAACCTGCACTGTCTGTAAGGAGTTTGTACGTTCTCCCTGTATCTGTCTGATTATAGATTTATTGTCAGAGGACATACATGACATCACATACAACCCTGAGATTCTTTTTCCTGCGGGTGAAGCAGAATCATCACTTATTGGTGGTACAAAAATGTACACAATGGTCCATATAAACAAATGTAAACAAATGACTGTGCAAAACAGAGTGAAAACAAAAATAAACAATAAAGTTCAAAAGTAAGAGTCCTTCACTGAGTACCTGATTGAGATTGTCATTGAGAAGTCTGATGGTGGAGGGGGAGCAGCTGTCCCTGAACCTGGTGTGCGAGTCTTGTGGCACCGATGCCTCCTTCCTGATGGTAGCAGAGAGAACAGAGCGCGTAGTGGATGGTACAAATGCATGAGGATTGCTGCTGCTCTCTGACGACAGTATTTCCCGTAGATGTTCTTGATGGTGGGGAGGTTTTTGGCTATGATTCTTGGGCTGTGTCCACTTCCTTTTGCAGGGCTCTCCGGTTGTGGGTATTGGAGTCCCCATGCCAGACTGTGATACAGCCATTCAGCACACTTTCCACCACACATCTGTGGAAATTTGTCAAGATTTCTGGTACCAAACCACTATAAATTCCTGAGGAAGAAGAGGTGCTGACATGCTTTCTTCATGATATCTATAGTGCAGGAAAGATCCTCCAAGATAGTGATACTCAAGAACTTAAATTTGCTCACCCTCTCCACCTCTGATCCCCCAATGATCACTGGATCATACTCCTCTGGTTTTCCCGTCTTGAAGTAAACAATCAACTCCTTGGTTTTGAAAAGATTGAGTGCGAGGTTATTGTTTGTGCACCATTCACCAAGTTTTCAATCTCCTTCCTGCGTGCTGACTCATCACCCCTTTTTATACAACCCACTACTGTGGTATCATCAGTGAATTTGTAGATGGTGTTGTTGTCGTATCAAGCCACACAGTCATTAGTGTCAAGTGAGTAGAGCAGGGGGCTAAGAACGCTCTGATGGAGATTGTGGAGAAGATTTTCTTACCAATCTTCACTGATTGTGGTCTGTTGGTGAGGAAATCAAGGATCCAATTACACAGTGGGGTGTTGAATCCCAGGTCTTGGAGTTTGCTGATCAGTTTGGAGGGGATGATGGTGTTAAATGCTGAATTATAATCTCCTTTGAAGAAGACCGCAGAGCCCACCTCACTGACAAAAGGCAAAGGAGGAAAAACCCAACACCCAACCCCAACCAACCAATTTTCCCCTGCAACCGCTGCAACCGTGTCTGCCTGTCCCGCATCGGACTTGTCAGCCACAAACGAGCCTGCAGCTGACGTGGACATTTACCCCCTCCATAAATCTTCGTCCGCGAAGCCAAGCCAAAGAAAGAAAGAAAATAGTCGATAAAGAGCATCCTGATGTATGCATCTTTTCTGTCCAGATATTCTAAGGCTTTGTGTAGAGCCAGTGAGATGGCATCCACCGTAGGCCTCCAGGAGCTTTGGATTCTTCCCACCAAAATGCATGGGGGTTTGTGGGTTAATTGGGGTATAATTGGAAGGCACAGGTTCATGGGCTGGAAGGATCTGAAACCGTGCTGCATGTCTAAAAAAAAGTGATCCTATTCAAGAAACCAACAACTATAGATGTTAAGTAGAAATGGAAGAAAAAATGGATAGAAAACATAATGAAACCAGCTTGAATTTTAAATCCTGAACCAAGTAACTGATAATAATTTTCCTTTCCTCCAATCGAGCACTAAACACACAAACACTCCATGGATATTTTGCATCTCAGAGCTTTAAGTAATGCGGCTGTCTGCGAGTTATTTCTGCAACCCTCCGGCTCAGAGCAAAAGATTTCATTTCAGTATCACAACTCTTTGCAATAGTTATGACTTAATAGGATTTATTACAAAAAAAAATAGAGGGAAGGGCTTTTGCAATATCTGGAATTGAAACAACAGAAAGGGGCAGAGATTGGTGAAGCGAGAGCAGATAGCCAGTATTTTTCTCCTGACTGGCTGAGGAAATGAAGTGTGAAGACTGAGTGGAATGGACAGGCTCTGCACTGTGATAACTGAACGGGAAGAATCAGGTTAAGAGCAGAAATTAGCACTATTATGTGCTCACAATAGGAACTGCCCAATGTCTGCGACCATCAAAAAGAAAAATGCCATTTCTTATCCATTAAGCGCGGGCTCTGACATTATTTTTAAACAAATGCAATTACCAACATGTACATGGCATTGTAAGACTGTTTGGGGTTTGCTGAAATATGATTCTGATTCTGTTCTGGGACCAAGCCCCGAAAGTATGACCATCACCAGTGACTCTCGGCTCCACTAAACTTGTTTACAGAACAAAAAAAGAATAATTTTAACTAAACAACCATGTGGCATGATGTGGTTACAACTGAGAAAGTAAATTCTATTTAACAACTTCTTTTTCTTCCCACAAAGATGCTCGTGGATTTCTTGTCAAACTGATTATCAGCAGGCCTAGCGAAGCAATTCCAAAATATATTTTTCGGAGTTGCACCTGAAAGTTTTGCCACGGAAGTTATGGAAATTTTAAGTTGTCCTCTTGGATGGAAACTCATTTGAAATCAACAGAAAATTCTGCTGAACCCATTTACCAGTCTCAGCATCTTAATGGGCTGATTTGAATGGTTTATTGAATAGGGATTCTCTTTTGCTTCTTTCTCTCATACTGTAAGGCGCCGGGCAAAACTAATGGCGATCCTTTGGCTGCCGTAATTTTGTGAAGAATTACATGTTCATGATTAATAAAGGAAATTTGAAAATCCGAACTACATTCACACCAATAAATTAATCCTGCAGTTGAAGCTGTGCTCACATAAAATTGAGTTCCTTGCACCCTCATTGCTTTGACATTTAGGCCAAGTGTCTAGCAGACAAAATCCATCCAAAGTTTCCCTTACCTAATGCCTGGTTGTTTATATTTTTTTTGCATTCACTAATTGTCACATTGAGTTTTAGAAAAAAAAACCTACAACAGATGCGAATCACATTGCTGCTGCACCTGTTAATGAAGATACAAAGATACAGCACTAAACCATGATCACATGTAATGGTGCGAGTAAGTAAATATAACATCCAGCCACACCACTGAAAAATAAGCATTACATCTTCACCTTCTCTCTCTGGAGCTTAAACTTCAATTAATTTATGTAAAACTGCCTAGCTGCCACACAGTAAAACTAAGGTTGTGCCAAATATTTCATTCGATCACGTGAAGTATCAATAACTGCATTTAATAAATAAATCTGATCTGGCAATCTCCTCTGCTCCTGAGAATGAATATGATAATAATATTTTTGAGACCAATTTGAATATCAAAACCCCTTGCTGCTTTCAAAAAGAATACCCTCCTAACACAGAACAGGTGTAAAATATAAAGGTACGTGAACAATATAAACTGACTTCACATAAACACCCAGAATCTGCAAATATTTCTTCATTTTCTGAAACAAATCTGCCTGAGTATTTCTTAGTGTTCAGAGAGAAAGGATCCTGCAGTCCTTAAAAGGTTAATGCGACATGGTGGAATTCTGTAATGTGCCCGTAATAAGGTGGCGTAGAAGCAGTTTCTTTTATTATTCTGGAATTATCGGTTACATTGCATCAGTTTTTTTTTATTGTGTAGTGGGTGTGAAATTACTTGATTAAAGATTCATGGAATCATATTTTTCCTTGTTGCTAGGCTGCCTTATCAGACAGCTACTTATTTATTTATTGCAAAAATCAGGGTCAATGGTAGCTGATGAGGGAAAGGAGAGGAAATTTGTGCATGATCTGATCTCATTGGTGCCATAAGTTAGAGCAGGAGGTGCATTAACTGATCCCTACTTACAGTAATAAAATGAAATAAATTAAGGAAACCCCCACCAGAAATTGTTCAGTGTCCAGCTGCAGATGATTACTGAGAAGAAATATACAAAACATATTGGGTGGTGGGTGGAGGGCGTAAAAAACATAGATACCATTTGAAATATGGCAAGTATGTAAAGCCATGTCTCAAACACCCAGAGGCAGCCTTTATTGTGTTGTAAAATGAAGGAAATAAAAAGGCGACCCAACACAGCTTACTCCCATCATTTCTGAAAGGTCAGCCGGAGACGGCAGCGACCTTGAGCTCGCACCTTTGCCTGATTAGAGACTCAATGGAGTGTGCCAATCTCTGGGTCAGATAGAGAGAAATGAAAAATGGCCCAATTCGACCTTATTTTTTTTATATATTTTAAGGCTTCATCATGCAGCTGGTAACATGCTGCAAAGTATATTCAGTTGGATATTTTGTGCTCCTTCAGGATGGCTTGTCAGGATTCTTGGGAGATGTGCATATTCAAATAGGGCAATAGGATTACACAGAGAGAGAAAAAAAAACATGCCACCTCCTGACTTTAATCAATAACTGCAGGGACTCAAAATCTTATCTTCGTGGAGTCCTCGATATTAACACAACAGTCAAGAAAATGTGTGTTGCAAAAGCAAAAAAATGAAGCCAATTCAAATTGGATTTTTTTTTTTTTAAAGTGTCTCAGTGTTTATTTTGAAATGAGTGTGGCTGATTTTCATTCCATTAAGCTTGAAAGAATTTATTTTCAAAAATGATGCTGTGATGGACAATGCCCTACTTGTTCACTGAAACCTGCATGGAATAGAATTGTAAATGGCATTCATTTTCTTTTTAGTTGCACAAGCAGGGTTGAAAATTACTGAGAAAGCAATTAATAGAACATGAGAACATATCACATTTACTAAATATAACCTGCAAAGCTATCCTTCCCAGTAAAAAAAATTAAATTCTCCAGTTACTATTTAATATTACATTGTTCATAAAGAGGTTCATTTTATTAATCTGAGGATTTCTACTACAATATAATGGTAAACTTACACATTATGTTACTTTTCAGCTAGTAATGATCATGTAGGAGATCCTCGCTGCTGCCTTCAGGAAAGGAGGTTCTAGGTGCCACAAGACTCGTGCTGGCAGGTTCAAGAACAGTTGCTACTCCTCCACCATCAGACTCCTCAACAACAAACTCCAGGACTCTGACTTTTCACATTAGTTATCATTGAATTTTTTTTTAACCTTTCTTTCTTGCTTTGTGTACATTTCTCTCTTTTATCTACACATCTTTTCTTGAGTGCAGTTTTTATTTGCACTGCCGATGTCTGCCTGGCCCGCAGGGAAGAAAGAATCTCAGTGTTGTATGTGATGTCATGTATGTGTGCTGACAATAAATCTGAAATCTGCATCATGCAGGAAGCCCTGGTCCATATTTTGACACCATAAGTCAATATAAAATGTATTTTATGAAGCTGCAATTTTTACAACGACTGCAGGTCAGGCTTCGACACCATTATTCCCTCTGTGTTGGTCAACAAGCTTCAAACTCTAAGCCTCTGTACCCCCCTCTGCAACTGGATCCTTGACTTCCTATTCGGAAGACTGCAGTCAGTACGAATCGGAAACAATGTCTCCTCCTCACTGATTATCCACACCTCAAGGATGCGTGCTTAGCCCACTGTTCTATTCATGACTGTGCGGCCAGGAACAATTCTAATGCCATCTACAAATTTGTCAATGATACCATGATAAGAATCACAAATGGCAATGAGGAAGGTAACAGGAGGGAGATAGATCAGCTCATTGAATGGTGTCACAACAACCTTGCGCTCAACGTTAGCAAAACCCTGGAGATGATAATGGACTTCAGGTGGAAGTCAGGGGAGCACCACCCAATCCTTATCAAGGGCTCAGTTGTGGAGAAAGTCAAGAACTTCAAAAGTAATTCACTAAAATCTGTAGACACAGTGGTTGAGGTAAAAACAAAATGCTAGGGAGACTCAGCTGGTCAAACAGGGTCCTCTTTGTAGCAAAGGTAAAAATACATACATTTCAGGTTTTCATCAAGCGAGTGTCAGTAGGCGTCTGGAAAAAAATGGTGGGTTGGGGGGGAAGAGGAAGGGAAGGCAAAGGCAGGAGGTGATAGGTGGAGAAGGGAGGGAAGGGACAGCAGCGATCAGGGGGAGGAGGGATGGCTGGGTGTGTGGAAGGGGAAGAGAGGGAGCAGAAATGGAAAGGGGGCTGGGAAAAAAGGTGAGCATGTTAGCAGAAACCAGAGAAGTTGATGTTTATGCCATCTAGCTGGAGGGTGTCCAGACAGAAAATAAGGTGGTGTTCCTCCAACCTGCTGGTGGCCTGGGTGGGATAGTATGCAAGGCTATGGACAGATGTGTGAGCATGTGAGTGTGACTCAGAACTGAAATGGATTGGCTCCTGGGAGGCCTCTGTTACCGTAGCGGTGGTGCTCAGCGAAGCGATCTCCCAATTTGCGATTGGTCTCTCCAATGTAGAGAAGGCTACAGTAAATTAGTCCTGTGGATATGCAAGTGTTGCTTCACTTGAAGGCCTGTCTGGGGCCAAGAACCGTGGTGAAGGAGGAGGTGTGGGTGCAAGTGTTGCTCCTCCCTCCCTTCCAACTCCACCCACCCGGCCATCCCTCCTCCCTCTGATCACTGCTGTCCTCTCCCTCCCTTCTCCACCTATCACCTCCTGCCTTTGCACCCCCCCACCCTTCTTTTTTTTCAGACACCTGCCAACATTCTCCCATACCTTGATGAAAGGGTCAAACCCGAATCACAAATGATCCTGTTTGACCTGCTGAGCTTCTCCAGCATTTTGTTCCTTTACTTCAACCACAGTGTCAACAGAATTTTGTCACTTACTACAGGAGCCTAAAGCGACACAGGGACAGCTTCTTCCCCGCTGCCATCAGATTCCTGAATGATCAATGAACCAAAGACACGGCCTTACTTTTCGTGCACTATTTTGTTTATTTTTTAAAAAGTGGATTATCTGAACGTTAACACGCAAAATACTGAATTTCGTGACTCGTTCCCAAGAGTAAGTTCTGATTCTGATTCCCACAGACGCTTGTGACTTGCTGGCTTCCCGGTCTGGCTCTCTTTTGCTCCTCTTCCTCTCATTGTTCAGGGTGCCAGCGAATGTTAGTGGCCTTCACGGCAGGCAAACGTTTTTGAATCTTGTGTATTATTACATCTTGTGCATGAGTACGTGACAATAAAGGAATCTTGGAATCCTGAATCGATAGGAAAAAGATATGAAACCACCACATCTTTGAGCAGATCCAGGTGAAGCGTTTACTTGTGTGTTAACATCTTGTCTTGGGGTTAGGGAGTTAGATTATAAATTTTTTATGTGCAGCCCATGAACCTTTGCCCCCCCCCCCCCCCCCCCCACCAAACACCATACATTTCTGAAGGGTGAGAGGAAACCAGAGTATCTGAAGGAA
Organism: Narcine bancroftii; assembly: GCF_036971445.1. NCBI lineage: Eukaryota > Metazoa > Chordata > Chondrichthyes > Torpediniformes > Narcinidae > Narcine > Narcine bancroftii. The sequence goes on from NC_091478.1 coordinate 71,549,305, forward strand.
ACCCATGCAGTCATGGGGCGGTGGGGGGGGGCGGTGGGGGGGGGCGGTGGGGGGGGGGGCGGTGGGGGGGGGGGCGGTGGGGGGGGGGAAGGTACAAACTTCTTACAGACACGACTGGATTCAAACCCAGGTCAGTGTTGCACTAACCGCCTCACTAACTGTGTCACTCAGTTGTGGCCCATCAAGGCTGAGCCAAAGGATGGAGTGGAATGTTATGAAGAATGATTACATAGATGGCAACAATCAGACAGCCCCATGGCCAATATATCATGAGGAGGATAGCCTGAGCTCCAACAATTTGTGGCTGCATTTCTTTTTCTTCAATGGGATAACAGATTCTGTAATGGTTCTTCTGTAAAGACTTGAGAAGATTCCAAAATTTTCCTCCAAATACAAAAACACCACAAGCTTCCTAAATCACCTGTTAGGTCTTCTGACATTCCAGATTAAATCTTTTCTTGAGATTCACTTCCCTTTATCTAATTTCAGTGCTTTGTTTAAAAGAGCTATGTCATTGTTCCTAGACATTTCTCATTCAGTGGTAGTGATATTTATAATTAAACAAGGAAGTCTGCAGACACTGGGGTTGAGCGCAACACACATTAGACCTGGAGAAACTCAGCAGATCACGCAGCATCCATCGGAAATAAAAGGCAGTCCACGTTCCAGGCCTGAGCCCTTCGTTGTGAATCCAATCTTTGGGATTCTCTGCTCTAAAGGGGCTCCACACAGCATTCAAGACTGAATCAATATATTTTGAATATTGAGGGAACAAAGCAGTAGAGAGTAAGTGTAGAAAAGTGAAGATGAGGTAAAAAATTGGCCGTGGTAACAAACAGGAAATTAGGCAAGAAGGGGAGTTGGATAACCAACCCCTGCTTCTATCTCATGATTTATTTTGTGCATTGTTTATCACCAACAAGCAATGCATGGCTTCAACCATTGGAGTGTTTCCCCTTTGATGTCCATTAATGGTGACCGTCGTGGCAGAACAGAGAGGGGTTCTATGGCTGAAGACTTCGCAGGTGGTGACTGTTGGTGACTGGGGCTGAGGAACCCATGCAGGCTGCTGGCGACAGCAGTCAAGGGACCCACTCCAGGCTGTAGACTGCTTGAGGTAGGCTCGAGGCTGAAGGGGGTACCACGTATCAGAACAGGATATGATGGGGCGCCGAAGGCTTCCCGATTGCATCAGGGGCTTGGATCTGGAACTTGGATGCCGATGGTTTGGACTGGACTCTATGTGGCTGCGGAAGCACTGGATGCGAATCCATAGGCGCTCTGTGACTCCGAAGGGACTCTCGCGCTTCTCTTTCTCTAAATGTAAGTGACAAATTTGTCTGTCTTCCAGCAGACTAAAGCAAACACCTGTTTTATTACATGACAATAAAAGAATCTTGAACTTCAGTTCCATCAGATTTCCTGATGCCACACTTAAAGGTGTCAGAGGAGGTTCCCATCACCTGACCTCTGGAATACAGCTCTGCTCCAGTATTGGACCAAGGTTATGATGAAGTCTGGAATGGATTGTTCCTCACATGACACAAACTGGTCGACAGGTTATGGTGCAGCAGCGCCATGTGACAGGATAACAATGAACCCTTTCATTTCTCTTCTGTTGTTTGACAGTAAACTTATTGCACAGTAATTAGTCAGATTAGATCTGACCTGCATATTCTGAACAGATTTATTAGAGGCAATTATTCACATTGACATGTATTGAGATTGTACTGGCACAACTTGGTTAGGGTAAGAACGAGTCCTGGAGCACAAGTCTTCAATGCCAAAACTGGAATGTTTTCAGGACCTGCAACCATTTCTGTACCCATTGCTTTCAGCCCTTTACCTTTTTTAAATTTAGACATCCAGCATGGTAACAAGCCCTTCTGGCCCATGAGCCACTGCTGCCCAAATATTCCAATTAAGCTACAACCCACGCAGACACGGGGAGAACGTACAAACTCCATACAGACAGCAGCTGGCACTGGCGCTGTGATGGCATTGCACTAACCACTACCTAACCGTGCCACCCATTTCTTGATATCTTGTGCAGTGAATCAAACTGGCTAAAGACTGAGGATCTCCGTGGTTGCTTTGGATCACCTGGCTGAGCACGATCGTAAATGCATTACTTATCTCTGTCACTTCTGCTGCTCCTGCCCTCATTGCAGCTGGGTGCATCCTTAGAGCTACTTTCTCCACCACATCTATTCATGACGAGATGTGGGAGGACTGCAGGATTTTGATCCAATCCTTTGACTGTGAATTTATTTTGGCTGTCTTTTGCATGCTGCTTTGTAATCTAGTACATAACTCTGATTGATCTCCTGGCTGAACAGTGAGGGTAGAATGAGGGATATGCCAGACCTAATTCGAATTGGGAGAACTGTCCCAACACTACACTGTTCAGAATGATCATTATAACACATAATATGGCAGAGGAGGTTCTTGGGATGAAGAAGAAACTTTGACTCACGTGGAATGTATGGTGGACATACTCTGGGGTGAAGAGGTGGGGAAGGACAAACTCAAGTAGGTTTCGCCCTCAAGTGGTTAAATCCAGTCTGGCAGGTGTGGTCTTCAGGACTTGAACAGATATGTCAATGCTGTTTCTATCGAACCACCCTTGATGGTGGACATTGAAGACCTCATCTGTTGAATATTCTGTACCTTTGCTACTTACAATTTTTATTTCAAGGGTTGTTCAATATGGAGGAGTACTGATAGTGAGGATGATAAGTGGTTTTTAGGAGGAGATTATCCTTCATCCAATTCCATTTCATGGGATCTGGTCAAAATGTCTATGAGATAAACAAATGGAGGGTGCTATTTTGTGGAATTCTGAACCACGCCAAATAAATTCCCCCCTCCAACCATTAGTTGTTGTACTTCTCCCATACTATTTTGATATTGCTCTGTGCCCAGTAAATCCTTCTTACTTATGAAAGTTACTTTACTGTCCCTACAACAGTGTTTGTCTTGCCCCACAATCTATGATGATCAGATCCTCCAAAGAAAGAGAGAAATGACATACAGCTTTAATATCCCATTTATCTTTGGACAATGAGGGGCTGGCTTGCTGTGGGTGAGTGCCTCACATCGGACACTAACCAAATTTAACATTATATTACAATATTTAGAAAAGAAAATATTTGCATTTTTAGTTTGTGATAATTTTTTGATGGAACGGACATTAATGCTTCAAAATAACACTTCAAAATATTTCAATCTCAGCACCCAGTCTCTCAATATAACTCAATGTATTGTGTGTAGAACCACAGTAAACCTTAGAGGTGATGGCAGCTGTAAAGAGCAACACCTTTTTCTGGAAGGCTCTTCAGTATTTAGAATTTCTGGACCATTTGCAATGGTGGGAGTTTCCACTGAATTCACCCTAAATAATGATCATGTCACAGGTAACAGACCATCAGGAAGATAGTTGTCTTGTGCATTCAATTGATAAAGCAGAATTCATAACATATTTCAGAAATGAACATTCAAAGCAGAAGCTTAGACTTCAACAGGTGTTGACAGAAAAAATATTTCTTTCAGCTAAACCATGTCTTCTTTTATGTGAAGTCAGCACTTTTATGAGTAGCACAAAAAAATGTATTTAAGCACCTCAACCCGAGAGTATTTTATTTTGTTTGAATCAAATATAAGCCAGGCCTTTCTTGACAAATCTTAGATTCCAAGCGCAATACACAAAAGTGCTGGAGAAACTCAGCAGGTCAGGGAGCATCGAAAGGAAGCAAAGGGTGACCAACATTTCAGGCCTGACCCCTTTGCTATACCTTGACAAAGGTGTGACCTGAGCCCTTCGCTATACCTTGACAAAGGTGTGACCTGAGCCCTTCACTATACCTGGACAAAGGTGTGACCTGAGCCCTTCGCTATACCTTGACAAAGGTGTGACCTGAGCCCTTCACTATACCTGAACAAAGGTGTGACCTGAGCCCTTCACTATATCTGGACAAAAGTGTGACCTGAGCCCTTCACTATACCTGGACAAAAGTGTGACCTAAGCCCTTCACTATATCTGGACAAAAGTGTGACCTGAGCCCTTCGCTATACCTGGACAAAGGTGTGAACTGAGCCCTTCACTCTACCTGGACAAAGGTGTGACCTGAGCCCTTCGCTATACCTGGATAAAGGTGTGACCTGAGCCCTTCGCTATACCTGGACAAAGGTGTGACCTGCTGAGTTTCTCCAACACTTCTGTGTATTGCTCTACAATCACAGCAAATGCAGACATTCCTGTTTAACTCAGATTCAAAGTATCTGGTTAAACATCCTGAAAACAAGAATCAGTGCAGTAAAGTATGTTTCTCCACAATAATTTTCCAGTTTAGGGAAAACAAAACCAGTCTGGGTTCCAAACTCTCTGTCTGATCATTCCAATTTTTTTCTATTTCTGTACACTTTTCATGGTGAAAAATGCTATGGTCCCAGAAAATGCAAGTTCATCCGTCACTTACGTGGCATTCTAAGTTAAACATAACAGCTTATGTTTAGTTTATAGGAAGCATAAAACATCTGTTGTAAATTGTGAACAAGTGACTGACAGTGGAAAGGACAGAACTCGTTTAATTTGCTTTCTTTTATTACAAAGAGTGGATTGTACAATGAGCACAGGCTGGTTGTAGGAATCAATGTGCCTGTGAGGGAGTCAGCATGTTCTTCTCTCATGTTCTCCAAACTGCAGGTGTAAAACCAGATCATAGGTGTTCAGAGGCAAAAGTGAAAGATTAATTTTTGAATCAATCCTATGATTTGGGGCCTGATAAATGAAGTGAGAAGAGATTAAGGGCATCAGAAGAGTCGGACAAGTCCAAAAAAATGTAAGATAGCCAAGTAAAATATATCTGTGTGATAAATAGCATGTCACGGCTATCCTTGGTTAAACGTTTAAAAAAGCCTCAATTTACTCTTTTTTTAAAAAAGCAACAACTCCCCATTTATTTTTTTTAAAGTACCAAATGGAACTATTAAGTATTAATTTGAAAATCAAAATTTTGAGACTAGCTTGATTAAATTTTATTCTTGTAAACAGTGAACAAGTAATCCATGTCACAAATGATCAGATGCTGCTACTTTGTAGCCTGAAACAATCAATCAAAACGCACGATAAATAGACTGGTCGTACCAAATTATTTTAATTTTCTAATTTCTGAAGGGGGCTCTTGGTGAGTTTCAGACTCGGGTTTGAATCTATGCAGGACAAATGGGATCGAAAACTTTTCTGGATTTCGTTAGTCCCCGCATCCCCACCCCACCCCCCAACCCCATCTCTCCCATTCCCCTATCTCTGTCTCCTCTCTCTCTCTTTCTGTGTATTACCCACTGCCAACTACTTCCCAGCCCACCACCTCACTCCATCTCCATCTTCCTCCACTCTATTCTCCCTATTCCTTCAGCTTCCCTCAAATATTGTCAAGACGCTCTTGCCTCAGATTTGAAGGACGGTGGGTTATGGATCGTGGGTTCAGTTCTTCTGTTGAAAGCTGTGCATTTATGGCTATTTCAGAAAATGTTTGTTTTCCTCTGCTTTCCCGACAAATTCCCAATGTGAAGGAGAAAGGAGAGGGGGATCCGGTAAGACAAAATTAAAACAAAAATCCCAACCGAGAAATTATCTTCGGTGAGTTACAATTCAGACAAAACAATTCAGAAGGTTAAGCTCAGCCAATGTATTAAACTACTCTTTCTTAGATGAGATTCACTACATTTTCCGCAACCACATTGTCATGTGCCGCAGTAAACAGGCACGGTACTAAAAGAGTGAAATCAAAACATTATAGGTTTGAAATCTGTTATGATTTCGGTATGTAATGCAATTTCCTCTGACACTGAATCCAAATGGAATTTATCATAATAGGAATACTTCATAATATTGGTAAATGTGAATGCAAAGCACTGTGTTGAAATGAACGCGCATGTAAGACAGTATTAGAGTAATTTATTACAAATAAAAAGAGATGTGGCTTATTCTCAACCTTGCGACCTCCATCATTCAGTTAATATTGAGTCAAGTACTATTGTTTCATTTGGAAGTGTGGGAACCAGAGAAATGAAAGAGAAATGAGGCTAATTTAGGTCAGCTCTAGAACACAGAACACTATCGCACAGTACAGGCCCTTTAGCCCTCGATGTTGAGGCGACTGGTATATTCCTACCTCGTAACCCTCTATTTTACTTTCATTTATGTGCCTAAGAGTTTCTTCAATTACCCTAATGTTTCAGCCTGCATCACCACCCCAGCAAGGCATTCCAGGCACCCACAACACTCTGTGTAAAAAAAAACTTACCTCGGATGTCTCCCATAAATTTTCCTCCTTTCACTTTGTACTGACTACCTCTGGTGTTTGCCATTCCCTGCCCAAGGGAAAAGGCACTGGCTTCTACTTTATCTACACCTCCCAGAATCTTGAAGATTCTGGGAGCAACGTGAACAATGTGAACCAAGTTAGGTTGGCTCAGGACTGAGAGTGAGGTTCACAATGTGCGAATAAGCCACGTTTGTTGAACCCGTGTCCCAAATTCATGCTCCCATTACACTGCAATGACTTTAGCCTGCTAAGTCTAACCACCCTGTTGACTGGCTGCCGACATCATGAGGATACTCAAATCCACATGCTGATGAAATCTGTTAACGTTAACATTTATTCCACCTTCCCCTCCATGACTAGAACGGGGGAACTATGAAGGACAGCGGAGTGCGGACTTTCGGCTGTTGCAGTTGGAGTAAAGAGGTGGATTATTGGAAAAGTATCAGCGAGAGACAGGCCCGATGTTCAACAAGTGGGTCAGGATGGAGCAACTTAGGACCTCACGCAAGTGGTCAACACGAGTGAAAGCAAATGGAATGCACTAGCCTGCCTCCGGCCTCAATGGACGTTCAGCTCTTTCCAAACACATTGGTTGTACACCCACCTTATAAAGACTCATCACTAACATTCATTCACTTCTCCTCACTCTCGTACACACCACTTCTGGAAGCCTCATACAAACATCCCACAGCTTCTACACATTGTACCAGTATATAATGCAGCATATCAGTGGCCACCAGCCTCCTTCATGGAGCCGACTGCTTGACCTGAAATCAGGAAATTCCCATCTTGGTATTGCTCCTCGCAGCAAGAGGATGGTCTCAGAGTAGGGATTCAAGAGAGTTTGCTGAAGGCAAGAAGGGCTCCCATAGGGCCTTGGGTGCTGAAGGCTTCCTGATCACGTCAGAGGTTTGGATCTGGAGTTTAGGTTGCCGACAGATCGAACAGGAATCTTTGCAGCTGCGGGAGCACTGGAGACGAATTCATGGACACTCAATGAACCTGAAGAGGTTCTCTTTTGCTTCTACTTACTGTAAGGGGCACTGGGAAACACTAATGGTGACTCTTTGTCTATCTTACAGCAGGCAGAGGGCAATTTTGTGTAACATTTCATGTTCTGTATGATTACATGACAACAGAATATTGAAACATTACAGTGCTGCCTCAAAAGGGAACAAGGGCATGAGTCAGCCACGTACAACCTTTGCCTTTTCACCAATACTGGGGAGCTACTCCAAAAGATAGAGAGGGAAAATTGTTTCCAGGGCCACAAGTACCAGCTAAGAGTTGTGTTCATCTCTCAACACCAGCTCTCAAGTGTTAGTTGCAATGACTAAGAGATTCTCCTCCACGGCCTTAAGAATGGTGCTTGACTGGCTCCTTCTGCCCATTATAAAACCCTGGCAAGTTTCCAATTCATTTGTTTTCAGCCACAGGATTGAATCTGACCTCAAATGAATTACCCAAGGTTGCAGACAAAAAAAATCAAACGTGATAACAAAATAGGCTAATGTGCAGAAATGGACATTGGACATGTGCTTCGAATTATGTAAAACAGCTTTGGTAGTATACTGTTTCCAGCAAACTCCAGTTTGATGGGCTCTCAAAGGGACTCTGACTCAGGAGTACTTTATAGGTGCCTGTCAAGTGGCGGGAGTAACTATGACTTGATGGGTTAGACCGTCTAGAGCAGGGGTGACCAACCTTTAAATTTTACATTTTTAATTTAGACATACAGCACAGTAACAGGGCATTTGGCCTATGTGTCTGTGGCACCCAATTAACCTACACTTCCGGTACGTACACGTATATTGGGCTGGAAGTTTGTGGTGGACAGCACCAATATAATTGGCTTAACGCAACTGATTCTGGCTGAGGCCATCCAGTCATGAATGTCTGGCACATAACAACATCTGAGAATCACAGATCCCCTTAAAATGAGGCCAATGACAATCAAGGACATAATATGTAAAAATGTCAAATATACACAAGCTATGATGTAACGTATAATATTTCAAAATTGCAGAAACTGCTTTATGCAGTAGCCAAATGACTATTTTACATCTAAAAGTCATGTTATGTAACTTTGCAAAACAATCAGAAAAAGTGACTCTGTGTGCACTAATGCTGGCACACAGCTTGAAAGACTCTAGTTTGATACTGATTTCTGGTGTTGTCTGTGTGGAGTTTGCATGTTCTTCCTGCATCTGCGAGAGTTTCATCAGGCACCTGGTTGGTAGGTTAACTGGCAATAAATTAATCCGAGCGTAGGTGAGTGGGATAAGCATGTTAGAGAGACTAGGTTTCAGGGGAATAAGACTGATACAAATGTTTTGCATTGACCAGATGGGCCAAACAGACTCAGTATCACAAAACAATAGGCAAATTACTTATCATTGTAGCAAAAGAGGGCTCTGTTATCCACTACACCAAAGTTCAGATTTATTGACAGAATACATCACATACAACCCTGAGATTCTTTTTACTGGCAGAATTTCTTCTTATCGGTAGTGTAAGATGCATTCAAGAAAAGGTAAGTATACAAAAGAGAGGAATGTAAACAAAGAAAGAAATGGAAACAGAGTGTGCAATGCAGAAAAAATATTCAATAATAAATAATGTGCAAAGTAAGAGCCCTTAAATGAGTCTCTGGTTGAGTTTGCTGTTTAGAAATCTGATGGTGGAGGGGGAGCAACTGTTCCTGAACCAGTCTTGAGGCACCTATACCTCTTTCCTGATGGCAGCAGTGAGAACAGAGCATGTTCTGGTGGGATGGATCCTTAATTACTGCTGCTGCTCTCCGAAGGCAGCCTTCCAATTAGATTTTCTTGATGGTGGGGAGAGTTTTGCCTGTGATGTACTGGGCTGTGTCCATTACCTTTTGCAGGGCTTCTGGCTCAGAGATATTGGTGTCTCCATACCAGTTCGTGATGCAGCCAGTCAGCACATTTTTCACTACACAGCTGTAGAGGTTTGCCAAGGTTTTTGATGTCATTCCAAACCTCCCCCAACCCCTGAGAAAGTAGAAGTGCTGATGTGCTTTCTTCACGATGACATCCATGTGTTGGGTCCAGGAACAGCCATCCAGGATAGTGACTCCCAGGAATTTATATTTGCTCACCCTCTCCACCTCCCCCATTGACCTTTTGGGCTCTATTTACCATGGCACAAGATATAACTTGCCTAATGTGCAGAAGCAGTTACGACAGTAAAGGGAAAGATCTGAAAGATCATATTGCTAATCCATGGATTATAAATTTTAAAAATGTATTCTACAAATTTCAGATTTATAATTTATTTAAAATTATAAATTATACATTTACACATTCAGCACAGTGACAGGACATTTTAGCCCATGAGTCCATGCCACCTATACCCCCAGTATGTTTATTTTTGAACGGTGGGAGGAAATGAGCGCCCTTGGAAACAGCTCACGCAGACGCAGGGAGAAGGTACAAAATCCTTACCGATAGTGGGAGATTTGAACCCCCGTCCTGATCGCTGGCCTATAAAGGCGTTGCGATAACCATTACGCTGACTGTACATAGTACAAGAAATAATTATTCACTACATTCAAGCCCATTCTCTTGCTTTCCTATTTCTCATTGATATGCTGCCCTCACTCACCATTATACTCCAACATTTTGCAAATAAACATTTTACCAACATCTAATTTGCCATATACCTCCTTTTAACCAAATGGAATAAATGTTTTTCTCTCTCATTTCGGTAAAACCCCCATCTGATTCTGTTGTTTCTATCTCTTCCTTATCTTCTCCTGGACTTACTGTTTCTCTCTATTTTTTCCTTTTCCACCCCCCCCCCCCCACTTCCTAATGGTTCTCCCTCTACCTGTCTCTCCACCACTCATGCCTTCTGACCTATACTTGATCCCCTCTGGGCTCTTCCCCAGATGCTTTCCCCCTTTATAATATCTAATATCACCCATTCTATCTTAGACCCGATAAAGGGTTCAAACCCAAAAGGCTGACTTACCATTTCTACCCATGGACGCTGACTGACCTGCTGAGTTCTTTTTCTGCTCAAGATTCCAATATCTGCAGTATTTTTGTGTTTCTCTAATACTAACATCTAATTTTATCAACATCTAATTTGATGATTTCTTTTCAACTCTTTATTGCCTCCAAATTGTCAGACGATATCTAATGCTGGCTCAGCAGAGATTACTAATGACAAAATATAATTAAGATTCAAAATTCCTTCATTGTCACATAATGGTACAGAACATGGAGTTGCCTTCTGACTGCTGCAAAGCAGACAGTGAGTCACTATTCGGGTCGCCTGGTGCTCCTTACAAGAAGAGAGAAAGAGAAGCAAACAACAGACCCTTCAGAGCCACTGAGTGGCCGTGGATTCGCATCCAGTGCTCCCACAGCCTCTAAAGCTTCACAGACCCCAGCTTGATTCATCGGCAACCTGAGCACCGGATCCAAACCTTTAACACGATCAGGAAGCTGTCTTCGCCAGAGGCCCTTCTTGTCCTCAGCATCTTCCCAATTCTAGATCCAAGCTACAGTGTTTGGGCATCCCCACTAACTTTGTTTCTAATCCATCAGCTCCACCCCTCTCCCTTGCAACTATTTGGAGGGCTGCACTGGCCTTCCAAAACCTTGGTTTCATTTTTCCGGCATCTGAGCACAAGCACCATCATCGGTGCGGACAACTGCTTCCATATTCCCAACACTGTCCCTGTTTATCTGCTACTGAAGCCCTCTCATCACCTACAGGATTGATTATTGTAATGCAACATGCCATACTGTCTTCCATTCAAAGCTCTCATGCCAATGAACAACCTTACATTGCCTCTGCTCCTGTACTTTGCTATCCATCATCCCTGTTTATGCCAACATTTGAATGTAAACTGCTCATTTTTACTTTCAGCCCTGTTCTCATTACATTTAACCTACACCATAAATATACTGTGATATTTGAACTCTTCTGGGTTAGGTACATGGGCAAACCAGATTTGTTTTCACTCCACTATCAGCAGGTCATGCTGCCATGGCCTTGTTGTAGCCCTACTGTGAACCTCTCCGTTTTTCCACCTTCCCTTGATAATGCTTCGGTGGCATGGTTTGCACTGTCAGAAATGTAGTACAAAGCAGGGTCACTATTCAAGTTCATTTATCATCTGATCGTACAAGAACAACCTGACAAAATAGCATTCTACGGCCCTTGCTGCAACACTGCAAACACACATACAGACAAATGATATATATTCACAGTACAAATAAACAAATATTAAAATATATAAATATGCTCATTAAGTAAATCATTGAGAGTCCCGAAGAGTTCAATTTGTCGCTGGGTCTAAACATGTCCTCTTACTTCAAATTTAATCTCCACTTGCATGGACTGTGATCATTAATATAAGCACCACTCTGACATAATCTCAAGGGCTAGAAGCAATTTGGCATTTTGCATTGCTTCTTCACCAGGATTCTGAAAAGAGTTTTGCAAAAATGTTTTTGCCCTGTTGGTCGAAAAACACTTTTAATTTCATAACTGGATGATCAAAATCTTTCCTACTAATAGATAGAAACGCTTGGAATTTTAAAGTGAAGCTTATTACATTTGTGTCACTATTAATGTTGTATTGTTTGAAATAAAACTGAAAACATTCAAGCCGAGAAAATAAATTCATTGCCACCATTTCTCATATGCACAGAAGTCATTTTGTCTGTTATTTCCAGGTACAAACATGTCCATTGGGAAATAGGACCAAGAAGTTCTACGTCCTATATCCAGTATTGCTGAACAATACTGCATTGGTCATTCACCTCACAATATTACGTCATGCACCACATGTTTCTCCCATACCAACATAAACTGGAACCTTTCTATGCAACCTGCTACCCTTGATACACAGGATCACAAAGCACTGAGGTCAGCAATGAGACCCCAATTAAAGGGTTCCCTTCTGACATTTATGTCTACTGCACAGCATCTGCCAACCTATGTTTTCACTGCTCAGGACATTGGAAACCTTCTGAACTACTGCCCTTCACAGATTGCTCTCTTTTAGTACTGCGCAAATTACAGCTATGTGCTGTGATCTCCACTTCACAGATGGTCCCTTAAGGGCTGATGCCATGCGCTGCTGCAGGTGAGTAGGTCAGTATTTCCCCCACTGTGCCCCCATCCCCACTGCATTTTCTGTCACCTCTAAAGCAGGCTTTTATGCATTCGTTCTGTGACCCTTTTGAGAAACATCCAATCCTGTGATCAGTGTGGTGGAGGATGCTCTCCATGCAGATCTAATAAGAAAATTCACACTTCCCTTCTCAAAGCATATTTCTGAATATAAACTACCATAGAACTGATTTTCACATGCTTTTTGCCATATTCATGATATCTTTAGATCCTATTGGACAGAAGGTGTGTCTAGAACATGAGCAAAGACTGAAATCAAAATCCTAGGCACTGCAACTGAATCGACCACATACAATGTGATTGAGTGAGATGATACACAAGCTTGAGGGGCAATGTGGCCAACTCCAACTCTTCTTATGTTCTTATCTAAATGCTTCTTATCTATAGCAGAAAATATCCATGGAAATTAATATATTTGCAATGTATACAGTTGTACAAATGTGAATCATTTAGCTTTGGGTGAAATGCCATTATTTCTATGGAACATATCTCATCTGTGGTAGTGCATTTGGGTACTTAATTATTTTTGCAAAAGGCAAATGAATGCTTAGTGTCAGAATTATGGTTATAAAGGTTCAACTTCTGACAGCGCTCAACAGTGGGTCCAGAGGAAAAGAGAGCTGATTGGCCTCTATGTAGGCGCGAACCTAGTTTTCAATAATGCACAAATAAAGCTAAATTTAGCCAACCATTTTTTAATATAATAGTCCTTGTCTTTCATTATCTATTTTAAAATGCTTTTGTGCCTGATGACATTGGAGACAAAACAACAAACAATCTAAAGAAATAACATTAGAGTGATGCTTTACGCTTTCAATTAAAATCATTCGTCTTTGAGAAAAACAATCCGCTCCTATAATAATATTCATTTATAAAGTTCTTTGCGTATTTGGGAAAAACTTCAGTATAATTGAATTGGTTTAACACAAAAACTAAGGATTTAAAAATTGCCATGTTTAAATTTTAGGATTTTAATTATGATTGGTTATGATGACAAGTGATGAACAATGGAAGGCTATCCATTCCTTACATAGTTGCCACATTCTAAAATCCACAGACACAACGTCATTCTGAACTACTGTTATTAAAAAAAAATCAAACAATTTCCTCTTGAACAGACGTGTTAGATTATAAAGGATTTATCTGGACCACAGTTGTTTTTCATTTCAGAAAGAAAGCAGGATGACAAAATTTAAAATATATTAAATGTTAATTTCTTTTCCTTCAAAATCCTCCGGGCAAAGATTTACAAATGGGCTTACTGCACGTGCAGTGGTTCTTATAGAATCTCAAAATAAAATTATTCAGCTGTACATGTGATGCAAGGCAATTTAGAAGCCCAAGAAAACTTTGCTCTGCTTTGCCAAATTATTCTCCCATCATCCTTCATTTTTAATGAAGGTGTTTTCCTCATGTTGAAAGCTGCATTTATTTTCAACCGAAAGTCTGCAGATGGTGTGATTGTCGTAAAAACACAGAAATTCTAGAGGAACTCAGCTGGTCTCGCAGTGTCCATAGGAGGTGAAGATGTACAGTGTAACCGACGTTTCGGGCCTCAGCCCTTCGTCAAGGTCTGAGTAAAAAAGAAGGCAGGTGCCTGGAAGAAGAGGCTGGGGAAAAGGAAAGAAAGGACAGGACGAGGAGCACAGACCAACAGGTGATAATTAGACAGAGACAGGGGGCAGGAGAGGAAAGGTGAGAATTCATTGGGGGAGGGGGGGGGGTGACCGTGAATGCAGAGCTAGAGGAAAGGAGACAGAGGAAAAAGGAAGAGAGAGAGAGTATGAGTGCTAGAGAAATGGAGACATAAGGATAGAAAGGGGGTCGCTAACAGAAACTGGAAAAGTCAATGCTAATGTCATCCAGGTAAGACGGTGCCCAGATGGAATGTGAGGTGTCTTTCCTCCAGTTTGCAGGTGGCCTCAGTCTGGCAGCGTACGAGACCATGGACAGACTGTCAGCATTGGAATAGGATGGGAAGTTGAACTGGTTGGCCACTGGGAGATCCACACTATTGCAGTGGGCAGAGCCAAAGTGCTCAGCGAAGCGAACTCCCAGTTTGCATCAAGTCTCTCCGACTTAGAGGAGACTACAATGGGAGCGCTATATATTTTCAATTAAGCAACTTCAATTATAGTTACATTTGAAAAATAAATGAGAGAAATATCACTTCCTGGTCTTTTCAGGAATGGACCTTCAGGTAACACAATGAGAAGGAAAGAAAATTAAAATAAATGGATGAGATTTATGAAGGCAGTTAGCTGGAACTCAGAATTATACCACTGTTTCACTGATCTTGTGATCACCCTTCATTTTGTGCATTAAATTTGTAACTCCTATGTCGGAACATAGGACGTAGAACAGCAAAGCACAGGGACAAGGCTTGATGTCTGCTCTGAACACGATGCCCAAATTAAACTAAAACTATGCAGCCTGAACATGATGCATTTCTCTCTATCCTCTGCATGTTTATGTGCTTCTCGAGAAGCCTCTAAATTGGACTATTGTATCTGTTTCAACACTGTTCCAGGCAACTACCTCTCTCCATGTTAAATACATGCCCTTGCCATCTCCTTTAAATTTTGCACCCCTCATCTGAAACATATGTCAGTAATGGATTAACTACCACCCAGGGCCCTAGGCTGAGCTTTAGTAAGGCTCTCCCTGACCTTGCCCCCCTGCCCCACACTTCGTTGAATAGAATAAAGCGAAGTTAAGTTACATGAAATAACATATTAGGGGTTTCCAAAGTGGTCAGTATCAACCCCTGTGGGTCGATGGGACTAACACCTGGAGGTTGAAAAACGCTAGGGGTCTGTTGAACATTTAGGGTCGAAAGAATTGTAGAGCCTGATGTCCCCGCTCTTGCCCGGTATCCCCCCCGCCCCCAACTCCTTTCTGGGCCTCTCGGCTTAAGCCTACTCAGCCCAATGGTTCATCCACCACTGCATGGGAAGAAGCAGTGGGAAGAAGATTTTTCTCCCCTATAAACCTTTATCAGGTCTCCACTCAGCCAGAGAAAAGTTTGTCCCTGTAGCTCATTCTCACCGTTTCCAGACAACATCCTGGTCAAGCGAAACACAAGGAATGCAGATGTTGGAATCTTAACCAAGCGACGAGCTTCTGGAGGGACCTACTGAGTGAGGCAGCGTACACGGGTGGAAAAAGTCATATTGCAGGTCGAAATCCTTTATCGTGACTCAGGTCAAAAGGAGGTGACAGTACGTAGATAAAATGGGGAAGAAGCTGGGAGCCAAGAGGTGATAGGTTCGAGGAGCGAAGGTGTGAAAGGCAGAGAGACAGGCATTGGGAGAGAACACAACATCAGGCTCCTAAACAACAGACACGATCAGAGACTCTTTGAAGGACTGTTACTTAGTACATTATTTATTATTGAATATTTATTTTCTGTAGCACAGTCAGTTTTTCACATTCCTTTTTGTTGACATTTCTCTTTTTGTACCTGTATCTTGAGTACAATTTACATGACCAATAAGCAGAAATTCTGCCTGGCCTGCAGGTAAAAGAATCTCAGGGTTGTATGCGACTCCTCTACTTATGATGGCCCAACCTGCGATTTGGTGCCATATTTTAAGATAAAAAATGTTTTTTTTTTCCAGTGTGGATGTTGGGCACTATCAGTTGCCCCAATAATTGCAATGACAAAGACTTGAGGGGAACGATAGGCTTTATTGCACAGAAGACTTGTGCTGGCCTGGATCCAAACTAGGGAAGTGCAGTGAAGGGAAAGGTGACCCGACTTTTATGGCCTGGGTCCCAGAGGAGAAGTCCAGGTAAGAGTGTCATCAGGGGGTGGGCCAGCCTGAGCCAATTAGCATATACAATCCATACCATTACAGTGGAATAAAAGGTATTCAACATTTAATTGTAAATTAAGCTTTGTTTTAGTTAAATTTGCCCAGCTGCAATGATGGTAGGTGGTCTGAGCACATTTATGGTAGGCTCGGCTATGATGTTCGGTGGGTGTGGACTTCATTTTCGACTTACAATTTTTCCACTTACAATGGGTTTATTGGAACGTAACTCCATCAAAAGTAGGGAAGCACCTGTACACTGATTATAAACCCAAACTTCAAAGGGAAAGAAAAGTCTGAGCGAAGAAAGTAAGTTTATGAGTAGGTAAAGAGATGGAAATAGTGGAACCAGATGGGGAAGGGGATTACCTCAAATAGTAAAAATCAATGTTAATACCACTAGGTTTAAGGCTGCCCATGAAGAAGATGATATATTGTTCCTCAGGTTTACAATTGGCCTCACACAGAAATTCAGTTGAGGCCAAAGACAGACATACCTGTGGGGAGTTGAAATAGTTGGCTGGAGGAAGTTCATTTAGACCCAGAAACAAAGCATGGACCCACCCAAATTGTAGATGTAGAGGAGACCACACCAGGTTCACCAAATGCAGTAGATTCAGATGGTGGATGTGCATGAAAAGCTCTCTCTCTGTTCGTGTGCCTGGATG
The DNA here is from genome assembly GCF_036971445.1 of Narcine bancroftii. NCBI lineage: Eukaryota > Metazoa > Chordata > Chondrichthyes > Torpediniformes > Narcinidae > Narcine > Narcine bancroftii. The sequence goes on from NC_091478.1 coordinate 71,566,291, forward strand.
TGGAGGTGAGGGGGGTAGAGGTCACGGAAAGCTTTGCACTGTCTGTGGTTGCAATGGGAAGTGATTAAAGGGGTGGGTGGGGGAGGGTGGGGAGGGAAGAGCAGACTGGGCAATCTCAGAGACACTTATCCCAGCAAAAAGATGGCAGGGGTGGAGAGAAGATGATGTGGCTGGCAGTGGGACAGCGTAGATATTTGCGGAAGTGTTGGACGTGAAGGCTATTGGGGTGTAATATGAGGACCAAAAGGACTCGGCCTTTATTCTGAATGGGGGGAGGTGGGGTGAGGGCAAAAGTATCAGAAATAGATGGAATTACTGGAGGGAGCTCCATCAATGACAGCAAGGAGGAATCCACTTCTCTTAAAGACAGAGGACGTTTCAGGTGTCCTGCAGTGTGGCACAGGCAGAGAGATTACAAGGGATAGGGCAGAAAGAGGTGTAGTCCAGGTGGCTAAGAGAGTCTGGGGGTACTTGGACAATTTATCTCCTGAGGGGAGTCAAAAATTGTCCAGGTGAATTGAAGGGACATGAAAGTTGGAAAATCTCTTCTGCCTCCTTCCAAAGCCTTCACATCCTTCCTTTAATGGGGCGACTTGAATGGCATACCGTATTCCAGGTGTAGCCTCACCAAAGGATCATACAGCCGCAACATGGCTTCCTTACCATTCTCTTTCTTCTTTGGCTTGGCTTCGCGGACGAAGATTACCATTACACTGCCCCCAACCCCCTGACCTCCATGAAGGAAAGCATGCTGCATCCTTTCTCTACCACCCTATCACTTTGTGTGGCCATGCCTGAGGAGTGAATCTGTACATCATTGGATTTCAAAGACCTGCCATTAACTGTACACTTTCATCTTACTTTGATGAAATGGAGCAAAAGATCAATCCCTCCACACATATGAAGTACATGACATCATGGACTTGGGTAAACACGAAAGGCAATAAACTTTGCTTTGTAATGTTGCCTGCAGAGATAAATAAAGCTAATGGACCTACATTACAGTTGGGTTCATTGATATAGATATCACTCAGCTTTAGAAAGAAGACAATGGAATTGCTTATACAGTTATAAACAATCTAAAAGTAATGAATTTGCTGCATTTAGCTACCCAATGGTAGTCTGGTGATTGCCAGTATCTACATAAAAATCCCCATCTTGATCAACTCCAGGTGTTTGTATCTCTCCAAGGCTAGACCTCAACCTGTCGCTGACGTGACAAATGTTGAAGCAACAATGAGATACACAACTTGCAGTGAAGGAGAAGAATTTGCTATCTACTTCGAGGCTCGAGAGACTGCAAATACTACTCAGACTGCCGAGTTCCTCCAGCAGTTTGTTCTTTGTGACGCATTGACATAGTTTGTATTGTTACGTCCTTCAGAGAGAAGAATGTAATCGTTTGAAATCTGGGTTTATGAAGTTTGAATAAATCACCTGAGTCGTGCCCTGGGAATGACTGCAAGGGCTGAACGGCTGCTGGACAATTCAGCATGTGGTGATCAAACCAATACTTAATTGGCCAAACAGATTCCATAACAGTCATGCACTGATTAACACATTTACCCAATTCAAACTTTAAATGGTACAGGTTGGTGACTGAAAAAAATTAGCAATTACAGTAAAAACCTCGGTTATCTGGATTTCAAGCAATCAGCAAAAAAAAAAGCAGAAAATAAATAGGTAAAAAAACCCAGAAGTTTACATTTGATGCACCATGCAATCTCAAGCAACCAAAAAATTCACTTATCCGGCATCTATCAATCCCCATAAGGTGTTGGATACCAAGTTGTTTTAAAATAAAATTGTACCAAAACTAACCAGTGAAATATGAAAAAGGACAATGGTAAGAAAGAGATAATAAAAATACATGGAATTTTATGAGGAATTCAAAGAGAATGTTATGTTTTATTCAGGGCTGAATAAAGGGCTGAGAAAGATCAGAGTGCAACTTAAGTTTTAATTTTGAAAAGTCATGCTGCATCCCAATAGTAAAACTAGACGTGGTCACCTTTTCTTGTTTGTCTTGGAAACAGAAATAGCTGTTTCTAATTCTTAGAAGATGCCTGTCTGCTTTTTTTAAATTGTGCACAAAATTCTATGCATTCTGAAAAGTAGACAATGCTGCCTTCTCTCCAGCCAGTTCAATGTCTTCCAGGCAGACTGGGATTTCCTAAACAGATACCAAAGACGTTACGTTTCACTGATCAAGCTCAGCAGCTGTCAACGAGGGGTAGACTGCAATTCATAACTTTCAGTAATCCAAATTGCTCATTGTTGTAAGCCCTTTAAAATTAGCAGCCTTCTTATTGCTTGGCATGGGGAGTGAGTCACTAGGACTGGTAAAGATAATGATTGAAAATAAGGTTCATGGAGTGGACAATTCACACTTGTCTAAAATAAAAACAGAAATCGTCTGTCATAACTAGATGAGGTGCTAAAGGGTCAAAAATAGTCAATCCTTCTCCAGGCCTTGGCAACACCTAGACAACAGCAACGTCAGGCTGCTTATCACCAGTTACAGCTCAGCTTTCAACACCATGATGCCCTCAGTACTGGTCAGCAAGCTTCAAAACCCAGACTTCTGCACCCACCTCTGCAACTGGATCCTTGACTTTCTCATTAGAAGACCACAGTCAGTATGAATTGTCATGTCTTCTCCTCACTGACAATCAAAACAAGTGCGCCTCAAGGTTGCGTGCTTCACCCACTGCTCTAGTCTTGCTACACCCACCACTGTGTGGCCAGGCACAACTCAAACGGCATCTACAAATTTGCCGATGAAACCATCTTTCTCTCTTTGGCTTGGCTTCGCGGACGAAGATTTATGGAGGGGGTAAATGTCCAAGTCAGCTGCAGGCTCGTTTGTGGCTGACAAGTCCGATCGGCAAAATCACGTACAGGAGTGAGATAGATCAGCTAGTTGAGCGGTGTCACAACAACAACCTTGCACTCAAGGTTAGCAAAACTAAGGAGCTGATTGTGGACTTCAGGAGGTGGAAACCAGGAGAACACATACTAATCTTCATTGAGGAGGAAAGGGTAAAGAACTTCAAATTCCTGGGTGTCAACATCTCTGAGACCTATCCTGGGGCTTTTGTGTCAATGGAAGCATGAAGGAGGCTCGCCAGCGGTTACACTTCGTTAGGGATTTGAGAAGACTTCATATGTCACCAATATCTCTTGCAAATATCTACAGGTGTTACATGGAGGGTTGCATCACTGTCTGGTATAGAGGTGCCAATGCATAGGACAGGAAATGTCTACAGAGGATTGTACCATCAGGGGCATCAGTCTTCATTGCATCAGAGACAGCTACAACAAAGTGTCTCAAAAAAAACAGCCTCCATCCTCAAGAACTTTCACCCACCACCCCAACCCCCCCACCGTCCATGCCATCTTCTCACTGGTACCACCAGGAAGGAGGTACAAGAGCCTGAGGACAAACACCAAATGGTACAAAAACAGCTTCTTCCCCTCTGCCATCAGATTTCTGAACGGACAACAAACCACCGACGCGACCTCACTTTTTGTCTTTTTTTTCTGCGGCATCGATTTATTTATTTATTTAAATAGTATATTTACGGAAATGTAATTTATAGGATTTTTTTTGCACCTGTATCACACGATAACGTTGCCGCAAAACAACAAATTCTGTGACACATTTTCATGATAATAAATCGGATTCTGATCACTGGAGTGTATGCTTAACAGCATTAAGGATGCAAATATTGCAAATAGTTCGAATGAGGGGACACTGCTAATATACTGTTAGCATTTGGTTCTTTCAAGGATTTCCAAACAATATTTATCCATTCATCAGTTCCTCCTTTTTAGAATTCTGGTACATGCAACCTTCCCCAAATGAGGAGAGAGTGAATCAATTGGGAAAGTACATATCCACAGTGCCTTTTGCAGAGCAGCTAGGAGGAAAAATAGCATTATTCAGAAGCCAAACCTGTCAACCAAGTGAACCACTTCCACAGCTTCATGTCCCGAGCAAGGTTTGCAGTTTGCCAAACACAAAGATCTTTACTGAAATTGGTGACTATGGCAACAAGCGGCTAAGGGACCCACAGTGGCTTTAGGTGGATTGTGGTCGGGGGGGGGGGGGCGGAATCCACATGGGCTGTGGGCTGCTGTAAATAGGCCTCATGGGAACCAGGTCTCAGAGTGTGCTGAGGGCAAGAAGGACTCCTGAAGGGCCTTGGAGCGCTGAAGGCTTCCTGATTTGGATCTGGAGCTCGGGAGTCTGCGGAAGCACTGGACTCTCAGTGACTCTGAAAGGACTCTCTTTTGCTTCTCTTTTCCTTGCACTGACAAGGTAGTCGGGCGGCACTAATGGTGACTCTTTGCCTTACAGCAGGCAGAAGGAAATTTTGGGTAATATTACATGTTCTGTAGATGATAATAAAGGAATCTGGAATCTTGATAATGCTGCAACATAGAGACGTGACAATTTCTGTGACATTCTTGCAATTGTACACTGTTCTAAATGATTATGTCCTGATCTATTCAATAAAATGAGATTAGTCAGAGGCCAAATGCCTGACATTTTATATTTTATCATTTCTGTCTTTCAAATTTCTCTTAAGTTGAACACCAGCTCACAAGGTCTTGAAGAAAGCCCTTTCATCTTGTTAAGGCAAATTTCTCAAATTGATGAAAAATAAAATAGAAAAATGGCAGAAAATCAAGCAATATCTGTGAAAGGAGTATACAAGTCAATAACTCAGGTAAAGAAGTCTTAATTAGAAATGGAAAATGCTTAGGAGACAGATCAACTTTTCAACAAATATAGAGCCATGAAGGGGCAGAAACATGAAGCATGAAGCATTTGGAATGTTGGAAAGGCAGAAAAGATTGAATATCGAAAGGGATCATGACCCAAGCCAATGGAGAAGATACTGGGGGCAACCAAAATGCACAAGCTGGCTTTAGAAGAGCTTCAAATGGCGATAAACCGCAACACAAGATATGGCAGATGTTGCGCATCTGAAGTAAAACCACAATATGTCTGAAATACTTGTTAGATTAGGAAACATCTGTGGAGAGAGGAACAGAAATAATATTTCAAGCTAATGGTGTTTTGGCAAGCTGGCAAAGTCAAGATTTTAAAAAAAACATTCAGGATGAGGGTTGGGTGGGGGAAGGTGCAATTGTTCTGGCCACCTGATAAAGATTTTCCCTAAATAGATCATCTGCTTATTATCATTCCTTGATTCCAACCATCTCTCTATTTCTTTGTTCTCAGGCATCTTTTCCATGGCAAGAAAAACAGAGTTTTTGATGAGATGAAGGACAATTGGTTCGTATCTCGGCAGGCAACACAAAAGTTGACCTACTTTCTGTCAATGCACATGAGCCTGTAAATCATCCCTTGTGTTGGCAGCTCGTAGGACAATCAGGGGTGGGGGGGGGGGGGGGTGGTGGGTTTGTGAGAACTTGATAGGCATGCGAGAGAGAGATTTACAGAAAAATAAAATAGGGGGAATGATGGGATTGCTCCGTCAGCTGTCATGGACTCAATGGGGTGAAAGGTGCAAGAAAATATGAGACACGTGGCTGTCAAATAGGCAGTGGATGAGGTAAATGGAGGCTAAGTGGCATTCAATGATGATAGTTTTAGAACACAACAGGAGGGAGGAATTCAGTCAAGTCATGATCACGATTTGATTGGGTGAAGAGGATGAACCTCCTGGGTGACAGGTTTAAGGAAACACAAGAGATGAGATGTTGGAATCTGGAACAAAATGATAATTTGGCTGAGGAGATGATGAGATCCCCAAAAAATTATTTGTGGGCAAAAAAAATGTCATCCTGATTTGGACCAGTTCCTGTCAGCTGCAGCCAGCAGTGTGCCCTGACAAAGAAAATATTAACATGGCAAACAGGAGTGCAACTCACTCCTCAGAACTTATTGTCACCAACATGCCACAACATTTGTTGTTTTGTGACAGCATTAAGGATGCAAATATTGCTATGAATTACATTTTAAAAAATAAATTAATTAGGTCAAAAGAAAAGCCAGTGGGGTAGTGTCTGTGATTCATTGCCCATTCATAAATCTGATGGCAGAGGGGAAGAAGCTGTCCCTGTGCTCGTCTTAGGCTCCTGTACCTCCTTCCTGATGGTAGTAGCAGTGTGAATTGGGCATGGCCTGGCTGGCGAGGGTCCTTGAGGATAATTCATATCATTTAAGGGGTTGAAATTTCACCTCCACATTCAGGGCCTTTCACGAAGGAAAAGAAAATATCAAGGTGATGAAACTCAAGCAATAAGACAAATGGCACCTGTGAACAGCAGGGGCAAATTCAAGCCTAAGTATTCTTATCTGGCATAACAGTGTTCCCTCTAAGCTGTGCGCATGCAAGCATGCACAAATATTCCATGTACACATGCACAGAATGCTCCATGCCATACACGTGCACACACTGATTTCCTTTCTGCGCACGCATATGCGTGCAGCTTAGAAGGAACACTAACTATAGACCCTCTATTTATTGCTTCAAATACAATTTCAATCATAAGCCCATCAATGCATTTTCAGTGTTGTTTCAAAGCTAATGCAACACAAGAATTTTTTCCTTCCTATGCACCATCTGGCTGGTGCCAGGGAATATGGGTGTTGGGCAAGGGAATGAAACACGGACATCTGCAGTTGCTGAGTTGGTTGTAAAAACATATAAATGATGGAGGAACTCAGCAGGACTTGGAGTGTCCATATGAGGTAAAGATATACTGTACAACTCATGTTTCAGGCCTGAGCCTTTCTTCAGGTATTTGAGATCCCTGTGGGCACCAAACTGGGAGGCCTGGACCAGAGCTGGAACCTACATGTCACCAGATGGCAGTGGAAACAGGTCTGGTTGAGGACATGGTCACAGAGCTTGAGAGCAGCGGGGAGACCAGTGGTGGGCGGGAGGGGGGGGATTTGAGTTGGGGGGGGGGAACTCTCACAGAACTTCCTTTGAAGAGAGGAGAATTTCTTCAGGGTAGACATCCTGGTGTAATTGTAGTCAAAGCATGGAGTAACTCAGCCGGTCTTGCAGCATCTATAGGAGATAGATATAACTGACATTGTGTGCCTGAGCCCAGGGGCCCAGGGTCAGTGTGCAACCAAGCAGGCCATTTTGTGTTGGGCCTAGTAGCAATATTTGGGGACATGACATTCATCAGCTGAAGCACATCAAGTTTGGAATACTACTGGTCCTCAAACCAGGAAGTGCACAGATACATTTCCACAGTGACATGAATTAATCCAGAAATAGTCACTGGATCACTCTGAGTTGTATACTACTGGAATAAAAATTATGACATGATCCATTTCCTAGGCCTCAACATCCTGGGTACAAGCCTTGATTTAAGTATAATACTTTACTGGCTATTGCTGGCTGCAATTTTCTGCTTTCATTTCATGCTTTAGCAACTGCTTGCTAATTAAATCAACATGTTCTCCAATGAATGGAGAGTCAGTAAAGAACAAAAGAATGGTCAAGTTTCAAAATCAAAGGACAGCCATGGCCCTAAATATGATCTGTTAACGGAGTGTGAATTTTAATAAATGACCAGTATGTGTCATACATTTTCATTCAGACCAATCTATTTACCAAGGTAACAGTCAGGAAATAGACTGTAGGACATAGAGGTTTGGGGCTTCAAACAACAACCTTAAAAACATGTTGAACTACCACTCCAAGACTGAAGCACTAATTCAGGCTGGCAATGGGTGCAGCAGATCAGACATTAACTTGTCAGCCTGTTCCATTGGTTTGACAGGATGCCAAAGATCTCACAATTTGAATAACACCAAGTTTTTCTGGTGTTCTGGCCACACATTTGTCTCTTTGTTTACTCCAGGAGCAACAACTGAACCAGTCCTTCAATGGATTGCAGCGAATGATTTAATATTGTGAGAAGTTTTGGGTTCCTTATCTACGAAGAATGTGTTGGCATTAGAGAGGGTCCAGAGGAGGTTCACTTGAATGATGTCTGGAGTTCAAGGGTTATCCCAAGAGAAGCATTTGACGGCTCTGGGAATGAACATACTGGGGTTTGGAAGGATGATGGGATCTCACTGAAACCTATAAAATACCTAGACAGAGTGGACGTGGAAAGGATGTTTTCTATGGTGGGAGAGTCTGGGACCAGAGGCACAGCTTCAGAATACAAAAATGTCCCTTTAGAAGAGAGAAGAGGAAGAATTCCTTTACCCAGAAAGTGGTGAATCTGTGGAATTAATTGCTGCAAATGGTTGTGGAGGCCAAGCCATTGAGTCTAGTTAAGACAGACATAGATATTTTCTTGATTTGGAAGGGAATCAAGGGTTAGGGGGAGAAGGCAGGAGAAGGGGGTTGAAATTTTTATAAATTCCGCTGATGGTAATGGTGAAGGATTCGGTGGACTGAATGGCCTAATACACTTCCTGGGTCACATGGTCTTATGGAATGGGATCCTCATGGAGACACTAAATTTGATTCAAAACAATTGATTGCCTGAGCTGATGTGAGATAAGAGGTAAATCTGTTTTTCTCTCACATTGAGCCTTTTATCTTCCCACCAGGTTATATTTACATATTGTTTAAAGCAGTAATTTACCACCAAGATGTGGAAAAACTATTCAAATGTTTGCATTTTATCTTTTGCCCGATAGTTTTGAAAGTGATGCACTTAACCACATCTTTGTTCTCATCACATTTCAGAGTTCAGTGTTCAGATTTATTGTCAGTTTCTTCATAATTGTATCCATACCTAGTATCGAGCAAGATAATTAATCAAATATCTACTTGTATCCTCCCACTCCGTGACTGGTGAAATATACAATGTAGCAACCACGATGACCCCCATTAAAATGAATCCTCAGCATGTCCCCATTATTTGTGGTGTTATATTATTAAGACTGGTTATCACACCAACACTGGCCATTGCAAACCCTTGCACCCATGCAATCTTTCACTCATGAAGGAGAGTTGGGTGGCATTCAAGCACTGCAATGTGATTCATTTTTTTAAATTATTGCAGCCTGCCTGCTGTGTCACATACTTATTGAATGAGATCTCCCCTCAGTTGCCGTTATTTGAACAACATACATTGAAATGAAAAACCGCCAACATTTATGAGCAGAAAACGTTAAAAAGGAACTATTTTTACCCCATGGCATTTCTGAAAATTTGTTCTATTTATGACACCAAAAAATTAAAGCACCAATCAGAAAAAAAATGACTCGTTCGCACTCAATGAAGATAACATTAATTTTAGTGAAATAATTTAAGGAACAAGTCAAAGAATTATGTATTGTGCAATTTAAAAGGAACTCTGTCCGTGCAGCCTAATGGCAAAGTAGCACATTTTAAAGTAATTAAATACAAAAGCGTGCTTTTAGGAGACTAATATTTCTTTGGGAAATTCATTTATCTCTTATCATTGCTCCCTTGACATTACAGTCGAAGGCATCGGAATGGATATTTGGAATAGTGAGGCTGAACATGGAAAGACATATGGATAAGAAGTCTCAGCTGACACCATTTTCCGACCTTCTTCCTGTCCCAACAAAGAAAGCTTTGAGGAAACTTGGCTTTGTTTTTTAAACTATTCAAAGGCTTCTCATTCCTGACATTCAAAGCTTCAACAATGACTTTGTGTGTTGGACAAAGATGGCTGCCAAAGATTTTGCAAAGATTAGCATAAAGTGTTGAAATGATACGTCCGCTGTGAAGTTCTGTTATAAAATTAATTTTTTAAGAAACTCACAAGGGCAAAAGGCATTCTTAAAGCCCACTCAAAAGGCATGAAAACATGTGATTTGTAAAACAAAAAGTTACTGCAATGAAACATAAAAGAATTTGCAGTAATATTCTGCATTTGCGAAACAACCAAACCCTCATTCATACATGTATGGGATCATGGCAAAATTTCTACAAAGAAACAGAAATCTGCGCCAAATATGTTTTTTTTGAAAGACTGATGAAAGAATTAAGACATGTGACACTGAATGAAAGGACAGTTCTCTAAATCTATTTTACACTTAAAGTCTTAAATAAAACCATTAATTAAACTGAGGCATACGACTGAGGTCCTAATGCAAAAATACTTAGCCCATGTCAAAGACAAAGAACTCTTTTTTTTAATTAAAAAAAAAGAGCAATAATTCAATTAATTCCACCCATTTGCCCACAAATTATCGACTCACTTGTGCATACAGGGATATAGTTTGGTAAATAGTTTGCTACATCATAGGAAAGAAGATACATGAAGAAATACAAAGATATCGTGCTTTTAAATGACAACTTGGCGCACTCTTGCGTTTTGAAGCTTAAAATCTACATTTCTACTTCAAAACAGAAAGATTTATGGTTTTTTTAGACTGCGCTGCTGGGAAAATTTTGGGGGGAAAAAAATCAACGTAATTACTGCCCGTGAGGTCGTTCACACTGGGCACCTTTTTTAGACAGCAAGTCCGTGAGTAAAACAGTCCTGGGGATTGGACGTGCAGTGGACTGGATGACCGACCACGCATTTTTCAGGTACGATTCACACTGCAGACTCCCTCCAAAAAGTTGTTGGGGTCCTGCAGGATAAATCGCGGGGCAGGAATAGACTCCAAATTCCTTTTCAGATGGCCCGTGCAGCGGCAAAATTGTGCCGTTACATGCCTGCAGTCTAAAAACCATAAATATCACTGTTCACATTTCAAATGCCATTATTTATTTGGCTGTTATACAATATTAATAAAATAAAGACAACATACAAATTAGGATGCAAAATATGAATGTTGACCAGTGCAACCTTCCATGCCTATCCGTCATATTGCCCAAAAGGCTACTGGGTACTCTTAAGCCCCTCCCATCATCCTCTTACAGCCTAACATTTCCCACATTGAAATTTATCCATTTTTTAATATAATTTAGAGACACAACACACTAACAGGCCCTTCCAGCCATGAGCCCACACCACCCATGTGACCAATAAACCTGCTAGCCTGCATGTCTTTGAAATATGGGGAAACTGGAGCTCCCGGACGAAACCCACACAGGTTATGGGAAGAATGTATAGACTCCTTACAAACCGCGACAGATTCAAACTCTGCTATAATTCAAATTTCAATTTATTGTCGTGTAATAAAACATGGAATTGCTTTCGCCTGCTGTAAGGCAGGCAGATTCACCATCGGCAGAAATTGCCTGAAGCCCCTCTTAAGGTCAGAGAATAAGAGCAAAAGAGAGGTTTCCCCCCCTCCCCCAGAGCTAGTGAATGTCCATGGATTCACCTCCAGTGCTCCCACAACCTCCACAGCCACACCATTGGAAACCCGAGCTCCAGATCCAAACTTCCGACATGTTCAGGAAGCCTTTGGCACTCCCTCGCATCCGGGTCCGATAGCTGGGACCCCTTCAGCCAGTTTTGAGCTGGTCTCCAGCAGTCTGCATCCCCGCGCGAGTCCCCCGACAGCAGTCTCCAGGAGCCCACAGCCTCCTTGGGTTCCTTGCCTCAAGTCGCCTGCAGTCTGCGACCCCTTGAGGCTGTTGCCGATCATACGTGCCGCCTTCTTGGGTGCAGACCCCACAGTCGCAGGATTTTAAGTAAAACTAACATCGGTTCCTTGAATGGGTGTTCAAAGCCTGTGCAGAGCTGATGGCAGTTGACTGGGCGGTTTCACCCTGCGGGAGCACTCCCTATGATTCCACACCAGCAGCTCCAGCAGTGCCACCATTTTCCATCCACAAACCGCTACACCCACCGTACCACCCATTGTCTGGAATATTATTGCATGCATCACTCTAGTTTACATGCAAGAGGTTACGGTTACCTTCACTGAGAATAGGTTCCAGAATATTTAGCACAGAATTGGAACCATGTTAAATTATAAAACCCTGAATTTTTCATTCTGAAGGGTATTAACATCAACCTCTCTGGTTTCTGTGATTCCCCCCTCCCCTCCCCCACCACCATCTTTCCCTATGTCTCCTTTCCTCTAGCTTCAGGCCATTTCATGTCAGGCCTCCACCTGGAGGCCGGCTACAAGAGTGGATCTAAAACTCAAAACTTACTTTTCAGACAGCACCCCTGAAAGGCTGTTCCAGTGTTCCATTCATATTGAGAGACATCTCATAGTTCCCTCCATAGCCGATGGAGGTGGGGCGACTGGTGCCATAGTGCCACCTGTCATAAATGCGCGGCAGAGCAATGGCCGTCTTCCCTACCCATAATCCCCCACACAGCTGGAACAGCTCTGTGGTTCCCAGAACAATTCCAGTTGCATGGGGGATTATGGATAGGGAAGACGGCCAATGCTCTGCCGCATTTTGAGCTGCAGAGAGCGGCCTCGAAGGCCGAAGCGGCCCGCCCTGGCTGGCCCTTGATGATTCCAACAGCTCCTGCTGCCCCAACAGTCTCCGCTGACGGCTCCTGCTGCCCTACCAGCTGGCCCTGCCTTGGAGGGAGAGGGGTGAGTGGGGAGATGGGTCACAGGCTGACGGCATCATCAGCCCATCCCTAACCAGCCACTTGCAATGGCTGTACATTCAGGTCAGGCAGCGGAGCACTGATCCTTGTCTGAGAAGGGTTGGAATTGGTGCCTCGGAGCCGACCACGGTGCATTCAGGAAGGTACGTCTTTAGCCGTAAGTGCAAAGGACCTCCGCCTTTACAGACAAGTGTTTTCCCTGCTTGAAAGTGCTTATTGTCTCTCTCTCTCTCTTTCTTTTTCCCTCTGTCTCTTTTCACAGAGCCAAAAACAACCCCCTCTTCTAATCAATTCTCACCTTTCCTCTCTCCTGTCCTTTTATCTTATCCAATTATCTATCACCTTTTGTATGTCCATCTGTAGTCCTCCCCCCCCCCTCACTCTTCCCTTTTCACCAGTCTTTTAAAACATGCCTGCCTGTTTTTGACTCAAAACTTGATGAAGGGCTCGAGTCTGAAACGCCATTTATATATCTTTACATCCTATGGAGGTTGCGAGACTGGGATACTCCAGCATTTCTGTGTTTTTACTGCAATCACAATGAATGCAGACTTTCGTATTTCATTTCTACTTACCCTGCTTTACTGATCAATCACGCAGGAAAAATGAGATATTTTCTTCACATTGAGCTTAATAATTGAGGGAACAAAGTAAACAGGTGCATCTGCACATAGATGTTGAATTTTAACCCGAGCTTCCTGCTGCAACCTAAGCCGTTTGCACTGCTAATTACCACACAAATATTCAGAAAGTCGAGCAGCATCTGTAAATAGAGATTCCAACTTTTGATGAGGGTTATTGAAATGGAGCCATTGATGTGCCCTTGAGGTTTGCCACATGATTTGGGTTTCTAAATGGGCAGCTGGTCAGAGCCAACTCTGCTCCTCTTAAATGTACAAATTAAACGACTGAAATGAACCGCTCATACAGACCTGTTGAGACTCTACTACTTGTTGGCCAATATTTATTTATTTTTATATATGTATATATGTACTGCATATGTATCGTTTGTCTATATGTGTGATGTGTCTGCATGTGAGTGCACCTATTTTTGAACCGAGTACTGGAGAACGCTGCTTCGTCTGGTTGTACTTGAACCATCGGATGATATTAAAATTGTACTTGAACCGTTATGTTCCCACATTGTAATTATAGATAAGGAGCTACGATGGGATGCAATAGTGATTTCCTAACAGGGCAAAAGTCGTTGAGAAATTGGTCTGGGCACAGAAGGGAGAAGAAGAGTAGAATTTGTGCTCCTTTTTACACTCATCATACTCTAACCCAGTTTATTGCCCTGCATTCCTATGACCTAAAGCACAGATTGGTGATGGTCTGTGAGGCTGCGGGAATGCTGGAGGCAAATATATGGACACTCAGTGTCTCTGAGGGGACTCTCTTTTGCTTCTCTTTTTTTCCGATTGTTAGGGCCACTGGGCAATGCTCATGACGACTTTTTGTTTGCCTGACAATTGATGGAGAATCATTTTTAATGATATATTACATGACAATTATAGGGACCTTTGAGGTTATATCACTCATTTCCACACGGGGGACAATTTACAGTCGTCAGTTAACCTATCGATATTTTTTTGGGATGTGGGAGGAAAGCTCAGCACCCAAAGGTCACCCACACCGTCCTGCGGGAATGTGCAGACTCCACCACAAACAGTACCGGAGATCAGAATCGAACCCAGGTTACTGGAACTGAGGCTGCAAAGCTCCCCTTGCTACACCAATGTGCTGCCTGCTGTCTTGTTAGGCCTCTCATCTCACAACGGGGCCTTTATCGCTCTGCGACCGACAGGCTGTACATGCGGCGAGACAATGCTGATAATACTTGGCTGTTAACATCTGCGCTGCCCAAGTCGGGGCCCTTGAATGAGTGATCGGTACGAGATTGAGTCCCTGCCTGAGACTTAAAATTAACTCTAACGCATATTGTGCTTTTATGCAAAATAATCCACAATACAACAGCAAATCTTTTTCTAATAATAGGGAAGAAATCAGCCTTGTTAAAAAGATAAAACTGGCTGTGTAACTAGTTACAGAGGAAACTAATTGAATTGCTTCATGCTTACTCTCCAGACCTGTCGACAGAGAAGAAAAATGCTTATTTACTATCCAAATATTATGGTACACTGAACAATACATTGAATGTCACAGATTTTATTGCAAGTAAGCAGTTTACAAGGTAAAAGGACTTGAACACCAGCAAGTCTCCTGACCCAGGAAGAATATACCAGAGGGACATTCGCATATATCATTTGTCTATATGGGTTTTTGCACTGAAAACCGGAGAAAGCCATTTTGTCAGGTAGTACTTATGCAATCGGATAATAATAAACTTGAACTTGAAAATTGAGATGGGGAGAAAATGGAAGAACTTGTCAGTTTTTGGAAGAGTTATCAATTTTGGTGTAAAAACAGAAGATGTTGGGAATATTCAGAAAGACAGCATCGACTCATAACCAACTATAAGAATTATTTATCTCATGACAGATGCTGGGCACTTGCTAATTATTCCCATGTTTTATTCCATACTTCTACATCTGCAGGGTTCTAATTTCATGTTGATACTTTGCGGAAATGGATGCAAACAAACAGCAGGTATACAAATGCACTTAATCTATTGCAACAAGGATAGATTCCTTAGTCCTTGCATTAACTCTGAGGAAGACAATGGAAACAAAGAGAAGTTAGAGGGTCACATCTACTGGAAAAGTCACAATTAATTTTTCCTCACTGGCTTTGACGATGTTATAAAGGAAGTAGTCAATAAAATCCCTCGAGTTCACTTGGACATGATGGTCTGTTGAGAAAATCCATATGAAAGGCTGATTAATTTAAAATCCATGGGAATGAAAGGTAGAATGCAGGACTAGGTAAGGAACGGTTTGAATGGGAAATGGAGAGTTTGTGCGAGAGGAATAAATATCAGATGTACAAAATCACATTCCCGTTTCAAAGCAGGAAGAGCCTTGGCAGGTGTGGTTCCTGAAACTCTTGTCGGATCACTCTCCAACTGGATGGCATTAACAGCGACTTCTCCGGTTTCTGTTTTGCCTGTCCTCCCCCTCTTCCCTTTCCCCCTGTCCTCTTTCCTCCAGCTCGCCACCCTTTTCCCTCTCCATTCACAGAACCTTCCCCCCTCCCCCTGTTTGCTAATGTGTCCTTCCTCTCTTATCCACCTATTACTTCCTGCCTGTGGGCCTGCGCTCCTCCTCCTGCCTTCCCCTCCACCATTTTGATCAGGTGTCTGTCTATATTTTGCTCATATCTTGATGAAGGGCTCAAGCCCGAAATGTTGGTTATGCATCTTCATCTTTGCTACATAGCCCGAAATGTTGGTTATGCATCTACATCTTTGCTACATGACCTGATAAATTTGTCCAGCATTGTGTTTTTATCCTGAATATCTGGCATATTAACAGAAGGAATGACCAAATATGTGTGCCCTGCACCCTTATCTCAGCAAATGGTTTGGTAAAACTCCCCTGCAATGTTGGAGTAAAGTGACATTATATCTCTGGGTGAAACGACCACATATTTTGGCGTGTGTCGACCTTCAGATAAGTTGGGTCCCTATTTTCAGCCTCATTTTCATGGTTTTATGATGTATCGGGCATATGTCGACCCCATCTCTCCATCCCCCACCCCCAAATCACATTGATTGAGCTGTTGGGCACTGCCGGAAAGTATTTATTTTCATGGAGCCTCCAGCAAAACGATGAAAGAATGAAGCGAGTTTTAAGTTAAAACTAATAGAAGTGGCCAAGAAATCCAGCAATTTCTTTCTAATATGCTGGTAGCTTGAAATTTTTTTTGTAGGTTGGGTTCTTTTTTGGTGTTTTAAGGATTGTCCTATTCTCCGAATCTACACCAAGCAGTTTTTGTTTTGAATTGAATTTAAGGTCTCATTTTTGTATCTGGCTTTTGTCAACCCCTGATTTTTTAGGGTTTCAAGACATGACGTACACGCCAAAATATACGGTATTTGTGAGTCTTATGAATTCCCTTTTGCTGAAAACACTCACAAGGTTGCTAAATTTGCAAAGAATGCTTAAAATGGTGGAGAGAAGGAGGATTCACACCCCCTGTGCCATTAAGTTGACAAATAGGAAATCAAATATAAAAAGACAAATGATAAGTATCAGTAAAAATTGTAAATGGGACATTGGAATGCAATGGTCAGCTCATAATTATGACAAGATGTCTCTAGAGTCATACAGCACAGAATCAGGCTCTTCGGCCCAAATACGTTTCCTATCTGAGCTAGTTGCATTTGTCTACATTTGCCCTGCATCCCTCTAAAATTTTCCTGTCCATGAAACTGCCCAAATGTTGTAATGGTGCTAAGGGCCCTGTAAGAGTACAAGGAGTAACTGTTTCTTGAATTTCTAAAGGTGCCATACAATTCGTAGAGAAGAACAAATGGTGGTAGAGAGCTGCGCCAAAAACTCAGAGGAACAAGGACACGTGAGGGAGCTGCACGTTTATCGTTTCAAGATGTTGTATATGCTTTCATTAAGGTCGATGTCAAGAAGAAGGAAAATGGATAATCTGAATGTGAATGTCAGCCTTTCAGGGGATAAAATAACTTGGTTTCTAAACTAGATTGGAAGAATGGAAATTACCTTCCCAATCGATGTACAAAATATTTAATTTTTTCAAACTTTATTCCTGTTTGAAAGTGTACTTTGTTGCCATTATTACTTCAAAATTTGGTTCAGAAAGATCAATTTAAATCATTCAGCTTCTTTCTTCTCTCTGAAGGTGCTGATTTGTGTGGGCACATATGATTTCAAGTTGACAACTGCCCTCAATTAGCCAATTGCCACACGAGACCCAAGGTGGTGAGTGGCAACAGTTCTTTTGACAGTGGTAAAATTACAACCTCATCCAATGTAACTTTTAAGTCAGCGGTCTCTGAGTTAGGAGCCTGGCAGTGCATTTGCCTGCAAACTTTAGGACTGACTGCAATGACTGTAACATTGCCTTGGGGGTTATAAAGAAACTCAGTGCAAAATGCATTTGGGCATCAGTGATGACTTGAGGCGATGGGCACCAAAAAGTTCTTCAGATAAAAAAATAAATAACTGGAATGCACACAAATATCAAGAACTCTTAACAAAAATAAAATGTGTTGCGCAAAAGATAAGGATGCATGAATTTGGGCGTAAAGAATGAGCATGGATATCCACGGTAGGTTTTCTCTATTGTGTTTCATGTATGACAGAAGGAGAAGATAATGAAAAGAACGGACTCAGTGGAATTTCTTGTTTATTTTTATTGAGTGACAACATTGTTTGACGGGTTTAATGTTTCTTATATTTTGAACTTTAAATAAATGGGAGGGGAGGTGAGGGAGGGAGGGAGGGGAGGAGGGAAGGGGGGGGAGAAAACGACACTGTATATATTTAAGAAGGAAAATGTATGTATCTTGATCAATATGGTTTATAGTGTGAAAAAAAAAAAGAATGAGCATGGATAGAGGATTGTTAAATCAACAGAAGGCAGAGTTGGGATCTGGCAGGCAATCAGTAGTGTGTAGAGATCAGCAGGGGTCGGTGCTGGCCCACAACTATTCCCGATATGCATTAATGTTTTAGAAGAGGTGACTAAGTGTACTGTACGTAAGTTTACTAAGAACACTTAAATGGGTAGAAGAAAATGGTGTAGACAATTGGAGAATCTGTAAAGATATTTAGAAAGGTTAAGTGAGTGGACAAGGTCAGGCAGAAGGAGTACAATGCTGGTAAATGCAATGTTATTCACTTTAAAAGGGAAAAAATAACATCAGTTTATTATCTAAATGGTGAAAGATTGCAACATGCTGTTGGGAGTGCTTGTACATGAATCACAAAGGTTGGTTTGCTGGTGCAACAGGTAATCAGGAAGAAAAAATGTATTGTTGGCCTTCATACAGGGTACAAGTGAAGCTGAACGTGGAGTACTGCGTACAGTTCTGGTCATCTTACTTTGGAAAAGATATACAGGCATGCGTTGCTTAACATCTGTTCGGGCAACATCTGATCGCATGTATGTCTGTGGTCCCATAATCATTCAGTCACTTGTGAGCAAGACCGCAGCAATTTAGAAAAAGTGATCCCTAGCTATAGGAAATTGTGTACTGTATACCCAAACTGATCCCAATGCCCTGCTCTCTCCCCACATCACTGTATTAGTCCCAACTAATCCCACTTCCCTGCTCTCTCCCCACCCTGTGTTGGCCTCCACACTGATCCGACTGCCCTGCTCTCTCCCCACATCCCTGTATCAGTCCCAACTAATCCCACTGCCCTGCTCTCTCCCCTCATCCCTGTATCAGTTCCAACTAATCCCACTGCCCTGCTCTCTCCCCACACCGTGTCGGTCTCCACACTAATCCCACTGCCCTGCTCTCTCCACTCATCCCTGTATCAGCTCCAACTAATCCCACTGCCCTGCTCTCTCCCCACACCATGTCGGTCTCCACACTAATCCCACTGCCCTGCTCTCTCCCCACATCGTGTCGGTCTTCACACTAATCCCACTGCTCTGCTCTCTCCCCTCATCCCTGTATCAGCTCCGACTAATCCCACTGCCCTGCTCTCTCCCCACACCGTGTCAGTCTCCACACTAATCCCACTGCCCTGCTCTCTCCCCTCATCTCTGTATCAGCTCCAACTAATCCCACTGCCCTGCTCTCTCCCCACACCGTGTTGGTCTCCACACTAATCCCACTGCCCTGCTCTCTCCCCACACAGTGTTGGTCTCCACACTAATCCCACTACCCTACTCCCTCCCCTCATCCCTGTATCAGCTCAAACTAATCCCACTGCCCTGCTCTCTCCCCACACCGTGTCGGTCTCCACACTAATCCCACTACCCTGCTCTCTCCCCACACCTTGTCGGTCTCCACATTAATCCCATTGCCCTGCTCTCTCCCCACACCGTGTCGGTCTCCACACTAATCCCACTGCCCTACACTCTCCCCACATCCCTGTTTCAGCCCCAGCTAATCCCACTGCCCCGCTCTCTCCCCACACGCCGTGTTGGTCCCCACACTGATCCCTATTTACAAATAAAACGTTTACAGTACACTATCTTAGCTAAGTATATAATATGGTATTCGCACAGCGTCCACATCACATAATGCCCGATTTCAACCAGACATAACATACAAACAGACAAATAATACATATGCAGGACAAGTATTTCATCTCTACAATGAGGGTCTCGGATGGTTAGTGTGAGCAGCTCGTTTAGCCATTCTGCATTCTCACTCCCCATGGAATTCAGAAGAATGAAAGGGTATGTCATAGAAACACCTAAGAATTATGAAGGAATGGACCAGATAGAGGCTGGAAAGTGGTTTTCACTGGTTGATGAGCCTCAAGATTCAGGGGAGTAGATTTAGGATGGAGGTGAGGAGGAACTACGCTTCACAGAGTGGTGAATCTATGGAAATGTCTGCCCGAGGAATCAGGTAGAGGCTGCTTTATTTAACATATTTAGACAGAGCTGGAAAGATTTTGCCTAGCAAGGGTAATGGGGAAAAGGCTGGTGGATAGAGCTGAGTGCATGGGCAGATCAGCCAGGATCTTATTGAATGGCAGAGCAAGTTCAACAGGCTAGATGGCCTCTACCTGGTCCTATTTCTTATGTACATCCATTTATTTTGTGGTGCAGCTTTGCTGTGTGAAATGCCAATATTGTTCAGTAGATGCAGCCTCAATTTCAAGACCTGCGGAAGTGTCAAGCTCACTGAATGAGGTCTGCATCAGTTTTCTGGCTGCGCCCTTCTATTGGACTCCTAATTGAGTTCAGTGGAGGAACAGGATCTTGCTGAGATTTCCCACTTGGAAATCTGCCCTGAGATTCGGTGCGTGTTTTGGGGACCCGTCCTCTGCAGTGGGGCTGTAGAGAAAACCCAGAAACACTGGGGAATCTCAGCCAGTCTTGTTACATTCATAGGAGGTAAAGATATATAACTGATGTTTTTGGGCCTGAGCCCTTCTTCAGGGTAGGAGAAAAAGCAGGCAGGTGTCTGAATAAAAGAAATGGCTATGGAAGGAGTACAAACAAATAGATAAGAGGTGATAATTGGATATGGAGCAGAGACTAGGAGAGAGGAAATGTGAAAATTGAATTCAAGAGTAGGGAGGTTATGATGAAATTGTACAAGGCATTGCTGAGGCCAAATTTAGAGTACTGTGTACAGTTTTGGTCACCAAATTATAGGAAAGATATAATCAAAATAGAGAGAGTGCAGAGAAGGTACACGAGAATGTTGACAGGATTTCAAGGTTTGAGTTACAGGGAAAGGTTGTGCACACTGGGGCTTTTTTCTCTGGAGCGTAGAAGATTGAGAGGGTACTTGATAGAGGTGTTTAAGATTTTAAAAGGGTCAGACAGAGTAAACGTGGATAGGCTTTTTCAATTAAGAGTGGGAGAGATTCAAACTAAAGGGCATGGTTTAAGATTGAAGGGGGAAAATTATAAGGGGAACATGAGGGGAAATTTCTTTACGCAAAGGGGGGTAGGGATGTGGAATAAGCTTCCGACAGACGTGGTCGAGGCGGGATCATTGGTTACATTTAAGGAAAGACTGGAGAATTACATGGAGAGGAGAGGACTGGAGGGGTATGGACCGGGTGCTGGTCAGTGGGACTAGGAGGGTGGGGATTTGTTACGGCATGGACTAGTAGGGCCAAACTGGCCTGTTCTGTGCTGTAAGTGGTTATATGGTTATATGGTTAATTGGTTGGGGGGGGGGTGGTGGGGGTGGTTTGGCTCTGTGAATGTCGAACTGGAGTAAAGAAGACAAAAATGAAATCTACTGTCATTTTTATTTAGACATGCAGTATGTTAACAGGCCCCCCAAGCCCATGCTGTCCAATTATATCAAATTGACCTATAATGTTTTTGAGTGGTTGGAAAGAAACCGGAGCACGGGGAGAACACACAACTCCTTATAGACAACGGCAGTTTCGAACCCAGGTCCCTGGCGCTGTAACAGCCTTGTGTTAACCATGCCACCATATTTAACATTTTTATTCAGTCAAAAGAGCTAATTGCTGATTTTTAAAAAAGAAGATTTAGTGTATGGTGCAGCACAGTTTGGTAGCAGTTAACACAATGGCTTTACAGCACCGGACCAGGGTTCAAGTCCCGCACTGAAAGGGGTTTGTATGTTCTCCCCGTGTCTGCGTGGGTTTCCTCCAGGGGTTCCAGTTTCCTCCCACCATTCAAAATTGTACTAGGGGTGTAGATTAATGGGGTGTAAATTGGGTAGCATGGACGAGTGGGCTGAAATGGCCTGTTACTGTGCTGTATGTCTAAAATTTATTTGCTTTTGTTAGTAGTTTTGAAATGTTTCAATGACTTTTTCATCTGTTTAACCTTTTCACAGCGGCTTTATTGGTAGGGCTTGACTTGGGCCGCAAGTGACCCCATTATATTGTTTGAACCCCCTGCTGCCCCTCAGATCCAAATGTCAACTGAATAAGGAAGATCAGCCTCCTGCATCCAGAATAAGCACAACAAAGGGATGAGGAAACAGACCCAACGCAGGAAATAAAAAGTAAAGCAACACTTGTGAATCTTCAGGAGTCCAGTTCTTCAGGAGTCCAGTACTTCAGGAGTCCAGTACTTCAGGGGTCCAGTACTTCAGGAGTCCAGTACTTCAGGAGACCAGTACTTCAGGAGTCCAGTACTTCAGGAGTCCAGTACTCATGTTGTGGCCGTCTGTACATCGGGACTCAGTGTGGGGAGGTAATTTCATTGAGCACTTTCGTCTGGTCCGCTGCAATAACGGACACCTCCCAGTGGTCAAAAACTTTAATTCCACACATCATTCACATATCGACAGGTCTGTCCATGGCCTCATGCACTGTCAAACCGAGGCTACCTGCAAATTGAAGGAACTACTCCCAATATTCCATCTTGGCACTCGCTAAGCAGACGGCATTAACACAGACTTCTCCAGTTTCCATTAAACAGCTCCCTCAAGTCTCTCTCTTTCCCTATCCATCTGTGTTCTTTCCTCTTGCCCCCCCCCATCTCTCTCCATTCAGAGAGCTACCGGGTTCCCCTATCTCTATTTAACTTTTTTCTCTCCCATTATCCTGTCTCTTCCTCTGTCCTCTCCTACCCCAGCCTTTTTATTCCCCCACCTGTCTGCTTTTAGCTCATCCCTTGACAAAGGGCTCAGGCCTGAACTGTTGATTACCTCTTTCTTCTAATAGATGCTGTGTGACCTGCTGAGTTTCTCCAGCATCTGTAGATTTACCTGTTTAACTCCATGGAGTAACCATGTTCAATCGTTATGCCATGACTACCAGCCCCCCCACATTTCCATCGGGGGCACACAAAACTAAAAAAAAACTCAAACATCTTTTTTCAAGAAATATTTACAACATTTTTTCCAAAATTGTTTTGTATCCAGCGTTTTCTGCAGATTAGCAATGCAGTAAAAAAAAAATCTGCAACCCAACAGTTTGAATTAAATGTGACAATGAGGATTACTGCACCATTGACAGAATTAAGGTGATTGAAGCAATGCATTTTTGGCTCTACAGTTTGAAGTAAGAGCTTGTTCAAGATCAAAGCTTCACCTGTGCAGGGCAACATAAGCATATGCTTGACAGACACTGGTTACGTGCCTGACCAAGTAACTGTTAGAATAAATGGTCAGGCACAATTCCCAAGAGGGGCTGGAGTTGGATACAAATCTGTTCCAAGGTTGAATTTAGAATTTTTCTCTGGGAACCAAACAGTGGATCGCCAGAATTCTCAGCTGGGAATCCCAGCAGGAGTTGAGAGTAGAAGTAGGTCTTTTCATTTATGCCACAGCTAAGTACTTTTAAAGGTCTTGCTTGAGGAGGAGTTAAATTTAGTTTTGCCAACAAATATCTTACAGGAGTTGCTGTAGGAAGTGTCACTGGCTCAGAGGCTTGTTCGCCATATGAATTTAATACTTGTATGTATTAGTGGTAGGTGGGAAGAAATATTTAATTATTTTCATGTAGTTAGTACTTATAAGAGCACAGCAACTTACAATTTTCTATAAAAGGCATTTTTCTTCATATTGAAAACACAGAGGCTTGGCTCTAAGATTGAGTTTCTTGATCTAGTGCATGGGAGGCACCCTGTTCTAACACACTATAACAAACTTAAGTGCATTTAATAACTGTTCTGAGGTGGGGGAAAGATTTCCTCAATATTATTTAGAATCTGAATTTCAACTTTGTTCTAACGAGTACACAGGAAAACTTCCATGGGCCTAGTTACAGAAATTAAATTGCTCATGGTCCTCAGCATGTGCATTTTTAAAACACAGCAATGAAGCTGTTTGGCTGCTCGGGGCTTTGAACATTTCGCAAGAAAAATCTGGGGGAGGTGGGGCAGATGTTCATTCTTTTAAACGAAGTTAATACCACCGCCACAAATTAGCAGGAATGCATTGCCACTGAACAACTTCTGGGAAGTGATTTTCTTTCCAAGCTATTCATTTTGATTTAAAAAAACAAGCACATTCTTGTTTCTTAATAAGTAGAGAATCCAATCCTTAAGTGCCCTTCTCTTTGGTAGACTTCAAAGCAAATCCTGGAGAAACTCAGCAGGTCAACAGTGTACTGTCCTTTATATAGCAAAGATAAAGATATATCACCAATGTTTTGGGCTTGAACCCTCCATCAAGGTATGAGCAAAATGTAGGCAAGTGCCTGAATAAAGTGGTGGGGGGAGGGACAGGGGAGAAGTTAATCACAGGCAAGGGGTCATAGGTGGATAAGGGAGGAAGAGCACAAGAGAAAATAGGGGGAGGCGAATTAGTTCTCTGAATGAACAGGGAAGGGAGTGGAGAGCTAGAGGAAAGGAGTCAAAGTCATTGGCTCAGTTGAACCTCAGGTGCCTGTCTAGATTTTGCTCATACCTTGGTGAAGGGCTCAAGCCCAAATTGTTGGCTATATATCTTTATCTTTGCTGGATACAGTGTCTGTTGAGTTTCTCCAGCATTGTGTTTTTACTTCAATCACAACATCTGCAGACTTTCATATTTTACTCTTTGGTGGACTTGTTTGACATTAAATGCAGCAAAGTGTAATTTTCAGTGGAAGTTCTGCCATTGGCAAATGCACTTTGGTGGGCCAGCAACTTGGTGGACTTGTTTGACATTAAATGCAGCAAAGTGTAATTTTCAGTGGAAGTTCTGCCATTGGCAAATGCACTTTGGTGGGCCAGCAACATACTTCTATTGTGGAAATGATGTATTTGACAGAGTTGGAACACGTTCCCACACTTCCCCCGTCACTGCTCTCACCCACTCTCCTTCCAGAGAGAGCGGCAATAGGGTTCCACCCAACCAGCCTTGGCATTCAGTGGATCATCCTCTTCCCTCCTATTTTGGTATTCGAGAGGGAACGAACACTCTGCAACTCTCCAGTCCAGATATCTGTCTCCACCAACCATGTCCCTCCTCATGTCACATTACCGTCCAACTGCAAGGAATGTAATACCTGTCCTTTTACATTCCTTTCCACAATCCAAGTGCCCAAACAATCCTTCACTTTCACTTCTTCCAGGCTGGTGCATTGTACTGATATTTTCAGTGTATTCTCCTCCACTTTGGAGAAACCAATCTCACACTCTGGGTGATTGCTTTTCAGTCTGCAGGGTGATTCAGCGTCTGCCCCCCCCCCCCACCCCCACTGGGATCGTTGTCTGAAGAGGACATATGAAATCATTGAATACCCCTTCCATCCTGCACACAACTTCTTTCAGCTGCTCCCTTCAGGAAAGACACCAGGCTGACGAACAACCCCTTTCCATAGGCAGTGAGAATGCTGACCGACCAAAGGAACTACTCACACGAACCATCTGCGACTCTCATATCATAAAACTATATTGTACTTATGAATTCTTGCCCTGTATATGTATTATTTGTCTGTACGTGTGTTACGTCTGGTTGTGTGTCTGCATGTTTTGCACTGAACGCTTGGTTGTACTTGTGCAATAAATGATAATAGACTTGACTGGACTTGCCACTTTAATTCCCAATCCCACTTCCTGTCAGCAGCTCCCTGGACTACTATAGCAAAATGTGATCTTAAGGAAGAGCGCTTCATCCAAAAAATCCAGAGATCTTTCTTCTAAGTAATATAAGAAGTAAAGAACTTGGACTCGATTTGGATGGAGCAAGAAAAGATTTATTATGATAGCCTTAGCTGTAGCAAAAAAATGTATTATGTCAACCTGGAAATTAGAAGATAGCCTGAGAATACAGCAATGGTACATAGAAATGAATAAATGTATTCCATTGGAAAAAATAACATATAATTTAAGAAATAACATCACAGTATTCGAAAAAATTTTGGAACCGTATATGGAACACAACAGAGAAGTCCTACCGGGAACCTCCACCGCCTAAAATGACAGAAGGAGAAGAAGACGAAATTAACTGACCCAGTATGTAAAAGTAGATGACACAAATTTCTTGTTTATTTTCATTGTGTGAT
Organism: Narcine bancroftii; assembly: GCF_036971445.1. Lineage (NCBI taxonomy): Eukaryota > Metazoa > Chordata > Chondrichthyes > Torpediniformes > Narcinidae > Narcine > Narcine bancroftii. Next base: position 71,592,255 of record NC_091478.1, read on the forward strand.
GACATTGTTTAATGGGTTTAATGTATCATATATGTTGAACGTTGAATGTGTGGGGAGGGGGGGGGGTGAAGGAGGGAGGGAAGGGAGGGGGAAAAGGGGAGAAAATGACACTTTGTATATTCAAAAGGGAAATGTTTGTGTGTATTTTGGTCAGTATGGTTCATAGTGTGAAAAATAAAAAAATATATTAAAAAAAAGGAAGAGCGCCTCATCATTCTTTAGGTACATTGCAGCCATCCTGACTCAGCAGTGAATTCAACAGCTTAATCCAACAGCTTCTGATAACTCACTTACTGTTCGTCTCAGAACTGACCAGTTCAACTGTTGCTAAGTCAATCCCTCTTTGTACTACCTGAGCTACTGAGTGTTTTGAGCTCTTTCCAGAATATGCAATCCTTTGATTTTCATTAACAATAACTATTAAATATGATAGACTTAGATGAATACAGTCCTAAGCCAATGTTTGCTCACTGAACATTATCGACTGGCAGACGAACAAGTAGCACACAATATTGTTTTCTCTTTAAAACTCACATATTGCTATGGAAGAAATCTCTCAAAGACATTATTGTTACTCTGCCTGGTGTGGAGGGGGGGGTGGTGGTATTTGTTCGATGCTAAGCATCCATCCTTGTCATGTCATGGAAAACAGGTCCTTCAGCTTCCTCCCCACCCCCATCAATGGGATTTTCTAGGATGGTTGTCTGAAGAGGGCTCACAAAATCAGTGAGGACCCCTACCACCCTGCACACAGCATCTTCCAGCTACTCCTGTCAGGACAGGGTCACAGGAGGATCAGAGCCAGAACCACCAGTCTGAGGAAACCGCTTCTTCCCACAGGCAGTGAGAATGCTGAATGACTGATGAACTGCTCTGTGACTCTACTATTTATTTAACAATAGTATTTTTTAATTTTAATATTTGTGCATACGTACTGTGCATGTGTATCACTTGTGTGTTTGCGGTGGTTTACATCGAGGACCAGAGAACGCCATTTCGTCCAGGTGTACTTGTACAAACGGATGATAAATAAATGACCTGAAATTTTTAATGCTGACAAAGGTACCACTTCTGAGCTAGTCCTATTTGCCTCATTTTAAAATAACATGCATCTATTGCCTGAGACTGATGGAAGGCATCTCTGACTAGTCCACTGTAGTGCGAGACAGACCAGATTATCCAGGCAAGAACAATGTTAAAAGTTTAAGTTTGTTGTCATGTTATATCAGTTACAATGGGAAGGGTTCATTTCACAAGCACTCCATCTCTAACCTGCATAACCTACAGAGTAGAATAGCAATAACTTATTATTGGAGTTGTACAGAGGAAGGGTCGCATGGGAACACTAATCCGAGGTTCATTCAGGAGCCTGATGGTTGTGGGGAAGAAACTCTGAACCTAATGGTGCATCAGTTCGTACTCTTGAAGCTTCTCCCTGATGAGAGGAGAGAGAAGAGAGTGTGCCTGGGGAGTGATGGGGCAAATACGTTGGCTGCCTTTCAAAGTCAGTGGAAAGTGCAGATGGAGTTGATGGAGGGAAGGGACATTTGTTCAAGTCAAGCTTATTGTCATGTGATTGCACCTCCATCCGTGCATCTCGGCGCCTCACAGTTCGGCGGGCAGCAACCTCCTTTGAAGAAGACCGCAGAGCCCACCTCACTGACAAAAGACAAAGGAGGAAAAACCCAACACCCAATCCCAACCAACCAATTTTCCCTTGCAACCGCTGCAACCGTGCCTGCCTGTCCCACATCGGACTTGTCAGCCACAAACGAGCCTGCAGCTGACGTGGACATACCCCCTCCATAAATCTTCGTCCGCGAAGCCAAGCCAAAGAATTATAGTGCCAGAGACCTGGATTAGACTCCCATGCAGCCTGTATTGAGTTTGCTTGTTCTCCCCGTATCTGCGTGAGTTTTCTCCCGGAACTCTGGTTTCCTCCCACCTTTCAAACTTTATGGGGTAGTCAGCGAATTCAGGGTTGTGTGCCCCTACATTGTGCTTATGTATATGACAATAAACCCTCATTACAGGTGGAAAATTGCTATAAATTACGTGGTGCAAATGAAGAGAAAGCGAGGCAGTGTCTGTTGTTCATTGCCCGTTCATAAATCTAATGACAGAGGGGAAGAAACTGTTTTTGTACCACTGGGCACCCTCTTCCTCCTTCCTGATGGGAGCAATGAGAAGAGGGCATGGCCTGGGCATTGTAGGTATAGAGGCTGCTTTCTTGAGACACTGTCTCTTGTAGATGTCCTTCATGGAGTGAAGGCTGATAACATTGGCCAAGTTCACAACTCTTATTGGTCTGACTATCTCTTGGTTTACCCATCAGGTACAAGCACTGTGAAGGCACCCTGGGGTGTCTTATTATGTTGAAGGTGCTAAAAATTGAAGGTGATGCTGTGAATTTGTTTGGAGAAAAAGTATGCCTTTTAACTCTTGATACTTCAAAAACACTTCTGATTTACTGATGAACATTGACAGTAAAGATAACCAAAAAAAAACTTGAGGAAAAAGGTCAGAAAGTGCCCAACATTGCGATCAGCAAGTAGAACCTTAAGAGCACAATCCAACAACACTCCTACAAATTCCTCCTTAAAGCTATGGAGATTAATTTTAATCTCAATCACCCACACCATAATCAGCATGACTCAACATCCTTTTTATGTCAAAGAAATTAATTTAAACACTCAACTGGTAGATTAAGTTATTAAGTTGCAGAAAGAGTTACTAATGAAGATGACGAAGAACCTGTTAATAAAGTCCACAATCAATCTGTTCGTACTCCAAATATTACTCATGATTTTTGATTCTTCCAAAGAAATTGGTGCTGGCCCATAAATCCTGACCATCTCCATTTTAACAAACAAATGGCCTGCTTTGTGGCAGAACCCCAACCGCAAGAAATGTTGAATTCTGACTGAAATCCTCATCATTTTGAGGAAGGAAATTAAACAGAATATTTTCAGCCCATTCCAGGCCAGTGGTGCTTACGAATGTATTTGCCCTTTGATGGGAGTCCGGTTCATTATCAAATTAATCAAATCAAGATGCCCAGGGAATCCACATCAGAGCTGCCTGTATGGTACACTTAAATTCTTCTGCACAGACATCACCCTTACATGTGGCATTATTAAAAAGGCAATATTTGACCTCGGTGGTAAACTATTTTTAAAGCCCCCAAAAGCAACAAAAATGAATAAAATGTTATTAAAAAGGCACATTAGATATTACATATTTATTACGGTGTTTCAGGGAAACCCCTGAAAGGATTTTAAGTATTTGTGCATGCACAGTTTTAATTAATATCTGCACAGAATTACTTTCAGATAAGGATGGCTCAAGTACAGGATAGAAAAAGGAAACCCTGCATGCAAATTAGTGAGAAAAAACAACCAACTAAAATGCATGAACATTAAAAGTGTTAAATGATGCTAATTAAAAAGAGAATAATTTGCAGTGGCAACTATTACCCTTTCAGCATGTTCGTTAGCATTAGAAAACATCATTCTTCCTCATATCTGTTACTGACATTTTTCGTTTCTTAAAATTGGAGAACATAAGAAATAGGAGCAAGAGTAGGCCGTGCAGCCCATTGAGCCTGCTCCCCCACTCAATAAGATCATGGCTGATCTGCTCATCGACTCAACTCCACCAACCTGCCTTTTTCTAATTTCCCTCGATTCCTTTTTTATGTAAAAATCTACCTAACTGAACCTTAAATATGTTTAATGAAGTAGCCTCAACCCCTTCCCTGGGCAGACAATTCCACAGATTCAGTACTCTCTGGGAAAAACAGTTTTTCCTCATCTCCGTCTTAAATCTACTCCCCTGAATCTTGAGGCTGTGTCCCCATAGTTCTGGTTTCACCTACCAGTGAAAACAATTTTCCTGCCTCTAGCTTATCTATCCCTTTCATAATTTTATGTGTTTCTATAAGATCTCCTCTCATTCTCCTGAATTCGAGTGAGTAGAATTCCAGACAATTTAGTCTCTCCTTGTAGGTCATCCCCCTCATCTTCGGGATCAACCTAGTGAACCCCCTCTGGATTGTCTCCAAGGCTAGTATATCCTTCCTCAAGTATGGAGACCAGAACTGTACACAGTACTCCAGGTGCAACCTCACCAGTGCCTTGTATGGTTGCAGCATAACCTCCCTGCTCTTGAATTCAATTCCTCTAGTGATGAAGGCCAACATTCCATTTGCCTTCTTAATAACCTGTTGTACCTGCAACTCAACTTTTTGCGATTGATGCACAAGCACTCCCAAGTCTTTCTGTACTACAGCATGCTGCAGTTTTTCACCATTTAAATAATAATCTCCACTTCTATTTTTCCTGCAAAAGTGGATGACCTTGCATTTAATAACATTGTACTCCATCTGCCAGATCTTTGCACACTGACCAAATTTAACTATATCCTTCTGCAGCCTCTCCACATCCTCTGTACAATTTGCTTTTCCACTCAATTTAGTATCATCCACAAACTTGGCCACACGACACTCTGTCCCCTCTTCCACATCATCAATGTAAATGGTGAACAGCTGTAGCCCTGAGGCCCCCCCACTTACCACTGTCTGTCAATCAGAAAAACAGCCATTTATCCCGACTCTCTGCCTTCCGTCAGTTAACCAATCCTAATCCATGCCAAATATACTTCCCTCGACTCCATTCAACTGTATCTTATTGATAAGTCTCTTGTGCGGAACCTTATCAAAAGCCTTCTAGAAATCCAAATATATAACATCAACCCTTTATCCACCGCACCCATTATATCGTCAAAGAATTCCAGCAAGTTTGTCAAACAAGACCTGCCCTTTCTGAATCCATGCTGCGTCTGCCTGATGGAACCCTTTTGTTCTAAATGTCTTGCTATTTCAACCTTCATGACAGCTTCAAGCATTTTCCCGACTACAGATGTTAAGCTAACTGGCCGATAGTTAGTTGTCTTCTGTCTACATCTCTTTTTAAAAAGTGGTATGATATTTTCTGTCTTCCATTCTGCTGGGACCTGCCAAGAATCCAGAGAATTTTTGTAAATGATGACCAACGCATCGACTATAACACCCGCCATTTCCCTCAGTACCCTGGGATATGTCCCATCAGGACAAAGGGATATGTCCGCTTTCTATCCGATTAGTTTGCTCATCACTATATCTCTTGTAACAATTATTTTATCGAGGCCCTCAGCTCCCTTCACATCCCTATCACCACTCTTTGGCATGCTGGATGTGTCTTCCACCATGAAGACTGACTAAATATTTGTTCAATGCCTCGGCCATTTCCTTATCACTCAATATCAATCTCCCTTTCTCATCTTCCAAGGGACCTACATAGACTCTAGTCACCCCCTTCCATTTTATACACAAAGTTTTTTGCTATCTGTTTTTATACTTCGCTAATTTACCTTCATAATCCTTCTTCCCTTTCCTTATTTCCCACTTAGTTCTCCTTTGTTGCCTTTTAAAGTTTTCCCAATCCTTCAGTTTCCCACTACTCTTGACAACTTTGCAAACATAAGCTTTTAATTTTATACTTTCCTTTATTTCCTTAGTAAACCAAGGCTGTCATTTCCCTCTCTTGTTGGACGTATTTTTCAACAGGAATATATTTTTGTTGAGCACTGTGAAAAATCTCTTTGAAACTCTTCCACTGTTCCGCCAACCAGCCTATGCTCCCAGTCCACGCTGACCAATTCCTCCCTCATCCTGTTGTCGTCTCCCCTGTTTAAGCATAATACACTATTGCACCCTGTACGAGAATTTCAATCATACTATGATCGGTCTTTCCAAGAGGTACCCTAACTATTAGATCATTAATTTTACCCATCTCATTGCACAATACTAGATCTAAAATAGCATTCTCCCTTGTTGGTTCCTTATCATGCTGCTCAAGAAAGCTATCACGGATGCATTCCATGAAGTCATCCTGCAGACTCCTTCGACCAACTTGATTCTTCCGATCTACGTGAAAATTAAAGTCCCCCATGACAACTGCCGTTCTGTCCTTACATGCCTCAGTTATCTCTCGGCTAATTGCCTGTGCCACTGTGCTATTGTTATTTGGTGGGCGATAGACAACTCCCACCTGTGATTTTTTTTTCCCTTTACTATTCTTAAACTCTACCCAGATGGACTCAACATTCTGTTCCTTAGATTTTATATCGTCCCTCACTATTGCCCTGATTTTATCCTTGATTAAATGTGCCACCCCACCATCTTTACCTTCCTCTCTATCTTTACGTAATATTGATACCCTTGAACGTTTAAGTCCCAATCATGCCCATCTTGCAACCATGTTTCTTTGTGATGGCCACTAAATCATATGCCTGGGGACTGACTTGCACCTCAAGTTCACTAACCTGGTTTCTAATACTACAGGCATTCAGATAAAGGGTCCTTTTAGAATCTAGTGACCTCTGCATCCTTTGCTTTTGACTTTTCTGCCCTCTATTTTTCTTTTTCTCTTTCCTAACTCTATCCTCTTTCAGGATCAAAGATTCTTTCTTGAGACTGTACCTTGACATCACATGATGAGTCGTCAGAAATTACTGATTCAAATCAGATGTTACTGACTTAAGAAACAAATTTCATTTGAATAATATTCAAGACTGCACAAAAACAACAAATTTTCAAATTATTTGCAATGATTAATTATGAGAAGTTTCCTTCAGAGCCAAAATGTTTGGCAGACGTTCACCGTTGTGTTTTATCAAATTCCCCAAGCAGAAACCAGGCAAATTACAGCTTTAATTATTTTATTCATTCAGGATGTGGAAGTTACTGTCCGTCCTTATTTGATCTAAGATGTGGAGGCAGTTAAGATTCTACCACACGGTGAGATTGGAGTCACTGCCCAGCGAATCAAATAGCTTGTGTGGTATGCAGCATGCCCGAGATGAGTTCAGTAAAAATACAGAGTCTGGAGGAGCTCACCAGATCTCGCAGTATCCTTAGGAGGTAAAGATATATAACTGACATTTTGGGACTGAAGAAGGGCTCAGACCCAAAACGTCGGTCCATACCCCTTGAAGAAGGGCTCAGGGCCAAAACGTCGGTTACATATCACTGCGCAATGTGTTGAGTTCCTCCAGCATTTCTGTGTTTTTACTGTAATCATGGGCTCTGCAGACCTTCGTGTTTCACTTAAGTTTGAGCACAAGCTAAAAATGACAAGTAGCCTTTACTTCACAGAAAGGCCAGCTATTGACTATGTGCAACTTCTTGTCACCTATCCTTGATATTTAAATACATTATAATTGCTCATTTCCCATCATCTGTATTTTGGGATTCATCAAAGATCATAACCTCACCTGGACAGCCATAAAAGAATAGGTCACCATTTGGCTTCCCAAGACCTGACCAGCATCTACAAGGCAAGAGTAGAAAGGAATATACTTGTGGATGGTCTTCTTGAGAATTGTTGGAGCTGCACTTATCCAGGCAAGTGGATCATCCATTTGATTGGCACCTCAATCATTACCTTAACTGTTCATTCTTTCCATTATTGGGGAACAGCACTTATAGGCAAAGATCAGTTAGAGATGTGCAAATAAGCTCTATTGTTCCATTCTTATTCTTGTCATTTATTTTTCTGTTTGTTATCATCTGGCACAGGAAATCTTCATTTGTTCAGGACTACAGTCGCCTGTTTGATAGGATAGTTAAGAAGGCCTAACGGTATGCTGGACTTCATTAGTTGAGGGATTGAGATCAGGATTCATGAGGTAATGTGGCAGCTCTGGTGGGACTTAGAATATTGTGATAAGTTCTGGTCACCTCATTACAGGAAGGGTGTGGAAGCTAAGGAGAGGGTGCAGAGTAGATTTACCAGGATGTTGCCTGCATTGGAAAATATGTCATGAGGCAAGGATAGCAGAACTCAGGCTTTTCTCTTTGAAGGAGGATGAGAGGTGATTTAATAGAGGTCAACAAAATTATGAAAGACTATAAGGTGGACAGCCAGCATCTTTTTCCTCGGGCAGGTGTAGCAAACACCAGAGAACATCTGACTAAAGTGAGGGGAGGAAAGTTTATGGGAGATGTCAGAGGCAAGTTTTTAAAAAAAATACAGAGAGTAGTGGGTACCTGGAATGCATTGCCAGGGATGGTGGAGGAGGCTGGTACAATAGGGACATTTAAAATATTCTTGGGCAGGCACACAAATTAAATAAAAATAGAGGGTTATGGGGTAGTTAAGGTTTAGTTTTTTAAAGTAGGATTAAGTAGATCACACTACAGCATGGGCAGAAGGGCCTGTACTATACTGTAGCATTCTGTGCATGAAGTGGCAGAACAACTCCGATACAAAGGTTCCATATCGATACCTTGCAGGCATTATGGACAAGAATAATGGCTTCTCACTTGTTGAAAATCAAATCTAGGCTTATTTGTTTCTAGTGAATACTCTTCCAAACCAGACTCAACCCAATGCCACTGCATCACCAAACTGCACTTACTCAATTACCAATGATACTCAGGTAGGTTGAAGAAGCCTGTGGCAAGTGGGATAAAAATAACAGCTTGGAACTCCGAGTTCCAAGTAGCTCAGATCGAGTCAAAGTTCAGATTTATTGTAAGACGACATACACAACATCACATTCAACCCTGAGATTCTTGTTCCTGAAGGGCCAGGCAGAATTTCTACTTAATCATAGTGCCAAAAAAAATTGTACTCAAGAAAAGATAGGGATATAAAAGAGCTAAAATTAAACAAAGAAAGAAATGTAAACAAAGTGACTGTGCAAATGCAGAAAACAAAAATACCATAATAAATAATGTGCAAATTAAGAGCTTAAATAAGTCTCCGATTGAGTTTTACTAATATTCAGCTGAGCTGGATTGCCCAATATTAGCATTTGATGACTGAAATTGAAAGTCCATCAACCTTCAGCTTTAATATTGCTCAGTTTGAGGAAATGAAATCACTTGGGAGAAGAAAGGAAATCAGGATTCAAATTTGTGAACCAACAAATGGTTTGAGGAAAGGCAACTGCAGGATGAAATGTCCCAGCCCTCTAACCAAGTGGGGGCAGATTGCCATAATGAAGTCATTTGAAGTCTGCCCTTGTGTAATGTCTTCAGATTTAAGATTTCCACCCCTTCACACAATGACTCGTGTTTACAGTTGCATTGATTTGCATGACTCAGCAATTTCACTGCAACTCAGCATTTTCAAAGTCTCTGCAAATTCTTCCAAAAGCCTTTTCCAGATGGAATCGAAATCCGACCCACATTAAGTGCCTTGATCAGCTCCATTTTCATTATTAAAACAAGCCAAGTGTAATCGTCACCCAGATTTAATACACAATCATAAAAAGTTTCAGATGGATGTAAACTAGTCCATGCCACCACATGAAGGAGGGCAGGGCAGTTTTCTGTTGCAAATCCAACATTCATCTCTCAAACAAAATCATTGAACAATCTCAGAATGCCTCATTTCTCTCACTGTCTGCCCTTGTGGTGCGCAAAGTGTTGGGCCACACCCCAAAACTGATGACATTTCAAAAAGTACTTCAGGACATCTTAAGGATACCACATTCTTCCTTCTTGACATTCTGAAGTAATAGGAGCAATCAACACTCAACCAAATCTCATCTGTCAAAAGGTACAACCATCACACTTCGACAGATGTCACTGTTGCCGACTGAGCAATTACCTGGGCTTTCTCTTCCATTCCTAATCAGATCATCAGATCAATTACAAAGCTTGAATTGCTGAGAATTGCACCAAAAGTGCCATGTCATACTTTCTCACAAGGGAAATATATTACATTGCATTATTCCTCAAAGATCATATTGGAACAAACTGTGCTTGGAACACTGACATTTAAGCATTTGGACTTGAATAAGTTTTGAACTTGCATGTATGCACTGTGTATGAAATCACAGAGGCCATCATTAGAACCCAGTCTTACTGGGATTCCCCAGGATTTCAGTTGCTGCATCCCACTTAAATCCTGGTGTGAATAAAGGAGTATATCGGAAGAAATGTAAAAAGCAATGTGGATTAGGAATGGGGTGGGGGGGAGGGTGCTGTTTTTAAAAATAACCCCATTTCATTTTAATATTTTGTATATATTACAACCTTTCAAATCACATTACATTTTTAAAAGATGCTTTCGATGATTTACTACTGACACTACATCAGCCTGACAATGTGCGTGTTTCTACTGGGACACCTCGCATCACCGCACATCATCTCGCATTGCCCCGAATTTTCATCGCTCAGTAGAAACACGGCCAATGGCTCCCATGGAGGCAAAGGCAATAGGGCGAGAGAGGGGGAGGCAATGAGCTGGCAGAAGCCCATGTAAATTTTGAGGTCATGTTTCAGGATTTTGAGACCAGGGTGGATGTCTTGTTATGCCAGGGAGTGACGGCAGATACAGGTCCATCAGTTCCAACTGGACCGTCACTAATTTAAAGCACCCTGTGGTCCTTGAAGGGTATTTGAATTGGCTGCAGTGATCTTTGAAGTTGCTCAATCAGGTTTCGCTGATATCAGCAGTGATGCTGTAAATAGCGAAAATGTAAGCCAAGCAGTGCAAAGTGTTCGGAGAGGCTGCCATCGGTTGTCCCTTTGAGCTGAAATTCATTACACATGAGGGAGATTGGTTATCGTATGAATGGTGGAATTGAATGTGCATCTGGGGGCTGGTGAATGACCAGGCATATTAATGAGAACATGCTCAGAAATGCTTGGCAAAAATTGTGTGATGGGCACAATTTTACCAGGATCTAATATTTGGTGTGAACTGCACATGAAACATCGGACACCAATGTAACCCCGTAAATAGGCTGGCGCTACCATTCGGGTGTAGACCTCAGAGGGGCACTGCGGAAGAAAAATTCCAACAGCTCTAGCTCCTCTGTGTCATGAACGATGTGGTTCTGACTAAAGTTATCTGGTAGGGTGGAGGGAGGAAGTGGTACGGCTACCGTCACATCAGGTATTGCACCCATCACTTAGCCTGGTTAGCCCCACCCCCACCACGTTCAGCCCGGCCTTGGGCAACAAAATAGTCTGACACCTGCCCCGCCCAGGAAGGATCCATAAAACTACTTGCGCAGCCAGATCTGTAACACGTTTCAGGGTGCAGATCTCAGTTGGTGGTCAGTCAGGTCCAATGACTTTATCGAGTCAATTTATCTTAAAGCTCAAAAGAATGACCTAATGAAATCCTGTTCCTTTTGGATTTTTGCTATATATTTACCTCCAGACACAAGGAGAACAGTACCTGGTGTCATACTGCAGTCACAATCCGGATAGGATTAGGGAGTCTCATTTCCTGAAGGACACTGGATTCGCTGTTATGGGACAGCTTTTTACTGATGCCAACCCACAAATATTTAGATATATTGTATTCCATGTCACTCTTTGTCATGGCAGGCTTTGAACTTAGAACTTCTAGTTTGATTTTTACTACCCCAACCACAAAGCCTACTGTCAGGAAATTAACTACAGAGTCATTTAAATACATATCGAACTGTCCATACTACTAGACAATTCAATTATTTCCAGCTTTCAGAATTAAAATTCTCCCCATTTTGTACTCAATGTTCTCTTCCTTTGCCAAATCCTTATGAAATAAACACTGTTCAAATGTATTCATTTGAGGCCAATAAGTCATAATTTTGTCGTGAGGCTTAATTTTTGTTGGCAATGTCTGTGTTCACTTGATGGCTGCTTCTCAAAGTGTTGACAAGTACAGGGGAAAGTAGAAAATGTGCTCTTGTAAATGTCATAAAGTGTTGTTATTGGTAGAATTATTGTTTGCATTTATTAAAAGCATTTTTTTAACTCAAATATGTTGTGTACGTTAACAAACATAAAGTTGGCCCCATTACCATACGATAGAACCTCGTTACACAAGGTGATGTTTAACTGTGATCAGTTGAGGTTTTATAAATATCCCAAGAATACAGTTCTCCCCTTCTGCACACAAGAGGCATTCCATGCAATTATTCTCATGTGTCTCATTGCCTTTAATGCCCGAACTAGTGGAAGGTAAAACCAGGCTAATAGAACCACATTCAAGGTCCATTGTTTGTCCAATTGGTGGGAATATCAAATAATGTGAAGTAGGATGATTTGTTTCAAAAGGAGGAGACAATTACCACAAGATTGGTTCCCATTCTTAATGTGCTCTCTATAAAAGAAATAAAATCTACAATAGTGTTTAAATTGATTTATTCCCTTTAGAAACTACATCAAACATATTCCACTCTCTGAAGTATTTTGATGAATTAACTCATGTCAAGAAACAATTTTCTGAAATGAGTTTATTAACCTCCAGTCTTTGGCAGGTCAGTGAAAAGGGATTGGACAAAGCTTTGCAATGCTCTCGTTAAAACCATGGGGCACTTACCAGTCTCGGCAGCAGGACACTTGCGAATGGTGAAGATCTGCCCAAGGTCATCATCGTCCTCTGGCAAACCCTTCTGCAGCCTCTGTAATTTGCGTAGGCTCTCGCTGCGCTGGTGTTTCATAGAGCGTACGTGTTGGATCAGGTTGAGTTTGGCCTTGGTAGAGTAGTTACACAGTGAACAATGGTAGTAACAGGCTTCGGCCTCCACTGTGCTGTCGTGCTGTTGTAAGTGCTACAAAAAGATGGGAGAAAAAAATTAGTGCTGAGAGCTTTTTTTTGAGTATTTATAAATTTTCAAACTCAAACCATTTCCAGTAATCAGCCACAAATTACAGTTATCCATTATATACAAGATTCTCAGTTGAGTCTGAGTAATTTCCCTTCCCACAAACCCCCCCCCCCCCACCCCCACACTCAACAGACCACAATTACATACAACATTCAAGACACCTACAACAAAGTTTGGGAACACATCAGGGATTTGTCACGGACTGACAGGCAGAGCCCAGGCTGTCACATTTTTCTTGATTGGGCCCGCCCCTCCCTCAGTAGAAGGATAGACAGGGAAGGCAGGGCAGCGAGGCATGCAAATTCACACTATAACTAGAGCTGAGAACTTCTCATATGTGTCACCATTCATGATGCATGGAAATAGATTGTCCTTTTACTTGAGAGATACCTCTTCACTTTCCCCTCATGGGAAAGGCACTGAGGTACAATGCCGACAGTTCCAAACCATTTCAGCTCAGGAGGCACTGTCCCTACCCATTTTCTAGACCATACAGAAGGAACAGAAGGATGCCATTCGGCCCAATGAGTCTTCCCTACCATTCCATTGTGAGCTAATCCATTCTCTCATTCAGCCCCACTCCCCTTCCTTCTTCCCATAAACTTTGATACCTTGACTATTCACAATGTGAATATGGCCACATTTTGCTTCCTAAATAACAAGATGCGAGTTATTAATACTTTGAGAGTCATAAAGCATTTTCCCACTTGCTCCTCTGGTGAAGCCATATCGCAACTGCAACCTCCATACTGAAGCATTTATTCCAGTTGCTCAATTAGAACAAGAGAGCTCATTTAATGCAGCAAAAAGTCCTAAGGTACTTCACAGTAGCCTTATCAGACATGGTCAGTCAGCACTGACATGAGGAGGTTTTAGGTGAGATGGTCAATATCTTGGCTAACAGGGCAGCATTCAATTGGCATCGGGAAAGATGTTCTGAAACTAATGCTTTGGCAATCATATCCACAGCTATCAAAGGTGAAGCAATTAAGGTCCAGGATGATCAAGAAGCTTAGAGATTGCAAAGGCTTGCGAAACGGGAAGATATTTCAGAGAAGGCCATGGACAGACTTGAAGACACGGGTGAATTTTGAAAATTTAAATGTTGCTTAACATTACTGTATATCAGCAAAAACAATGGCACTGAATGAGCAGGAGATAGAGTGGGTCTGGGCACAGTACAGAGGGTGTGAGCACATGAATGGTTCAAGTGGTCCTTCCCCAAAAATGTAGAAATAAGTTACACTCACAGTTATTCTCAACAGGACCCATGAGGGCCACTACACATTTAAGCTGGGGAGGGGGAGGGGGGGTTGGGGCAGGGGAGGGGGGGTTGGGGCAGGGACTGAAATAATGATATCTTCTATGTGTTTTATGTATTCGTTCGGGGAGAAGTATGGAAGAAACCAACTAAACTTGACTGCTTCACAGGGAGGAGGGTCCATAAACTTTGAGCAGTGTCCTGAGGGGACCATAGTAAAAAAGAAATCAAGGTCTGAACATAGTCAATTGACATTCCCCCCCCTCCCCCCCCCCCCCCCCCCCCACCCGCAGAGGGATGTGGCTTGTGACCCTAAAATGCAAGGACTGAAAGTGAAACTTACTAATGATAGCTCACCTTTGTCAGGGGTGTATATGAGAGCATGCTGGAAAGAAAGAGCAGAAATATGTATCTGTTATGATCTAACTGAATGCCTGGGCATGAGCACAGGGCTGGATAGTCTGCTTCTCTTTCTCTGTTTCTACAAATTCCTCACAGCCAAGTTGTTTAATTTACTTGGATGTTGTTCAACCCATCCATCCAATGGCTGAAAAGGAAAGCCTTTCCATCCCTTAATCTTATTAACTTCCAACATCAATTGTCTTTACATTTGTATGCTTGTTCAAAGCTTTCATCAGGGCTTGACAATTTGAGCTTTCCTTTAGTTGAATTTGACTATTTTTGAAGGGCGATACAGTTGGTGTAACAGTTCGAATCCTACAGTGTCCGTGAGGAGTTTGTACATTCTTCCCATGTCTGTTTCCCCCGGGGACTCCGGTTTCCTCCTACCGTTCAACACGTACTCAGGGGGTATAGGTTCATTGGTGCGCAGATCGGGCAGCACAGACTCGAGGGCCAAGATGGTCTGCATGTCTAATTTTTTTTTTTAATTGGCATTGTATTCAATTCCTCTTGCTTTATTCCCAAAATCCAGACTAGCTTCTATTCCATCGCATCAACACACTGAATTTATGTTCTTCTCCTCTACCTCATTTTTCACAGTTGAGGACCCTTCAAAAATATCTCTCTGAAGTTTAATAATCTCTCGCTCGCAGTCTGGAGCTTCTCTTTCATCAAACCAGGGAACTCCATTTACTGATGGAACCCTTGGTACCAAGCTCAAATTTATTGTCAGAGAATATACATGATACTTAAGTACAGTACTGAGATTCTTTTCCTGCGGGCCAGGCAGAATTTATAATTACCAGTAACTGGAAACTGTACTCAAAGAAACAAACTGACTGGGCGAATACAGAAATATAAATATATAGTAATTAAAAATGAACAAAGTATGAGTCCTTAATTGAGTCTCTGAATGAGTCCGTTGTTCATGCATCTGATGGTGGATGGGTAGCAACTATTCCTGAATCTGGAGTTCGAGTCCTGTGGTGCCAATACCTCTTCCCTGATAGAAGCAGCGAGAACAGAGCACGTCCTGGGTGATGTGGATCCTTGATGATTGCTGGTGCTCTTCGACGGCAGCATTCCATGTAGATGTTCTCGTTGGCGGGGAGAGTTTTGCCTATGATGTACTGAGCTACGTCTACAACCTTTTGCAGGGTTTTCCACTCAGAGGTATTGGTGCCCCAATACCAGGCTGCGATACTGCTGGCCAGCAGACTACTCATCTGTGGAAGTTTGCGAAGGTGTCCAAACCGCTGCAAACTCCCGAGGAAGTAGAGGCGCTGACGTGCTTCCTTCACTATGGGATTAGTATGTTAGGTTAGAACTGATCCTCTGAGATAGTGACCCCCCCACCGAGGAATTTAAAGTTGCTGACTCTCTCTACCTCGGATCCCCCAAAGATTACTGGATGATACACCTTTGTTTTTTTCTTTCCTGGTCTACAATCACTCTTTGGTCTTGGTGACATTGAGTGAGAGTACCCTGTTCAGCCAAGTTTCCCAAAGCCCCTAATTTTCAGCAACATCAAATCAAATCCAGCATCATTTTAAACGTCCAATGATATTTTAGCCCTTTCCCACTTCCCTTTATTTCAGAAATTCTCCTTTTAAAGGGTTAAATCTCCCACTATTCAAACACTGACGTTGCTGGATTCTTTTCTTTCTTCCCTGTGAAATATCAGATTGTTGCCCAGTGTTAGGTTGAAAGGCACCAACAAATTGCCACCTCGAGCTTTCTTTCATTTAACTATATCCCAAGCGAATCTGTCACCCCTGAGGCTCCCCTGATGTTGTGACTTCCTTTGACCTTTATGTTTCTTCTTTTGACAGATCCACCTCTATTCATAAGTCTCTCATTTCGGAACTGTTTAGAGCTTTGAATATCCTCCAGTGCTCCTCTCCCTGCTGTTAGATTCAAACACATTTTTTGTATAACCTGCCACGTTCACTTTTTCTTTCCCCATTTATGCTGGTCGTTAAAACCAACTCGAGAAGTGGACATTGTTGGTAATGGCCACTCAAAGATATAACTGAGTTGTCTGAAATTATGTCACCCATAGCAAGACCTTAAGACATACGAGTAGAAATAAACTACTCAATCCATTGAGTCTGCCGCGCCATTTAATCATGAGCTGAATCACTTTCCCACTCAGCCCCACTGCCCAGCCTTCTCCTCATAACCTTTGATGCCCTGGCTAATCAAGAATCTATCAATCTCTTTGTTACCTGGGCTCCACAACCGCCCATGGCAATAAATTCCACACTCACCACCCTCTGGCTAAAGAAATTCCTCCATATCTCTGTTCTAAGCAGACACCCTTCAATCCTGAAGTTGTGCCCTCTTGTGCGCGACTCTCCCACCATGAGAAACAACCAATAATAACATGGAACTGGCAAGTGCAGGTGTACTACTACTCCCAAAACTGTTTTGCAATTGAATTAAATTTCGGAAACAAATTACCGGTATACATAATCGGGGAGGAGGGGGGGGTGGGCGTTTGGGCATCATGGGTAGATAAGCTAAGATCAGCAAGCTTCCTTTCCCAAGAAAGATACCACTGAATTGATTAGCTTGTAGTCAATCTATCACCTTTGTTATTGTTCTTACACTGCTTTTAATTTCAGATTCAAGATTCATTCATTGCTATATAATTAAACTCTTTCTCTCTCTTTGGCTTGGCTTCGCGGACGAAGATTTATGGAGGGGTATGTCCACGTCTGCTGCAGGCTCGTTGGTGACTGACAAGTCCGATGCGGGACAGGCAGACACGGTTGTAGCGGTTGCAGGGGAAAATTGGTGGGTTGGGGTTGGGTATTGGGTTTTTCCTCCTTTGTCTTTTGTCAGTGAGGTGGGCTCTGCGGTCTTCTTCAAAGGAGGTTGCTGCCCACCGAACTGTGAGGCGCCAAGATGCACGGTTTGAGGCGAGATCAGCCCACTGGCGGTGGTCAATAGAGCCATGTGATATAACATGAAATTTCCTTTGCTCTACTGTAAGGAAGACAAAGACTTGCCTTCAGCAGAAGTTGCTGGAGCCCCTTACAGTCACAGAAAGAGAAGTAAAAGAAAGTCACTGAGTGACCACGGATTTGCCTCCAGCGCTCCTGCAGCCTCCAGAGCCTCACAACCTTCAGCAACCTGACCTCCAGATCCAAACCTCCGACACCATCTGGAACCTCTCACCATCCTCGGTGCCCTCTCGCATCACAATTCCAATACCTGGTACCTCCCCCCCCAGCGAGTCTCAAACAAGTCTGCGTAGGTTCCTCGCCTCGAATCACCAATAGTCCGCTGCTGCCGCCGTGGTCACCATGCCGTGGGTCACCTTCTCAGACGGGGTTGGTCTCCCCGTTTTCTGGTGCCCTGCGCTAGTCCTCCACTTCCCCGGAACCTGCAACTCCTTGAGACTGCTGCCGAACATAGGTACCACCATCCTGAGCCCAGACCCCACAGTCACAGGATCTTAAAAAATAAACCACTGTCGGACTGGATGGTTGGACCCTGTGAGTGAGCTCTGTGTCGCCTCTCACTGCTCTCTGTGGGTCTGCACGAGCGGCAGCCATGCAATTATTTTTTAAAATCTGTCTTTAGAATGGATTTCTCTGGTGAATTGTACTTGAATTAATATTCTTCGGAGTATTTATTCAGTAGCGTAATTACTACTGTATTATTAACTGGTATTCATCTTAGTTCAGCATGGTCTTTCTTCACCACATGACACATCTTTTTGATTTCCTATTTAAGCCTATTTGTGTACGTACATCTGTGCAGACCTTTTATCCTACTCTAGGTAATTTCATCACGTAACTCCCATAAACCCAACTATCCTTTCAGCGTCAAAATCCATCCTGCTTATGTAAGGCAAGTACAGTTGGAGAATACCCTTCTAGCTGGTCATATTTTTCCTATATGTGGATTGGAAGAGGGCAAATGCAATGCTGGCATTCAGTTCCAAAGGAGTAGAATACAAGAGGAGGATGTATCATTGAGACTTTATAAAACACTGGCGAGACCTCACTTGGGAGTATTGCGAGCAGTTTTGGGCTCCTCGTTCCAGAAAGGATGTGCTGATGTTGTAGGAGTCTTCACGCGAGGTTCTCGATTATGACTTTGTGAATGAAAGGGTTATCATATGAGGAGTATTTGACAGCTCTTGGCTTGTATTTGTTGGAATTTAGGAGAAAGAGGATGGATCTCATTGAGAGATTTCAAATGCCGAAAGACAGAGTAGATGTATAAAAGGTTGTTTCCCATGGTAGGAGAGTCCAGGACAAGATGACGCAACTGAAGGATTGAAGAGGCCGCTTAGAACAGAGACACGGAGGAATTTCTTCAGCCAGAGGGTGGTAAATCTGTAGAATTTGTGGCCACAGGCGGTTGTGGAGGCCAGGCCATTGGGTGTGATTAAGACAGAGATTGATACATTCTTGATTAAGCAGGGCATCAAAGGTTATGGCAAGGTCAGGCAGTTGGGCTGTGAGGGAAAATGGATCATCCCATGATCGAATGGTGGCACAGACTTGATGGGCTGAATGGCTTTTGCTGCTCTTACGTTTTATGGTTACCTGTGGCTTTGGTGCCTCCCTGTAGCTTGTTGGCTGAAATTAATTTTGAGGATTCTTGGATTTTGATTCCATAGTTTAGTTTACGGGAACAGGATCTATGGGGTAACACAAAACATAATGTTGCAAAAAAAAAGGTTAATTTGGATTATCAAGTGAAAATAAATGTTCTACTCTTTCAGTCCTGCATTATGCTCACAAAATAAAAGCTTAAGTCAGTCGGTACCAAGAATCAATATACTAAATTACTCAGGCCAAGAAATATTGGAACATTTAAGATGAGTCCCACTTCAGTGAAACTCCAGCTTTGATTTTCACCCTCTGCCAAATTTAATTTGGAAATTTTCTAAAAGTCGGGGAAGGCTCTCATTTCACGCAGACTCAATGAGAAAATTATAAAATAAACTACGGGTTTTTATTCACATTCTTCAGAACCTTGGCAATGCCTCTTGAAATAGATCTTTTTTCTTGGCCAGTGAGCAAAGGGACTGATCAATGTATCAGGATGTCAGTAAATAAGTTATTTTCAAAGCAACCTCTCTGCCACTCATTTCAACTCCTGCTCAGCCACATTTTGACTCAAACCAACAAGTGAATGAGCATCCCGCCTCATGGGCTGAAGCAAGTGAATGATCATTAGTGAGCTTGGATTGGAGGAAAAGGTGCAACTGTTTCTGTCCTGACAGACACCAGTCATCTGTGGAAACCATGTCCTTGGAGGGGGGTGGGGGGGGATCTAAATAATACAAAAGAGTATCGGCCTTCCCTGAGGAGGTAAAGAAACATGTTGCTGGTCGATCAACTGAACATTGGTAAACCATGCAGATGTGGCTCGTGGGACATGTACTGACATGCTAAGAGTGCTATGAAACAAGATTTCATGTTAGCTTTTTGATATTTTGGAAAAAAAATTACATCAATATTCACCAAACATGATCCCTATACACCCAACAGGACAAAATCTGACAATGCATTGTCCTTGCAAGAAACGATCGTCATTTGTTTGAATAGACAGTGCACTGAACTTTAGATCATTTTGTGTACTTTCAGAATTATTCACAGTTGACTAACAAGTCTACACATTTTGCCTTCAGGTTCTCAATGTACACGTTTTCGCGAATTAAATATTTCAAGGACAGCACCTAATTTTATTACAATTCTGTTCAAGGGGCTGGTTGAAGAATGTCTGCTTTGATCTCACACATCTATACTCGTATTCATTAACAATTACCCAGTGCAGCATCCCATAAACATAGTCATTACAGCTCGCTCAATCTACAGCCAGCATTAGGCACAGCATCCCTGTGATTCACACATCATGTTCACAACAGCGGTGGGGGGAAGAAAAAACAAACTCAATTTGTTTGATCTATTTGTGCATTGGGTGGTTTAGGATGGATATTTCTTCAAGTATTTCCTTTGAGCTGGGATTTATTGTAATTGATGTTAGCCTGCAGCCTCAGAAATTATGAAGAAAAGATTATTTAAATTGTTCAAGTTCAAATTTATTATCAGCACACGTACATGGCATCGCATACAACCCTGGGATCTTTTTTTCCTGCAGGCTAGACAACTTATCAGTAGTGCAAACTGTACTCAAGAAAAAAAAGATATGAAAACAAAAGAGAAAAGTATAAACAAAGAAAGAAATGTAAACAAGATGACTGTGCAACACAGAAGAAAATATTCAGTGATAAATGATGTGCAGAAAAAGAGTCCTTAAATGAGTCTCTGATTAAATCTGTTGTTTAGTAGTCCGATGGTTGAGGGGTATAACTCTTCCGGCGCCAGTTTTCCTGCTTGTGATACCTAGACCCCTTTCCTGTTGTCAGCAGTGAGAACAGAGCATGTCATGGGTGGTGTGAATCTTTACATCTATTCTGATTGGTGAACTCTGAAAATGGCAAGCCATTAGTCTATTTAATACATGGTTCTGTAGAACGAATTTTACACATTTATATATGCTCGATTTAAAATAAACCTGCCGAAATTAAATGCGCTTCTCTTTGCTGTTTAAGGACGCACATGGTCAGGTATCGCCATCAGACAATCGAGGAATGAAAAAACTGCACACCTATCCAGTCAATTATTAATATGGAAGTACTTTCATTTCCACCTAAATGCCTCAAAATATTTTTTTCTACTTTACCACTGTGTCTTCATTACGTGCCATTTTTCGATAACTATTTCACTTCTTTGGAAGTAAACACGTACAAAATATTAAAGATTAAAATATCATTAACAAATGAGGTCATGTTGCTTCCTTTCTTCAAACAGACATAATTATTATAACAGGTCCCTCTAAGTCCCCAATGCCATTGCAATACATT
Organism: Narcine bancroftii; assembly: GCF_036971445.1. Lineage (NCBI taxonomy): Eukaryota > Metazoa > Chordata > Chondrichthyes > Torpediniformes > Narcinidae > Narcine > Narcine bancroftii. Next base: position 71,613,470 of record NC_091478.1, read on the forward strand.
CCTTTCTTTATAATTTCCTTAACCGATGTTGCTTTTCTCTTCCAACATCAAATGCTCTTCCATGGCTGATTTTAAACCTGCACTAACAGTTCTCTTGGATGAGAACACAGACTAATCAATTCACTTTCTCATTTTGCAGACACTACCTAACCTGCTTTTCAAGCCAATAGATTTTTGTGCTTTCTTTTCTTGCGACGTATGCTACATAATCGCACTGGCAAGAAGATATCCTGTGCAGCATAGAACTGAAGTTCTGTTTTGCCTGATCATTTCGACTTTGCTAAAAGCACAAAATTGAGTGGGACGTTCTTTCCAAATGTTGCTCATAAAATAGACCATAACACCATTAGGCATATGAGCAGAAACAGGCAATTCAGCCCATCAAGTCTGCTCCGCCATTCAATTCTTTTCCTACTGAGCCCCACTGCCTGGCCTTCTCCCCATAATAAACCTTTGATGTCCCAGTTAATCAATCTCTGCCTTAAATACACCCAATGACTTGGCCTCCACAATCACCTGTGGCAACAAATTCCACCAACTCATCACCCCTCTGGCTGAAGAAATGCTTCTGTTCTAAGCAGTTGACCTTCAGTCTTGAAGTTGTGACTTTTATGACTATTTGTGACCATTGCAACTTTCTCAATTTAGTCACAGTGAAGTATTGAAACATAGAAAGTAGGAGCAGGAGGTCCTTCTGTGTTGGTGCCTGCTCCGCCATTCAATATGAACAAAAAAATGGCTGTTGGAGCAGTGCTGCTGGTGCAGACCCAGGAGAGCGGGGTGCTGAGATATAGTGCTGTTCCCCAAGGTACTCTGCTCGGTCCTGACGCTGCTGGCTCCATACAGGATTTAAATGGCCCATTAGAAGAACCCACAGTGTTATTTTTGAAATCCTGCAACTGTGGATCTGTGCCCAAGGTGGCAATGCCTGTGCTGGGCAGAGAGCCATGAGGGGTTGCAGACTCTGGGGGAGCAGTAAACCAGGGCACCAGGAGCAAGAACACTCTCACTCCCATCGGGAAGGAGAAGCACGGGAGATGATCCTACAGTATGGTGAACATGGCAGTGGGCCAGCGAGAGGCTCAGCAGCTGAAAGGCCCAATCAGGCAGCGTGGTTGGTGTAGTGGTTAGCGCAATGCTGTTGCAGCACTAGCGATCGGGACCAGGGTTCGAATCCCATGCTAGCTGTAAGGAGTTTGTACACTCTTCCTGTATCTGCGTGGGGTTCCACTGATTGCTCCAGTTTCCTCCCACTGTTTCAAACGTACCGAGGGTTGTAGGCCTATTGGGTGTAATTGGGCAGCAGGGGCTCATAGGCCAAAATGGCTTGCTACCCGTGCTGGATGTCTAAAAGATTTAAATTCAAAATAAATACAGGCTGTAGGCGACTTGCAGTCGAAGGACTTACACAAGCTGTGGACACCTGCTGACTTCTGGTCGAACGATCCACACAGACCGTGGGCTGAAGGTGACTGGCTCATGGATCCCAGTATCGGAACCAGCAATCAAGAGGCTGCTGAGGGCAAGAAGGGCCTTGGGCGCTGAAGGCTTCCTGATTGTATTGGAGGTTTGGACCTGGAGTTTGGGTTACAAATGGATTGAACAGCAGCCGATGTGGCTACAGGAACACTGGAGGCGAATCCACGGACAGTCAGTGGCTCTGAAGGGACTCGCTTTTGCTTCTCATTCTCCTATTGTTACAGGAGCCAGGGAATGCTCATCACGACTCTTAGTTTGCTTTATGGCAGACAAAAGTTAAAATACAGATAGTCCTCGACTTCCAACCTATGCGAGTTACGTCCACTCACATACACGACCAAAATTTAAAAAAAATCTTTTAAAACTACCGTACAACTTTATAATATGTATCAAAAATACTGATATACAGTGGTCCCCGCTCCCAGCAACACCCAAAGTCTCCACTCCCCATGGCAGCCCGAGGTCCCCATTCCCTGACATGACCAAACCCAAGTGACGACCAATCCTCCCGTCCCCATTACGGTCATAAGTCGGGGACTATCTGTATATCATGTCTATTACATTTTTATATTATTATGTGACAGTGATATTTTGATTATGATCATGGTTGATCATACGATGTCAGTGCCCTCTTCCTGCTTTCCCTCTTGCTTCTTGATCGCTTTGGCATATCCAACACCCTTTTGAATATATTCAACGAACTGGCCTCAACAACTCTCTGTGGAAGGATGTCCCTCAAGTTCACATCACTGAATGTAAGAGTTCCTCTCATCCCATTCCTACATGGCTTACCCATTATCCAGACATTAAAACAGGGAATATACATTAAATAGGGAAGACTTGGTGCTTTAATGGCATCCTCCAGGATTTACAGCCCAGCAAAGGTTACTTCCGCATACTGTTCAAGTAAAATTTTAATTTGGAGTTGGCAAATGTAATGTGTTTGTACGTGCACCCCCTGCACTAATTACTCTGTAATCATTAGGGATCAAAACGTATTAAATTAAACTCACTGCAAGTGCTTTCTGTCGTCTTCTGAGTACAGGCACCTCATTCCCTCCTCAGACATCTAGTGCAATAAGGCAGCCATTTTTTAAGGTATTCCACAGAAGACCAATCTTCAATTAACTTTAATTTTTGATCTGATTACTTTTATACTCATTAGTGCTTTAATATTTTCACATTATGGAAGCTACCTTCCATCAGAATTGCGTTTGGAATTATCTACAATTGTCAGTGAAAGATTTGCATTTACTAGATAAAAAAAGACTTGCATTTATAATTTGTTTTTATAGACTTCAAGAAGTCCTGAAGTATTTTATAGCTAATGAAGTAATTTGAAGGATATTGTAAATATAAGTAAAGCAGCCACGTGTTTAAGCATCACAAGGTCTTTTAATGTAATAATGGACAGAGAGTCTTGTGTTTTGGTGGCGGTGGTGGGGGGGGTGGCGTGTTAGTTGAGGGATAAATATTGAAAAGCAGATTTCCTTTTTGAAAACTGATCTTTTCTACACACCTCAGCCGGTCTCAGGTTATCATCCTGGTTGAAAGACACCATCTCCCCAAAATGACAACAGCGTTTAAAACAGTGGTTCTCAATCTTTTCTTTCCACTGATGAACCACTTTAAGTAAGCCCTGAGCGAGAGGCGCTCTGTGATTAGTAAGTGATTGCTTAAGGCGGTATGTGGGTAGAAAGAAAAAGTTTGAAAACCACTGTTTTAATTGTGTGCACAGTTTCATAACTCCAAAGGAAATGGACCAATGACAAGTAAAATATTTCAGTTTCAATTGGGTCTAAAGCAATGATTCTCAATCTTTTTTTCCCCACTCACATACCACTTTAAATAATCCCTTACTAATGACAGAGCACCGATGGCATCGGGATTACTTAGTGGTGTGTGAGTGGAAAGAAAAAGGTTGAGAACCATTGGTTTAAAACTTTAAAACTCAGATATTTGTATGTCAAAGTTGATGCTGAAGTTAAGACTGCTTGCCTGTATAGATGGCTGCAATTATGCAGATTGTTAAAAATAAACTTTTCACCAGAAAAGGGAAGAGGTTATTTTTTTCCCCCAAAGTCCTTTTGTGTGGCAGGTTAAAGCAAACCAACACAATTATATTCATCCTGTGCTAGATATTCATTAACTTCAGTTTAAAAGGGCAGCAGAAGCAACAAGAACACTGGTTGAAACTGTTCACAGTTGCTAGTATCTGCCTTCATAAGTTGATGTTAAGTATGATAAACAGTGCTAAACACATGATCATGAAAGGAGAAGCCTTTGGACCCAGTCCCAATTTGTGGTGACAAAGTCACCGGCAATATTTAGTGCATGGCAATTTCAACGACTGTGACTATTCGGGGTGTTCATCCCTATTGGTACCCGCAATGTAGGAGCTGCACCCACGTCACTTCAGGGCAGGTAGTGGTTCACTAGAGTCGTCCGACATCTACAGCTTCCAGACATTTTGGACGACACCTGTCAAGATATCTATTTCCACTCAGGTTATGGGCTTGCTCTCAGCCGTGTTGATTTAGCATGAAGTGGTTAGAGATCTGATTTTCGATCTCCCATCTTGGCAGAATTTCATCTGGTGTCTGTTGGGCTACAATGACCACAGATGCTCAGCAGCAATCATGGAACCTGAAGCCCCAGATGTCAAAGCAAATATCAAGGTCAAATAATTGAGAAGTCTTACCTCAGTTTGGATTGGAGTAGAAGACATTTTTACACCATACATTTTCGTAAACATTGGTTTACTATCTTCACTTAATATTTAGAAGGTTAACATTTCATTTAAAGGGCCAGACACATGATTTTTATGAACTTTTAAGAAATAGGAGCAGGAGTAGGGCACCCGGCCCATCGAGCCTGCTCCTCCATTTAATGGCTCATCCCCACATCACCATAACTGGCTTTTTCCCCCATATCATATAATTCCCCTTATATGTAAAAATCTATCCAACCTTGTCTTAAATATATTTACTGACGTGTCTGCTGCATCGATGGGCAGCAAATTCCATACATTCACCACCTCTGGGAAAAGCAGTTCCTCCACATCTCCATCCGAAATCTACCACCCTGAATCTTGAGGCTATGTACCCCAGTTCTTGTCTCCTCCACTAATGGAAACAACCAGCCTATCTCTAAATTAACTATGCCTTTCATAATTTTACTCGTTTCTATAAGATCCCCTCTCATTCTTCTAAATTTTAGCAAGTAGATTCCCAGACAACTAGCTCTCTCCTCATTGGCTAACATCTCTGGAATCAACCCGGTGAACTTCCTCTATGCCACCTCCAAAGCCACTACATCCTTCCTCAAGGAAGGAGACCAAAAATGCACGTCGTACTCCAGGTGCAGCCTCACCAGTACCTTATACAGTTGCAGCATAACCTCCCTGCTCCCAAATTTAATTCTTTCATCAATAAAGGCCAACATTCCATATGACTTCTTCATAACCTGCTGCAGCTTTTGCGATTCATGAACAAGCACTTCGAAGTTCTTCTGCATGGCAGAATACTGCAGTCGCTTGCCATTTAAATAATAACTTGGTTTTCCATTTTTCTCTCCTTTGTGGATAATCGCATTTAACAACATTGTACTCCATCTGCCAAACCCTTGTCCACTCACTTAACCTATCTATATCTCCCTGCAGACTCTTTGTATCCTCTGCACAATTTGCTTTTCCACTCAATTTAGTGTCATCAGCAAAATTGGATACATTACGCTGCCCCCTCCTCCAGATCATTAAAGTATATCGTGCCCAGCACCAAACCCTGTGCTCACTACTGATTGCCAACCACTGTATCCCAACTATTTCTATTGGTTAACCAATCCTCTATCCATGCTAAAACAACACCTCCAACTCTATCCATCCTTATGTTATGTACATCTTTTATGCAACACCTTTTTGAACACCTGGAATCCAGGTAAACAACATCCATCCCCTCTATCTACCGTGCTCATTATATCCTCAAAGAACTCCATTAATTTTGTCAAACAGGACCTTCCTTTGCTGCTGTGTCTGCCTGATGGATCCATTTCGCTCCTGATGCCTCTCTATTTCTTCTTTATTGATAGCTTCATGCATTTTCTCAACTAACTGGCCTAGAGTTCCCTGCCTTTTGCATACATCCTTTCCTAATAGTGGCATAACATTCTCCATCTAACAGAGGCATGACATTCACCGCTTGTTAATTATTGAACAATATCTTAGTCTTAACTTAAAAAAGGCATCATCAATTGTGTCATGCCTAGTTCAAATTAAATGTGGGATAGTATTAACACAAGAAGATTGGGGATAGTTATTTGTGAGACTAATTTATTTTTTAAAATTTAGAGATACACCATAGTAGCAGTTATTTCTGACCGCAACCCCATGCCACCCAAATACACCCATATGACCGATTAACCTACTAACCCATATGTCTTTGGAACATGGGAGGATATCAGATCACCCAGAGGAAACCCACGGGGAGAGCGTAAAAACTCCTTACAGACAGCCCAAGTCAAAAAGCTCTTGATTGCGGTTGGAAATTTGAATTGTTGCTGTGTGGCCAGGTTATACAACTTTAATTGCAGTTACTACCACTGCGCTTTGAATGATTTTTAAATAAGCCATTTTTTGAGAATGGAGAAGATTAGATTTGATTTCTGTAGAGAAAACAGGCACTGTCCAAAGTGTAACAAGAAAAAGCAAGCAGTGATATTGCTGGATGGGGTCACATTGGAATTATTTAAACAGTAATCCTCTTGAATCTGGCACACGCTCATTCTCCCCATATTTCACTGAAGCTTCCTTTGTTAAGATTATTGCAAATTACACTGAAAACATGCATGGCAATTGAAGCTGATCATTCAAAATATAAAACTAATGTGTAAATTGAACAATTAAACTGTCATTATGCTCTGATCTGTTGCTTTATCATTCTTTTCTCACCATCATGGGCAGAGCTAATAATCATCTGCTTCACACTTATCCAGTTTTGAAATCTGCACCAGCCATTCTCAACTTTATATCAACTATGGCCCATCAAAGGACTCTGTTCATAGTTTATTGCCTCCTTCCCTGTCATGCTTTCTTCTTTACTTCTCCCCTACCAACTACACAAAAACAAAATATTTAAAAATATTTATATTATGTGAGGTGAAAAGAAAACAAGGCCTTTACTTAAATGTGCTGGGGCCGCCTTTGAGAATAGCTGATCTACACTATTCAGGATTAGCTGCTGGTGTGTGGATTAGAGTTACAGTCTAGTTAGCTAAGACAAACCTGCGCTAATTTATATCTCTGAAATATTAAGGCTTCACGCTCTGATAAATATTACGGATTGCAAAGTGGTGTACTGCCTCTGAGTGATCGGCATCAACAGGTTCATTGTTAGCCAATTATTTTCTCAGGATGTTAAAATACGCTTTTAGCAGAAATCATGCACGAAAAACGTCAATGTTTTTGTAATTTTATATATTTAACTAAATTATATGTTTCTTTCAGTTATTGGCATAAATGAAACATCTAGTCAATTCCATGATTATTTTGTCACAAAAGATGTTCCAAAATTCGATTAACATAATTTCAGCACCTTATTTTATCTAAGTGTTACAGGATGAGTGAAAATTGGACATTAGTAATGTAATTCCACACATTTTCAACTCTTTCTGCTATTGTGCAAGTCTCAGGGAAATAAATGATGAAAGGAAGTTGGAAAAATTAACGCACATAATGCGGACAATATTATTTGTAGGTGGAACTTTGATTCATTCTTTTTACAAATGGGGGAGTTTACCATTTTTCCCCCCCAATCTCAGTCATGCAATTCTTCCCCCCACCCAGAAGAAAACCAGGTAAATCTCACTGGCTGTGTAGAATCTGATTTAACAAAAGCACTGGTGTGGGATAATTTCTGGCAAGGTTTTCAAAATGTTGAAAGACTGGCCTCTGAAGCCGGGGGAACTAAACTGGATGGCACTGGGAAATCACTATCGGGTGCCCTGGGAGTTCACCATAGATTCATGGGAATCCATATATTGGAGGACTTCTCCTGGTGCCAGCACATTGAGACAACCATGAGGTGATTTGGAATGCTATCAAATACTCCATTGAACTTCTACAGGTGTACAGTGGAATGTACACTGATATATTTTTGCATTGCTGTCTGGTTTGGAAACTTGAGTGCCCAAGAAGGCTGCAGAAAGTAGCCAACCGAGCTCCCGTCACTGAAGGCATCTATATGAACCGCTGCCTCAGGAGGGCTGCTGACATCATAAAGCACCCTCATCACCCTGGTTACCATCTTCCTTTAGGCATAAGAGTACCTGAAATCCAGATTCAAGAACAGTTTTATCCAACAGCTATCAGGCTCCTGAACCCCCTGTATCACCCTAATCATGACTCAGGGATCAGCAAAAGATCTGCATTAACTGCAACTGTGACTATTTATTCATCCATCCTTTGACATTTTATATCTCGTTCAGTCTTGGCATTTATGGTCATTTAAATTTTTACTGGTCTAGTTGGTGAACCTCATGTGTGGCTGCAGCATCTAGACAGTGTACTCATGCACATAGGAATGAACTCACTTTGCCCAGAAGGCCTAATTCTGTCATGGAGAACATGTTTCACCTGGCTTTGCTAAATCAAAACTATTCTAGAAATTGTAAAGGTTTGTGCAGCTGGCTGCAGCAGGTAAGGGAAGTCTGCAAGTGACCATATTTGATGAAGAGATAGTAGGTACAACTCGGGAAAGAGATGGCTCCATGGAGGAAACAATGTGGAAAGAAGATATATCCACTACAGGGCCATCGTATGAAAGCACTATGGGAGGAGAGAATCCTGGGGGCAATGACAATGCCAAACACCTGATCCTGGACACAGTAAATCAAAATGCTCAGTGACCCTGACATCTACAGTCAAAAACAGTCAATGCATTGTGAAATAGAACATAACACTCTACTGTATAGAAAACAGGCTCTTCTTGTCTGTGCCGATTATTCTGCCCAGTCCCATTGATCTGCACCCAGTCCATAACCCTCCATACCCCTCCCATCGATGTACCTGTCCAAATTCTTAAAGGTGAAAATTGAGCCCATATTTACCAAGTCAAGTGGCAGCTCATTCCACACTCCCACAACCCTCTCTGTGAAGACGTTCCTCTGAATACTCCCCTGATTTTTTTTCCCCTTTCACTCTTAGCCCATGTCCTCTGGTTTGTATTTCACCTACCCTCAGTGGAAAAAGCCCATTTGCATCTATTCTATCTAAATCTCTCATAATTTTGTAAACCTCTATCAAATTTCCCCTCATTCTCCTGGTAACATACTCAAAAAAACTCTACAAGGTTGGTTAAACATGACCAATGGAACAACATGAGCTACCTTCAAATCCTCCAGCTGAGGACATTTTAAATATTTCTGCCAGGGCCCCTAAAATTTCTAGAAGAACCAGAAATTGTGAGGATAATTCTGAGGAGCCAGGATCTTGTGCAGAGGTTGGAATAGCACTGCCTCTTTGCACAAGGCCAAGTTGTACGATAAGGGAGAATAGCCATTCAGAAATACACAAGAGTAATTAGTTCATCTGACCATTATTTGTGGCATAAATCTCATTTGGAATGTTGCACTTTCATGGAGGATCTCCTTACCACAACTCTAACCAATGCTGAACCAATTTTTAAAACACCTTGTTCATCATTTGCATATGCACATTAGATTCTAAACAAGCGATAAACAAGCATGGTAACCTACCTCCAAGTTTCTGCAAGCCATACTCAGAGAATCTGTGATATTTCAGGATATGAATGCACGCTGAACATTGGCCTGATCAGATTTTAGATCGAAACCATACAAAAATATGCACTTTTGGAAAGATTACTGGGTTCTAATTTCCACCACACCAACCCTTGCGTGCTTCACAAATTGTCATGAGGTCTCGAAACACCAATTGGTTATTATTTTCTTTGAAGTAACATTGAGCGAGTGTTGGAGGTCCTTTCTGCTTCGAACCACGTAAACTTCGGGTGAATTGAACACATGATATTAATTGTATCCCTTAGGTTCAATTTGATGGCGCTGATATAAATTAGCATTCTTAATTCTGTGTAGTCAGATGGTGAGTAGGTCGCTTTCTCTTGTACTGACATGTTACAAACACACGCGGATGCAACAAACAAAAATTTTTACAGAAGCAGTTATATAAATTTTTCCAGCCTGCTGTCGTTTCCAAGTTAGTGTATTCTTGTGTTCTCAAAAAAATAATCATTTCAGGATAATGAAGGAGTGGCTTATTGCTGGTGTATAAATAGGAGAATTGGTAAAAGGGCTTCTGGTATATTCACCATACAGGCTATCCCCGGGTTAAAAACGAGTTCCGTTACCTAGGTCTGTGTTTTACTCAAATTTGTATTTAAGTACAAAAGGGCCTTATTTAACGTCAGTTATTCAAATGTTTATCTTAGTATATAGTATATATTTTACCTTTCTATGCATGAAACACTTCCAAATACAAATCAACATCTTAACTGTAATAATACAGGACAGAATTGGATGATGTAGGAGATGATGGAGAGATGGCTACTGTTGGAAAGGATGGACCTGGTGCTGGATTCAGCTGCTGGAGATGGGGGGGGGGGTTTACTACTGGAGTCAATTTCTTGAAGTCGGCATCAAGAGAGGTTTGTACAGAGCTGTTCTTTTTCTCATCATAAATGGCCTTAAATTCCCTAGTAGATTTGGTCCAGTACAAATACAGTACAGGTGTGTGTTAGGATTTTGGAGGTGAAACTTGGAGGTGGAATCGGCTACAAAGAAGCACCTGCTCATTTCTAGCTGGCTTAACCCAAGAGGCAGTAAAGAGTCACCAGAATATTGGTTCACAAGTCACTTGTAAACCAGGCAAATACGGTACTGTACAGGTGCGATGTCCAAATCTGTACTTTTCAGTTTAGAATCTGTTCCTGCGCTTGTGATATGCGGTACACTCCTCTCGCGTGATGCTGGGTGATGGCAGCATCGCAAAAGAGTATCATACAGCATACTCTCGATGCTGACTCAACCATATTCGAACCGGGAGCTGATGACATTCTTCCTCCGGCCGGCTTGTCAGTTCGTAAGTATGAGCTGTTTTCAAATCGGACCTTTATAACCTGGGGATCGTCTATATTTGGAAACCTTGACTTTGAAGACATGCTGTGTGAATGTGCGTGTGTATTAAACTATTTTTGATACTAACTGAATGGCTTAATGGTGACATTAGTTTATTTGAAATGAATAAGGAATTTGTTAACGTGGTAAACATGACAAATAATCAAGGCGCAGCAAATTAGTACAAAAAAATAAGTAGGTAGTTACATTCATATTAAAGCTCACTTAATTTTGTTCTGTGATTTTCAATCTACTTCTGACAAATTAATTATTGTTTAATATATAAAACATCAATAAACAATGCAAATATTTTATTTAAAATTTCAATGATGTAACTTTATCATAAAGTCTACAAAGTATCCTCTAAGTATGGTTACAAACACAGGAATGTTGAAAGACATTATATGCTGAAGTTCAATAAAATACCCATCTAGATCTATTTTTCCCTGATCAAATAGTTCACTTTGATCCCTCATTTATGGGATAATAGCTCATTTATATTGGATGATGGGTGGAAGGAATCATACATGGGAAAAGGCTGAAATCAATTTAAATATGTGTAATTTGTTTTTGAATCTTTCATACATTTCCAATTTAATTTTGTTGTTATTTGTCCAGGGAATGCAAAAGATGGCAGATGTAAATTCATAAAATGTAGATTCACCCTCCAATTAACCCTCAAGGGTGTATGTATGTACTAGTGGTTTCATTATAATATTGAGTGCAGGATTGGATACTGCTTTCACGTCATCAGGGATGATCATAAAGCCCCTCTGCTGACATTATTCTCACTTTTATTGCAAAATTATGTTGCTGAGTTCCAAAGAGAACTTGCAATCTATAACATCACACCCTGTACGTAGGATTCACGAATTGCTCTGCTCTCCACCTTAGATTGTCTCTGACAATAGGTGTTTCAATCAACCACATTCTAACGGGATATTCAGACCGATCGTCTGACTTTTGAAACAGAGCCAAATACTAAAAAAGACTAATCCATTCGAATTGAACCAGCAAAACTTCTGCGTTTAGGTCAAGTGGCTGTATTGTTAAACCACAGAGTGCCGGAGTGCATAGTTATCTGACAGATCTAATATTTTACTCCCCATTGTACTGTCAGTCCCTTGTAAAACTGGAGTGTGAACAGTGTTAATAGCTACCACTGAATCACATGCCAGTCTTTCAGAAAATAAGAAGTGAAACACTGGCATTTTCTCAAGGGCTAAATATTCTCAATGGGTTTCTGGATGTTGATAGATTGTGATATCTATCCTACACTGACCACAGGATATGTCTGTTCCTTAGGAATACTCACCAGCAACAAGATGGTTGCCACAAAAAGGAAGCTGAACCTCAAAAGAAATTAATAAGAAAATCAACTGGATTATTGCGAACACCAGATCAGTGCCAGATGAATGAGAATAACTTAAAATGTTATCACACCACAGTAGAAGCCGATTCCAGCCTTTTAAACGTGTGCCGCCCAATTACACCCAAATTAACCTACAACCCTGTTTTGAAGGGTGGGAGGAAACTGGAGCATCCAGAGAAAACCCACGCAGACAAGGGGAGAACGTACAAACTCCTTATAGTCAGCGCCAGATTCGAACTCATCTGGCGCGGTTATGCTAGGGAAAAGCTGTATAGCTTCCTAAAATCCTGCCAAGAACAAATCTTGGTGTCAACTTACGTTCCTTAACTTATTGACTAAAAATCAGCTATCAAAGTTTCCTTCAGTCACATCTTTTTTTCAGCCGTACAGCTAAAAGGCAGTGATGTTGTTGGCTTAGATTTACTGTGATAATCCAATCCATTCCTTCACTACTCCAACTCATTAAAACACTTTTTTCATCAGGGTATATCTCGTTAATGCTCAGAATCCTTCACTGATTACTGGAGTCCCAAGCCAGCTTCTTTGCAGTTATAAGCACGTATCATACAAGAAATATAGGAATGCAACAATACAGACTGTGTGATTTGTTTTAATTAACAATACAACCATGGCATAGTCTATTTTTAAAATGAGATCCTTCACTCACATATGAAAACCCAAGATGATTATGAAAATATTACAGCTCTTCTCTCTTGCCAAACATGTAAAGGTTTTTTTTTCCCCCTCAGTGTTTTGAGAGGTTTCCTGCAGCTCATTTAATTTTAGGATTCAATATCTTTCCATCATTGCTTTCGTCTAGATAATGGGTTCAGGTCTGAAACTGGATTCTGCACTTTCTAATGGAAAGACCACAGTCTGCCAGGATTGGCAGAAGAACATCGAGTACTGTCAAGCTGAGTATCCCAGATCTGAGTCCTCAGTTCACTCCTGTTCACGCTACAGACACACGACCCCAACACCAAATCCAATTCCAACAAAGTCATCAAGTTGATAGATGACATGGCCTCATCAGCAACAACAATGACTAGCACTACAAAGAAGAGGAGGAAAATCTCACGATGTGGTGTCAGAATAACGACGTATAGAAGATGAGGGAGATGATGGCGGACTTCAGGAGAGATTAGCAGAGAAGGGATCGGACAGAGTCAACATGGATTTACAAAAGGTAAATCGTGCTTGACAAATCTATTGGAATTCTTTGAGATGGTGACAGGAAAAATAGATGGGGGAGAGTCAGTGGATGTGGTGTACCTGGACTTCCAAAAGGCCTTCGATAAGGTCCCGCATAAACGACTGGCTTACAAAATCAAGGTTCATGGGATGGGGGCAAAGTATTGATGTGGATTGAGAACTGGCTGGCAGGTAGAAGACAGAGAGTTGGGATAAATGGCTCGTTTTCTGAGTGGCAGGTGGTGACCAGTGGGGTGCCACAGGGATCTGCACTGGGACCCCAGCTGTTCACAATTTACATTAATGATCTGGATGAGGGGATTGGATGTAATATCTCCAAATTTGCAGATGACACTAAGCTAGGAGGGGTTGTGTGCACGGAAGAGGGGGTCAGGAAGCTCCAGTGTGATTTGGATAAATTGAGGGACTGGGCAGATACATGGCAAATGCACTACAATGTGGATAAATGTGAGGTTATCCACTTTGGTAAATACAAACCGGAGAGCAGATTAATATTTGAATGGCAATAGATTAAGAGATGGGGAAGTGCAGAGAGACCTAGGGGTACTTGTACACCAGTCTCTGAAGGCGAGCATGCAGGTACAGCAGGCAGTTAAAAAGGCAAATGGTATGTTGGCTTTCATATCAAGAGGGTTTGAGTATAGGAACAAGGATACCTTACTGCAGCTGTACAGGGCCTTGGTGAGACCCCACCTGGAGTATTGTGTGCAGTTTTGGTCACCTTATCTAAGGAAGGATGTTCTTGCAATGGAGGGAGTGCAGAGGCGATTCACCAGGCTGATACCTGGAATGGCAGGAATGACTTATGAGGAAAGATTGCGCAAATTGGGATTGTACTCGCTGGAGTTTAGAAGATTGAGAGGGGATCTCATAGAGACCTATAAAATTCTGGCAGGACTGGACAGAATGGATGCAGATGGGATGTTTCCAAGGATGGGAAAATCCAGAACCCGGGGCCATGGTTTGAGGATAATAGGCAAACCATTTAGGACCGAGATGAGGAGGAATTTCTTGACCCAGAGGGTGGTGAATCTGTGGAACTCATTGCCACAAAGGGCAGTAGAGGCAGGTTCATTAAATATATTTAAGAGGGAATTAGATATATTTCTTCAGTATAAGGGTATTAAAGGTTACGGAGAGAAGGCGGGGAAGGGGTACTGAACTTTAAGATCAGCCATGATCTCGTTGAATGGCGGAGCAGGCTCGAAGGGTCGAATGACCTACTCCTGCTCCTATCTTCTATGTTTTCTATGACCAGAGATGACCATCTTCCACTACACATTAATAGTGGAAGGAGAGGACCAAGTTCCTCAGTGTCCACTTAATAAGTGATCTATCAATGTTTTCTCACTGGTAAGAAATGTACAACAGCGACAATACTTCCTGAGAAGAATGAGGCAGTCACCATCCTGTCAACTTTCCATACAAGTTCTATCAAGAACATCCTGGCTGGCTGTGTGACAGTGTGGTATAACCATATAACAGTTTATGGCATGGAAACAGGCCATCTCAGCCCTCCAAGTTCACGCCAGTTTACTCAAACAACTCTGCTAGCTTCCCCCAGCTATTTTCCGCCCCCTCTTATCCATGTATATATCCAGCCTCCTCTTAAATGAAAGAATTGACCCTGCCTCAACTATTTCCTCCGGAAGATTATTCCATTCAGCCACCACTCTCAGAGTGAAGAAACATCCTCTAATGTTTCTCCTAAAATTTTGCCCCCTTACCCTCAACTTGTGTCCTCTTGTTTCAACCTACCCTGCTCTCAGGGGGAAGAGTCTACTTGCATCTAGTCTATCTATTCCCTTCATAATTTTAAACACCTCTATCAAATCCCCTCTCAACCATCTATGTCCCAATGAATAAAATTCTAACCTCTTCGATCTTTCTCTGTACTCTAGGTATTTTAAGCCAGGCAACATCCTTGTAAATCTTCTCTGCATCCTTTCCACCTTATCTATATCCTTCCTATAATTTGGAGACCAGAACTAAACACAATACTCCAAACCTGGCCTCACCAATGCCTTGAACAGTCACAACATCACTTCCCAGCTCCTATACTCTATGCTATGATTTATGGCCAGCATACCAAATGCCTTCTTAACCACTCTGTCAACATGGGAATCCACCTTCAAGGAATGCTGCACCATAACTCCAAGATCTCTTTGTTCTTGTGCATTCCCCAATGTCCTCCCCTTTACTACATATGTCCTATTTTGATTATTTTTACCGAAATGAAGCACCTCAACATTAAATTCCATCTATCATCTTTCAGCCCAACTCTCCAGACAAACCAAATCCCTCTGTAATCCTTGAAAACCTTGCTCACTATCCACCAATCCCCCTATTTTCATATCGTCTGTGTATTTACTTGCCCAGTTAACCACCCCATCATCCAAATCATTAATATAAATTATGAACAACAGGGGACTTAGCACCGATCCTTGAGGTACTGCGCTCGTCACAGGCTTCCATCCTGACAGACAGTTGTCCACCATGACCCTCTGCTGTCTCTCGTTCAGCCACCTCTGGACTTATCTTACTATTTCTCTATTTAATCCCGAGTGACTGAACCTTCCTTACTAACCTTTCATGTGGAACCTTATCAAAAGCTTTGCTAAAATCAAGATAGACTACATCAACTGCCCTACTTTCATCCACCTTTCTTGTCACTTCTTCGAAAAACTCAACGGTTCGTCAAACATGACTTCCCCTTCACAAACCCATGCTGGGTGCTCCTGATCAATCCCTGCTTATCTAGATATTCAAACACAATATCTCTAAGAATACTCTCCGTAACTTTCCCTACCACCGAAGTCAAATTTACAGGCCTATAATTACTTGGCCGACACCTTGTGCCTTTATTAAACAATGGAACTACATTAGCAACCCTCCAATCCCGCAGTACCACCCCCTCTTCTAGTGATCATTGAAAAATCACTGAACAGTGCCTCCACTATTTGCTCCCTGACTTCCCTTAACATCCTGGGGAAAATCCCATCAGGACCAGGAGACTTATTCACTTTTACTGACCCTAGAAGCTCCAAAACCCTCTCTTTACTAATCCCTATCTTTTTCATAACTAAGCCATTTGCCTCACATCTCACATAGTCCAATGTCCTTTTATTTCATGAACACAGATGAGAAAAAATTGTTTAATATCTCTCCCATCTGATATGGTTCCTCGCACAGTTCACCGCTCTCATTTTCCAGTGGCACTTTTCTATCCTTAACCCTCCTTTTACTATTCACATATCTATAAAAACCCTTTGGATTCACTTTTACCTTATCAGCTATTGACACATGCCTTCTTTTTGCTTTTCTTATTTCCATCTTCAGGTTTTTTCTGCAATCTATTTAATAATCATACATCTTATCCATTTTTTGCTTCTTAAATTTAGTAAATGCCCCCCTCTTATCCTGAACCAACTTCCTTATTTTTCTAGTATGTTTGCTGTAAAGCATTGGATCGGAGTCAATCCACAGGACCATGAGAGGATCACTGGGATCTCCCCCCCCCCCCCCCCACTCCACCATTGACATGAACTACCAGAGATCATGTTTGATGAGGGCCCGCCACTCTGCACATAACCATCCTTCAGCTACTGCCGACGGGAAAGAGATTCAGGAGTTTCAGAGCTAAAACACCCAGGTTGAGAAACAGCTTCTTCCCAAGGGCAGTGAAATTGCTGTACAACTGAAATGAATTGCACATACAAACCCTCTGAGACTCTACTATAATGATGTATTTTAATATTTAAGAAAAATATAAAATATATGAATTTATGTTGTATTTGACAAATTAATAACAGGGATACAGGGCATGTTAGAGCCAAAATGTGCATACTGACCCTGTTATTCGCCAAGCCAGGGTCCATAGGCTGGGCACGGCCATCTTGATCCCTGTGCCCAAGCGCTAGTCTTCAATTGGCTCATACACAGTGGATATGTGTATTGGAGTCCGGTTGGCGCATGCTCGGTTTGTTCGCAGATCGGAGTTCAGATGGCGCATGTATGGTGTGTACACAACTTGGAGTTCGGTTGGCACATGTGCAAGAGTTAAGGGCATGAATTTAAGATCATAAGGGCACTTAACTCTCCCGCATACACCAATCCAATCCAATCCATCAATCCACTGCATGTGCACCAAACTCCAATATGCGAACCCACCGCGCAAGCGCCAACCAAAGAGTAGCACATGCACACAGGAATCAGGATGGCCGTGCCCAGCCTATGCCGAATAATAAGGTCAGTATGCACATTTTGGCTCTTACATGCCCTGTATCCCTGTTATAGTTTGTCATTTACATCAAAAATAATCAAAAATCTACGATGAGAAAAAGATTTGATTAAGTTTGCTTTAAGACTTCAGCCTTAAAATTCCAACATGTCAATTCTGAGATATGACTGATCCTTCAGTTGCAAAGTCGTGGTCTACCTGTGTTTGTATGTATACTGCATATGTATTTTTTGTTTGTATGTGAGTTATGTCTGGATATGTGTCTGCTTATTTTTGCATTGAAGACTGGAGAACGCTGTTTTGTCAGGTTGTACGTAAACAATCAGATAGTAATACACTTGAATTTCAGAACTTAAGCATGAAACACAGGTGGGTTCTCTTGGATGGAGGTACTGATCGAGGCTAATCAATCAACCCCCATATTTTCAATTCCGAACTGAAAATTATTAAGGATAAATGTATTTCCTTATCTCTGAATCTAGAGTGAATCTTTTAATGAAATAATCCACCCTGCACCACAAATGGTGCAAAATTGCCTGTAGAAATGGAAAGACTTCAAAGTGGATGCAAATTACATGTTCACACAATGATGTCATCATTTATATCCTGTGATTAGCTTTAGGCATTGTACTAAAATAACTCAAAAGCTATGAAATGTCTTTAGACCTGAACTTGCATTTAAATGCGTGGTTGATGCATTTCTTAAATCAGCAGTGTTGTTAAATTCATAATAGCTCTTGGACTGTGATTTTAAACTGGGCTTGAATACATTCTCAGCATTTCAGTGGGACACAAACTACCACAATGAATCAAGCAGGTCAGAAATCAAATTCTATGCTGTCCAGTCCGCCGTGCCAATGTTGACTCTAGTTGAGAGCCAACAAATCCAATCTTACTTTCTAATTTTTTCCCCCCTAGCCTTTAATTATTTTCTTCAAGTGTTCCTCCAGAATGCTGCCACGAGTCCAACTCCAATAGGCCATTTCTGGTAAAACATTCCTTCTTTTAAAAGCTGTTAGTGGAAACATTTCTTCCAACTTAAGCTGAAGCATTAAATCTAAATGACTGTTTCCTTCTCTAAATGATGGGCTGAATAATGTCAGGGAAAATTTAAAAAAAAAGGTGCTGCCATTCTAAGCAAGGAATTGTGAGTTGGCCGAAGTTTTAACTCGCATCATATATAGCAGTGTTGCCTGTACTCCCTAAAAGCCAAGCTCTATTGTTATGGAATGAGGTACCTCACTTCTGCAGACTGATTGAGAGGCTGAGTATAATATAGGTAATTGTAAATCTTCTATCTTTGCCTCAGTGATCAAACCTCCCCTCTTCATTGCAAAATTCAAAAGTTACAGTCACTATTTAACCTGCACTGTAAACCTGCCTCTGTCGAAGAAGCTCCGCATGTATTACAAGCACCAGGATTCAGTCTGTGGTACATTTCTGAGATTGTAACTTCCTCCTGTTATTTGAAAGAAAAATATGCAACTGAAACTGTGATGCTTATTCTCCTGAATAACAGGGGGGTTGTGGGGGGGGGGGAGGGAGAATCATCAACACTGGAGTGATTTACTGAAATAGCTTTAGTGTTTGGATCAAGAAGCTTCAAACTGTGAGGATAATTGTGAGGAGAATCCTCTCCTTGACAAGATTGCAGCCAACCTCTGCTCTAAATTCCATGCATCACCTTTGCTCACTTCCAACTCAGCAGAACACAGCGGGAGCAGTTCTATTTCCGTATGGACAGGGGTCAGGCATGCGGGATCCACCGACCAGTCTGGTGGATGCTTCAACAGGTTCTGTTGTTCCTCCCGAGCCTCAGGATATCCACTGGGGTCGCAGGTGTGAAAGAACAATGCAGCAGATTGAGCCAACACGCGGATAAACTTCTGCGGATTACATCAAATGAAGCATTACTGGCTGCCCATTTCAACATGAGGTTTTCATTAAGGATCTGAATTCTTTACCCCCCCCCCGCGAAGTTAAACTGATTTATCTTTACAGACTTCTTAAAGAAAAAGTAAAATGAGGAAGCACTGGTCTGCTGCCAGTCTCAAGCAGTACCTCCAGTGGTCACAGTTTAATGGCACATGTGGTTCCACGTAGCAGTGCTGAAGCTATAGTGCGCAACAAAGAAGCTTTTTGCTCCTTGTATTTCATGCTCGAGTTATACTGCACCTAGCCGTGTAATATCAGAGAGTAGCATCGCCTGCGATCCCCAACCAGGCAAAGACGATCTTTAAAATATGCTTATCAAGAAATCTCCGCTGCCAAAAGCTCCACTGACTAAAAGCATGGAGGCCGTCATTATAAACGTTAAAGACTGTCTGAATACTTCACATTAATGGTTGCATTTTTTTTAATGTTAGTTTTTATGGCAGAAATAACCAGAATTCAATCAATTACCAAAATGATCACACTTCTCGATTATGTCACTACCCATACTGTGGTTCCACTGATACAAAAGGCAGCACTGACGTGACATTATCCAATTCAAATCTGATCAGATTAAATATTTTCTTAATTTAAACTGACTACTTGGTTGTGGTACTTGCATGAGATTTTTTTTTTCCAATCCAACTTTGGAATTTTCTCCAGTTATCCAGTAGATCATCTCTCACTGGTTCTGACACCTTGCAACATGTTATGGTACCAAAGGCAGTAGCCAACGTCTCAGCTAAGTGCTCATTTTTCACAGGTGTCTGCACCGAGACTATTTGACTCTGGGCAACATGATAGATATGATAGATATGATCCAAATGAGTTTCCTAAATTAATGTGCACACTCTTTGTTGTTGGGGATGGTGGGGGTGGACAGCATTCTGGGATGGGGAGCTTAGCTATCACACACCCATTCCTGAGCTGGTGACTTGAGCTCTACACCTTGAAATTGGCAACACAAAACTGACATCAGGGGTGTCAGGGCTGTGGTATCTGGCACTATTGGAAATTGGTAGAGGATAGATAAGTGAATTTTCTGGTTGCTTGAGATTGCATGTGGCATGATTGGTGAACTAACAACGATGCGTGCCGACCATATTTTTATTTGCTGCTTTTTTTTCACCGGTTGCTTGAGGCTGCCTGTTGCTTGAGGCTGCCTGTTGCTTGAATTTTGGAAACAGGGGTTTTACAGTAGACAACTGCAGACATATTAAGATTGCTCGATGTAGAAATAAGAGAGCAACTCGAAAGTCTCACAAGACAACCAGCAGATATTTATATATTTCTGCTTTGGAGTTAAAAGGCTTTTGTTTTAAAAGTGCCTCCTAATGAATTTTTCAGAGTTTGTATTTACCAACCAGCTTCCAGTGGTTGGTGTGTGTGCTTAAAGGTTTCTCCAATGCTGCTGTGTGCCTTGAAGGGAGCACTGAAATTCCAAGCAGTGGGTGCAGGAAGGAGGAAACGTGTGGAATGATGAGCTGAGATTAGCAGAATGGAGCTGATTAATTTGTGCACGTTTTCGTCTGTGCCAGATGGTGGGGAGCAGGTGCCTGATCAAAGGTGCAAGTGAAAGGGAATGTTAGGAAAGGGTCAAATTCATACTTTGTGGGAGGAAACAGTTGCTTGTAATTCAAGAGAGGGTCAACCAAATTAATTCATCAGTTGGCAAGAGGCCCTCAAGTTGCATGTCTTCTTTCTACTTTTTAATTAAAGTAGATCATGGAAACAAGCAGAGAGGATTGGCACATTGCCATCACATTGTTTGCAACAATAAATAAAATATCAATTGTATTCTGCAACCTTTAAAACCAATGCAACTATCTTTGACAATGCCATTTATCTCTTAACACAGAAACTGGCTATATAGACCTCACAGATCAATGTACCAGATTGGTTGGAAATAATCTGGCCTGAATGTCCTCCAGGAGCACTGGAGAAAGTCTGAGTTTAAACTGAAGAGGTTTTGGGCACAGAGTTAATCTGAAAACAAGCCGGGCCGCCACTGCCATAAAAAATGCAGAAAAAAAAAACTCCGACAGTGTTTCAGAGCAACATAAGGATATAGTGACTGGACAGAGTGGAGGACGTCTGGGAGGAAGTCTTGTCATTGAGAAACCCCGTGACTTCAGTGCCAGGAGCATGATCTTCCATACTGAGGCATTCTCCCTTTCCACTCACCTGGAATTGTAGCTGATGGTCCTGCTCGTGGCGATGTCCCTGGCCAGGAGGTATTGCCGCAGCTCATCACTCAAGAATGACGTATCACGGCCATTGTGGATGAGTCCAGGATACCCAAAGAGCATGAAGATATTTTGGAGGGCCTATATAACTGTGGTTGTGGTCATATCTGGGCAAGATATGGCAAAGGGGAAACGGGAGTATTCTTCGATGAATGTAAGGAAGTAGACATACCAATTGGAGGAGGGGAACAATGGTGAGGCACTTGAAGGGGCGGGTAGCCTTGATCAGATGCGCTTTGTCCGATCAGTAGAATACAAGTTTGTATTTGTCACAGTTCTGACAGTTTTTAGTCATAGACTGAACTTCCTCAATGGAGTATGGTAGATTCCGAGATATGATAAAATCTAAAAACCTAGCAACTCCAGGGTGGCAAAGGTCATTGTGGAGCCTGCAATCCGTCCATTTGAACACTAGCACAAGTTCCTCGGGAAAGAAAGCTCGGATGCTCTTTAAGTTTGCCAGGCAGGTAGAGAATGCCATATTTGTAAGTGGACTGCTCGATTCTCCACCTGAGGATTCTTAATTTTGCCCCCTTGCTTATAATTAAACATGAATGCTACCACTCGTTGATCTGTGAGGAGAGTGAACTGTTTCTGGGTGAGATAGCGGCTCCATTGGCATACAACCTCCATGGTGGCCTGGGCCACCTCCTTCTTGAGAGATGAGTGGCGAATTTCGGGGCCTTGGAGGGTTCGTGAGAAGAAGGTGATGGGTCTGCCCGCTTGATTGAGTGGCAGCCAAGGCAAAGTCAGACGCATCGCTCTCCGCTTGGAGCAGTATGGACTACTCTATGGCATGCATGGTGGCCTTGGCGATGTCGCCTTTGATACTGTTGAAAGTGGCTTGGGTCCTTGCTGGCAGGGAAATGTGGTAGCTTTGACAAATGGGTGAATCTTGTCGGCATAGTTGGGCACCCATTGAGCATAGTATGAGAAGAACCTGAGGCATCTCTTCAGAACTTTGAGAGTATGTGGGAGAGGTAGCTCCATTAGTGGACACATGTGGTCTGGGCTGGAGCCAATGACACTGTTCTTGACCATGCAGCCAAATATGGCTAGCCGTGCTGTCTGGAACACACATTTATCCTCACATTTAGCTGCTCGGAGGATCTTACCGAGTTTCGCATCATGATCCTGCAAGTCGTGGCTGCAGATAGTAATGTTATCTAGATACAGGAAGATGGCCTGTAGATTATAGTGGTCAACCATGTGGTTCATCTCCCACTGGAAGATGGAGACCCTGTTTGTGATGCTGAAAGGGACATGGAGGAAGTGGTAGAGGAAGGCATCTGCCTCAAACACCATATACTGGGAGGTCCTCTGGATGGATCGGGAGATGATGATACATCGACTTCAGGTCAATCGTGGAGAATACCTAGTATTGTGTAATCAAGTTGACCATATCAGATATGTGGGGAAGGGGGTATGCATTGAGCTGTGTGTACTGGATGATGGTCTGGTCATGACCATCCTATTCTTATCTCCACTTTTTACCATGACCATCTGGGCTATTACTGGCTTCGATGATGCCCTCGCCCAATAAGCGCTGAACCTCCGCCTTGATGAACATCCTGTCAGCTGCACAGTACCGTCCACTCCTTGTGACTACTGGCTTGCAATCAGGGGTGAGGTTGAGGAACAGTGGAAGGGGGGGCGGGGTTGACCTTGAGGGTTGAGAGACCACATGTCATCTGCAGGGGGCCATCGGTGAACTGTTTGGTGCAGACGGTGAGGGGTGGAGGAGCTCATCGAAGTGCAGAGTTACTTTCCGAAGTTGGCAGTGGAAATCCAGCCCCAGTAGTAAGGGGGAACAGAGTTGTGGCATAATAAGCAGTCTGAAGTGTTTGTATACTACGCTTCCAACAGTGAGGGTTACTCCGCAGGACCCCAGGGTGACTGCCATGTATGATTTGGACGCGAGTGGTATCTTGTGTTTGGCAGGCCATACTTTAAGGGACAGTTTTTTAGCGGTATTGGGGTGGATAAAGATATCTGTACTCCCACTATCGAATAAGTAGTTGATATCGCACCCATTAACCTGGATGTCTATCATTGTCCTGGCAAGTTCGTGCAGGGCCTCATAGTTCAGGGTGATAGAGGCCAGTATGCATTCATTGTCCAAGCCCAAGATTGCTTCCCTTGGCTCCAAGATAGCCAGCCTCGACCCCTTGTATGCCTGGAAAGATAGCGTTTGGCACACAGTCCAAAATGGCAGCCCAGATGATTGACACATGGTGTCGCTGGGAGGATGCACTGATCGTGCTGCCTGGAATGGCGACTGTCCGTACATGGCACTGCTAGATCTCACTGATGGTTTGGACTCACAAATTTTGGTGTAATGCCCCTTTTTCCAGCACCTTGAGCACACTGCACTCTTAGCAGGGCAATGTTTCCTCAGATGCTGACCCTGCCTGCAAAAGTACCACTCGGAGAGATCTCCTGCAATGGCGGCTGAGGTCAGAGCACTAGAGTGGTGGATCAGTGTAGGAAACCAGTCATTCATGGGGTGGGGTGATGCCCCGCCCCAGGATAGCTGTGCCCAAGCAGCTGAGTAGTCATATGAGTTCTGGAGGGCCACCTCTAGTGAATCTGCAAGTTCAACTGCTCTTTGCAGATTGAATACCTTTTGTTTCAGTAGTCATTGCTCAATTTACCCAGAGCGGATACTGGCCATGTACACACCTCTGATGAGTTTCTCTGCATTCTGGGTGGCCTTACAGTTGCATGCTCTTCACAGGATACAGATGGCCCGCAGGTACTCGGCACTTGACTCACCAGGTCGCCGTTTGCTGGAGAGCAGGAGATGCCTGGCGGAGACCTCAATAACCTTTCTGTGCTATTGGCCCTTGAAGGTTTCCATAGCTGCTTGGTATGAGCTGGCGTCACTGATCATCAGGAACACTTGGGGCCTGAGGTAGTCATCTCAGTTGGTTTGCGTCCATGGCAATGGTGTCTGTGGCCGCCGCCAGGAAGTTTGCAAAGCAGCGTAGCCAAAGCTTGAACGTATTTGGGGCATCTGTCGACCGGGGGTGGGGGGTCGATGTCAAGCTCGTCAGGTTTCAAGTACTGTTCTGTGCTTCTTTTTAAAAAATTTTTAGTTAATAAAATTGATGTACTATCAAAAATCACGAAAGGCTGATGTTATGAATGATCAGGCTTTATTAACTAAAGTCAGGAACTACCTGCAACCTCACTGACTGATCGAAGCAAAGAGATAGGGAAACATGCAAGGAGCTATGGGTAGGATCGGTTTGAGATGTCCTGATGGCAGCATCAGTGGTTTACCACAAAGAATCATTGTTGGGAAAATGCAGGAACCTGAAGGTAGAGTAAGAATGGTGACTGTCGGAAAAGTATGCCAAGTTAAAACAAGAGCTTGGTGCTCACACTATGTACTGAACAAAAAAAAGTTGTGCAAATTGTTCCTGTTGTAGAGAAGACTGTATCATAATCAGTAACTAAGGAATATTAGGTAAAACTTTATGAAATAGGTTTCAAACTGGAATAAACATGGGAATCCTGGACGTTGGGAGGGTGAAGGGGCAGTTGTTGGGTGCAGGAGTATCTTGAAAAGGGAAACACGAGTGAAAATGGAAACAGATCCCATGGGGGCAACAACTCCTTTGGGACTCAAAGTGTTTAATCTTTAAACTTTATTTTTGTTGCTGGAGAAAGCAGTGACCTGATGTTTTTAGATGGAGTCACAAGACACTGCAGGCACTCGAATCTGGAACCAAAGAAAAAGCTGCAGAAAGTTTTTTAACTTAGTTGGTCGAGCACCATCTGTGGGAGGGGGTGGGGAGGGAATGTTGACATTTCTGGTCGAGACCCTGGAACATTATACAAATCTGGATGTACGGCATGGTAACAGGCCCTTCCAGCCCATTAAACCGTCTCCCCTTCCTCTACCCCCAGCGCCACAAATATACCAATTAACCTACAACCCCCATACGTTTTGGAGGGTGGGAGGAAACTGGAGCACTGGAAGGAACCCTCAGGGAGAACATACAAACTCCTGACAATCAGCGCCAGATTGGAAGCATGGTCACGGACGCTATAATAGCGCTGAGCTAACCGCTACGTTAACCTGCCGTCCATTGGCTTTATTTGTCGCGATGCATATTCTGCCTGATCTGCTGTACTTCTAGCATTTTCTGCTTCCATTTCTCAGACGTAATACCTTGCATCGGCACTTTCCGTAGTCAAGTACTAAAAGTCCCGACAACAGGATGTACATCTCGACTGTTTGATAATGTACTATCAACCATTTTCTCCAATCTGCTGCCAGCGCGTTTTGAGGATGACCACATCGCTTAAAATGATAGATTTTCATCTCACTGTGATTAATGAGTGCTTCCTCGTAAAAGTGCCAATAGCCAATATTTGTTCAATCGGATAAAAAGTTCTTTTTTGTGAAACCCGATTGGGCTAGACATTGTGAGGCAGAACCTCAAATCAGCAAATGCCGTTCATGTATTGGCGATGGCTTTAAACACCTCTGATTGTGACAAGAAAAGGTTAACAATAAAGCTTTTTCAGTGCTTTCTTTGTTTGGAGATTTAAAATGCATTCCAAATCGTGCATTTCGAGATGCACCGTGCAATTATGTTTCCTTCCTGCTATCTCACAAGCATTAGGTACTGAATCCTGGGGATTACCTACAAGTAATGGTATGCAATTTTATTTCTCATTTTAAACTCACAATGGGCAGACAAAACTTTTAAATACTCAGCTGCAAAGGACATCCCAAGCTCAAAAGCACTAATTTCACAGAGAGTTAAGCCATTCGGCTGTGAAATGTTTTAAAAACTTCAAGCAGGATCACTAAGACTTCCATGCCCCTTCCCTTCTAAAGATGTGATGATAGAGTAGGTTCTGGGAAATGTTCAAAAAGCAGTAAAAATGTCAAGAGAATAAATGGTCTCAAATAGAACAGTTCACAACTTAAAGGGGGGGGGGGGTCACAATTTAAAAGCTGCAGCGTGGGGTAAATGTTGGGTCATGTTTTGGGCCATTCAATTAGATTGGGCTGATTTACAGTTTAGATTCCACCTCTCAATATTTTCTGTACCTCTGCCATGGCTTTTCCAGTTGTGGGTCATTCGCACTATGTACACTTACACAAAAATCTTGTTCACCTCGCGTTAGTTTTGAAGGTAACCATATAAAGAGGAGCCGGCTTTATAAACCTGCACAAATGCAAATAATTATTTTACAGGAGGAAGCTAACTCTTTGTGGTTATGGGCTCTTGTTTCCAAAATAAAAGTCTTCCAAAAATGCAGTGAATTAAGACAAGGAACTGCCTCACTGTTTTTTGCATTATTTATTTTTAAATGTTGTGTTGACGGAACTGTAACTATTTTTGCACCTGCTACTGCAAAACAACATATTTCGCAACACATTCATGACCATAAACCTGATTCTGAAGCATTAAATAAATGTTAGGAAGGGAAGATTAGAGTTAATTGGTGAATAATTTATTATCTAAAGTTATCACACAGACATCAGGAGTAAATCACTTGTGAAACCCATGAAAATAAGTAAATGCATTTCTGGAATCTGAATGAAAATGAAGGAGCTTCTGGAAGGAAGAGGGCATCATTTTAGTCGAAGACCTTAACTGTATTGAAAGTTTGGAATGATGCATTATTGTTCAAGAGCAGGCAGGGAAAGCAAAGATAAATGCCACCACACATGCTTTCACCACAGTTTTGAACGGGAACAAATTAACTTCCTTTCATTCATGCAAAATGTGTGGCTGCAGAGGCTGTACCAGCACTGCAGGTCAATCCATGGACACTCACTTGTGTTTCTTACACAGCAGCTGTGTTCCAGGACATTATTCCCAAATTTCCGGAGCGCAGTCAATGTAAAAAGACCGGATCGGAAATGAGGGACTCATTCCTGTTCCAAAATTTTACCTCTAGACCCCCTAGTAAATTTTCCAGAACACTTGCAGTTAACTGCAGGCATTCCTGAAATGACAGGGTAATGAATAGCATGTATTTGCAAGTCCCGCCTCTTTACTTATCGCTCTTCCAGTATGCTGTCTAAACTCAGAGATTTCGAGTTTTGGCCGTTCGTGTGTGAACGGCCACTCTGGAAAGTAGGAGGTCATTTTTGAATGAAAAAAATGTTAACTCGAGGTTTAAAAAAAACGACTCTGAAGAGACTCTTTTTCTCTCGTACCGTAAGGGGTGCAGGGTGACACTAGTGGCAACTCTGTCTTACGGCAGGCAGAAGGCAATTTCATGTAATATTACATGTTTTGTACTATTACATCACAATAAAGAATCTTGAAATAATGATTGTCAAGCAAAAATGCTTCTAACGCATGGCAATACTTAAAAAAATGTTTAGCAATACTGTGAATAAAATTAAACATTGAAAAGATCGGATAGTTCCTCCTCCAGGAGGACAAGTGATGGGCCGGAGATGACCTCCTTACCACCAATGTTCATGTCCCATGAATTAATGTCAATAGTGTTTCCTCAAAATATTTACTTTAAAGAGGAATTGGTGTTCCAACACTCCATTAAAGTGATGCCACATTTAGTCTACTGATTACTCTGGAGTGAGGGAAGCAGTTCATCCATCCTATCAACTCTTCTGGTACTGGAGACTTACTCTACCACTCACAATCCGACTGTAGTCACAGGGAGTGGATTTCACCGCCCTTCCTGTCTCCTTCTGGACTTACTGGTGACTGGGTAATGTTCTGAATTGCCAACACTAGGGCTGTCGATCAGGATCAAGTTTATTGTCACGAACATGTTTAGCAGCAGCAGTATTGTGCAGAACAAGTATACAATATGACTAGGTATTACAATTCCGTAAACACAAGATTAAAAAACATAACTAATGCTCACTGTCCATTTAAAAATCTGATGGCGCAGGGTAAGAAGCTGTTTTTGTAATGTTAAGTGCACGTCTTCAGGTTCCCGTACCTCCTTCTTGATGATAGCAATGAGTAGAGGGCATGGCCTGAGGGGCCTTGACTATAGAGGCTTCTTTCTTGAGACACTCCATCTTGTAGATGTCATTAATAGAGTAAAGATCTGGATGCAATTGGGTTTCAAAGGAGGAGCAGTGTAAGAGCCTGGCTGCAAATCATGGGACTGGAATTATTCCAGGTTCTACAGGGAAAGGGTACAGCAATTTATTAAATATTAGTGTACTCAGTATTCACGAATGATATGAAGAGAATGTGTTTTGAAGTTAGAGGAGAAAGTTAGGATGTTCAATGTCACAGTTTCATGAAAACAGCTTTGATCACCACTCGTTTTATTCATTTGTGTTTAAATGAAAAATTCCAGGTTACCACCTGCGTTTCTAACCCATCTGTTTGATGTCACTTAGTGGGCTGCACTTTACCGACCTAAACCATTTGTTAAGTTCCTGTTACATACTGCCATCTGCCATTCCCTCACACCAGCCACTCTACCCCGCCATGCACAAAATCAGTCACTCAGTGAGAGTGCAGGATACTGAATGAACGATTCATACTAACCCTCCAAGTCTCTACTATTTACTGAATAATATTTATTTATATATATATATAGGTAAATATGTATTGCTTTCCTGTATGTGTGTAATGTCTGGTTGTGGGTTTGCATGTTTTGCTCTGAGGACCGGATAATGTTGTTTTGTTGTGTTGTACTTGTACAATCAGATGAGAATACACTTGAACTTGATTCTACATTCACAACTCTGTATATCCAAGAGAGTTTAGAGTACTTTGATCGTTACAATTATGAAGAAGTCACATAAGGAAATAAAAGTCAACTTTAAATGAGATATTAGGCCATATCCTTAATTTGCCTCTTTTCTAGTTTTCTAAATGCATGAACAATTTGTTTCCTTGGAAATATAAATAGAAACACAATCACTGCCAGGTAAACAACAAAATCTGTACACATTTGGTATCAGAGGATGCTTTCATTGAGTGAGAAATTTCAATAGTCATGTCACAGAATTAATGGCAAAATAGCGAACTGGATTAAAAATTGTCTTGGCAAGAGAAAACAGGTTGTTATGATGAATAGAAACAAGGTCGAGGTGGAGGTTGTTGATGACTGGTTTGCTAGCAGTTATTCAGCTTCACTGTTCTCCATATTCATAAATAATATGAAGCAAGATGCTCTGAATAAAATTATAAAATTGGCTCAGTACAAGCAGCTAATTTGACCAGGTGATGGATATAATCAATTTCAAAAACGTTCAAAGGGATCTAAACAATTAAGCAAAGAGGTTAAGGAATGGCAGACAGATTTTAATGCAGATATACAAATGCAAGGTTATGCATCCTTCAACAGGAAACACATGTCAAGTATGCCAAATGAAAGGATGTCCATTAACATAGGTGGAGAAGAAAAGCACTAGGGTGCGATTATTGATGATTCACTGGATGATTCCAGTCAGTGGAAAGATGTTACAAACATGGTAATCAAGTATCAAGATATTCCTCAAGGGCATTTGACTACAAGTCAAAACAAGTTATTTTAACTTTCTGCAGATCTGGAGTCCTCGAAGTAACTTTGAGTGGCCTGTTCCATTCCAGACAGTATTACTGGGGCAACATTGGTTTTGAGAAGAATTCAATCTTTTTTCCTCAGGGTTTTATGGTCAAATGATCAAAAATGAACTTATAAGATTAAAAGAGGTGGCGTCTCAAGAAAACCACCTCTATCCTCAAGGGTCCTCACCACCTGGGCCATGGCCTCTTCACATTGCTACCATTAGGAAGGAGGTACAGGAGCGTGAAGACGAACACCTAGCTTCTTCCCCTCTGTCCTCAGATTTCTGAATGGACAATGAATAACAAACACTACCTCTCTTACTCTTCTTTTGCACTCATTTATTTATTTTTTTAAAATCTAACTTATAGCAATTTTTGCACACGTCATTGCCGCAAAACAACTAACTTTGTGATATATTCATGACGATAAATTCTGATTATGAAAGTACATAACACGTAACTCTTTGAAAAAAACTACAAGACAAAGATTATTTGGGAAAGATATGGGAAGAATGTACAAACTCCTTACAGATAGCACAGGATTTGAACTCCAATCCCGATCACAGATGGAGTAACAGTGTCGTGCTAACTCTACCTCCTATTTAAAAAATAGTCTTGTTTAGTTTATGCTACCAAATGCCTTGTATTTACATCCAGCAAGAAAGGGGAGGGAACAAGAAATAAATTAATGCATTTTGCCTTTTATAAGTATAAATATGTTATCATAATGGAGAGAGAGAGAGATGTGTGGACCTTTTGCACACCTGCACACACACACTGGTGCATTCACCCCTATTTAGAACCTGGCACAGTTCAGTGGCTTCCTCACAAACAAATTTGTCTGCAGCCTGGTGAATCTGGTACAGCTATGCATTGCAGATGTCCAGTTGATAATGCAGGTTTTGCTGCTTACATGAGAAATGACATTTGGCCTTCCTTCCATTCAGACCTCGACTTTCCTTCAAAATAAAAACAATACCTGGTGGTCTATTTAAAAAGCTATGTTCCACACTGACATGTCTGTCCATGGCCTCATGCTCTGCCAAACCAAGGCAGAGTAAATTGGAGGAGCAAAACCTAATATTTTGTCTGGGCACTCTCCAACCAGATGGCATTAACATCAACTTCTTTGGTTTCTGCGTGCCTACTTCCCATTCTCGCTCTCCCCCACCCTTCTGTCTTCTTTTCTCTAGGTCTCCACCCATCTCCATTCACAGAGCCATTCCCGTCCCACTTCATGGTGTGCCCTCCCTCCCTTATCCATCTATTGCCTCCTGCCTGTGGGACTGTGTTCCCCCCCCCCCCACCATTTTGTTCAGGGGGAGGCTTGCCCATATTTTGTCATAACTTAATGAAGGGCTCAAGCCTGAAAAATTGGTTTTGTATCTTTATCTTTGCTATATAACTGAGTTTCTCCAGCATCGTGTTTTTATCTCAATTACCAGTGTCTGTAGATTTCTGTATTTTACTCTTATTTAAAAAGAATGTTTGCAATCAAATATAGTTCAGATAATACCTTGACTGGAATCATTTTCCATTTGGGAATTTTTCTGTAACAATGTCACAACTGAGTCAGTGAGATTGCTTTGAAGATCACAAGAGGAACAGCAAAAATATATTACTGCCTTTAATAAAATAGAAGTTTGAAATGTGCTCTGCTGTGAGTATTTGTTTTGTTGAAAACTCCCTCAATAAGTGTTTATTTACACCACAAGTGACTGCATTTTAGAAGCCTAATAAATATAACTCAATGCAAGAAAGAGTTGCATGACCAAATTTTATTTACGTACATCATTATGAGCACCAGATTTTAAATGGTTTTATACTTATTTGATTTAGATTACTTTAAATGGACTTACGTGGGTAAGTTGAAGTCAGGCATGTAAGATGTTGTTTTTGGGGAACGTGTAAGGGCTCTGTTGTGATGTGTGTCAGGGGCTTCCCAAAAGGATCGGACAGGTAGTGAGAGAAGGTGGAGGAAAGTAAAGATTAGAGATAGGTGACACAGATGGGTAGGAGAAGTAATAGATCAATGAAGCAAGAGTAGGTTATAGGAGGATAAGGGCAGACTGTCGAACCTAACAGATGGGATGGACTGGGGCTAAGGATCCAGGAATGGCATATGGGATTCAGTTCAAGTCATTGAAATTGAGTGGGATAAACCTGGGCTGGAACATAGAGATTGTTGCAGAAAAGAGGCACCTGGGGGGTATAGGTACATCATTCCAGGAAAGTGCACACACAGGTCATCAAGGTGGCAAAAGAGGGCATTTGGCATGCCTGTAAACAAGCAAATCTCCAGATTCTGGGGTCCGGTGCCAGGCACAAACTTATCCCAGCTAGCCACACTATCCATAGCAAGTAAACGACAGTCAACATTCCATGCCTGAGCCTTTCTTCATTCCTGAAGAAGGCCTCAGCCCCAAAACAATGACTGTCCTACATTTTCTATGGATGCTATGTGCCCTGCTGAGTTTCTCCAGCACGTTTGCACACTACTTGCCTTTTATTGATGAGGGCACTGAATATAGGAGCAGATAGCAATGGAACATTGTGCGCAGCTCTGGTCACCCAGCGATGGTTAAGATCTCATCAAGCTGGAAAGGGTGCAGAAGAGATTCGCAAGTTTGTTGGGAACACACGACAGACGATAGATACCAGAATCTGGAGCAACACACAACCTGATGGAAGAACTGAGTGAGAGAAAAAAAATAGACTGTTTCAGGCCACAACTGATCTTGATGAAGGACTGTGAGTGAACGGAAGTTACTGTGCGCAATGTTTAAAATCAAAAATGGTTCCACATAAATACAATAAGCTTTATTTAATCAGGCTTTTTTGTTGTCCTGACTAGTCAATTCCTTCTATTCAAATTGCAGACAGTAGAAAAGAAAGGTTTACAGGGAATCATTTTACAAACAGCAACTGAAAGCCTCTGATGGTCTGAGGACCGATAACACTAAAATACAGGAGGCAAGTCCAGTAATGTGTTTTCTATGTCCAAGTATTATTCTTAGTGTTGTAGCATACTACAATTACACCCCCTGTGATGTTATTAAAAATACATTCAATGCAGTAACAAGAGCAATCAATGTGGACTGTAAAAGAACATTGTTCTGTACTATAAGGCGGAGCTGGTTCATTGACCCGAAAAGTTTGCTACCTTCTCCTTTTGCTTTACCAGCTAACTATGTCAGTGATTTTCTCTCTTATTTCAGCATGTTTCCAGATTTGATTCAAACAATATTGTTGCAAAAGATTCAGACGTTCGTACATGTTAAAGCCATTCAACTGGTCATAAAGGCGGTGCATATCAAAGCGATTGGCAATATTGTTTCTGTGCAGATCAATCCAGAAGCCAAGGACCTGAGGCAGATGAAATGGCCCATTCTTCTTTCACAGCAATGTTGCATTAAATAGGTGGTGTCATGGCTGCCAGCTTGAGCATCTCTGTGCAAAAAGCAGCACCATACGGACCCACTGTGCTGTTTAAATTATGGAGAGCAACCTAATGCCAAGAAGAAGGACTGATATAGTCACTGATGGAGCTGCTTTAATATATAAAATATTTTAAAATTAATGTCTGAGTGCTAAGATGCATAGTGGATGTTCTTGCAACATGACTGAAGCAGGTAACAATGAAAATCTGAATATTGTGCTCTGTCTGATGGGACCTGGAATCAGCTTGGCTTTATTTACGTCACTCTGTTGGTCACACTCTCAAGTTGGGTCATTTCTTTCTTCATATGGCTTGAAAGGTAGGAAGAACAAAATTATGGAGTTGGTGTGGACCGACATAAAAGGTGGTTACTGTAGGTGCAAAGGATTCCAATTTTCCACTGGGCCCCCAGTCCATAGAAAACCAAGTTGCCTCGGCTGAATAAATTAAGGAATGCTACAGAGATACTGGAGGAACTCAGCAGGTCTCACGGCATTAAGAGGAAGTAAAGGTATCATGAGAAAGGGTTTAGGCCCTGAAACGTCAGTAACCACCTGTGGACGCTGCGAGACCTTCTGAGTTCTCCCAGCGTTTGTGTTGTTACTACAGTTGCAGTGCCTGCCAATTTTCATGTTTTACTCCATTAAAGTATGCTCCAACCCTACCCCATGACTGGTTCCTCAGGTCACCATGATGTCGTAACTTCCCAAAATTGCTCATGAAATTAAAAATCTTACAACTTTTAAATGAGTTTTAAAGGAATCTTTTTAAAGAAGTGATTAAGCGTTGGACATTCGTAATTCAGACAATGCACTCCAGCACAATCTGCCAGCTTCTCTGCTTTGGAGAGCACAGACTGCGATGTCTGCCAAGAACTACTTCTGTTTTAAATTACTATCACTGTAGAACAACACATTCAGATGCTGCGACGCAGCTAGCTTAGTCAGAGCCCTGCTGAAACATTAGCGTCCTTCCTGTCAACTCACTGGGCTTCACAACGTCTGCCAAACAAGCAGCTGTCAACCCACCAATTCAAAGCTGTGGCAATACAGCCTGCTGATTCTGCTCTGATACATTGGAAGTATTCATGAAGACAGAAATTCAGCAACAGGCTCTCAAGTCATCCATAATCTATTTTTCCCAGTTTTTGCCAAGTGGCTTATAAAAAGCTCACACATACTGTCTAGCAAACTAACTCACAACACCAAAATATATTCAGAAAATAAAGAGTGGAGTAAACATCCTGAAAAATAGCTGTAGTTTTTTTTTAAATCACTTTAATATCAACAATATGCCAACAACTTGGACAGAAGCAACTCAAACTTAGTATGCTATTTTCATTTTAAAAAATGAGGGATTTGTTGGCTGCCTTTCGATCCAAATATTATTTTGGACAATAATCCATTATTCATCCATTCTGCAACAGCTCACACCCACCCACTTTCAGCTTATCAGTGGTTTCCTATCAGGAGATGGAGATTATGCTCCATTGGAATTTGACATGGACACCACAGATATCTGCCAACACGATCAAAGCCCAAATTGGCAGCACTGATTCCTCAGAGTCAAAAAGTCAAGAATTAGCCAACTGCAGTGAGATATTGAGGGAGTGCAGCATTGTCAGAACTTCTCTTTGCCAGGAGGGTTGTAAAATTAAAGTCAAATTTCATATTTATTGACAGAGTACATAAATGACATCACATACAACCCTGAGGTCCTTTTCTTGCGGGCCAAGCAACATTTCCACTGATCTGTAACTGTTCACTCTACTCAAGAAGAAAAAAAGATATTTATACAAGAGTGAAATAGAAACAAAGAAAAATGTGTGCAAATACTGAAAAATAAATATTTAGTAATAAATAATGTGCAAAGTAAGAGCCTTTAAATGAGTCTCACTGGTCGAGTTTGTTGTTTAGGAATCTGATCCTGGAGGGGTAGCAACTGTTTCTGAACCTGGAGATACAAATCTTGTGGCCCCTATAGTTCTTTCTGATGTCAACATTGAGAACAAATCATGTGCCTCCTTGATGATTGCTGCTGCTCTCCAAAGCCACATTCCCTGTAGATGTTCTTGATGGTGGGGAGAGTTTTGCCTGTGATGCACTGGACTGTGTCCACTACCTTATGCAGGGCTTTCCACTCAATTGAGGTATTGGCGCCCTCCCCATACTAGACCGTGATGCAGCCGGCAGCCAGCACACCTTCCACTGCACATCTGTAGAAGTTTGCCAAGGTTTCCGATGGCGACCTGACAGAAAGCCACTAGCTCCTTAAATGTGGTGTTTGACTTATGCACTTAGCTTCCAACAAGGAAATGGGAAAAGCCAAATAATACTGAAAAATCATTGGATTAGCCCCACCAGCAACAGTAGCAATGATGTTGTCCATTTTACAAAGCTTCAATTGTAAACAAAGCATTGTCCCAACTCCAGGAAGACGAGCAATAAAGGAAATAATCAAGATGGAGTGGGCTACATTTTCCTTAAGTTCACACCATGGAAAAGAAGCTCCAAACACATCTGAAGTTCCAATCCTCAAGGAGTTATTTTGATTCTTGTCAGGTTCCAGTTGCTAGGCTGAAACCGTGGTTACTTATGGACAGTTAGTTCCATTCTGAAACTCTTCACCTTGCTCCATTGTCTTGCTGCCTTGAGCCTCTTCATCACTTAATGAGATTAACTTCTCTGCATGCCTCTGCTGGCCAGCAAGGCCTGATATAGCAACCCACATCAAATACAGCATTGCAAAACGTCAAATTAATGTAAGATATTACTACTGCAGAACAATCTTGTGGTCTCCACTGTGCATAAATTACCAGCATTGCCAACACAGTCGAATGAACAGCCTTGATAAAGAGATTTAATACAGTGAGCCCTAATTAAAGCATATCTCAACCGTTAAACACACATAGTTTTATTGTAGTTCCCACCATATGAATGTATTAAGCTCTAACCCAAGTAGATATCTGAATCTCTTGACTCCCATTTTGTTTCTGAGAGAAACGAGTTTACTCCAAGTAACCCTAGGCTTTTGACATTGCTGCCATACAGAAAAGAAATCAATAGATCCATACCATTTACCTTACCAAGCACCATTGCAGGTAGAGCAATCATATTATTCAATCATATAGACAGCCTATATAACATTGGTCTTTCAGCAATCAATCTGTTGTTTAAATCTCTTAATTGTAAAAATAACCAATTAAATATTCTGATACATTGGATGCCCACAGCTCCCAGCCTTTGGTTCCAGCTACAGATCTAATATTGCTGATCATAATGTGTAAGGTGCTTCCTTCATCTCTTATACCTATACCTGAGACAGAAGTCCTCAGTCCAGCATTTCTTTAACATACTTTTTCATGTGTTGAACTCCGCGGCTGTATCTTATTTGATGTATGTTCCTCGAACGGGATAACAATTCCATGAGATTAAGAGCTTCTATTCAGAATAATTCTGAAAGAGTGCTTTCAATTACATTCCTTAAATCCCAGAACCCAGATGTCACTTACAGAACAGTTTTAAGTTTAGAAATGAAAGTCACTGGTGACTCAACTTGAAGACTATTTAACTTTGTTTTCTTGATTTTTACTGAAATTACAGTCACAAAAACACGCAGACTGAACTTGCTTAGATTTAATTCACTCCAGAACAAAACAACAAATTAATCTTGCTGTCTTGCAGATGTTTTGGCCCAGCCATCAAGACTGGCACTTGTGTTGCATTCAACCCATCTTCAATCTTGCCTCATTCAATGTTTCAGTGTCATCCTCTATTCCCTTCTTTTCGATAAGCTTCTCCAGCACCAAATAAATCTATTGCTTTGGCCACTACCTCTGGTAGCGAGTTCCACATTTACCACTGAGTATGTTCTAAATTCCCTTTCAGATTATTTGGTTTCTGTCTTTAATTTAATTTAGTTTAATTGAGACATACAGCACGGTAACAGTCCCTTCTGGCTCACTAGCCCATTCTGCCCAATTACATCCAATTGACCTACCACCCCGTGTACACTTTGAAGAGTGGGAGGAAACCCACGCAGACATAGGGAAAATGTACAAACTCCTTACAGATGGCTAAATCAGACTTAGAACCCGGTCACTTGTGCCGTAACAGTGTTGTGCTAACCGCTCCATTTAAAATATTCTTCTCACATCCAGTCGATTAAAACCCTTTGTAATTTTAATATGATTACCCCACAATTTACTTTTCACAAGAGGAAATAAAAACTGGTCTGCGTTTTCTTTGCAGATACTTCTGGTATCAAACTGGTCAATTTTCCTCTGTATCCTTCCTATGCCAAGTTCTTGCCAAATAAAAATAACTATACTCTGGTGAACAAAATCAGGTTTTAGTACTGATTAGAAAACTGGAATATTGCAAAATGCTTCTGTCAATTAATCGAAAGCAAAAGTTGTTTTTAGAAGTTCCAAAGTTTTATTGCACTGATCTGTGGGCAATTAAACTCGTATATGATAAACTGACATTTTGTTTTAAGTAAACACCATTTTCCTCCTGGACAACCCAATGGCAATGTCAGTTTCTTTGATTTTGGGTCACCATCCGTATCTGATTTCCCTGTTACTATCTCTTCTTTACCCAACCCCATTCTTACTCTTCTCTCTAACCTTCCACTCCTCGTGGTCTCTTTCCTGGTAATTAAACTCATATACTGATAAACTGACTCTGACGTTCCATTTTAAGTAATCACCATTTTAAGACAGACTATCTTCTGTGATTGTGTGTGATGTGGAATTATATAAACATACTCATTTAACATCATAAGCTGGTGGTTCTAATCAAGAATCTAAACTGATTTCCTACCACATTTTTTTCAACATAAGCCATTAGCCCTGAGCCAATGATTAATTGAAGTCGCCATTAAAAGTCCAAAGATGTGATCATTTGCATCTCCAATCAACTTCAAAATGTGGAAGTGGCTGATTCCTTTTTATTTCGGTTTTCTTAGCCAGATTTCAGAAATATCAGAAAAAAACATTTTTTTAAATAAATCGCCTTTTCACTTAAAGAGTTATATATATTTGGCCTCTGCCTTTTGTTCTCAGCTGTGGCACAGGATAAGAAACTGAATTTAATGTTTCAAGTTAATGAGACTTTTTCCAGTATTACTTTGAATTTATTTCATGATTAGGTAGAAATGATACAAAACTTGCATTTCAGAAGATGCATATTTAATGGTCTAAAATGTTAATAAATGCCTTCAATTCCGATTATACTTGCATAATTGATCTTTAACTTATATGGTTCCCATAGTTTCATAATGCAGAAATGTAGCATCTTTCTACATATGAAACACATCTCTGGCAACCTTACATTTACCACATTTCCATTTCCTTCTGCAGACCATAAAATTATTCCCCCCAAAAATGAATCAGGTACAAGGAATTTCTGACCATGGTGCTCTGCAAATCCCAGGGTTTGACTGATTGGTATATTATCCAGTCCACACTCCTTTTGGTGAAACCCCTTTTCCTGACAACCCACTTCAGATTATTTGCGTGTCTGATGATGACAGAATGCTCGATAGAGGTGTGGGTTCTGAGAAAAATTCACAAAGATTTTGGGGGGGGGGGGGTATTGGCAAGTTCAGCAAAACAGCAAGACCATAGAACATAATAATGATGATGTTTTTGGATGGCGGGTGATCAGGATGAGAGGTGACATCACTGAAACACAACAATTTTTGCAAGTTTTGTTATCATAGATGCAGGGGCTGATGTTCTCCTTGGCTGGGGTGTCGAGAGCCAGGAGACAAAAGCCCCTTTCAAACTGCCATGAAAAATGGGGGTTAACCAGGCAATTTTCCTGTTTAGCGCCCCAGTTATGCGGCAGTTAGAAAGGGTCCGACCTGGTCAACCCCGTCGGAATCCAACCGGGTCCCTGACCTATCTCAGAGGTAGTCAGGGAACCCAGTTGAACTTACCTAGGTCGTGTCCATACAGGCGATTTGAAAAGGAAAATGGCCGATCCACTTATTCCGGTGATGTCAGCATTTGCATGCGCGCGTCACCAGCATCCGAACATCCGGCAGCACTTCCGGTGAGTATGTGATGCGTCATCACTGGGGTAGGATCCCCCTTAAATCGCCAGGTTGGGGATTTAATGGGTCGATCCCCCTGCAATTTAAAAGGTCCTTCCCACACCTTTGCCCTAGTAATCGCACCCAGGTCCCAGGAAGGCTAACCAGGTGCTGCAGTTTCAAGATAGAAGCTCAAATATTCAGGACTGAGGTAGTAAGACACTGATTTATCAGGGGGTGATGAATCTTTGGAATTTTCTATTTAAGTGAGCTGTGGAGGCTCTGTCACTGAGTATATTCCAGGTAAAGGCTGACAGATTTTTATATATATATGTATGAGAATCAAGGGATACAGGGTTAGCGTAAGATGGTGGCACTGAATGAAATGATCAGCCTTGGGATTGAATGGCGGAGCAGGCATGAGCTGGCAAATGGACTACTACTGCTTCCACTTGTGAAGTACACAGGTCCTCACCTGATTCAAGAAGTTATTTACAGCTAACGGGAAAACATTTTCGCCGCAAAATGCACAAATAACCCTTTTTAATGGCTCCTTGTTAAATGTACGCTTGAAATGACACACCTTGCAGATGATGTTTGGAATGGCTGAGCTTTGGACTGCATCTGCACTGACTTGGTTCTACTCAATGGTGGCAATTTGTCTTAGAAAGAAAGGCGTAAAATAACTCTAATTCTTAATCCCGAGCACTGGTGAATCCATGGACACCCTTTCAATTCCCTTTCTCTTGTACTGTAAGGGGCATCAGGCGATACTAATGGTGACTCTTTGTCTTATAGGAGGCAGAGGGCAATTCTGTGTAATATTACATGTTCTGTAAAATTACATGACAATAATGGAATCTTGTATCTCATCATGGTATTATGATGTATGCATTTCATAAATGTAAATCGATATCCAATAATTTCCACAGTAATAGAGTCAATTAACATATACCAGCTCCACTTATATTTTGGAAATAGCTGTTCAAGCATAGCCGAAGTTACCCCACCAAGGATGGGAGACATTTGACAAAAACAAACTTGTCTGCACTTTTTTGAAGCAGCTTTAGATGATTTCAAAATGCTTAAGATCATCATGAGGGTTTATAGTCCTTGGCAAACGTTGTAATCATGTTTGTTTTAATTAAGA
This sequence comes from Narcine bancroftii, assembly GCF_036971445.1. Taxonomy (NCBI): domain Eukaryota; kingdom Metazoa; phylum Chordata; class Chondrichthyes; order Torpediniformes; family Narcinidae; genus Narcine; species Narcine bancroftii. The sequence continues at coordinate 71,654,242 of NC_091478.1, forward strand.
AACTGTAGCTTAGTACAGTTCTGTTTGGATTAAATCATTCAGATGTGATTGTACTGATTGCCTTGAATGGGAATAATTTAACAACCTGTGTTTTCACAGCCTGTGATTACCCAACACCACATTGACTTTCCCAGATATTATCCCACAGTTTGTTACTTAATATAGCACAGTACCCATACTTTCCTCCCATGAAGATGAATAGATTTTTATCCAAACTTTACTATTGTGAGATGGTATCTGTTGTCCCTCCCACTCAAGCCAAATCTTACAAAATTACCTGTTACAACTAAAATGTCTTCCCAGCTCAAGCAGAGATCAATCTCACAAATGTATTTTTGCAACTTGTTTCTTCTGTGTTTTGCCGCCTGAAATCTCACTAGGATCTACCACCACAATTGTCACAAACGTCTCAGGAAGGCAGACCATCATCAAGGACCCTCACCATCTAGGGCAGGGAATGCCGAACCATTTTTGGCTGTGGGTCACATAGAGAAAAATATAAGGAGTCATAAGCAAAACAATATTAAGCTCCGGCAGTTTTCAACCACCATCGGCTGCATTAACAAGCCATTTAAAGCCTGTACAGTTCCGACGGCAGTCGGACTGAGGGTGTTGGACCCCGCAGGGGAGCGCTGAGACTTCGCTCCCTGCTCTCCGCAGGTCCACACCAGCGGCAGCACTGCTGTTGCGGCAGCTCCACCTTTTTAATAAAAAATAAGGGACCACTTAAAAATAGGCAATGGGCCACAGTGTGGCCACTACTGACCTAGGCCATTGCCTCCTCACACTGCTACCATCAGCAAGAAGGAGCCTGAAGATGGACACCCAACAGTACAAATGCAGCTTCTTCCCCTCCGCCATCAAATTTCTGAACCAACAATGAACCACAGACATGACCTGACTTTTTTTCTTCTTTTGAACCAATTTTTTTTAATGTAATTTTCAGCTATTTTTGCACCTGTAATGCACAATATTTCTGTCGTAAAACCACAAATTTTGTGACACATGTTCCCGACAATAAATTCGGATTCGGATTCTGATGACTTGACAGCTCTGGAACCTCACATCAAGAAATGGAGGAAAGTCACAATATATTCAACTGAGAACTGCCAAGCTTGCGACCATTGGCAGCAGCTTTGACATTCTGAGTCCCCAGCTACACTTCGCTGCAGTTGGAAGAACAGAAGGAACTCACTTGGCCCACTGAATCCATGCTGCATCGTGCCTTAACGCACTCCATGACTATCCCAGTTACCTTGTGTTTTTCCAATGGTTGTGTATCTTCACTATGTTCAACAGTGCTTGCATTTTTTCACTTATAAGGTGCAAAAGTCTCTGATTCAATGTCTGTGGCAAAACATTCAAGGTTTAAGAAACTTCACAGTAGCGCCAGTTCTTCCAACTTTTCCTTATTCTTGCCTGGGTCAGCTGAGCACAATCTTCTTTGGCACCCAAGGGAGGGGAAAAAAATGAGAATAGGACAGGCCAGCCTGCAGCCAGCCACCAGTGGAACAGCTGCATTGTTCCTGCTTGCGAGGTCTGCTGTGCCAGGGAGATGCTTCAATTCTGTTCACTGATTGAGACTGCCAGTCTTTTTTGGCAGGAATGCACTAGCTGAGCTAAATTGCATTAATATTGCAGTTACAAGGAAAGGAAGTGCTTTGTTGATACTGCAGGAAAGGAGAGAGAAAGAATGCAAATGCGACTCATACTGGACCTCAAACCTGAGATGAGCAAACTTTAGATTAGATAATGTAACAATTATTGAATATTTTCCTTAGCAATAAGATGCTGTAATGTAAACAATACATAATTGTAAAAAGATCAATAGATGCAATCATTTTGACCATGTTAATTGTAAATAAAATTGCTATAACATGTCAACCTCATTTCCTTTCTCTCAGCATCATCCGAACAGACAACATGCCAGATTCCCATTATGTGCTCGGAACTTTATAGGTTCTCAATCAGACCTGATCAATGTGTCGAGATAATGCATGGAGTAAGTAAGACTCCTTCAAAAAGCAACTTTAAAATCAATGGAGGGGACAACATAATGAGTAGTGTCCAAAGCCCAGAGGAAACCATGTACTGCGCTGCTTGCGATTGTATTTTATCATGGACCGATAAACAGATCACTTTTAATGAGTACACACAGCATATGCACGTTACTCCGGTCTTTTAGTCTCCCAGGAGAGCAAAGGTATATTAGAGCTGAAAACATCTTGAGCGGTCAGCAGTTCTACAGGTGCAAGCCTCTTAAATCTTGAAATCAAGTCAAAAGAATACAATTTTTATATTCATGGCAATCATTGACTTGAAAAATCAAAGGAGACATATCCTTTCCCTGATGAGTGGCCTTCAATTAGCAAATATTTCACTCTGAAAGGAAGCATGCTCTGCAGTCTATGAAGGGACCTTTATGCTCTGAGAAAATGTTCCTTGGGAGGCGAATACTGGTTTTATTAGAAACAGAGGTGCATGGTGGTAACTCCACAAATCCAGGAATCCCAGTTTGAAAGAAACAATGACTGATGTAAAAATAAATCAAAGGTGGGGTTCTTTTTTTTTACTGTCTGGGAGATTCCATTCTTTGCTTTGAATTGTTTGCCAAGCATCCCCCCTCCTCTGCAAGTTTCAAATGTTTAAAACCCACAACTGCCATCATCCAATCTTCCTCGTTTTTCTGAGTCGCTTTCCAGGAAGGCCTCAGCTTGCTACTCAATTTTTTTTTCTCCAGAATCAAGGTCAAAGTGATGGTAATATCACATTGTTTGAAAATTCTGGTAAAAAAGAAACCAATTAACCACCTTATCGAGAGGAGATGCTCCATTTTCTGTTGATAGATTTTTATAAAACTGCTATTAATTCTGGGAACATTAGTTCCCCTTCTTTGCTATTGCCCACTCAGAATTGGAAGGATTTCCAAGCAGAAAGCACTGTGATCTCACAACCCAAGGGCAAATACTCTCTCTCGGTAGCAATCACTTACTGAAAAGATGCGATGTGCAAATAAAATTGATAAAGTTCACGCTAAAAATCAGATGTTCTGGGTGTTAAGCAGATTTTGGACCCTGGAGTGAATGATCTGAAACAATCCTGTGACATGGACTCCATCCAAGAAAGTTTCAATATTGTCACCATGTTGCATTCTGTTTTAATTGCCACTTGTCATTTTAAGATAGCCATTTGCCACCTGGCCACTAGATTTTTATCCATTACACACTAATGAGCACTAAAATGTAAATGAATATTAAAAAAAACTGAACCTATTAAGATAAAGACAACTGCATTCTCAAGACCTGGGGCAATCACACCCATTAGTCAGTCACAGACACAGTGATGTGTAACAGACATTTACAGAGACAGGGCTGTGATGCTGTCCAGCTGGGACCAAACCTACTATGAATTTGGCAGGGAATAAAATTCATGAAGGGTCAGGCTGTGTTGAAAGGCCCTTGGTTTTCTCACACTTTCCCTTCAATTCCAGGCACTGAGATGGCAGACTACAGTTCTTCAACAAGAACCCATCTGAACAACCTTAGGTCAAGTTCAGAGATATAAAACACAGCCTTCTCACAATCAGAGCTGACTGAGTTTGTGGCCCACCATGACGTTATTTATGAAGGGAATATAAATGTGGATAAAAACAGACTGAGATACGATATACATTCATACAATTAAGGAAAAATCACAATGCCTGTCTTTGTCAGTCTTCACCAACTTTTGGAAAAGTATTAAGCCATAGATTCCAGACATTGTTTAATGTCAGAGGTAATCTGCCAAAAAAAGTACAAATTGGAACAGCTCACAGCAATTTTAAAGTAATTAAGGTAAAGTTGCAGAAAGTTGTGTGAACGTGGGGTCATTAAAGCCTGTAATATTGAGTACTGAGATTGATGAACTTTTAGGATAATGTTAAATGCATTTTGCATCATTAAATACTTTGATAATTGGTAGATTTCATTTTATTAAAATTATGTTTGGAATGCAAGGCATAAAATTGGCTAATGGTAAGAGTGGAACAGAAGGAGAAAAATATTTTTGTTTTTCCCCTCCAAGGAACAGAATATCAGCCAGGTTATAAGGAATCTGACTTGCGCTGTGTTGCTGACCACTTTCAAACCCATGATCTATTTAAGTAAAGTTGTTTTAACAAAAAAAAATTTCAGTAAGATGTGGATGTCTGGATTCAGTGCCCAACCGTGGTGAGGACAAGGAACAAATGGACATCAGTAAAATCTCTCCACAAGATCTCATTCTACAAAATAGGAGAGCAAGTGCGAGGTGTTGCACTTTGGAAGGTCAAATGAAGGAGGAGCTTTTATGTACAGAGGGGCCTTGGAATAGCTTGCCGAGAGTTGCAACACAAGCCAATAGTGGGGTAGAGAAGGCACACAGCATAGATCCCTTCATTGATCAGGGTGCTCTGTATAAAAGTCAGGAAGTTGTGTTGCAGATGTGTAAAACTTTGGTGAGGCCGCAATTAGATTATAGTGTTCAGTTCCGGTCACCATATTACATGAAGAATGTTGAAGCTTTGAAGTGCAGAAAGGAAAAATTCACCAGGATGCTGGCTGGATTCGTGCAAAGTATAAGGAAAGGTTGGACAAATTTGGATTGTTTTCTCAAGGACATCAGAGGCTGAGGTTTAGCCTGATAGAAGTACTTAAAATTCCAAGATTAGAGTAGATATTCTTTTTACCCCCAGGGTGGAAATATCAAATACTACAGGGCCTGACATTAAGGTAGGAGTGGGAAAAGCGTGAAGGAGATTTACAAAGCAAGTTTTTTTTTTAAACATAGAGAATGGTAGGAGCCTGGAAAAGCTGCATGGGAAAGAGGCAAAAGAAGATAAAATGAAAATATTTTTTCAGACAGACTCATGACTAAGCAGGGGACAGAGGGGCAAGTCCATGTGCAGGCAGATGTATAGTTTAAATAGGCGACGTGCCCAGCCAAAGGGCTCATTCCTGAGCTGTACCGTTCTACGTCCTCTTTCAAATGAAATGAACCTTTTTGAAACAATGTCTCTGCAGACCAGCACACTTTCATGATCAATTTTGGAACACTACCAATCGTTCATGCCAGCCAGTTCAAGGAAATAGATGGTGACCCTTTTCATGGAAAAGGAAGTGGTGTATTTTTCTCCTTGCACACCCCACCTCATGAAAATGGCAGCCGATTGCAGACGTACAGGGCCATATTCAATGACTGCAGCAGAGACAGAGGAAAGGAGTCACTTTCCTTCTGCTATTCCCCCAGGAATAGCAGAGCCTGTTACTTCATTAATGTTACACATTTAGCTTTTCTTGCTGTTCTTATTGCAAAATGAAGTTGAATGTTTCTAAACTGTAATCAGATTAAGGCTCTCAGATATTCTGACCTTGCTCTTATGACACGATCAGGGGTAGAATTAAAAAAAACTGCCCTCTTTTAACGAAATAAAGGCAAATGACACCAGCCCGACAGTCTGTCATGTCTGCCATTTGTCATACAAATGAGTCAGTGGGACAATTGTTTGCACTGACTGCTGGGATTGGCATTAATGACAGATGTGGGCTACACTGTCAAAACTGAATTCGCTATTACAACTGCACACTCCTAATGATTAATAAGGTGCATTGAAATTAAAGTCAACAGAAGCAACATTAGAAGAATGTCATTTGTCACTGACAATAAATTTTAAATTTTGGCACTGAAAAATATCTGGATACTCAATTCCTTCAAACCTCACAGTATAACTTGTTAAAATAATCAAAACAACGGGGAGGGATTGAGAATAATACCAGTCTTGGAAAAACAAAGCCGCTCCTTTTCTCCACATTTTCACCAAATTCTCACCAGGATTTAATCGGTTACATTTCAAATTAATGGGCAAGCAAACGCATTTTAAATAGAATGGAAAACTGAATTTAAAAAAAAAAATCAGCGCTATTTTTACTTCTTCACACTTGAACATATTTTAATTGCAAATATTTGCAATGGAAATAACCAACAGCTTGCCGTGACTGGACACCTCCAATACTCTTTTCATGTGTGTATTGGTGCTTCATAGATTCATGAGAAGAAACACCATTGTTCCATAGATATTGCTCGCCTCTGAGAAAGCTTCGTTTCTGCCAAAGTGTGATTGTTTTTTTTTTATTCACTTTCTGAGAAGAAAGTAATTTAATGATGGGCACTGGGGCAAGCAAACCTTTCACCTTCTTTCTCAAAGCTTGCACACTGTCGAAGATATTTGTTCTTTGTTGCAAGACGTCTCAAAAATGGGACAGGTATCACTGAGTAACGAACCATCGTCTTATCTACTACACACGCACACAGAATTCAAGAACAGCTGAAAATGATGCGTTTTAAAATGTTGTTGTTTACAGCTTTACATATCCACATCAATTTCACACAGATTCGTCACTCATATAATAGCAGGTGCCTGCTGATGTAACTTCTCTGACAAAGAAAGGGATGTAATTGCATCCTGATTTGCTTCCGAACAAATTGTACATAAACAAGAAAACTGATGGCAGGAGAAAAGATCCAATAAATGGTTAAACGGGATTACTAGACTTAATTCGGGGGGAAAACTACTCATTGCTTGCCATTGCAAGTTCAAGGTACCTTTGGAGAGGAGGGGAGAATGACCGATTCGAACTGCCTACTGCAAATGTCAGCATTATTTTTCCCAGAGCCAAATGTTCGTTGTCAAAAATGGAAAACTTGGAAAAAGCTTTGACTGAATGGAAGCGAAAGCTTTGCAACTCAACTCTGTATTGTAAGAAAATATCAGTCGAAAGCACAGAGACGGTAAATGAAAATAACGTTTTGCACAAAACATCTGTCAATGCTGTTTAAGAATCAGGGTGAAACCTATATTCAAAATTGTGGAACTAAAAACACCAGCAAAACAATAATAATTCTTTGACTTTTGTGCAGAAACATCAAGAATTTACAAAATTTACAGTAGATCCTGGGGGGGGGGGGGGGGGGGGGGGCGGGGGGAGGTGGGTTACATGAGAAGGTAGAGTTCAAGGTAGTTTCACTAATGGGAGAGTCACCTCCAAAGGACGGGCCAGAAATCAACATCCAGTGATTTAAAACTGAAGACAGTTGAATTTTATTCTTTTGTACGGTTGGTAATCTGTCTCATTCCATTAGATTGAATGGCGATGAATAAATATCTGGAAGACTGAGGGCAATGGTGACTAGGCACAGATGTGGGTGATTGTCATAGACAGAAGTACAAGGTAGAGACACACTGAAATTCTTATTTGCAACAGCTACAAAGATAGGTAAAAAACACCAAGAAACAAAGTATAAAAATAAATTCAAAGGCACATTGATGTACGTAGAGGCTTCTGGAAAGTTAGCTTGCGGTGGAGTTAGGCTTACATCGGGGGGCACAATATCGTGGGATGAAGGGCCTGTGCTGTGCCATATTTCCTGGGTGCTATGATGCAGCAAACTGTGGCAGCTGATTGATTGGTTCCCTCTACCTTTGCGAATAACAAAGTTACAGAGCAGATCAGAAAACGTGGTTAGCTGAAGTCTTTGCAAGTTGTCAAAGAGCACCCTCAGCGGCACCTGCCATTGGCAGTAATACCTGCAACTAGGCATTAGGCTTTCTGCAACCCTGCCATTCAGTTATCTCCATCACCATTAGAGAACTGGAACAGAGGAGGGAATGTGTCCCCAATTGTTTCTTCCTGTCTCCTTTTTTGTTATGTTTGATCCACATTGTCTCAACCTTCTGAGAGCTGAGCCGTGGCCTTGCCATTTGAAAACATAGGTTAGTCATGCAGCCTGGCAACGCCCACTGATTGACAGCTGACACAGCCCCAGTCTGCCTGGACAGCAAAGTGGGGTGTGGGGGGAAGAATTCATGTGATGATATACAGAACTGCAACTAAAATCCTTAGGCATGAAGTGTTCTTTTTACATAGACTTAAAATAATTCTGCTTTAAGAAAGCTGTCATTATTCCAGCATCCAAAGATGTGAAATTTATTAAAAAGTCTTTGTAATTGTTATGTGGGACTTTAAAAATTGTTATAATTCTGCATGAAAGGAATATAGTCCGAGCTTACATTTCGTACTTGTAAAAGGAAGCAACATCAAGTTATTAATTTGTTCTGAAACAAATTATTGTTATTTACTTGGCATGGGTGCAACAATTTTGAAATACAGAACTTCCCACCTCAAAATCTTAATATTGCACTTTAAATGGGCATCTCATTAAGAAGCTCCATCAGATTTCTTTGCCAAGATAAATATTTAACAGGATTGCAAATTGAAAGCTTTAATTTTATCACTATGCCAACAGTAGAGTATAAACCCTTGCAGAGAACTCATTCTCGAAATGCAAATATGAGAGATTAAAACACAGTTAATATCAGATAAATGAAGGCAATTTACATTTTGCATTAATTTTGCTGTCAGAGTGTATTTGCTAGGATTGATCCAATGATATTTTCAACAATCAGGCACAATACCCGGAAACATTTTTGAAATTTGTAATTTTTCACTAATCTATTCAATGCATTACAAATGATTTCATTGGAATGACAAAACATACATTTTTGCAAGGCCATACAACATAGGAACAGAAATGGGTTATTCAGCCCATTGAGTCAGCCCTGCTATCCCATAATGAGCTGACCCATTTTCCCACTCAGCCCCGCTCCCTGGCCTTCTCCCCATAACCTTTGATGCCCTGGCTAATTAAGAACCTATCAATCTCTAGCCCTTTTCCACTGGCATCTTGTTCCAGGAATTAGCAGGGAATAAACTGGTTAAGGGTCCAGTGGAAAAGGAAAACAATCAGCAGTTGAAAAAGGCCTTCTATCTTAAATATACCCAATGACCTGGCCTCCTCACCTGCCTGTGGCAACAAATTCCACAGGTACACCACAGCGGCATAGCCAGATTCTAACAATAGGGGGAGTGAGCAGATTAAAAAAAAAGGCGCCGTGACACATACCAGGGTGGTGAGTCAGTGGCCCTTTTACCACTGGCCTCCCAATTAATTGGCCGTGCAGCATTCCGGGATAGGAAGCCGTTTCTGCTGGCCAACTTTAACTGGGACACTGACTGCTTTTCCACTGAACACATCATCCCCAGGATAGGAGAGTCGACCTTCGAAAACAGTTAATATCAAATAAATGCAGGCAATTTACATTTTGGATTTGAATGGAATGGAATGGATGAATGGATCAGCACGCCGGCATCACCTGACGTCAGGGATACGAGTAGGGGTAGCAATGATTTGACACAGGCGTGGTGATTGTTTTCCTTTTCCACTGGACCCTTAACCGCTGGTTAATTCCCCATTAATTCCTGTGACAAGATGACAGTGAAAAAGGGGCTAATGGTTGAAAGGAAGGCCTCACTGATTTTTTGGGGGGGGGGGCAGGACGGGGTGCTGCAGTGTCAAGCTGGGGGTGAGTTCGCTCTTCTTTGGCTGCAGTCAATGGGGGATGAGAATGTGTACACCGAGTGAAACAAGATGTGAGCGTACGATTTCAGTGCTCGGAAGATTATTGAACGTATTTTCAGGGACATTACATTTGGAAAGGTGGCGCCATGGTGGAATTTACTGAGTTGGAGGGGCAGCCAGTAATTCAGCAACATCTTTTATTCAGTCCTGAGAGCCAGGCTGGTCTAAATGTTGAAACACTCTGGGATCCGAGAGAGTGCGGGAGATTGGATCCACTGGCAGGAGGAAGGTGTAGGATCATTTGTGGATGCAGAGGAGTTGCGAGAGGAGATAAGTTCTGGGAATGAAATGGAAAGGGGCAATAACTCAGGGACAGAGCTTAAAGTGGGGTGGGGGTGGTGGGGGCAGAGGGTTAGCAGATATAAACCAAGATGTGGAGGATCTGCTTCTCCCTGAGGAGTGAATCCGTGCCATTCTCTGCCCAAGGAAACATTAAATGTTTTTAATTCAGAGATGCAGGATGGCCTGAGTCGCCCCATTACACCCATGCGACTAATTAACCTACTAACCTTGCAGGTCTTTGGAACATGGGCGGGGGGGGGGGGGGGAGATCTGGAGCACTCGGAGGAAACCAACACAATCACGGAGAACATAATGAATTCCTTACAGACAGCGGTGGGTTTGAACCATAGTTACTAGTGCTGTACCACTGCATAAACCGCTGTTCTCAGGCTGTCACAGACATGACGGGCTGATTGCCCTCCTGCATCATCACCACTCTGTGGTCCCATCAGTAGGTGTCGCCACAGCAGACCCAGCGCCGTCTGCAGACGGGGAACAGAGAGCGGACAGGGGCTGTCGACATTGGATTGCACGGGGACAGAGGGAGAGATCCTCTTCGGTCTGGGACTGCGGGTGAGGCAGGTCACTCTGCAGCTCAATCTCTAGCGCGGGGGGCTGACTCGAACTGAACCCAGTCCCGAGTGGGATTCACAGTAGGCCAGTCTCTGGGACTGGGTTGAATGCGAGGTGACCCACCAGTGCAAGTACAACACAGGAGACTGAGGAGTTAACACACAGTTCAAAAAGGCAGTACTTCTGAAGAATGCATTCAGAGGGAGCAGTCACTCCCCCTGCATCCACCCACCCCTCCCCACATCCCCCTCTGAGCTATGTCATTGATTCACCACCTTCTGGCTAAAGGAATTTTTCTGCCCCTCTGTTCTAAGAGGATGCTCTTCCATCCTGAAACTGTTCCTTCTTGTCCTGGATTCTCCCACCATGGGAAACAACTTTTCTACATCTACTCTGTCCATACCTTTCAACATTCAAAATGTTTCAATGAAATCCACCCTCATTCTCCTCAATTCTGAGGACAGACCAAGAGGCTTCGAACATTCCTTATATAATGACTTTTCATTCTCAGAATCATCCTTATGAACCTCTCCAATGTCAGTACATCCTTTCTTAAATGAGGAACCCAAAACTGCTCTCAAAATTCCATGAGGTCTCACCAGTGCCTTATAAAGTCTCAAAGTCAGATCCCGGCTCTTATATTTTATTCCTCTTGAAATCAATGAATATTTATGGAAATGCTAGAAAAAAAATGAAGCTATACCAAAATTAAATTTAAATATTTCCTTTTATGAAGGATTAATTTCAATAGAAGTGAAAACGTATTAGTACATGTAAGCCATTATTCCATTGCAGCTCTATTTACTGCTGGGGTACCAGAGATTACCAGAGATTGTTTGCTCTGGTAATTTCTTGCTTTCATAAATAGAAAATCAAAAACATCCCCCACTTCTGAAGTCGAGGTTCACCACAAGATGACAGATATATGGAAGAAAGGACCAGTTTTTGACGTGAAAATGAACCAGAAACCAGGGAGTTCCCCAATAAATCATTAAGTAATTTCTGCAGCTATTAGTTATGCTGAACTGCACAGACAATAACTGTACTTGTGATAGACAATGACCCAACCAGAAGTCCAGCCTGCGTCAGAGACATTAGGTGCTTTTAAGCTGCAGCACCCGGGTGGCCCTCCTGGGACCCAGGTGCAATTAGTGGGCAAGGGGCGAAGGTGCTTCCAGCATTTTTTATGCTGTGGGGGCGGGGGTGATGGACCCATTAAATCACCAACACAGCGATTTAAGGGGGATCTTGTCCCACTGATGATGCGGCATGCACTCAAGGGAACTATCGGTAAGCCTCCCCCACCCAGCCATTCTCTGCCCAAGGAAATCACCAGCTGTCAGTCTTTATTCTCTCCTCCCTGTGGCAGCAACCCCTCCCCTCTCACCCCATCTCACCCGTGCAACAGCCACCCCCTCCTCTCATCCCATCCTTCCCCCTCCCCTTCCTTCCCTGTCCCCTCCCCTCTCCTCTCCTCCACGCGACAGCAAACCCTCTCCTTCTTTCCTCCCCCCTCCCATCTCATCCCTTCCTCCCCCTGGCAGCGACCCCTCTCCTGCTGATTGTGGCATCATCCCACACCCTTTCCTCCCCATTTTAAAAGGCAGCTTGAAAGTACCTACTGGGATAGTCCAACTGTTTAGGGCGGCATGGCTGGAGTAGTGATTAGCACAACCCCTTTACTGTGCCAGCAATCGGATTCGAACCATTCTCCCCGTGTCTGCCTGTGTTTTCTTCAGGGGCTCCATTTTTCTCCCACCATTCAAAACATACCGGGAGTGTAGATTAATGGGGTGTAAATTGGGCAGCAGGGACTTGTGAGATGAAATTGCCTGTTACCATGCTGTATGTCTAAATTAAAAGGTGCTGGTGCATTGTTTATCATAATGTGGGTTTGAAAGATACAGTGATACACTGGTTTCACTGTCGAGTGAGCAGTGGCAAATCAGCAGATCTTCCTGCCAATGTGATCACCATCTTATCAGAGATACAATGAATTCCCTCTGGTGACTCCATCGACTGCCAGTCCACAGGTCATATGAGGAGGCTTAGTTCTACTCACATCTTTCAAATCCTATGATATCAGTTCCAGTAGCAAATCTTCCAGCTTCACACAATATTTCTCCTTGTTTGCTATATTGGACAGACTGTGATGTTTGAATGCCGAACACTAAACTTGCAAGACAGTCAGTTCTGAGCTCGGTCGTGGAAGGTCATTGCCAGGCAGCCAGGGAAAAAAATCAAGGTTTCGTGTAAAGCAGCATTCAGGGTGGTCATGTAGTGGAAGCACACGCGAGCCCGGTGCAGATGGTGGCAGAACTGCACCACAGACCTGACTTAGCAGCCACCACTCGGAAAGTTTCTGCTTCCAACATTGGCTTCATTACCTACCTCAGTACCCACAAAATGAGAATAGCAATCAGTCATCCTTCAACTCAAAGGACTGCTGAAGAAGGAGGATAAAGCAAGAACATTGTGCTGTTAATTCCTGGAACAAATCAGTAATCCTGCACTAAGATATTCAGAGAAAAGTCTGGCTGCTGAGACAGATTCTATGGATATTTTTAGATGCATTGAAGCATATCTTATCAAAAATATAATGAATTGGATGTAATATTACTTCACAAATGTGTATTGGCCACATTTGCAGTGTTCTTGGAAAAGTGGATAGAACAACCTTGCTTTCAAAAAGCCACATCTCTGTAACATATTTACCATTGTTGGCAAGCTTTTTTTTGCACAGATTATTCTGAGAACTGAGCTGAATTGCCCAAAGGATTTACTAAGACACTGATCAAATGGGTATTTGTATCTGACCAGGTCCGAAATTGATCAAAACAATCAATGGCGGATCAGTTCTACAAGGCCTCATTAGCTTTGTGCAAACAGAGTTAACAAGTGCTTTGCAAACAGTTCCAGAACCCAGCAGATATCATTCAATTGTCTACTGTTGCAAAGAAGTGGCCAACAGGCAACAGTTTTAAAACAGGAAATAGAAGTAACTGCTTTTATTTTGTGCAAATAATCATCATCTCTCGCTCTCACTGATTATTTTGATACATTTGGAAAATAAAGCATGAATCAGTGATTTCAACTCTATCTTTTGGATACTTGATCCAAAACAATTTCAGAAGTTTATTGGATGTCTATCCCAACAATGTGCCCAGCTAAGGTCAACCTTCCCGATTCCATTGCCTTTTGCTCTTCAGCCTGATGGTATACAGCTTCTGGCTATATCCGTCCCATAGGATGGTGATGAGGGTTCCTTTCAGCCAGTTTGTGGGGTTTGTTAAGAGAATACCCCACTCCTCAGAAAAGAACAGCATGTGTGTGAATAGATTGAGGTGAGATCCAGACCCACCCTCTCGACTTCCCCTCCTGGTTCCAGCAGCATGGTGAGATCCAAGACTGCTGGGGGTGGGGGGGGGGGGGGGGTGAAGTTCTGTTGCAGTGAAGGCCAGACCAAGCTTTGATGCAAGGGATGCCCTTTCACGGCACGTGTTTGCTGGATGGCCGTTCACCCTACGAGATAGTTCGTCCGCCCTTTGACAGCTCTTGTTTTTCCATCCTGCAGGGTGTCGAGCCTCCCTCCGCATCAGGCAAGCCAGTTTAGTTTCTACCACCCGACCATGCAACAGGTAGTACTGAGTTAAATTGTACGAGTAGTATTCAGACGAGTGAGCTGACTGATATACAGTAGGAGGTTTGTAAATGACAAAATTACCTATCATATCCTTAGCAACTCTATGATCAATCAACCAGGATTTAACTAAATTCACTGTGGCAGGGAGATTCATTAATGAGATAAAAAGATAAAGGAATATGGGTCTTCATTCTTTACCTCTAGAGCAGTGACCCCCCCCCCCCCCCCCACATTAACATACCACCTCAAGTAATCCCTTACTAACCACAGAGTACCCACAAGTGAGAAAAAAAAGTTGAGAACAACTACTCTAGAGTCTACATCACCCCGGGGGGCGGGGGGGCCATAGCACATTTAAGGGGAGCCACGGACTGTAATTCTTATTTGGGCAGGGGGTATATAGGGAGTAGGTGGAATGAGGTGTATAGGGGGTAGGAGAGAATTATGGAAGAAACCGACAGGGAAGGGGGGCCCATAAACTTTGAGCAGAGTCCAAAGCGGCCAGAGCCAAAAAAAGGTAGAGAATGGCTGGTTCACAAAACAAAGAGCCATGTTATTGCAGTTAAATGCAAATTATTCTGTATGTCACTGAATCAAATGCCCACAAAGCAAGTTGTGCAGTGAAATGAAGTGCCTTCTAACACTGTTCTAGGAAGGTTGGAAAAATACACTAAGCTTCTTGGCAATGAATAATATTCATTAGTGTTACAGAGTAATGAACCACAGACATTACAACTACTACCTGACTTTCTTTTCACTTTGCAATAATTTATTATTTTAAAAAAAAATGTATTTACTGCAATATCTGGCCCTGTGACGCTGCCACAAAACAACACATTTCGTGACATATTCATGACAATAAATTCTGATTCTGAAAAAGCTTCAGTTCACTGTTCATGTCCTCTGTTAACTTTTTGATACCAATAAATCTAGAAGCTCTTGTTCTGCATTCAATCTCTAGATTATATAGAACAATATAGCCCTTCGGCCCACAATGATGTACCCACCTATATAAACCTACTTAAAAAAACTAAACCTTCCCTAACTTCTAACCCTCTATTTTTTAGTTCATCTATGTGCCTGTCCTAAGAATCTTTTAAATGTCCCTATTGTACAAGCCTCCACCACCACCCCTGGCAAGGCATTCCAGGCATCCACTACTCTTTAAAATAACTTACCCCTGATGTCTTATCTAAACTTTCTACCCTCACTTTGTACTGGTGTGGTCTGATGCTTTTGTGTTCAACATTGACTACTGATTTTCCAAGTCCATTCTGACAAAAACAATCTTTTCTTTTGAATATTTTATTAATGATTTTTCCAAACTGAGACAGCTCCAATAATTCACAGTACAACAATCACGTTCGTCAAGTATATTTACATTTCTTCAACTCAGTCTGGTTTTATCTCTCTTCTAACCACCACACCCCCCCCCCCCACAACAATACAAAATAGCAAAAAAAGAACCATTTAAATAAAAAAACTTGCATAAAAAGGCAAAAATCACTTATTTAACATAAAAAAAACAAGATGACCCTGACCAAAGACAAATAACAAACTAGAAAAGAAAATCATGTTAACCACAGGGTCTGTCGGAACTCACCGCCCGTCCTCCAGGTCTCTTACCTTCTTCTCGACTTAGTCTGAATGGAATGGACCCACAGGAGAGGAAGGACAAAAAGGGGGGAGGGGGACAGTGAAGCAAAGGGAACCGTACTATATTCTTGCACCTATGTAAAGCACTTTGTCAGATTTTAAGAAACGTTTCGTATTTTTTTCCTGAGATTATAAGTAACTTTCTCCAAGGGAACACAGTTCTGCATTTCCATATTCCAACACGCAATGTCCATATGAGAGTCTGACTTCCAGGTAACCGCTGTGCACTTCCTGGCCACCGGCAGAGCAATCATTACAAATTGGATTTGAAATTTGGACAGCTTCATCTGAAGCCTTATGACCTAAACAATCCTCACAGTGATTCAACATCCCAAATGTACCAGTACATCCCCTTTCACATTTTCACCGTCTCTATTCACATCATCTGCAAATATCCATTTCCTTCCAATGTGTTCCACTGTTTAACGAGTGCAATGGCAAATGTCACCAATGTGGAATGGGGCTACATTTTGAATTTGGATTAACACAGTCCATACAGATCACTCACTCCCTCCCATCCTCTGTAATTTTTTCCAGTCTGAAACCCAATGTGCTCTTTCCTTACCAAATTCAGTACTTCCTGAATTTCTGATGCTTTCAGTTTTAAATCTCAGCATTTTGCTAAGAACTGTATTGATTATTTATGCATGTGGACATCACTAGCAATGTTGGCATTTATCATCTACACCTGTGTGGTGGAACAGGCATTGCGGGCATGTCCTCACTGCGTTGGGCAGGCTGGCCCACCTTCTGTACCAGTAGGCCCTCCCCATAAGATCCCCTAATAAAGGCCGAGAGCCCTAGTCTCCTCCCTCATACCTGCCTTTGACGTGAGCCAGCAGCATGTAGCAGCACGTCTGGGCTTTCTGATCTATGAAGCCTTTGACTACTCGCTTCGTGTCTGCGAGTGATCATTGATTGTGCTACCACCTGATAGCTCCTGATATAAAGAGGAATTTAACCATATTGACAGGTCTTAAGTAAGACATAACTAGATCAAATAAAGATGGCCAATTTCCTTCCCTGAATTGCAGATTAAACTGGATGGATTTTTCCATAAGTCACATTATTTTTTGTTTAACTTTAAAAAAAATAATTTTTATTTAATTATTTGATTTCCCCCAACCCCTGTAGTGGGAATCAAACATGTTCTAGGATAAATGGTTTAGAAAAGACAGCTCATCCCACAGCGTAAAATATTGGTGTGATAATTTCCACTCCTCACTTTTGCCAGCCTCTCTACCTGCTCATTGTTCGGAGATAGGACAAATTTATCTGAGTGGTGGTTTCTCATGGGACATGATGGTCCTTTGAACTCCTCAAATAGCCCAATTTAAAAAATGATAGGGGAATATGTGGAGAATAAAATGGGTTCAGCATTGGACTGATATTAAAAGGTTCTGGATGGTCAGTGTGGACTTGGTCAGTTTTTATCACTGTAATTACACACCTGCATCATTGGGCCAAAATGGCCTACATCCTGAATGTCTAAATTAAAAATTAAAAGGTTGGCCACCCCTGGCTTAGCTTAACATCACCGACTGCACAATTCAATCACAGAACATTACAGCACATAACAGGCCCTTTGGCCCTCGATGTTGTGCCAACCTATGCAGTCCTTTAAAAAAAATACTAAAACCTTCCTACCTTGTAACCATCTACTTTTCTTTCATCCATGTGCCTGTCTCAGAGTCCCTTAAATGCCCCCAATGTTTCAGCCTCCACCACCGTCCCTGGCAAGGCATTCCAAGCACCCACAACTCTCTGTGTAAAAAATAATTGCCCCTGATATCTCCCCTAAACTTTCCTCCCTTGACTCTGTCGAGACATCCCCTGGTGTTTGCTATTCCCACCCTGCTGGCTGTCTCCCTTATCTCAGAATCTTGCAGACCTCTATTACGTTTCCTCTCATCCTTCTTCACTCCAAAGAGAAAAGTCCCTGCTCTGCTAACCTGCCTCATAAAACTTATTTTCTAATCCAGGCACCATCCTGGTAAATCTGCTCTGCATCTTCTGTGAGGCTTTCACACCTTTCCAACAGTGAGGTGACCAGAAGATTAATTTAAGTTCATATTTTTAATTTTATTTACAGCACAGAGGTAACTAATTCCGGCCATTTAAACCATGTGCCCAAATTAACCTACAACCCCAGACATTTTGATGGGTGGGAGGAGACCAGAACAGCCGGGGAAAACCGTCAAAACACAGGGAGAACGTACAAACTCCTTACAGGCAACGCCGGATTTGAACCAGCTCGCTGGCGCTGTAATAGCGACAAGCTAACTGCAACAGTAACCGTGCTGCTCAAATTTACTTGTGCTTAAGAACAGAAAGTGAGGGTTATTCCACCGAAAGCTGGATTAAGCCAATTTCTCACTGACTTGGGGATTTGAGGTAGGAGTTGGGACTGTGGATAACACTGAAATCAGTAACAATAGCACGTTATCAATCACCCATCTGGGTCTTTCAAGCAAAGACTAACAAGATCTTGTCTTAATTTTCAATTCAAACTGCTTCACTAAGACAAGCTTACTTTTTCTTGTTAAAGATGAGCAGTTTCTGCAGACAAGTTATGTGTGGAGCTGACAAGGGTACATTCAATGAAGGAGAAGGATGATAATAACATCAGCAATTACACTGGACAATGAAGATTTTTCTTCCTGAACACTTCTAGGTGTATTTTATAGGTTTTGGACTGCTGATCATGGAAATCACCTTTAAAAATTTCTGATCACATACATCTTTTTAAGAAATAACCTATTTTTGTGATTTCCTGTCATATTTTAAGTCAACGCTAGACGTGCAAAACCATGAAGTACAACATCTCATTTTCTGCATTCGCACTTGGATTTCTTCCCTGCTGATCTTGGTGCCGTCAGTGACGAACATGGTGAAAGGATTCACCAGGTCCTTGCGACCATGGAAAAGCGGTATCAGGGCAACTGGAATCCATCAATGCTGGCCGACTATTTTTGGACACTGACACGAGAGGCATCAGATGCTGAGTACAAATGAAAATCAGTGGCAAAACCTTTCTAGGTCAGTTGAACTCACACAATGTGTCAGCATCGTTATGCAATTTTTTTTCAGGAAGCAAACCTTTTGGAAAAAAATTGTTGTGTTATGGGCAGTGGGTGATTTTCTTGGTGCAATGGGAAGTACTTTGACTAATAAAAAAAATCCCTGAAGTTAAATGGCTTTTTACACCACTGAAAGATCATTGATGATAAATGTTACTCACTCCACGGATGCTGCCTGGCATTCTGAGTATTTTCAGCACATTCTATGTTACCATTGAGTTGCTCTTTCTTTAGCACTGGTTTCCATTCAAAATGCGGTACTCAAAACTAATTTTTGTGAAAGGCCAGAGCACGAATTATACATGCATATAACCTTTCAGAAGCCCCAGTTCCGAAAACTGTGGCTAATTTATTGACATCAGCTATGAATCAACTGTAGGGGAAAAAAAAGCAGGTAGGTTATGTGGCTCACTGCAAAAGTGTGCATTGGTTAAAGCAGCCATTCTCAATGGGTGGGGAGGGGGCACAGGAGAACATTTAAATAAAAGGCTTCTTTTCACCTCATGTAACATAAATATTTGTGACGTGCAGTGGGGAGTTGGTAGGAGAGAAGAATGGAGCAAACAAAAACTTGACTGCCTCATGGGGAAGGGGGCCCATAAATTCGAGCAGAGTCCTCGGGGTGCCATAACTGTAAAAAGGTTGAGAATGGCCAGGTTCAAAAAATAACAAGCATGGAAGCTAATGCTTCCACGCGGCTCACGGGAAGAAGCTTCTCGCCCCGACTGCTGATTTTGTACCCAGGAGGTCTGTACTTTTACAGAAGCTGGACTCTTTTAGTACCTTGCTCAAATTATGTCAAAGTGAGCCAACTTTGACAAACAAGAGGTTGGGAACAATTTTGGAAAGAATAGCGGTATCAGGGCAACTGGAATCCATCAATGCTGGCTGACTATTTTTGGACACTGACGCGAGAGGCATCAGATGCTGAGTACAAATGAAAATCAGAGGCAAAACCTTTCTAGGTCAGTTGAACTACCCACCTCTTGAAGTGGTGATGATACCTCAAGCCAATGCAGCACATCCTGCTGTGCCGTATGCAAGGTGCTCCAGGATTTGATCCAGCATTCAAAGAAAGGTGGTATTTCTATCTCATTTGTGTGAAAGCCGTCACTCAACTGCCGACATGACCTTTGTGGTGTTGATGGCTGCTTGTTTTGGAAGTCACCAGTCACCACTTACTATTAAAGAAGCATTTTATCGTGCCTTTTTTGTGTATAATGGATGACCTTGGCCAACAATGAGCAATACTTGCTGCAGACCCACCCAATGCTGATTTTAACATCCTTGAACTATAATGCATCATTCCTACAGTTTACAAAGCAGTCCATTTTTGACTCACTGGCACAAAGGGGGAAGTGGTTTGTAAAATTCTTCGATCTATGTTGTTCACAGTTAAAACTGAATTGTTGTTATCCAAACACCGATCCTTCTCAGACTCCCATCAGTCACATCCCAACAATCTACGCATTTACCTCCCCCACTCTGCCTCCCACTATTCAGACAGTTTCCAGACTAAGTTAATATTCCAACCAATCTAAAAGTCTTGGAAGAGTAACGTTATCATCAGAAAAAAAAACCTGAGAAACACTGTCTGATGATCCATGCAAACAAACCCATAGACAACTGTGCTTGCTTCACAGCCAGCTTTTACAAGTGCCTCTCCAAAGAACAAACTTGTCAAGATATTCAATAGATATTAATTATAGACAAGAAACTGCTCTGCCACAAATATTAGTTAATAGTTTAATTTTCCCATCTTGATGACTAGCAGGGTCCTTCATATAATTTTCCTGTTTCGAACAGTAGCTCTCCAATCAAGCAATGTCAAAAAAAGTGCAGGGTTCCCACATTTGAAATGTTTTCTCCAGTTTCCTTTAAACCTCTTAAATAGAAATCGTCCATCCCGGAGCTTCTTTAATCTTAAGTGCCTTTTAAGTTCTTCATAGTGGTTATTTTGCTCATGTAAATTTTCCTGCGTCCCCATCCACAACAACACTCACTTCCTGAGTGGTTCAGCATGACATCCTTAACCTCCATTGTAAATACTGACACCAAATAATTTATCAATATGCCCTATTTTCATTTACAATGTCACTTTTAGTAATTTTCCTGGAGGCCACCTTGCTCCTGACCAATTTCCTTTCAAAGCCATCAGAAACAAAATCTGTTGATAGTTTTGTACAATTCACTTCATTCTCATTTTTATATATCCATTTCTCTGCCCCAGTCACCATGATCTGCATTGGCTTTTGATGTTTTAGTGCAGTTTTCTTTTACCTGTTGTCATCCCTAATAGTTATTAGCATTCATGCTTGCTTATTTTGGGCAAGAGCTCAGTGTTGTTATTTGAAGACATCTGATAGTTGTCTGTTGTTTTTCCATTGACAGGTCTACCTGGTTTTCCATAGACAGTCATTGGAAGTTGGAGAAAAATACTCAGAAAATGTTGGGAAAACTCAAATGGTCAGACAGCATCTATGGAAAGAGAAATGGAGTTAAAGACCTGCGTCTTTAAAATGAATAATTAAATTCATTTCTGTTTCCACTGATGTTGCTTAAGAAGGCAAGAACATTAAAAATTGGAGCAGGAGGAGACCGTTTGGCCTGTCGATCCTGCTTCCACCTTCAATAAGATCATGGCTGATCTGGCCATGGACTCAGCTCCACATATCCCCCTGAACCCCTTATGATTCAAAAATCTATCTGCGCCTTTAATACATTTAATGAGGCAGCCTCTACTGCTTTATTGGGCAGAGAGTTCCACATATACACCACTCTCTGGGAGAAGCAGTTCCTCCTCATCTGTTTTAAATCTACTCCCCTGAATCTTGAGGCTTTGTCCCCTAGCTCTTGTCTCACCTGCCAGAGAAAACGACCAAATGTTTCTAGTATTTTCTCTTTTCATGCACTATTTCAGCACTAAATCCAGAATATTGGAAGTTATTTTATTTATTACATTTTTAACTTTTAAAATTTTTTTGCCGTACAGCACTGTTACAGGCCAATTTGGCCCTACAAGTCCATGCCGCCAATTTACACCCCACTAACCTACACTCCCGGTATATTTTGAATGGTGGGAGGAAACAGGAGCCCTCAGGGAACACCCACGCAGACACAAGAAGAACGTACAAACTCCTTACAGACAGCACGGGATTCGAACCCAGGTCCGGTCCCGATCGCTGGCGCTGTAAAGGCGTTGCACTATGCCAACGCTTATCCATCAAATGTGACGTTGAGCATCATTGCATTATGATCAGAATGAGATCAATGTTCACGCATCACTGAGTCGCTGGTCACAATTACAAATATAAAAGTTTAAAAACCACCACTTGCTCAAGTGGTTTGTGCAATGTAATTATGCAAACATACCACTATTTTAAATCAAGCCAGTAATATATTTAACATTAACAAGTTAATAACTATGTTAATATTGTGGTAAAATAATTTGTCCAACTTTCTGACAATGTAACTCAGGAAAAACACAAAAGGATTGTTTCTATTTTTAAAACTGTAATGTTAATTGTTCAGAAGAGCAGCACTAGAAATAAAAGTCTGCAAAAGCATTCTTCTGGTGAATGGCATTTTTGCCTTTGAGCTAGTTAAAATTATTGCATTAAATAATCCTGAGAAGTGAAGAAAGGGATTTAACCACAAATACATTCATATTAAAATAAGTTACATATCCTCAAACCAACAATTGTTGCCAGGCTCTGTTGTATGGTTGTTAACAATCGAGGAACCTCACCACCAGCCCTGGGGCTTCGTTGTATGTACGAGAACCACAAAACCCTTGAATGACTCACCTCTTTACAAACCAAGGCATGTAAGAAATCAAAAGTAATGCTACTTAACAAAACTTGCAACAACATGTCAGCCATCAGAATGATGAGCCAGGACACAACTGGCGGAGCACATGGATCTTTCCAAGAACAACGCTAATGTTGACTGGATCACTTGACCAGCTTCCATTATTATCAATAAAAAAAAGTTCAGCTGACATTGATGGATTAGTGGAGGGACAGAATATATGAAATAGCAGCAGGAATTGGTCCCTAGCCTGTTGAGAATGCTCCGCCATTGAATAAGATCATGGCTGCTCTTTCCGTGGACTCTGTTCCACCTACCTGCCTTTTCCCCCCATAACCCTTAAATCTCCTGATATGTCAAAATGTATCTGGTCTTAAATATATTTAATGAGGCAACCTCTACAGCTTCCTTGGACAGAGAATTCCACATATTCACCACTCTTTAGGAAAAGCAGTTCCCCATCAACTATGTCCTAAGTCAACTCCACCAAATCTTGAAGCTGTGTTCCCTAGTTCTTCTCTCACCTAACAGTGAAAACAACTTTTCTGCCTGGGTCGTATCTATCGGTTTCATGATTTTATCTGTTTCTACAAGACCCCTTATGAATTTTAGTGAGTACAGTCCCAGGCAAAACCCCTCATCGCTGGAGTCAACCTAGTAAAGCTCCTCTGAACCACCTCCGAAGGTCTTTTATGAGATAAGGAAGCCAGAAATCCAGGTGCAGCCACACCATTACCTTCCTGCTCTTAAATGGAATCACTCAAGCAATGAAGGCCAACATTCCATTTGTCTTCCTGATTACCTGTTGCACTTGCAAATCAACCTTCCATGATTCATGCACAAACACTCCCAAGTCCCATTGTATAACAGCATGCTACAATTTTTAACCATTTAAGTAAGAATATGATCTATATTTTTCACCAAAACTGGATGACCTCATACTTCTCAATATTGTATTCCATCTTCCTGAACATGCCCCCTCACTTAGCCTGTCTAATTCTCTTTGTGGACTCTCTGCATCCTCTGAACAGTTTGATTTTCATTCAACTTAGTGTTATCATCAAATTTAGATATGTCACAATCTGTCCCCTCCTCCAAATCATCATTATATAAAATGAACATGTGCAGGCCCAGCACCAACCCCTGTGGCACTTAGCTCACCACGAATTGCCAACCAAAGAAACACACATATATCCTAACTCTCTCCCTTCTATTGATTAACCAGACCCTTATCTATCCTAATATTTTACCCCCAACTCCATGCAACCTTATCTAATGGGTGCCTTTTATGCAGTGCCTCACCGAACAACCAGACAACACAGTTAGCGTAGCGGTCAGCGCAATTCTATTACATTGCAAGCGAACCTGTTTCGAATCCGGTGCTGTCTGTAAGGAGTTTGTACACTCTGGGTGCTCCAATTTCCTCCCATCCTCAATTGGGAGTTTAATTAGGTGGCATAGGCTTCAAGGGCTAGTGAGGACCTTCTCTCGTGCTCTATCTTTTTAAAAAAATATATCCTTCACTTGTTCCCCTCTAACCAGTGCGCTTATAATAGCTTCAATGAACTCTGATAAATGCGTCAAACACAATCTGCCCTTACTGAATTGATACTGCATCTGCCCGATGGACCAATTCCAAACTAGGTATTCTTCTTTAATGATAGCTTCAAGCATTTTCCTGATGACAAATATTCAGCTAACTGGCCTACAGATACCTGAGAGAGAGAGGGAAGTAGCGAAATAAACAGGTTTACAATCCAGGAGCAGCTTCTAAATCCTTAATTTATATTGAGGTCTAAAGTTCTCTTGAAACATCTTTTATTAGCAAAAGAGGTTTTCTCATCAGTGCCCACTGCATTGGTGTGTTGATATGATGCTGCTGTTTGAAGGATGCTGCAGGATAGAGGTGTTATGCAGTTGATTATCAGTGGTTCTCAACCTTTGTCTTTTCACTCACAGATCACTTAAGTAATCACTATGCCATCGGTGCTCTAAAGTAAGGGATTGCTTAAGGTGGCATGTGAGTGGGAAGGGAAGGTTGAGAATCACTGCTCTAGAGCCAATTGTTACTGAAATATTTTGCTTGAGAAAAATTGTCATTGGCCCATTTCTTTTGGAGTTATGAAACCGTGCACATAATGAGTCAATTAGGGACGATTAAAACAGTGGTTTTCAACCTTTATCTTTCCACCCACAGACCGCTTTAATCAGCACCGATGGCATAGTGAATACTTAAAGTGGTCTGTGAATGGAAAGAAAAAGGTTGAAAACCACTGCCTTAGAGTAAGTGATCAAATATTTAACTGCTAAAAAAGTAATTCCCCATTTGATATGATTATATAGTAATTACTCGCATATATATGACCACATTCCTCTCATGCTGGGATGAAAATGGAGCAGAATTTACTGGGAACTGTTTTTTTTTCCTTGTGAGACCCATCAACCTCTGGACTCCTCCATGAATGCAGAGTATCTGAAAGTACTGGCCAAACATTGCAGCCAACCTTGTGGTCACTGGAATGACCTGAAAGGCAGGAGCACACTGAAATGGCCAGTACTTACTTGGGGGGGGGGGAACAGGTTGATGTGTTTGAATAGACTGGATGATCTGAGAGGAAGAACTGCAAAATTTAGCTAATGTACATATCTTTCAATTAATTGCATTTGCTTTCTTGAAGTTATTTTAAAGTATTTTGAACTTTATAAACTTTTCAAAACAGTCTTTAAATTGTTTCTAATTTTTTTAATTTTAATTTTTAATCAAATTTGGACATACGTCTTGGTAACAGGCCCTACTGCCCCACACGCCCATGCTGCCCAAATACCCCAATTAACCAGCAACTCCGATACACTTTTGGAGGGTGGGAGGAAACCAAAGCACCTGGAGGAAACCCACACAGACATGAGGATAACATGCAAACTCCTTACAGACAACATCAGATTCGAACCCAGGTCACTGGTGCTGTAATAGCGTCACGGTAACAGCTAAGCTAACCATGCCATCCAATGTCAATTGCTTAAAAGGACAAACAACCTTCTGGTCAAGATTGGTTGACATTTTGGATGGAAACCCTTCATCGTGACACGACAGCTAATTTCTTTCTCTCACTGATGCTGTTTGACCCGAGTTCCTTCCAGTGGGTTTTTATTCCCTTCAGCAGGCTGTTTGCTGCTCTAGATTCCAGCATCGGCAGTCTCTTGTGCCTTGAGTTGATTGTTTAATAGTTTGATTTTGAATAGTTTTTGATTAGATTGGATGCCAAGATAGTCAAAAGCATCAGAAAACTTTGGCCAATGGCAAGGCAGCGCGTAAGGCTTTTCTAACGGTCAAAGGTTTTTGCCAGCTTTTCCATGTTGGTGCCATCACTATGAACAGCTTCAGCATTTTGTACCTTGACCCATCTTTTGGTAAGTTCCACCATCCAAAAACAAATCAGTGACATGGCAACTGAAACACACCTCACTGGTGAATACAAATAACCACACTCACTAAGTGGTGAGTTATTAAAACTGACAATTCCGGGATCAATTGGAGATGGTCAAAAACTTCTACAGATGCGCAGCGGATAGTTTGGTAACTGGTTACATCACAGCCTGATATGGGGGCAGCAATACCTCTGAGCAGAAAACCCTGAAAAAGGTAGTGGACGCAGCCCAATATATCACAGGCAAAACTCTTCCCAGCATTAAGAACATTTACATGGAATGCTACAATTGGAGAGCTGCAGCAATCATCGAGGATCCAAACCACCCAGGTCATGCTCTGATCTTGCTGCTGCCATTGGGAAAGAGGCAATAGGTGCCAAAAGACTCGTACCTCAGCAACAGTTGCTACCCCTCCACCATCAGATTCCTCAACACAAACTCAATCAGTGACTGTGTTTAAGGGATCTTGCTCTGCACATTATTTATGATTGAATATTTATTTTCTGTCTTTCAGTTTGTTTACATTTCTCTCTTTTCTATATGCATCTTTTTGTATTTCTTTTACACTACCAATAAGTAGAAATTCAGCCTGGCCTGCAGGAAAAAGAACTTCAAGGTTGTATGCGATGTCATGTCTGTACTCTGACAATAAATCAAAACTTTGGCATACACAAAATTTGGCCAATTGTTCTGATGAAGGAGACAGACAAGAAGTGTGAACTCTTGTTCTTTCCCTCCACTTGTGATGCCTGGGCTGCTGAGGGAGATGTTCAGCAGTTTGTTCTTAGCAAAGGTGAAATCAAATGCAAATACCTGTGATAGACTGTCACAGTCCGCCATTCGCCTTGTGAAAATGGCAGCTCATTGTCTGCTCTATCAGGGAAAGTCAACGACAAGCATGAAGTTGTTTCGTCTCCATGGAAGATCAATAAACATGGCAAGTTAAGTCACATCAATGTAAATGTGAGCTCCCGTTGAATGATGTGTTGACTGTTAATTACAATCAATCAACATTGCTGGCACTCAAATTAACAATGAAGTCTTGTCTTTTCAGGTTTTAATTGATGTGTTTTTTAAATGCCAAATGTTTATGAAAATAATGTACTTTTCCTTTTTCTCTTTTCCAACCTAATCCAATTTTCATTTGCCTTCCTGCAGTTGAGTTGATATTGAATGGACTGACTCAAACTCACAGTTCCTACTCAGTCCCCATGATTATTTCCTCAATGTTTTATGTGTAATGGATTAAGGAGATGCACAGTTGTTTGTCCAGTTCACTCCGGTCTCTGATGCCGTGTTTTCTTCACTGATCTGTGATCAACTCATCCCTGCATCAACTAGTCTTGCAAAGGAATTGAAGCCCTGTACTTGCAAGGGCTTGTCTGCCTCAAGGCAACATGTACCAACCCATAGTGTTAACAGACTGCCCACAGTCATGGCTTAAAAATAAAATCTCACCATTTATAAATGCACTCTGCTTGGTACTCTTGCCTTGCATGCTAAATTAGCTGACCTCAAGGCTTGTGCAACAGTGGACTATTACAATTGTCTTTAAGTGCTGCAAGGCTAATGAAGGGGGAAAGAAATCACGGAGATTCCCGTTAATTACATTTATAAGGTGACTGAAGCAGGAAGGTTCATGAATGTGTAAGTCAGGTGAGGAGGGGTCAGATTCAGTTGTGATTCTTCATCAGCCCCACCCTGACAGGGGAAATGTGGAGTCCAGCTTCACACCTGAAAGAACAGTTTGTGCAACTGCGCCACAGCATTTATGGAGGCATAAGCCCTTTTTACACTTCCATCCCAGTGAAACGGCTCATTCAGTGTCCAGGTTAAGAATGGTGTTTTTGCTGTTCACACTTAGCCACTCTTAACTGGGACACTGCACGCGTTCATCCCCACCATGAGCCATTCCTGGGGATAGGAGTGTTCTACCTTCTACCAGTGATGTCATGACATATCAAGTGATGGTGGACCTGTCCAAAATCCTGAACAATGTATTATGATCTTATATTTAAAAATTAATCATGCATAATTAAGCTTTCTGTACAGTACAGTATGAGCCCTTCAGCCCCTGTTGTTGTGCCGACCTATATAAACCTTTGTAAGGGACCGTGGGAAAGTGCTAGAAATAAATAGCAATAGCAGAAAATTCTTAAACAGGGTGGGAAAATTGGTAGCGCTATCGCGCACAATTTATAAAGACTGTGGGGAAAAAGCAATGGCGGACTTGCCCTCCCAGAATTCCATGCAGCAGAGAAAGGGCTGTATGCATGGATGCATGCACGGAGCACTCTTGGAGGGGTTTCTCTGCGCATGGAATTCTCGGGGGAGCAGGCTTTATCCCACGGTCTTTATAAATAGTGCATTATAGCACTACCAACTTTCCCACGCTGTTTATAAATTATCCACGATTGCTATTTATTGCTAGGACTTTCCTCTCTCTCTCTCTCTCTCTCTCTCTCTCTCCCACTGCAACTTTCCCACGGCAAAGTTTATACCTTCATTTTAATATTTCTTTTCCTTCACATTCTTGCACTCATGCAAAAATGTGCATCATTTCTGTCCTAGAATGCAATTCTCACTTTCACACAAGCATGCTGGTGTTGGGAGATGCCGGGGATTGCAATAGGGGTCGAGGCTGTCTATCCCAGATGTGAAATAGTCATTTCACGCTAGCTTTCAGACAATTTTGCTTTCACACTTGATCCTTAACTAGTCAATTAGCCGTTAATTCCTGGGACAAGGTGCAAGTGTGAAAGGGGCTTATAGATACAGGGCAACATTGGGAAGAGGAAGGTGATTCTTCAAAACAAAATTCACCTACTCTGAGAGTACATCTATGCTTGCATGAAACCTACATGGAACTCTGCTGACAGAGAGCAGCAGCAATCATCAAGGATCCACACCACTCAGAGACTTATTTAAGGACTCTTACTTAGCACATTGTTTATTACTGAACATTTAATTTTCTAGATTTGCACAGTCAACTTGTTTACATTTATTTCTTAGTTTACACTTTTTTCTTTTGCATACTTATATTTTTCTGAGTACAATTTACATTACTGATAAGTAGAAATTCTACCTGGCCTGCAGGAAAATGAATCTCAGAGTTGTATGTGATGTTATTTACTCTGACAATAAACCTAAACTTTCATCTTTGGAAACACGAAAGTCTGCAGACACTGTGATTGTAGTGAAATCACTGGAGGAACTCGGTAGGTCTCGCATCATCCATCAGAGGTAAAGACCCATAAAACCAGTGTTTCGGGCCTGAGCCCTCCTTCCTCCCCCATCTATTCAGCATTCTATCCCAACAGAATTATGCCAGACTTTTATATCCTGATTTATTATGCTTCCAGGTTTCATATGGTATTTATTGTACCCCAGTTCATATTAAATGGAACAATGTCTGCCGAAGATACCAGCAGAGGCAGAGTTCGCAGAACTGCCAGCTGTGAGGATGGCCCCGACTCATTCACTGCTGCTTCATTACTTGGAAAACATTAAACAACTGTGCATTGGGAGTAGGAAATGAGACTGTTAAACCAACCTGATATAATTCTCATCAACAAAGGGAAAGAGCACAGATCAATTAAGCCTCCACAGTGTAGCAATGAAGCATATCTAAAGCTGAGAGACTTAAAACAAATTGACTATAGAGGGCTCTAATGGTCTCAATGCAGGAGGAGTGTGTGTGAGAGAAAATACATGGCAGGAGGTGGGAGGGTGGGAAACAGAAAGATGGAGAAAGAGAAGAGAGAAGAAAAATAGATCTCTTCGATAGCTCAAAAGACCAAGGACTCTTGACAGACTTTATTCTTAAGCCCAGTGAACACAGGGTCAGAAAACAAGGACAGCTGTGAACGAAACTATTAACAAATGGTTTTTGACAATAACCCACAATTGTACAGTACACTTCCTATATTAACTAAATTCAGTCAATATTATATACATCATAACGACATGAATTGCAGCAGCTCACCTTGTGATTTTCCAATTAATAAAAGTGACCCATTGCCTGAGCGGAGAATGTACTGCTGAACAGTCTATGTGCACAGGCACTTAATCAAACGACTAATAGATCACCTTGAGTAAACGTGTTCAATAAAATGTTACTCACAGTATCTAATAATGCACTCCTGAAAGTAAAGTAAGTGTATCAGGAACACATCTGGAAATATTTCAGAGCAGAAATGCTGATTTCCTGTGTGTGTTGACCCCTTGAGTAAATATCTTCAATAAAACATTAGCCCCATGTTCATCATAACAATAGCTCCCTGTAGTAAATGGAGTTTGCGAAGATTGTTTCCGGGTTAAAAAAATATATAATGTTTCTGCTGTAATTTTCTTAGGTGTAATTACACAGCAGTTGCTCAGAATAGAAATACACTAAATGCAGTTTTCAAACAGCATTGGACATGCCAAAATGAGGAAATTCTAAGCTATCTTCTTAGCTTCCATGCGCAGTCTCCCTGCAATAGAACACAACATACCTAGTAAGGCTTTCTTTTTTCAAAGATCTATCATCCACTATTCTTCCATCTAGCTCAGATTTTACAGAGAACCCAAATCTCTTTGGAAAAACTTCATACGTTTAATCAATTTACAGGAGAACTACTGCTTCTATTTGGTTGTTCTTTTTCTCACCAGTTTTTCAATCCCACCCATGGTTTTGATTTCTATTTTTATTATCCCCATCCAAATCAATTCTTGTCAGCAAGTTGAAAGCATATCTCCATGATGTTTTGTACGATTATGTTTGCAGAAGTCTAAAGTCTATGGGGCCTTCCCTACTTCTAGTTCTTATTAAAGGAATCAAGCGATAGAGACTGATGGTAGAGAGAGACAAAAGATCAGCCAGGAAGGGGTAGACACCAGGGTCTAAATGACCTGCTCTTGATTTTAAAGCTTCAGGCTGGAGCTTCTGACTCAAGTCATAAGATAACTGTCCAGCAGAGGAATCTCAATTTTCCCTCCTCAATCTCAAGGCTTGTTGTAGCTGATGGCTTTGAGCCTACATGCAGAACAGGACCCACCCTGGTTTGTACAGCTCATCTATTTATTGGATATGCTGGCTGAAGGTTCACGGGGCTCGACAATCAAAACTTCTATTCCCTGGAAAGTATTGCATTCATTATCTCTGCCCCTTCCAAAGGAAGCTGTTGACGGTTCTACAAATGGGCAAATTTCAGAAAATCCAAAGTATCCTTCCATTATTTAGAAACATTTACTGAGGTCATCTGGGTCTTTCAGATATTGCTGGAGATCCATATTATATGAAAGAAAGTAGGCAATTATGATTTCTGTTTCTCCGATTGTGTGTGTCAGTGATATTCAGAATTAGGATTCCAATCATCGTCCCTCTTGCCTTGTCTGATACAGGATATATCTGATCTATTCATTTATCCAGAAGGAACTTAATTCTTACATGGAAATAGATTAAGCCCTTCAGATCTTGGAAGAAATTTGTACCTGAAAGCCCAACAATCAATGGATACAAATACTCAATAAAATCAGCATGTGTTCCTGAAGATAATGTAGAAATAAACTTTCTGCTAATGAGTCCTGCTCGATTAAAGGTGTCCATGGCAAAGCATGAGGCATCAAATTAACAGATTTTAAATCCAATAAAGAAGAGGGTAGTCTTGCAAAGATGATATCTTAAAAACACTCCATTTATCAAACCAAAAAATATATTCTTTAAAATACTTTTCTGGATAGTAGGCTATCAATCATAAAGCAATGTATGAGAAATCACCGGGCAAGCGTTTGTGTGAGGGTGATTGGAGGGATCCATGCATGAACTGCTGAATTTTGACCTAGTCCAGAATTCCAAATGTCACTTGGGGCTGGGGATCGTCATGGAGAGCAATCAATCTCTCAGAAAGAAAATGTCAGAAATCCAGCTGAGGACTGCATGACCCTCCACACACTTCAAATATGTAAATTAAACCACAAACTGCATTCAGCAGAAAGCACTGGGACTATTCATCATAGAGTCATACAGAGGAACAGACCTGAAAAGGCCCTTCAGCCCACAAACGTCCTCCTGATTATTAACCACGATTTACACTAATTTCCCACATTCCCATCACGTCCCTAGATTCTACCACTACCATCCCCATCAAGGGCAATCATCGTCCCTCTTGCCTTGTCTGATACAGGATATATCTGATCTATTCAATTATCCAGAAGGAACTTAATTCTTACATGGAAATAGATTAAGCCCTTCAGATCTTGGAAGAAATTTGTACCTGAAAGCCCAACAATCAATGGATACAAATACTCAATAAAATCAGCATGTGTTCCTGAAGATAATGTAGAAATAAACTTTCTGCTAATGAGTCCTGCTCGATTAAAGGTGTCCATGGCAAAGCATGAGGCATCAAATTAACAGATTTTAAAACCAATAAAGAGGGTAGTCTTCCAGCCAATGAACTTCCCAATCCACACACCTTTGGGATGTGGGAAGAAAAACAAGACCACCTGGGGAACCCCACATGGTCATAGGGAGAATGGGCAGAGTTGAGCCCATGTTCCTGGTGCTGTAAGGCAGTGACTCTACCAGTTGAGCCACCATGAAATGAAGTTTAAATCCTCCATCAGCTAAGGTGTTACTTATTTCAACTAATAGCACAACAAAAAAAAACAGAATGTTGGCATCCAACAGATTCACGAATAAAAAAGGCAAATAGGATAAGGAGTGGAGGTGGGTCAGCAGGTTACAGATTGGCCTAATTTCTAGTTTATCTTCACAGAAGAAAATAATACAGGGAACACATGACTGGAAACATTCTTTCCAAATAATGGAGATAAAATAAACCAGCCATTCCTCATCGGGGACTCTGGCCCCAATGGGGACCATAGCATATTCAAGTAAAAGTCTTGTTTCATAGCATATTCAAGTAAAAGCCTTGTTTTCTTTTCACTTCCCACAACATAAATATTTTTCCATTTCTTTTTTTAAAATGTCCTCGAGAAACCTGACTGCTTCGCAAGTTCAGGAGAGATGCAGAGAAATGGAGGAATTTCTTTGGCTGGGGACGGTGAATCTGTGGAATTTGGTGCCACAGGCAATTGTGGAGGCCAGATCATTGGGTGTTTTTAAGGCAGATATTGATAGGTTCTTGATTAGCCAGGGCATCAAAAAGCTTATGGGGAGAAGGCCTGGGAGAGGAGCTGAGTGAACAAATGGATCAGATGATTAAATGGTGGGGCAGACTCACTAGGCTGAATGGCCTATTTTTGTTCCTTTTTCTTATGGTCTTACTGATGTGGGTCCTGGGTGGGGGGGGTGGGGGGGGTGGGCATTGCTGAAAGGTTAGTTAAACTATTCATATATTTGTGCCTGTGGCACTGCCTCATTTAAAAATGAAGAGCCACTAATACAATGTCCAGAAAATCTAATCGCAATGAGAATTGCTTGGGAGAATATAAATCAAGCAACAAGAATAAAGCTAACCTTTGAACTTCCAGGAGCTCAACTTGGTGAGATCTCAGCAATTGACCGTCATTTTCATTCTGTCCATAAATGAACAGGCAATTTAAGTTCAACCACGTTGAAAAACGATTAGGATAGAATCAATTTTGCATTAATTGTGATGCAAACATAAACATACACTCCAAGGTTCAAAAGGAAATGGTGCTGTTACGGTGAAGCATTATTCCTTGTGACATCTCATTTTTCCTACAGTCTCCAACCAGTCCCAAAGACACACAGGATAGTAAATTCTAACGTGGTAGAATCTGGGGGTGGTCGATGAGAATATGGGGAGAATAAAATGGGATTAGTTCAAACTGAGTGCTGACAGCATTGACGTAGTGGATCAGCAGGCCATGGTTCCCTGCTGTATGGCTCTCCAACTCCAGGAGCATAGCAATGGCAAATAAAGGGCAGCCTCAGATCATTCTGCAACAAATTTGGCAATGATGATCATTTGCAAATCAAGATTGCAAATCATGGAAACTGATCCCTCTCTTCTACCGCACTGTATGGTGATGCCTGAACTGTGGAGGAAAGTACAAAAGGCTTCAGAGATCTGTGCTGACTTCAGAACTTTGGAGGCAAAGTTCAGCTTTGAATGTTGGAGAGGAAAGAAAATGACTTGGATCACTGGCAACTCTGCACATGGCGAAATAGCAACGGAACTGCAATTCCGCTCTTTCAAACTTTTTACAGCCCCTTCATTAATTAAGAAATTAGCATTGAGCACTTTAGCTGCTCCCTTTGCAGCATACACCACTGTTGTCCTGACATAAAAGAACAGTGGACTTTTGCCAATTCTATTCTTCTTCATTTTGCAGAGCCACTGCGAAGTGCATCCCAAATCCCTTACTGCTCCTGGGGAAAGCAGTGCTGAACAGACTCCTTGAACTTGCACAGTCCTTTTGGTGAAGTAGTGCTGGGGGATTCGAACCCAGCAGCAATGAAGGAACAGTAACAAATATCCAAATAGGAGGATATGAAATTCAGAGAGGAATTTGCATGGTGGTGGGACTCCCCTACACTTGGTGCTCCACTCTTTCTAAGTTGTAAGGTTGCAACTTTGGGCAGTGCTGTGCGAGTAATTATGGAGAACAGTGCAGAACATTGAACAGATGGGACCAACAGCAGGTGCTGTGAGCTGATGGTGGCGGGAGTTACGAGAGGAAACATCCAATAAACAGGTCCTGGTAATTTCCTTTCCTTTCAACTGTACAATTTAGACTCCGTGATAGTTCAGTAGACTTAAACTTTTGAGCTTCAGATCATTCAGGCTTAGATGTGCGATAACAGGTCTCTGAGGGCATCACATTTTATGGGCATCTAATGAAGACAGGCTTGGACACCACTGCCAGAAATGCTGCTGACACTCAATGCCAAATTCACAGGAGAATAACTCGTGCTTGGCCGAAGTACCATAAAAATTGTTCTGTGTGATTTATAATCAAAATATTATCCTCGTTAAAGCAAAGGGTTTAACTATAGTTTGTTTTCTTGTAACTTCAGAAACAATAATATGGAGGTCAACAATAATCTTCACACCAATTCCAAGGATCCAACTCCTTGGGTCTTTGTGCCTTCTGCTGAGTTGACCTCCTAGCAACTCACCAGCTCGTCAATTTCGGAGCCTTTAATTTATCTATTCTTATTTGGAGAAGTAGCTGCTAAAGTCTTCCCATTGCATTGTACAGTTACACCACCATGTAGCCACTGAACATTGACCATGTCCAGACTTGGTATAATTGGGCCCAATTACCAGATTTTATTTGGTAATTGAGAAACCATCACTTTCATCTCCTATTTACAACTTTCCACTTCTGGGAAACATTACCTCATTTACAGAAATGCATAAAAAAAATATGAACATTGCATAATCTGATATCCTGGGTCAAAGAAGTGAAAATATTTTTTTCTCCTGAAATCAGCAGCTTTCTTCTATTGAACTAAAGCATCGATGTGTAGAATGTTACTTCAACGAGGTTCAAAACCAATAATTCGGGGCTATTATTTGTGTAAAATACAATAAAAAGCTATTTTATTTTTTTGTGCTGTCATTATTAAGTGAGGAGAGAGCACATATTACCCAGCATACTCATTCTTAACTAATGCGCTCTGACCTAACCTCTGAATGCTATCAGTTTCCGATATAACATCTCTATTAGGTTGTAAAATAAGTAAATATACTCCTAATGACCCAAGTGCTTAATGATGCTATTGAACAAATCAATTTTCTCATTCCCTTTGTCAGTTGCAATCTCTCCTGCCCAGATTTAGCCCTTATCTAATTCAAGTGTGAGGTAGCACATTTGTAACTTTGTAAACCTGGAACATAATACACAGGCCTATACAGAAGGTTCAATTTCATAATACATTTAAATAAAATATGACTGTGGTAATGCCGAAGGATTTTTTCTCCTATTCTGGCCATCTTTCGCTCCATTATTTCTACCAATTCAGACCTCTGCATATATCTATCTGCCTGATACCAAGTTCAAGTACTAGTGAGGGTGGGGGGGGAGGAGAGGAGATCAACATTTTGTGTAACAATAAGTTTTTGATTGGATTATTTCTCAGAATTTTTTTGGCTTCTTGTTTTTCTCAAACTCAACATGGGGAATTTGTCTCCACTATCCTGTTGGAAATTTAGCCCAATCACCATGGTGGATGGGGGAAAATTCGGGGGATGAGGTCCATCATCTTCTGGGTTGGATATTTTACCATTTGGAGACACTGCTTCTTATCACTATGTTCCATGAAGTGATTAGACTGGAGTGGAGTAGTTTTGGAGGAGGGTGTGAATGGTCAGTGTGGTTACATGGGTTCTCAATGGATTTCCATTCTGTTTATTCCATCTAATGTTGCTTTCCATTCTGTTTATTCCATCTAATGTTGCTTTCCATTTGATTGTTTTTGACAGGGAATGGTATCCGCCCAATCGTGAAAGAACGAATCAAGCATTTAACTTATTAAAATCTGAAGTAGCAACATTGGCTGTCTTCTTTTTCTCAGTTCCCTCCCATCAGTATTGTATCCCTTTATTGCCTTGCAACACACCACACAAGGATATTGTTACAGTGCACTTTAGTATAAATGTGCAATTGATCACACACAAAAACTGCCTTCACAATCTAATTAGTTCCCTTAAAAAAAAGTCAGGCCCAAAACAACAGTTATATATTGTTAGCTCTGATGGACCCTTCAGCATTTTTGTGTTTCTACTACATTCACAGCTTCTGCAGACATCCATGTTTCCCTTAATATTAGTTACTTTGATGAACCTTGTGCTCATTGAATATTCCCCCGTGAAGGAAAGCTAATAACTAAAAATGTATTCTTAGAAGCAACTGGAATCTGGTAAGGCAGCAAATAATTCCCATTTCTCGTTTCCACAAAGACATTAATTTTCCATCACATCTTGGAGACACGAGCCACACAAAGGCAATATTGGTGAGGGGTGGAAATTCCCTCCCTAAGGGACTTCAGAAATACACTGGAGCTCGATGGCAATCTGACAGCTTTCATTGTTATTCTCCTTCAAGAACACTACAAATTTCAAGATCTCCAAATTGTTGGTGCAGTAACAGAGCATTACACCATGCCTAAAATCCATGGTACAAGGGTGTAATTGAAGCAAAAAGGGCTTGGCCAAGTGAAATATTACCAAACAATCATAAAGAGTTACTCCACTTAGCATGTTGTCAAATGCACAGTAATATTCCTTTTGAATCTTCGCACTTGAACTGGTTTTTGGAAGGCAGTCAAGTGCATTTGTCTAGGATATAATACTGATTGTTAATTGGTGAAGAATTTGGACTCGATTTTGCTCTGAAATTTGAACATGAAACAGATACATGACTTAACAAGAAAATTTCCAAGTTGGCAAAAAATTAAGGTTTTCACAAAAATTGTTCCATTGAGAACTTCCCTCAAATTTTTGTTTTGTTGTACAAGTAAAAGAAATGAAAAAGTGTGTGTGTGTGCACGAGCATGTGTCCATGTACACTGTACAACTCTAATTATCTGAAATGGTTGGGACCGGGCCTATTTCAGATAAACTATATTTTTGGACAACTGGTCATTTTTTTAAAACAGCCCAGTAGCAACAGCAAATCACTTGTAACTCTGCTTGAACAGCAACAAACAACTTTTTAAGCAAGAAATAATGTTTAATTCTCACCAAAAAAAACAAACAAAATAAGATAAATCCCAAACCCAAACCTCGAAATTCTACTCAGAAGTTTATTCAAAATCCAAAATTTTTTCTATTTGTTGTTTTTTTGGCTCTGAAAATTTTGGATAACTGAGGATTTCTGATTGTTTCCCGAAATGTTTTGGATAATTGGAGTTTTTTGTGTGTGTGTGTGTGTGTGTGTGTGTGTGTGTGTGTGTGTGTGTGTGTGTGTGTGTGTGTGTGTGTGTGTGTGTGTGTGTGTGTGTGTGTGTGTGTGTGTGTGTGTATATAGTACCCTTACACAATAAAAATCAAAATATCATGGATTTTAGACCACAATAAATTTATAATTTTAGACTTGTTCATTTACGATATTCAATCTTGTACCTTAATTGCATGCATGTTTCAATTTTTGGGTTCGGCTCTGCAAAACAAGTAAAATTATGCAGTTACTTTCTGAGTTGAAGAATTCATTATTATTTTCACTCATCCATATTGAACGGATAACAGATAGCAACCCATGATGGAAAAGGGGGAAAACCCATGATGGGGAGATCACTCGACATTGTGACCAGCTTTGTGGGCAAGTTTACCGTACAGACAATATTCGGCGAAATCTTGGGGAATAAATTTAAATTTTATTTACAACTTCAAAATCAAGACAGGTGTGTTTGTTTGGAACCAATAGTGCTTTGAGCTCCATTAAAAAATGATGAATTATTAAAGGGCTTTTGCTTTTTATGCATATTTTCACATCTGAATCTCCAAGTTGGTATTTTAAACCATTTTTCATAACAATTCCATCTCCAAAGCATTTCCGCAAACTGGTGGAATTTTTGCATGCCATCTCGGGATTGCTCCAGTCCTGCTTTCCCACCCGTTCGAGTTGAAAGCAGCAGCTCACTGCATGAAAATTCATCTGTAAGAATCTGCGTTGCACCAGTGCAAGGAGCAGCTTTTGCAGCTGTTATACAAGATATATAACCCTCATAATCAAGGAGGAACAGGATTAAGTGTCGAGCAAACCCTTTCCATTATGCTGTCATAAGGTGCTATGGTAAAAGCAGGCAACAACAAGAGACAATTCAAAAAGCAATGTCATACTTGGCCCTTCATATTAATCTGTGTGAACTTAGCAAGCAAACATCGTTTTCTACTGTGTCAATGGTGTTATTAATCAGTTTACATTAAGATCAAAACAGTAAAGTGTTTAGTATGGAAGCAAAATTCATGCATTTATTTTTTGTTGAAGCGGTACATTAGGGTAAGTTGTAGGGAAAAGTATAAAAAATTGTAGAAAATGCCACCATGCATGAAAATGGTCCACCTATCCCTGTAAATGCATTCCCAATGCTATATCATCAAATGGAAGGTGACTTATTTGTGTAAGTAAACATCATTTTGCCCTCTCTAACCTTTCTCCAGCCAAGGCTGAAATCCCTTGCTTATTATGACCTTTTAACGATCAGTAGACCATGCAGCTGACCTCCTCCTGTGAGCAATAGCCTTTTTTTCTCTTATTAATAAATTGCATGAAAAACGTAATCTGCAGTCTGCATTGAAATACAGTTCAGTGCAGCAATTAAACAGGCAAGCGGCCGAGGCAGCCTCCTCATTAACAGCAGAGCCAGGTCATCAGTCTGCAGCACCTATCAGGCAACTGGACCACAGGATCTCATCCGTCTTACAAATGCCCCTCTGCACTTGGCAGAATTAATGTAGGTATGAATGCTCTAATCACATTACTGAGCATTTCATTATCAACTTTGCCATAGGAAGTAGTATGGATAGAGCATGCTTTGTTAACATCACACACACACACACACACACACAAATCAGTATTCACAATAATGTTTTAAATCCGAATGCTTAAAAGAAAAGAAAATGTCATGCTTTACTATTACTGAAAAGCTGGTGGACAATGCAGAAAGGAGGCAAGACTTCATGCTGCCAATTCATTCTTAAAATAAAACTTTCTGAGCAGCCTGTACTCTGGGATCATTAGATCCACTTGATAAATTATGCTATGTTTCTGCTAATGAGGTCTTCAGTTCTTTGTTGGATACTAGTAGCCTCTCCCAAGCACACAAACTGTCTTAAGCACACTAGACGTCAGACAGAAACTATAGCCATGGAGGGCTGGGGGAGGAGAAGCGTGCCTGTCGCTCTCGGCCCTCCACAATACAAATCTTTCAATAATCAGAAAATGGTTTACGATGAACATTCTCAATTATGTAGGTAAAGTGCGGCCAGTTTATGATTGCTGATGTATTGGTGGCTGATGAAAGAGAGGACTGACTTTTATTTTCATACATAAATAACACCAAACATTTGCTAATTAATGTAATTTAATTAACTGAGCACAATCGAGCCTCACAAGTCAAGCATTTGGTAAGAGTAGGTAAATCTGATAAACAGCTTCAGACAAAATAAAGCCTGTAATGGATTTTGGTGGCACATTTTATACTATCAACAGAAAATATTCAGACATTTTGAGGAAAATAACAGAATAAATGTCTTCCCACCATTCAAACAACACATAGATGGATCAACTTTATCCTTAAAATAATTTGAAAATAAATTCAAGTAGTAAAAGGTTGTGGTTTTTTGGGGGATGACACGTGAGAAAGAAAGGAAACCCCACTAATAGCGTTATTGTATATATGAAAATCAAAAGCTTTGTAGACTATTGCCTGGGTGAAATTGTGTTACCTGTCAAATATCAGGTTTACCCCCCCCCCCCCTTTTCATGTGCTGTTAGTTAACACATCTAATTACACTGACAAAGCTCAGCTGATTTCCAATTCATCATTAATTTTAAGCCTCTTGTCTCAATATTAAAAAGGAACACTGCGTGTCCATGGAGGACTGCTCACACTCTTTCACTAATCTTTGGGCTAATTTGCATTCAACTTATCTCACTCCTTCACGCACACACATCACACGCTCACCCACACCCGCACACCCACACACACTTAACTATAAACTGGGAGGCTTGTCAGTGCAAAATAATTACCCCAAATGTGTCCTTTAACCTCTTTACTGCTGGAATTGAACAATACATTGCCGTATTTTAATCACAACATATCAGCCAGTTCACTGAAAAAGGCACTGGGAACTTGAGATATGCAAAGGGCAAAAGCCTGACCATACATGCAGCACAGCCATTTCTGCATCTCACTTCAAATCTGAAGCTTGTTTTATGCCACAATCCAATTTGTCATTGCATTGTTCAATAATTTCTTGGCAGCCCAATGATATTCTATGCTCTTTTACTCCTCCAAACAAGACATTTGCATTTTACCCTTTTATATTTTAGGAAATAACTTCATTTGAGATGTAATGTTAGAAAATGAGTTGAAAAATAAAGATAACATTCTTAAGCCTTGTTACTTCTGAGGGAATGCAGAGGGATTTCTTTTTCAGTAATAAAAGTGCTTATCCGGCCGTAGCCCTCGCTCTGCTTTCAAACCATTGCATGGGTATTGGAATCCAGCTTTTTCTGCATGTCACGGCTTTTCTCATCAGGAAAGCTGTTGTTGTGCATCAGGACACACTTTACTTATTTCTTCCTACCTCTTAGGCCAGGTTTCAATTAAGTTTATGGACAAAAGTTATCGGCCATAATTTACAATGCTCTTTTAACCACAAATGTCCTGAAATATTTATTCTTAGCCAAGAGGTGAAGATCATTATTCATTTCCTCTGAAACAGTTATCTTTTAGGAACCTTTTACGTGAAATTATTCAATCACCATGACAAGATTTGACAAATAAAAGACAAGGATCGGATTGGTGAAAGTGTCAAATAATAATCTATTTAGGCCCCAGATAAGGATAGCATCTCTTTAAATATCTCTTCCTTTAAATATACTTTAGGGCATATCAAAGATTTCCTCATTTCCTTTTAAGAGTGCTTCAGTGAACAGTGGAGTTCAGAGATCAATGCAGCGATTGGCAGGTAATTTTTCTTCCCCCCCTCCCCCCCCCCCCCCGTTATATCTCGCAACTGATCAAAATGGCAAAGGCAGTTTGAATTTTGAACATAAAAAACAGTAAACAGCGCTGAAGGGATGCCTTAATTGTGTTTAATGACTTTTAAGAGAGCAATGCCAAGCAAATGGGTTTTTAA
Source organism: Narcine bancroftii (assembly GCF_036971445.1). NCBI lineage: Eukaryota > Metazoa > Chordata > Chondrichthyes > Torpediniformes > Narcinidae > Narcine > Narcine bancroftii. Next base: position 71,695,992 of record NC_091478.1, read on the forward strand.
AGTTATGTTGCAGTTCTTAAATCAAATATTATGCTCAAAGAATGCGTTTGAAAGTGTACAGTTTGCTGACATTTAATTCTATGACATGTTACCTTTATATTATCTAATACAAACCTTCGTGATTTTGACAAACTTTTAGCAGTCTCATTATGCACTTGAATACTGAGCTGTTCACAGCAGTTATTTACCACTTCTTGTCCCACCTGATATATCCCACTCATGGGCAGGGTTACTGAACAGCAGATAGTTTGAGATTGACAAGTTATGCAAGCTCCTGGTGTACATGCCATGAGTCTGTGGATTGTTACACTGGTCAGCTCCCATGAGGAATAGGATGAGATCAATTTTCCATCCCATGTAATAAGAATAAAATTATGACAGACTGGAAGTCAGCCTGAAATAGCTGAAGTCAATGCTATACGACTGGAAAGGAGAGCATTCATTGTTGAAGAGCGAACGAAGAATGACCGATTCTGCCCATGGCAACAGGAAGAACAAAGTCCAACAGATGTAAACAGAGAGATTGCCAAGTGCTGGAAGTTCAGTTCTTAAAACATTTATTTAGATAGATACATATATATGCATACACAACACACACATGCACAGTTAGACAGATACATACATACAGATAGACAGAGTGAAATAGGTAAAGGTTCCATATTGTCACATAATACTACATTTAGAATATAACAAACATGAAATTCTTTAACTTTTGTCTGCCATAAGTTGTTATTTTATCCAGCACTCCTCACAGAAACCTACAGCACCTGGTTCCCCCTCCAAGGACTGACCAGGCCTGAGCCCGCTTAGCTTCCAAGATCAGACAACCCTAGGCGTATTCAGGCTATTAGATGTTGGTGGCACAGTTAGTGCCAGCGATCGGGACCAGATTTCACATCCCTATAAGGAGTTTGAACATACTCCCCTTGCCTGTGTGGGATTTCCCTGGGGTTCTGGTTTCCCCCCCGCCAGTCAAAACATACGGGGGGGGGGGGTGTAGGTTAATTGGGTGGCACAGACGCGTGGGCTGAAATGGCCTGTTACCGTGCTGTATGTCTTACGGCAGATTTAAGGCATTTTAAGTAATATTACATTTATTTTATTACATGACAATAAATAGTTCTGATCTAATCTACATATCTATCTAGAGATATATAGAGAGATAAAGATATATCTATATCTATATATACACATGGATAGATAGAGTGAAGCAAGTGTTATGCACAGGCAGACCCAGAAGAACATGCTGTGGTCATCTTCTATTTTAACTTGATGTCGAGACAAATGTATCTGGTGCACTGTGGACACAGTGTGATAACAGTTGGGATTCAACTCAAGGCTAATATAGGGTGAAGCAGATTGCCTCCAATGGCAGTGTTCCAAATACTGTTACTTGTTACCTCAACGCAATCTCAAGAATCTGGTACAAGCTACCACTAGAATACCACAAAACCTACCTCCAAAGGCAGGAGGGATGGGTGAGATGGGAAATGCCACACTGGTGTAGCATGAGGAATCTTTCTGCATTGTTTCTGAGATCATTAAATGGAGGTTAACTTCACTGCTGTGAATGAGTTTTAACCTGGGAGTGTTTGATATTGATAGTACCATTGGATGCTATAAATATCCCACATCCCTGACACAGACAGCTCACAGTATAAAAGAAGTATTTTCACATTGCTGCCTCATCATTTGCTGGAACTCATTTTTGGTACATCTTCAAGTTAAAATATGGATTATTTTTTTAACAATGTGATCAAATATATTTGCACAATTGATTTTACAAATGATCTTCTGTACTGTGACATGCACTTTTCATGAATAGTCAGATGACTCATTATATATTTACAGTTTTTTTTTTAAAACCGCTATCTGGGACCAATGGGGATTGGTGGAAGCTGGATAAGTGAATTTTCCATTTGTTTGAGATTGCACATCGCTTGATTGGCAAACAAACGGTGAGGGACACCAATCTTAAACTTCTATATTTTTTTACATATTTATTTTCTGTAATTATTTTTTTGCTGGTTGCTTGAGGCTGCCAGTTGCTTGAATTCCGGATAACAGGGATCTTACTTGCATGCATAATGATGACATGGTTGGCTGGCAGTTTCACACATAGTCTCTCGTAAACCACCTTTGTCAGTCTGGAAATGCCAAATGTAATCACAGTTTCCAAACATCAGCAATCCCACTCTCATTAGCATTTCCCTTATTTTTCTACAAATCATGTAAGTGACTTCAAAAACTATCTGGTACATTATTTAAAAGTCTGAGTCCATTTGGAAGGATCTCCAATGAGTGAATATTTGTGCAAACTAAACAGAACTGTTTTCACAGTTATTTCAGAAATAACAGAACAAAACTTATTAATATTGATTGTAAATTCCCAGTGAGTGTTCAAAAGACAGCCAGTATCAACATTAAACCTACTGGTTCTTAAAAGCATTTATTTATTCTGGTCTTCTCTGAAATCAGTCCACAGATCTCTTGCAGACGCACATTTGAAGTGGCTACCTTTACTCCACAGAGACTGCAATAACCTTTTCCTGTCAGACAAAGAAAACCTTCCTATCCATCTGATTTCTAAGGTTGTATTTTGAATATTATTCTTCAGCAGATTTTAACAGCAAAGTTTATCAAAACAATCTAGGTTATTTTTGAAAACCTCTGACTTCAACCTCATTTCATTTCTTCCAAATGCCCACAGGTGGAATGATTCAGCGGCAGGTTTTCTTCCATCTATGAATCTGGCTGCCTCAAATAGTGGGCTTACTCACTAACTCTGATCTCAAGTATGTTGCATCAATGGACAGTATCTTGAAGGGTAATTAATTAATTCTGAATCTTTCTCAGTAAAAAAAATAGGCATTTTAACACAATAAACAAAGGTTGGATAAGCACTAAATTCAAAGGTGAAGTGGCTGAAGCATTTCAGGATTCATGTTTGACTGCACTTTCTATGTCCACAGGGACCAATCTTCTCCTGCCCACAGTCCCTTAAAGCCCTTGGCTTGTGAACAGATCCCTCATAGATTCAGGGCAGGCTCCTTGCATGGAGCTGGTTTTCTTTCAAATGCCCTTTTAACAAGCATCCGATTGAACCCAAAGACCCACTTGTACCTCTTCTTAAGCTCCAGGTCAGGATGAGAGCAACATGTTCAGAATTCAAAAACATTACCCTATTTCTAATAAAAAAAACACAATGCTGGAGAAACTCAGCAGGTCAAACAGTATCCTTTATGTATCAAAGATAAAGATACATAAGCATTGATTCGGGCTTGAGCCCTTCATCAAGGTTTGGAAAAATGTAGGCAAGTGCCTGAACCTCGGGTGCCTGTCTACAATTTGTTCACATCTTGATGAAAGGCTCCAGCCTGAAACATTGATATGTTTCTTTATCTTTGCTACATAAAGGACACTGTTTGACCTGCTGAGTTTCTCCAGCATTGGGTTTTTATTTCAACCACGGTGTCTGCAGACTTACGTGTTTTACGTCGATCCGATTTCTAACTCTGGTTTGATTTAAAGGGAAAGTTCTCAACTGTGATGTTTAAAAGAATGCCTTAATTTAAAAAAAAATATAATTTAAAGACAGCCAATAGAATAAAGCAATGAAAATTAAAAACAAAATCCTCCAAATCAACAGGCAGCTGTTCTTTAAATTGTATTTCAAACCCCTGCTATTATCTTGTCTGAGGTTCTCACAAGTTAGGCCACAGGATGCTTTAGTAACCACAGCACACACACCACAGACTTAAAAAGATAACAGTATTTATGATTGTTCATCTGTCCTGTTGGTGGCAGCGATACCCATCACCCTACCTTTCCTGCTCACTGCCTTGCTTATTCTGCGTCTTGACCAACTTGCTGCCAGGGACAGCCTCTACCCTCACACAGAGGAACATCAATTTCACTTATAATGGTAGGAAAAAGAAATGAAAGTAAAACAACAGGACTCAAAATTGATAAGAGTGAAACATGAAAGTCTTCAGACATGGTGATGGTATTAAAAACACAGAAATGTTGGGGCAACTCGGCCAGTCTCGCAATGTCCATAGGAGGTAAAGATATATTGCTGATGTTTCAGGCCTGAGGCCTGAGGCCTTCTGCAAGGCACAAACGAAAAAAAAAGGCATCTGAATAAAGATTGAAGATTGGGAGGGGGGGGAGGAGGGAGTCCAGGTCAACAGAGTAAAGGTGCTAATTGAATATGGTAAGAAGAAAGGTTAGAAATGGTGTGTTTGTTGCAGTCTGAGATTTGTCATGAGAGGAAACATAGAGAAAGGAAAAGTAAATGACCTGCCTTGAGAGAGCATTTTGTTTATAACCTCAGGAGGCTACAAACATTTTGTAGATGATGAAGTGTCAATTCTGACGTATCCTCTTAAGGTGCTTTCATGCACAAAAAGCGTATTATAGCCTGGTCACATTTCAAAAGAAAAGGCGTATTTATTGTTTATGCTGAAGAGTGAAAAGGCGGATCGTGCAGTCCTTTTAAAGTAGCCCAGAACTGGCTTCCCGAGGCAAAAGGGGGCGGGATGTGTAGCACAGCAGCGGCCACCCCTGCGACAGCCCCACTGTCTGAGCCCCGCCATCCTGCTCCCTTCCTCCTCCACTCCCTCTCCAATTCCCTCCCTGTCTCTTTCATTCCCCCTTCCTCTCGCCCCACCTCCCACCTATCAGCCCCTCACCGCGATCCCGCCTCCCTACTGCCTGACAGCCCCATTGCCCCACAGCCTGACAGCCCTGTCAAGAGCAGGGCAACATGAGGGAGCAGGAGGGGTGGCATGAGGGAGCAAGGCAGAGTGAGCGAGTGCAGCCTGACAGCTCCACCAGCCACTCTGTGACAGCGCAGCTGCTTTCAGTGGCAATCCTTTAATGCAGGAGGTGGAGCGACTTTGCTCCTCCTCTGACACTACCACCCTTGGTGGATGTAACCTGAATCATGTTGGGCCCATTAATCCACCTTTGGACCTTTTATGGAGGTAAGTGGAGTTTCTCAAAGGCAGAGGAAACCTGATTTACATATCACTAATTTTCACTATAAAAGAGCCTTTAGCTTGAATGTTGGAAACATTGCAGCAAATTTGTACATAGCAAGCTCCTACTACAAACATAATTACAAAAGGAATTTATAGTTATCAGACAGTATTAAACAGGCCCTTTGACCCAACTTATCCCTGCTGACCATGTTGGCATTCTGGGCATGTCCATACCCTTGGCAAGCTATCCTCTCCATAAATCTATCCAAATGCCTTTTGAATGTTGTAACTTTGAATGGTGCAATTTGGCCGCTTCTACAGTTTTTCCCGGTATCTCCTTCCAGATATGGATCCTCGCATGAAAAAAATTGCTTCTCAGCAGCCTCTTAAACTTTCCCCTCTCAACTTTAACCTCTAGCTTTGGAATCATCCACCTTGGGAAAAAGGCTGTGTGCATTCAATTTATCCGTGCCTCTCATTAAATTGAATTAAGTTTCAATTTTATTTATGGCACAGTAGAAACCTCTTCCAGTCACTTAAACCCATGCTTCCCAATTATACTTAAATTAACCTGCAACCCCGTATATTTAGGAGGGGATGGGTGGGGGTGGGGGGGGGGGAGGAAACCGGACCACCCAAAGGAAACCCATGCAGAGAGAGGAAGAATGTACCAACTCAGTACAGACAACACCAGATTCAATCCGGAGTCGCTGGCACTATAAGAGCGACAGGCTAACTGTCACGTCATTTTCCTTTGCTGCAGGAAATAAAGACCCAGTCTATCTAACCTGCCCCTTTAGCTGGAGCCCTCGATTCTTTAGTGAAGTTCAGGGTAAGTATTAACCAGGAGATCAGGGATATTGTCCTTGTTCTCCTTAAAGTGCCACCTGGGAACATGTTCATCCACTTGCAAGAGCAAATGCAATCTTATTTCACCAACTTCTCAGAGGCAGAGCCCTTTGACAGTGCAACCCTCAATCAGTGCTAAGCTGCAATACCAAGCGGCATTTCTGAGCTCACTTTGATTGAGACTTGCATCTATGTAATCAGCTGAGCCCCAAATGGCACTGGGAATTGAACTGGGAGGTGGAAATTCATGATGTTAGATGCACCACCTAAAATGGAATCGAGTGTCTATGTTGTTTGGTGATTTGAAGGGCCTCGGGCATTGAAGGCTTCCTGATCATGCCGGAGCTTTGGAACTGGAGCTCGGTATGCCGATGAATCAAACAGGAGTCTTTACAGTTGCAGAGGCTTCGGGAGTGCCAGAGCGAATCCATGGGCACTCAGTGACTCTCTTCCTGGAAGGAGTGTCTGGTGACACTACAGGAGGCAAAAGGCAATTTTGTGTAATATTACTTGTTCTGTACTAACACAATGACAACAAAGGAATCCTAAATCTTGAATCATGAAGGGCATATTGAAGCACATATTGCAAAAATGCGCAGTAATTTTTTTTCATCACAATGCCTAAAAATAAAATGTAGGACCCTTTCTCACAGGGACTTTCCTCAGATTCCATTCCTACTTTCTTTCCAGCTCTTCAAACCCCAACCCTCATCAACCCCCATGGAACTATCCATCACTGCAGTCTGTTATTTACAATCCCATTAACAAGTGGCATTACCGGTGTCCTCGAACTCCTCAGAGAACCATCTTCTGCCCCCACATAAGAGTTCAGTCAATCCAAAGAGCTTTTTAAAAACAAAGAACTCTCGTGCTGTTACACACAGAAAAGTATTGTTGCTTTTTTTTAATTGTAGTCTTTGACAGGGGTATTATCAGATATGTAGCAAAAGCATTGATCCAGAATTATACGGCATAGAAACAGGCCCTTCAGCCTATTGAGTGTGCACAATCTATTTATGCCCATCCCACTCTAGTCCCCTTTTATTTACCCAGCATTCCTCCTAACTTCTGCTTTTAAGCAACACATTGGGGCAAATTAGAGCAGTCAAGTGACTTAGCCCACAAGCCTTTGGTGTGTCGGAGGGAACCGACGTGGAGAAGGAGGCAATATGCAAACGCCACACAGACATTTCCGGAATCAGGACTGAAACTGGGGCGGCAGAAGCTCTGGTAAATATGGCACTTGGTCCTGAAGTAGAATTTATGCTTCTGCTTCACATAAAGCCATCCTCACTTTCCATTCCTGACAGCATTCGACTTCACCAGAGGATGCAGTATGTTCATGACAATGAAATATCCACAATTTTCTTCGAAAGGTTATGGACACCATTGAAATGACTATCTAGAAACAATGGATCACCCTGTGATAGTACAGATTCTATCACCAATGTGTATATGTACATATGTACAGATGGTAGTGCAGGATGACTGTGATTGGCTGAGAGTGTAGCCACACCTACTGGCAGGTCTTAAAGGATTGCTCCTAGCCAGACCAGGTCATTCTGGACTGGTCGACCTACTTGTGATATGCTCCAGTCTTTTAGTTAATAAAAGCCTTGGTTTGGATCAACAAGTCTTTGGTTCTTTCGATGCGCTCTACACACCCATTCTGGTAGCTCTGTTAAATGCCACATCTACCCTATCCTGTTCAAACTCAATAAAGCAAGTTTCAGTCAGACTAAATTGCACAGCTTAATTCAAGTATAAATTTGATGACGATATTTTATAGGACTTCAAAGAGAGATTACATAGCAAGTAAATGGGCATACGGACCTCATAGAGCCAAAGTTTGAATAACAGTCAAGGCTTTGCAACTGTCAGCTCTGCCTCTGCCTTGTGAAGGAGAGATATTGGCCAAAAGAGGAACAGGTACACAAGATGTCTTTAATGGGTTAAAGTGGTCTCGCAAGGTGGACGGGTATCCCTGTACTTAATGGAAGTATAAACATTATTTATATATCAGATTGTCGTGCTTACTGTACAGTAACCTGCTGCTTTTATAAAATGCTAATGTGTGAAAAACTGAAGTGAGAGTTGCCTGACCTTTTTCAACCATCTGTGTCTGAAAAAAAGAATTCACAATCCCCCTTCTGCTTACCTGCAATTTTAATGATCTCCTCTCTTAAATCAAATCACATGGTTCCTATAAAGGTACTGTATTCATTTAAAAAAAATTTAAAAGTATATTTCTTGATGAGAAAACAAGGTGTGAAGGATATTTTCCAGAGCAACAATGAAAACCAGATGACAATCTTTCTACCACAGGAGAGCTTTATTACAAAAGGATGTAATCTTCAAACACTTTTCGGCTGCCTAGGAACGAAAATGGAGAAAACATGAGCACACAATGGCAGGTGATTTATAGACTGCAGGCATGCAGAGCGAAAGCAGCCAACAATTAAGCAAAAAATTGTTAGTATTATATGAGAAAGGTCTAATGCATTCCAAGGACACACAAATCCCAGACCAAGGGGAAAAAAAAAGAGATTATTCAGCATGAAAATATTCAGAATCGTTTTGGATGAAGAGGAAAGTAAGTGTGCCATACGTATATACGTCTGTTAATTCTTTCAAGATCTAAATATATATTTCCCCATTTCCACTCTTTCTAAAGGCGCCACGGTACCATTTTTAATGTCTTTCTTCGTCTTTCTTCAGTAACTTGGTGATTATCGGTACAAAACAAATGCACGGTACCGTCCTGTCTGGGGTGAAAGGGACGGTGAGAGACCCTTTCTAGCAGTGAAATATCAGTCCAGTCCTCAGCTACATATGTGAAATTCTATTTCTTTTACATCTGTGGCATTTCACTGTTATTCTGTGGCTAAAACAAAATTGGGGGACACAATGAGAGATTAATGGGCAGATCACATTCCATACAGCTGTTATGCACATGAATGCAGAAAGCAACCAGCATTATAAACTTGACTCCAAGAATAATAATTGACCAACAATGAAAAGGTGAGAATACACAAGCTGGAGGATACAATGGCTTTTCCTTGCACCGTTAAATTATTTTCAAAGGAGTAGCGGCATGGTTTCATTCCCTCAATCTGCTAAATTATAAAAATAGATTTTTTTCTTCTAAACTAAAGAATTCAAGGGGCCTATTTTAACCTACTAAGCAAAGTGAAGCAGGAATCATTATAAAAAGATTAGAATTCCTCACCTTACCAAACTACTTCCCAAAATGGTCTTGATCAACAGAATGCCACGTCTGCTCATTCTGGAGTATTGTATGCAATTTTGGTCACCTAACTGCAGGAAAGATATCAATCAAATTGAACGAGTGCAGAGAAGATTTACTAAGATGTTGCTGGGGCTTGAGGAACTGAGTTATAGGGAAAGGTTAAACAGGTTAGGACTTTATTCCCTGGAGCATAGGAAAATGAGGGGAGATTTGATAGAAGTATTTTAAATTATGATGGGTATAGATAGAATAAAGTAGGCTTTGTTCCACTGGGGTTTGGTGAGATACAAACCAGAGGACACAGGTTCAGAGTGAAATTTAAAATTTAGACATACAGCATGGTAACAGGTCATTTCAACCGTCGAATCCGTGCCACCCAATTTACACCCAATTAACCTACACCCCCGGTACAGTTTGAAGGGTGGGAGAGAACTGTAGCCCTTGGAGAAAACCCATGCAGACACAGGGAGAATGTACAAACTCCTTACAGACAGCGCGGGATTTGAATCCAGGCCTGGTCCCGATCACTGGCGCTGTAAAGGCATTATGCTCACCACTACACCTTCAAATCTTCTCTGCCCTCTTTCAATTTGATTGCTATCTTTCCTGTAGTTAGGTGGCCAAAACTGCATACAATACTCCAGAATCAGTAGACGTGGCATTCCGTTGATCGAGACCATTTTGGGAAGTAATTTGGAAAGGTGAGGAATTCTAATCTTTTTATAAGGGGAGAAGTTTAAAGGGAACATTAGGGAGAATTTCTTCACACAGAGAATGGTGGAAGAACGACCTGCCAACTGAAGTGGTGAATGTGCGCTCAATTTTAACATTTAAGAAAAAATTGGACAGGTACATGGATGTGAGGGGTATGGAGGGATAAGTAGGAGGTCAGGTCAGTGGGACTAGGCAGAATAATAGATTGTAGAGACTAGAAGGGCTAAAGGGCCTGCTTTCTGAGCTGTAGTGTTCTATGGCTCTATGGAGGTCTAGAGCTCCCTGCTCTCTACTTTTATTTCTGAATATGTTTAGTCCACAAGACTTAGGAATTAGGCCATGTCTATCTCACTAGTCCATCATGGCTGATTTACAGCCCCATTTTCTTACCTTCCCCCTGTAATGCTTAATTCCTTTCCTAATTGAAAGCCTTGCAACCTTTGTCTTAAATATCCCTGATGATGTTGGCCTCCGCAGCCATTCTGTGATAATGAAGTCTGCATATTCACCACCCTCTGGGTTAAAAAAAAAATCACCATTTCTGTCCAAATCGAGATTTCCACTTGGTCCCAGACTCTTTGACCATAGGAAACATCCTCTCCACAACCACTCTGTCCGGCCCTTTCAGTATTCAATAGGTTTCAATAAGATCCCCCTCCTTCTTCTGAACTCCAACAAGTCCAGTCCTACAGCCAATAAACACTCATGTGATAATCCTTTCATTCTGGGATCATTCAAGAGAACCTCCTCTGGACTCTTTCTAATGTCAACACATCCATTCGAAGATAATAAGCCCACACTGCTCACAATACTCCAAGTGTAGTCTGACCTATGCCTTATAAATGCTCAACATCACTGATTTTATATTCTATCCCTCTAGAAATGAATGGCATCATATTTGCCTTCATTACCTCCAACTCTACTCATAAATGAACTTTTAAGGAATCTTGCACGAGGTCTCCCAGTCCCTTTGCACCTGATTCTGAACTCATTGCCCATTTTAAAAATAGCTTCCACTTTTATTCCTTCCACCAAAGTACAAGATCATACTCTTCTCTACACGGAACACTATCTGCCATTTCCCTGCTCAATCTCTGAACATGCTTAAATTCCTCTGCAGTCTCAGTGCTTCCTCAACATGACCTGCCCCATCTCCTATCTGTATGTCATCCACAAACCTGACCACAAAGTCACCAATTCAACATCCAAATTATTGACGTAAACCCGAAAAGAAGTGGCCCGAGCACCGAGCCCTGCAGAACACCACTGGTCACCGGTAGCCAACCAGAAAAGGCCCACTCTCTACCTCCTGCAGTCAGCCGATCTTTGATCCATGCTAATATCTTTTCTTTCAGATCATGGGCTCTTAACTTAATTTGCAGCCTCAGGTGTGGCGCCTTGTCAAAGGCATTCTGTAAACCAAAGTAAACGACATCCACTTACTCCACTTGATTTGTCAGTTTGCAGTTGTTCATTCTTTTCTTTTGTTCAGTGTGATTTCTTCATTCTTCTGCTTCCTAAGCTGTGGCTCCAATGATACTGGGAGCCATAAAACCAGAGAACACTACAGCACAGAAATAGGCCCCTTTGGTCCTTCTAGTCTGTGCTGAACCAGTTTTTTTTTGCCTATTGCCACTGACCTGCACCCAATCCATAGCCCTTTACACCTCTCATCCATGCAACTGTCCAAATTCCTCTTAAATGTTAAAATTGAGCCCGCATTCACCACCTCAGTTGGCAGCCTGTTCCACATCCCCACCACTCTCTGTGTGTGAAGAAGATCCCCCTAAACTTTGCCTCTTTCTGTCGATTCCCCCTCAAAATTTTAAATACCTCTTATTAAATTTCCCCGAGCCATATGCTGCTTTGCCTGGTTCCTCCTCTACGCAGCCAAACAACAGGTGATTCAGGACAAGTACACGTGGTCGATGTCGATGTAATAACGAAGAAGGATCACCAGCAGAGATGCTTCGAGAAGAGGTTTTTTTTTAAATTTTTAAATTTTTCACACTGTGAACCATATCAATCAAAATACATAAACATTTCCCTCTTAAATATACACAGTGGCATTTTCTCCCCTTTTTTCCCCCTCCCTTCCCTCCCCATTTCCCAACCCCCTCCAAACCCATTAAATGTTCAACATATACAATACATTAAACCCATTAAACAGTGTCATCACACAATGAAAATAAACAAGAAAATTGTGTCATCTACTTTTACACACTGGGTCAGTACATTTTGTCCTCTTATCATTTTATCATTTTAGGGCTGGAGGTCTGAGGCAAGTCCTCTCTGTTATGTTCCATGTACGGTTCCCAAATTTGTTCAAATAATGTGACTTTATTTTTTAAATTATATGGTTTTTTTTTCCAATGGAATACATTTACTCATTTCCACGTACCATTGCTGTATTCTCAGGCTCTCTTCTGATTTCCAAGTTGACATTATACATTTTTTTTGCTACAGCTAAGGCTATCATTATAAATCTTTTCTGCGCTTCATCCAGTTTGAGGCCTAATTCTTTACTTATATTACTTAGAAGAAAGATCTTTGGATTTTTTGTTATGTTGCTTTTTGTGATTTTATTTAATACCTGATTTAGATCTTCCCAAAACATTTTCACATTCTCACATGCCCAAATTGCATGTACTGTTGTTTCCATTTCCTTCTTAGAGCGAAAACATCTATCTGATAATGTTGGATCCAATTTTTTTAACATTTGGGGCATGATATATAACCTGTGTAGCCAATTATATTGTATCATATGTAACCTCGTGTTTATTATATTCTTCATAGTTCCAGAGCATAACTTTTCCCATATTTCATTTTTTTATCTTTATGTTTAAATCTTTTTCCCACTTTTGTTTGGGTTAATAGCATTTCATCAATTTCCTTCTCTTGCAGCTTGATGTACATGTTCGTTATAAATCTTTTTATTATCATTGTTTCTGTAATCACATTCAAAGCTGCTTCCTTCTGGTAATCTCAGTCTGTTCCCCAATTTATCCTTTAAGTAGGCTTTCAGTTGATAGTATGCAAACATTGTACTTCATTTCTTCCATATTTGTACTTCATTTGTTCAAATGTTAAAAAATTATTTCCCAAAAAAAACAATTTTCTATTTTTTTAATTCCTTTTCTCTCCCATTCTCTAAAGGAAAGGTTATCTATTGTAAAAGGGATTAGCTGATTTTGCATCAATAATAATTTTGGTAGTTGGTAATTTGTTTTTTTTCCCTTTCCAAGTGAATATTCTTCCATATATTGAGTAAATAATGCAGTACTGTTGAGTTTTTATATTGCACCAGCTTTTCATCCCACTTATAAAGTATATGTTCCGGTACCTTCTCTCCTATGTTATCTAGCTCTATCTTGGTCCAATCTGGTTTTTCCCTTGTCTGATAAAAATCTGATAAATACTTTAATTGTGCTGCTCTATAATAATTTTTAATGTTTGGTAATTGCAAACCACCTTGTTTGTACCACTCTGTTAATTTATCTAACGCTATCCTCGGTTTCCCCCCTTTCCATAAGAATTTCCTTATTATTCTCTTTAGTTCATTGAAGAATTTCTCTGTTAAGGGAATTGGTAATGAAAGACATTCATTTTAATGCAATTTACCCTCCCTATCAATGTTAGTGGTAATTCTTTCCAATGTTCTAAGTCTTCCTGTAATTTCTGCATTAATGGCTGATAATTTAATTTGTACATGTGGCTTAAATTATTATCTAATCTAATACCTAGGTATTGGATTGCTTGTGTCTGCCATTCAAATGGTGATACTTTTTAAAATTCTGTATAATCCGCATTACTCATTGGCATCGCTTCACTTTTATTTGCGTTGATCTTGTACCCCGATATTTTGTCCATATTATTCAATTTCTTATGTAGTTCTTTTATTGATATTTCTGCTTCTGTTAAGTATACTATGATGTCATCTGCAAATAAACGGATTTTATACTCCTTCTCCTTTATTTTTATCCTTTTTATTTTATTTTCTATTCTTATCAGTTCTGCCAGTGGTTCTATTGCTAAAGCAAACAGTGAGGGAAATAGTGGACATCCTGCCTAGTTGACCTACTTAATTTAAATTGGATCAATACATATCCATTTACTATTACCTTCGCCAATGGTCCATTATATAATGCTTTAATCCAATTAATATATTTTTCTGGTAGGTTGAATCTCTGTAATACTTTGAATAAATAATTCCATTCTACCCTGTCAAAAGCTTTTTCTGCGTCTAAAGCAACAGCTACTGTTGGCATCTTATTTCTTTGAACTGCATGAATTAAATTAATAAATTTACAGACATTATTCGCTGTTCGTCTTTTCTTAATAAATCCAGTTTGATCTTGTTTTACTATTTTAGTTACACAATCGGCCAATCTGTTTGCTAATAATTTCGCTATTATCTTATAGTCTGTGTTAAGTAGAGATATTGGTCTATATGATGCTGGTGTTAATGGATCCTTCCCTGTCTTTGGTATTAGTGTAATTATTGCTGTCTTACATGAATCTGGCAAGTTTTGTGTTTATTACTTCCAGGAGAGGAGGAATTAATAACTCTTTAAATATTTTATAGAATTCTATTGGGAATCCATCCTCTCCAGGCTTTTTATTGTTCGGCAGCTTTTTTAATATATCTTGTATTTCCTCTATTTCAAATGGTTTTATCAGCTTGTTTTGCTCCTCTTCTTGCAATGTCGGCAGTTCAATTTTAGCTAAAAACTCTTCTATTTTGTCTACTTTCCCCTCATTCTCAGTTTGCTATAATTCCTTAAAGTTCTCATTAATCTCCATTGGATTATATGTAACTTGTTTGTCCTTTTTCCTTGATGCCAATACAGTTCTTTTAGCTTGTTCTGTTTTAAGTTGCCAGGCTAATATTTTGAGTGTTTTTTCTCCTAGCTCATAATACTTTTGCTTTATTTTCATTATGTTCTTTTCTACCTTATACATTTGTAATGTTTCATATTTTATTTTTTTTGTCTGCCAATTCTCTTCTTTTTGTTATATCTTCCTTTGTTGCTAGTTCTTTTTCTGTATTTACTATCTCCCTTTCCAACTGTTCTATTGTAGTCCTTTTTCATCTTAGTTACATAACTTATTATCTGCCCTCTAATGAAGGCTTTCATTGCATCCCATAATATAAATCTGTCTTTCACTGATTCCGTATTTATTTCAAAGTACATTTTAATTTGACGTTCAATAAATTCTCTAAATTCCTGCCTTTTAAGTAGCATGGAGTTTAATCTCCATCTACATGTTCTTGGTGGGATGTCCTCCAGTTCTATTACTAATAACAGGGGTGAGTGATCAAATAGTAATCTAGCTTTATATTCAGTTTTCCTAACTCTCCCTTGAATATGGGCCAACAACAGAAACATATCAATCCTTGAGTATGTTTTATGTCTTCTTGAATAATATGAGGATTCCTTCTCCCTTGGGAGCTGCCTCCTCCATATATCTATAAGTTTCATTTCCTGCATTGATTTAACCATAAATTTGACCACTTTATTCTTTTTGCTAGTCCTTTGTCCAGTTTTATCCAACATTGGATCCAAATTAAGGTTAAAATCCCCTCCTATCAATATATTCACCTGCGTATCTTCAATCTTCAAAAAAATATCTTGCATAAACTTTTGATCTTCTTCATTAGCTACATATATATTGATCAAATTCCAGAATTCTGAATATATCTGACACTTTATCATTACATACCTCCCTGCTGGATCTATTATTTCCTCCCCTATTTTGATTGGTACTTTTTTATTAATTAATATGGCTTTTGAATTATATGATGCTGCCGCTACGTGTCCTACCCAGTCTCTCCTTAATTTATTATGTTCCACTTCAGTTAGATGCTTTTCCTGCACAAATGCTATGTCTATTTTTTCTTTTTTCAGGAAATTTAATAGCCTTTTTCGTTTAATTTGGTTATGTATTCCATTAATATTTATAGTCATATAGTTCAACATCTCATTTCCGCTTCCTCACCAACACCATCCCCCTTTTCATCTCTCAGTTTTCCTTTTTTGAACTCAATGTATGACAAGACATGAAATACTTCAACAACTCCCACATCTAAAATTCCCTTAACCCCAAATGTCCCCCCTCCCCCCTCTGAGTTGCCCCTTGTCCCTTGCCGGGCAACCACAACTCCCCTCTCCATTTGGATTGCAAACCTGCTCGCAATCGTCAACTGATTTCGCAGTGTTATTCTCTCCCACCCAACCCCCTCCACAAAAAACTTTTATCTTCACATGTAACAAAGCTCACCCTCTTTCCCCCCCCCTTACTTTCTTTCTTCCCTTTTCTTTCCCTTCTTTAGTTCTTACTTGTACATTATTTTTACATCTTTATATGTAGTTTATCGTCGTTCTTCGTTCTTGTTACATCGCTTCATCTCTCCTTCTGTCCTGCAGGCGTTCTGCAAATTCTCGTGCTTCCTCCAGATCCGAGAACAGTCTGTTTTGCTCCCTCGGGATAACTATTTTAAGCACAGCTGAATATCTTAACATAAATTTATAAACTTTTTTCCATAGGATCAATTCCTCTTCTTTAGGAGTTCAAAACTTATGTCTGAGTAAAAAAATATTTTTTGACCCTTGATTTCCAATGGCTTTTTGTCTTCTCTAATTTTATTCTCTGCCCTCTCCAGTATATTTTCTCTTGTCATGTATCTCAGAAATTTTACTAAAACGGATCTTGGTTTTTGTTGTGTCCGTGGTTTCGGGGCTAGTCTTCTCTGTGCCCTTTCTATTTCCATTCCTTCCTGCTTCCTGTATTTCTGGCATTCCCAGGACCATTGGGATCCATTCTTTTATAAATTATTTCATATTTGTGCCTTCTTCATCTTCCTTTAGGCCCACTATCTTTATGTTGTTTCACCTACTATAGTTTTCTATTATATCAATTTTCTGACCTAACAACTCTTGTGGCTAACTTTTTTGTCACTTTCTTCCAATTTTCTTCTTAAGTCATTCACTTCCATTTCTACAACCGTTTCTCGTTCTTCCACATTTTCTAATCTTTTCCCTATTTCTGTCATGACCAGCTCTAATCTATTCACTTTTTCTTCTGTACTTTTCTTTTTTTTTCATTTCATTAAATTCTAATGTCAACCATTCCTTTAATGCTCTCATTTGTTCTTGAATTTTTTTTTATCTATATACTGTTCATCTATTTTACTTTCTATTTCTCTGTGCAGAGGTTGGTCTTCTGCTTCCTCTTCTTCTGTGTGTGCACCTGTGTTTGTGTCGTCATCTTCTCTTCCTTGTATCTATGTCTCTTCTGACTTTCCTGATGAGGTGCTTGTCTCACTTTGCTGGGCTTCTTCTTGCTTGGCTTCTTGCTGTTGGTCCTCTTTTTTTGGGCTACTCATCTGTTGGGCCTCCTGCTGCTGCTCTTCTTTCCTTTCACTCCCTTTCCTGTCACTTTCCTCTTCTTCCAGCTGAGAGCCCTGGTGTCAGGCATCCCTCAGCTCGTTGCGCTGTGTTTGCTCGCTCCTCAGCTGGGTCCCCCTCCCTTCGGTGTTCTCTTTTTCCTTAGTGAGCGCACTGCGCATGCGTGACTCCTCGCGCATGCACAGTTGCGCGCTTTTGTTTGGCTCAGAGAGACATTTTTGCAGTCCAGCGGTCGGGAGTTCGCGACTCTGCAGGGTCATCACCAACCTTGGGGAGCGGGCTCTTTTCTCCACCACGGCTCCCTGTTTCTTCATGCAGGTAAGGCCTTCTCCTTTCTCTTCTGGCATCTTTTCTTTTTTTCTGTTATTTTTACTTTTTTCTCCTTGGGTGCCATTTTCTTTCTTTTCTCCACAACTTTATCTTTTATTTGTTAAGTTTTGTGTTTCTTGAACTTTGTATTTTCTTCACTTTATTTTTTCTTTTCTAGAGAGGGCTGGTATTCTCCTACCGGTCACTACTTCATCACGTGACTCCTCCTTCGAGAAGAGTTTGAGGAGATTTGGTACATCACCAAAGACACTTGCAAATTTCTACAGGTGTTCTGCTGAGACCATTCTGACTGATTGCATCACTGTATGGTGTGAAGGCACAGGATAAAAAAATACAATAATGTTGTGACCTCAGCCAGCGCCACTACAGGCATCAGACTCCACTCCATTGAGGACATCTGCAAGAGGCAGTGTCTTAAGAAAGCAGCCTCTAACCTCCAGGACCCTCTATACCCAGGCCATGCCCTCTTCACGCTGCTGCTATCAGAAAAGAGGTACAGTAGCCCGAAGATGGTACAGAATCAGCTTCTTGCCCTCCACCGTCAGATTTCTGAATGGACAATGAACCACAGAGATAAACCCACTTCCTTTCCTTTTGCACAAATGTCTTTTTTTAAATGCAACTTCAAGCAATTTTGCACATGTAACGCAACAAATTTTGTGACAGGTTCATGACGATAAATTCTGACTGATTGTAGAAGAACATGGTGGACAGTCTTTGGGCCTATGCTATCACTTCACTAATTATGATTGATTTCACATCCAACCAAGAATGAGTTCAGATCTACCGGTACTGTAAAGGAAAGGTTAGGGGGACAAGCCGTTGCTCTATTGGCTTTATCTTTGGTATGGAATATTCCTCTTCTTCACCATTTCCTCTCTTTTGATGCATTCCTGCGATACCTCAGGCAAATGGTTATAATTAATATGAGACTCTTCAAACTGTAATTATTTACTGACCATTCAAAGATGCAGAAAATCTAAAATGAGAACTGAAGGAGGCCCAGTAACAATTTACAAATTTCACAAGTAACACCAATATTTAACATCGTGCCCTCCTATGCCTCACTGAAGAGCAAACAATTCTTTGCTCAACTCCACTGTGATGAAATAACACCACATACACTGTGAAAATCTTGTTCAAAGACACTGCATTGATGAAAGAATTTGAAAGCTCAATGAAGAAAGGCTTAAAACTCAATAATCATCTGGATTGCAACAATGTCCTCAATCGTTAGGATCTATTTATTTGCAAACCATAAAAGAGAACACCAGAAATAATGTTTTGTAAAAAGCCCATGGATAACATCAAATGTGTTGGCACACTCAAGTCTCATATTTAAATACCAATGTTCTCAAGATCCATGCAAATTAATGTGAACTAGAAGTTTCTAAATTTAAATGTGCCCCTTACTGTAAAGGATTCGTCTCCAAAAAAAAGGCAAATTCACAACTTTTTTTCCCTGACAGAGAAACAGTGTTCAGTTTTATTTTGAGGAAACCATGGAATTCACTCAAGCGATTCTCTCTGTCTTCTTCAAAGTTCAGATGTATTGTCAGAGTACACGCATGACGTCACCTACAGCCCTGAGATTCATTTGTTTTCAGCAGGTGAGGAAACAATTTATCAGCAAAAAACTTTACTCAAGGAAGAGTATGTACACAAGAGAGAGAAATGTCAACAAAGAAAAGTGTAAACAAACTGGTAATACAGAAAATAAATTTTCAGTCATAAATAATGTGCAAAGTAAGAGCCCGAAAATGAGCTTCTGATTGAGTTTGTTGTTCGGAGGGGTAGCAGTTATACAGCAATCAAATGTGGTCATAATGCAGAATTACTCTCAAATCTTGGTTTCCTTAAATGCTTCTGGCTAATATTTTTCATGGGGTTTTCAGCCGGAAATGTTATTCTGCTTCCCATTGCACAGCTGCTGACTGGCCCTCAGTTTATCCAACTTCTCCTGTTTTCAGTTCAGATTTTCAGCATCTGAGTTTTTATTTATTTTCGGAAGAGAGTGTTTTTTTTTTTATTTATACACATCCAGTTAACCTCAATTGATATTTGTTTTACATTTTGATTCAAGGAGCAAACGGCGGGAAGCTTCCATCTGCTATATTAAAATCTCATGCAGGAACAAAGAACATACAAACCCTAAATATGATGTTGAGTCTATTAGCTTTCAGGCTCAGTGAATGACTGGACCTGCGCACACAGGAGAGGCATGTACTTTTTGCACTTGAGTGCAATTTGAGATAACTCTTCCACAAAGTGATTCTTTTGAATAACAAAAATGTTATTTCAGCACATTCTATTGGTTTGTGAATGTACTGGACCAACTGTTGAACACTAATACACACTTATCCACTTATGACTCTTGCCTATGGGTCTGTGCTCCTCCCCCTCCACTATTTCATTCAGGTGCTCACACCTTGATGAAGGCTCAGACTCCAAACATTGGTTATGCATCTTTATCTTTGCAATATAAAGCGTGCTGTTTGACCTGCTGAATTTCTCCAGCGTTGTGTTTTTCCTGCTGAACTCTAATTGCTGGAATTGTGCTGGATCAACTGCCCAGAAGAATTTAAATACAAGCAACACATCTATGAAAAATCACAGAACTGGCATGAAGCTGTTGATCAGTACGGCTAATATTATACCACAAATACAACTCAATGGCTTGATGAATTTTCAGGTTATATTTTTCAATTAAGTTTTGACCTGTTTCAACATTAAATGGTTTCACCATGTGAGAAAATTTATCTGTTTTAAAGTTATCTTAATGTAATGTCTGAGATTCAAAACCCGAGGCCTGGCGCACTATTGACATTATGGCACCAAAGCTATTAGTGATGGGTCCTGAAAACATGGAAAAGCAGTAGTTTGGAAGTTTTTAGCAGGAGATTAATGGGAAAAAATATATATTTTAATTAGTAGAGACATAAAGTTGCCTTTTCTGGAATGGGATCAACCGATATTTGTTCATCGTTATCGTGTTCACTGGAAGCAATATAGTTTTCAGCTTGAAAGTTAATCTCTCATCTTCATTTGGATTCAAAATGTGGTGGTAGGTCTATTTTAACATTTCAAGCTGATCACTTCTGAAATTGTAAGCCTGGCATCCAAGTTTTTACATTGATCTGCCAATAGACTTTTCACAATTCACAGTGTAGGACACAGGCTCGCACTGGACCCACTGTACTTTTAAAGCTTAAACTTGGGCTAATCCACTCAACAGCAGACAAACAACACTCCATGATGCCACAATAAGCACACAGGGGTCGTGCGTCCACTAGTCCCTTTCATTCTCCTCAGTCAATGTCTTGTAATGCGGCTTCTCCAGAGTCACAGAGTTCAGAGATACTTTGGAAAGAAATGTTAACCATGAATAAAAATTCTTGGCCTCAAAATTTTTTTCTGCATTGGCATGATCGAGACACTATCATTACCCCTTCTTCAAACCTGTCATTCATTTACAAATCTCACACAAAGAGATATCAGGGTATTTAACAGAATGAAACATTATAAAAGCATACTACTGGAATGTAACAAATATTGTGCCATCCCTTTAAAATATTTTACATCTGCCTTGAGTTGATCTACAAGATACATCATATCCAGTGAAATTTGAAATATTTCAAAACAAATAAATAATTCACCTTTCCCACTTCAAGTCCTGCTAAAAATTGGGATGTTAAAAGAGGATAATCTCCCAAACACACCTTGAAACTACGTTTAAAGTACCATATACATGCCTTAGAATATTGTCTAGACATTCACCTCCGGATCTGTATGGACGTGTAATGATACCGGCAGGCCACTAAGCTGCTCTCTCTCCTCTTTCACAGCTCAGGTTCCAAAGAGACTAAAGAATGCCGAGAATAAGATTTGGACAGATAAATCATTAATTTATGGGTGTAGTGCATCCGCTCGCTAATTAAAGTATCTTCTCAACAAAGTTCCAATTATTAGCCAAATGACCTCATCCTCAGGCAGACCATTGTGTTGGTGTGAAGGTGTTACAAGCAAGGAGAGTTTGAGTCCCTCACTGCATCAAACAAAACAATGCAGGTCATTTCATTCTTTCCGCAGTATTTTTACAGTAAAGGAGAAAATATTTTATTAAAATTGTTGGGTGTTGATTTTTTTTTTAGACTATATGGAGATAATTTAACAAGCAGCTGCCCAATTCCTCCTTTGAATAATTAATTTGTTTCAAAAGGGAGTTCAAACTTGGAAAATGAAATGCAGTTTGCAGTTAATTTGTCTGCGGAGTAAATATCATGTTATGAAATATTGGAACAAATGTTTAAAAAGGTTCTTGACATAATTTTCGATTAGAACTTCATACATGTAAACAAGATTTTGCAAGAAAGCAGCTGTTGTGGAATTTATCAGAGACCGGGGACTAAGAAATTATAGCATGCTTATTTTATTTTTAATGCGGCCTGTCAATGCAGAACAGATTATTTATCAATAAACAGCAAGCAGAACAAAGTTTAATGAGCAACTTTTTACACTGCTGATAATATTATGAGACTAACATGCGTCGGCAAACAAGATTAAACCATCTGAACCAATCTTGCAGAAATAAGCTGTAGTTGTTCTGTTTTGGTTTTCATACCACAAAGAAAGGTTTACTGCAAACTATGTGCCCTTTGCAGATGATAATAAATAGCAGAAATGACTTCCCACAGATGGCAATGTTGCAAAATGTTTTAATCACCATTTCCAATGACAACTGTTTTAATAAAATAATAGTTGTTACGTTTCCCACGTTTAATACTGTTGCAACATCCCCACAACTTGTTAATTCACCTTCCAGGACTGAAAAATTCTCCAACGCAAAAATCTCTTGGTCAAAATATTTTACAACTGAGATTCCAAGGCCTTTTTCAGCAGACAATTAAAGTAAAGGTCCCTTGTCATTTTGTGAAGGAATTCCTCCTCATCTTGGTCCTGAATGGTCAGCTACTCTTTTTTTTTATTGTAGGCCTGGTTTTAAATTCTTCTGCCAAGGGAAACATCAAATCCACATCTACTGTCAAGCCCTGTATGGATTTTGTATGTTTCAATGAGATCATCATTCACTTCTCAGTACCCAGGAGAGTATAGGTCCAATTTGCCATCCTGGGAATCAATTTGCTGAATTTTTGCTGAGCTCCTTCTATCCCAATTATACCTTTCCTTGGTTAGTATGGCGAGAACTGTGCAAAAGTAAAACACGAAAATCTGTAGACACCGTGGTTCAAGTAAAAACTCAATGCTGCAGAAATTCAGCAGGTCCTTTATATTACAACGGTAAGAATACATATCCGACATTTCAGGCTTGAGTCCTTCATCAAGGTATGGAAACATTCCAATTCTGGCCTCTCTGGGGCCTTGTACAATCAGTTCTAAATGCCTCTAAACTTGTACTTCATTCTTCTTGCCATAATGTGCTTTCTATTCTATTAGTTGTACCAAAATGTTAACTTTCAATGCCTTATGCACAAGGATACCCAGGTCCACTTTTTAAATTTCTCCTCATTGAGAAGAAGGTCTAATTTTTTTTTAAAACAGGAATGAATTATTTCAAATTTTTCCACATTATATTCCATCTAATAACCTGATAAAGCCTCTTCACATCCTTGTCATGGCCCATAGCCTTACCCTGCTTTGGACCATCACCAAGTATAGATGGTCTAAATTTCACCTCATCACCAAAATAACTCATTGAATTCACAAACAGAACCCCAGCACCCATCCCTGTGACACCCCACCAGAGACCCAACCTAAAAAATGTCCCTTCTACTTATTAATTAATAATAGTGGGCCCTATAATGTCCTTCCACCAAGGCTTAAATTGTATTTAGCAAACTCTCTTACGATACTTTAGTGAAGGCCTTCTGAATATTTGAATATAAATTCCAATATATGCACCATATGGCTTTGCCTTTATTTGTTGGACCAGCAAAGAACCATGAAGAAACTCTGACAAATTTGTCAAACTTGATTCTCTTTGACTTTACCCAACTCCTATGATTATTATCTCAATGTGACCACTTTGTTTAGAGAATCCAGCATTTCTCCTCCTTCTGATGCCCTATGTTATGTCATGAAATGGCAATTTCTATCTTCCATTCTGTCAGAGCCGACAGAACCTGGTGACATTGATCGAATTCTTCAAACTGGCAACAGCTTCGTCCATTATTTCCATGACCCTCTCTTTCAAAATCCTTGGGTGCAGGCCATTTCCTTCCAGGAGGTTTCTAGTGCCAGTAATTTTCCACAAAGTTTATCGAGAAGAAGCAAGTTAAGCACTCCATAGAACCGTAGAATGTTACAGCACAGGAAACAGGTCCTTTGGCCCTTCTACTTTGTGCCGAGTTATTATTCTGCCTAGTCCTCTTCACCTGCACCCAGTTCATATTCTTCCATACCCCTCCCATCCATGTACCTGCCCAGATTTTTCTTCAATGTCAAAATTGAGTCTTTCACCACTTCAGCTGATGGCTCGTTCCATGCTCCCACCATCCTTTGTGTGAAGATGTTCCCCCTAAACATATCCCTTTCCACCCTTAACCCATGCCCTCTTGTTTTTTTTTAATCTCACCTAACCTCAGTAAAAAAAGCCTATCCATACCCAACAAAATTTTGAATACCTCTATTGAAGAGTGAAGATTTTATTCACAAAATGTTTTTGTCCAATGTACATGTTCAAAATGTTAACCACAGGTGCAGGAATCAGGAATGCAATGAATGCTGTAGAGGTGAAATCAAATGAAACTGGCACGATAAATGGCTTTAGCAACCCATGTGGAAAAGATTCCAGTGGCCCTGATGTCAACACTATTGCAATAAACCAACTCTAAGCAGTCCTGCAACATCCTCTCTTTTTAAGCTTTTCCACTCATACTAACGGTCTGAAACAAAAAAATAATGGTGTCTTGAATAACCTGGACCGGCAATACTTGCAAAGCTTTTTTGCGACCTCTGTAGTTGCTCATCACTTCGCTCCACAGAAGAGGATTATCATATTACTTTGACAGGAACACTGCCATGCAATGCAAAATGCGTTTTCAAATAAAGCAATGTAGAAATTCTCAGCATCTGGCCCCAGGCTCATCCCTGAATTTTGACAGCAAGACCTGTGGGATGCCAAGATGATTTGGGGGGGAGGGGGGGGTGGGTGGGTGCTGGGCTGGTGGGAAGGAAGCAACTTTTAAGAATCTGTATTCAATCCATGTGAGCCCAAGTCCAAGGTCAGGGCTGTCAGAGTGAGCCCTGTATACAGCAAGCTGCAAGGTGTTAAAGGAAGAATGTGGTTGAAAGTTTATATTAAAACCCCCAAGGACCTCAATATCACAGAACTGATGGAGATTTACTGATTTTTTTTTCACATTTGTGTGTTAGCTAATAGAATGACTGCTACTGCAAGAAGATTTTAGTTTTGATAGTCTTTAATGTGGACTTTGAGGTCCCAATGTGTTCGTATGTAATTGCACAAGTCCCAATTTTGTGGCAAATACACACGATGACCACACAATAACCATTATTGTTTTCTTCCATAGAAACATTATCACACTTTAATTTTGGCCTGCTGCTTGCTGGGGTAGGCATTTTGAATGAGAACAGCTGTAACTTCTTATTGATATGTTGTATTTAATTCAGTTGAAATTTCTTGATTGTGAAAAATCCCTGTTGTGAGCCTGTAACTCATTTAATCAATAGGCATGGTGTAGATCTGGGGCCTCACGCAAGCCTGTCAGGTCAGATTCAAGCCTTTGATGTAACAAAAGCAATTATTACATTCCTGGTGATGAGCGGTACCTGTCTGCTGCACAACAGAATGTCGCCTGTACCAACACCCTTTTCTTTGCGGAAAGGCCGATCGGAGAGAGGACACATGATATTTCTCACCCAACATAAATAGATTCTCTCCCTGGAGCTGGCTGCAATAACTGAGCAAACCCCCATCTCGCTTATGTTTCATTGGTAAGATGCATTTATTTGATTGTCTCAGTATAAAACAACTCACTCTGCAGAAAATATATAGCATATAAACACATGGTTGCTTCAGCAGCACAGGGAGGCAGTATTTTATAACTAATCCATGTCGCTACAATTCCAAAATGCTCCACCTTGAAGTGTGCTGGTAAATTAAATTGCAATATGGTTTCAATGGAAAAAAATAACAATAGTTATTGTATGTGCATTATTTGTACTTCAGGGATTACTTGTATTGTTAATTCTACAACCACAATCCATTTTGGACAAGAACGTCCATAAGACCACAAAAGGTAGGAGCAGAAGTAGGTTATTTGGCCCATTGTGTCCATTCTATCACAAGCCAATCCATTTCCCACTCAGCCTCATTCACCTGCCTTCTCCCCATAACTTTTGAATACCCTAACTATTCAGATACCTATCAATCTCTACCTTAAATACACCCAACGATTTGGCCTCCACAGCCACCTGTGGCAGCAAATTCCAGCTTTCATCTGTACTCCATTAATTGTTCAGATGAAAACGGAAGAGGTTTATCATTCACTTTTTTTAAATGCAAGAGACTGAAAGTTTGATTCATGAAAAATCTGACTTTTGCAAAGCCATGGAAACCAACTAATGACTGAATAATGTTCACTCAGGATTGATGAAGGAAGGTTGGGTGGAACTGCAGCTGAGTTGGGATAATACATTAAAACTTTCCCTTGTCTGGAGTAATTCAGAAATGCTGGCTTCAACCTAAGTGAATTCCATTTTGAAATAAATCTCTAAGGGTTAAACAGGTAATAGAATTAGAAGACTTATGCCATTTTGCAATACCGTGCCAAAGAATGTATAAGTTAATTAGATGCAATCCTCCTTGCTCACCATTCCTTGTATATGTATGGATAACTTTTAAAGGATAGGTTTTCATAAAAGAATAATATCAATTTAGCTGGGGAACTCTACTACCCAACAACTCAGATTGAATTGGTTATAAATACGAATAAACAGAATAAGCCCAAACAGCCAATGCAGACAGCAGGAAAAGGGAGAGGGAGTACATTAGAGATTTCATGTGTGATAGGAACTACACTCCCACTCACTCTCTAACTGGCATCTGGAGCAGATTTGCTACAACAGACATTGAAGAACTAGATTACATCCAGTTAACTGAGCTCTAAACTGATTATGCATGTGCCAAACTAATGGATTACATTTGCAAGAGGAAAAATAACATCCAATCAATCTCAATTACAGCAGACCACACCAGCCCAGATAAACTTGAAAGTATCCAGCAACTACCCACAACTGTACCTCCTCTCCTCACCAACTGTTCCACGCAAAGGGATTGGTATATTCAATCAGGAAAAAAAAGTAACTGAAGGAGAAATGCCATCATTGCAATGGCAGGATGCCATAAAGAGGCTGTTTCACTTTCTCCACATTTTCTGCCCCATTATTAACTAATTTGAGAAAGAACTGTCCTTTTCTGTCCCTGTGTTTTCAATGTGTTCATTTGTAGTGTACTTTGTGTATTGTGGTGAGGATGGGGTGAAGTTCTTCGTCTCAGGGGGAAGGTACTGGGGTGGGTGGGGGGGGGGGAAGATTACAGTGATTGACAGCAGCTTGACTGCCTATTGGACACCTGGCTATTCTGACCCTGCCATTTGGATTCCACCCACTGAGGTTGGGATCAAATGAGGTTTTCAGAAACCTTTGGAATGGCGGTAAGATAAAACCAGGCTGATGTAATTTAGTCTCCATTTTAAAATCATATACTGTCTGTGTACTTTCATGTTTCATTATAAATTCCTGACACCCACATTTGTAACAGGAAATGCCTTTGTTAAACCAGAAGGCTATAATTTTCGACATGTGATTGCCATGGCGTTCCATTGCTCCACTGGCAGGAGAGTGTCTGTGTTACAAGTTCACACAAGAGGATTAAAACAAGCAAACAGACAAAAAAAAATCTCTTTGATTGAAAATATTGATGTTATCTCATTTATATGAGATTAGCTGAAAAGTTGGTTTCATGGAATCTAATCTGGCCCAAAAATTGATCTTTTTACAAAACAATAACTATTTTTTTTCAAACAGCAGGACACGAGCATTTTGCAGTCAGGTTTGACATACATTCCCTTCAAAGGGTGAACATCAACAAGTCCCACCCTGGCCACCAGGAGGAGCAGTTTGTGCTTTCAGAATGCTCAGGCCTCAGGAGAGAGGCAAGGGAAAGGGGAATGGTGGAGACATTCATCTCCCACACCATCTCAAGTCTTGGAGAATGGAGGAGGGGTGGCCACAGAAGGGTGGAGTAAAAACCTAAATGGGAAGTGCATAAATTTTAAATATTTGAAGTGGAGAATATCTATATGTTCTGCAATTTGCTGTTTAATTAAACCGCAGGAAAGTTTTGTATTATTTATAAATCAAAATATGTAACAGATTATGATAAAATTAAAGCTCAGGGCAGAAACGTTAGCAATAAACACAAAAATAAAGTGCATTAAGAGGGATTTAGCAAGAAGCAGCTTTTGCAGCTTCAGATTATGTCCATGCACATGCACACACACACAACCTACCTTATCCTAGCCACATAAATACCCTAGTTCCTTTTCTCTCCCCATCCCCTGTTCTGAGTTAGCTGTTAGGATGCAATTTTAGAGAACAAAGTCGACACTGAACGTTTGGTCCGTTCCAATGCCAACACGGAAATAACAGTTATATCCCACAATGGCCATTGAAAGAACAGTTTTGCACAAAGTAAAAACGATACCTATCTTATCATCATCTTTCTCAGATCAAAGCCAAAAATTAACTTTCCATGTGAAGCATCAAACTTGGACCCATCTTAAAACTATTGGCCAAAGAAAAAAAAGAACATACGAGTGTTCCAACCCTCCCCCCCCTCCCCCCCCCCCCCCCCCCCCCCATGGAAAGCCCTCTGTGAGATAATCTCTTTCTCTTCCACAAAGTGAAAGCACAGTATAGACTCTTGATCCTTGAGGTGTCAGCTTCACAACCCTCTGGATTTCATCCAATAATTGCATATGTGATGCCAATCAAAATCAGATACAATTTCAAAAAAACATATCCTTGCAGTGATTATAATGCCACACAACTTTTGATTTGCTTTGCTTCTCACCTGAAAACATGAACCCACAATATTAATGATCTTACTGTGAATATTCCCATTATTTATTTGCTGTTCTGCTACTTCAAAAACCATTCATGATTTTGATATCTTATTTTACCACAATGACCTGCCGGATCTGCTGTCTGCCTCCTTAAGTGCACATCTAATGCACCTTTTCAACATCTGGTAAGGAGTCCAACTTTACCCCAGAACTAATACAGTTGAGCAGCACGGTCAGTGTAGAGGTTAGCACAATGTCTTTACAGCACCAACAATTGGGACTGGGGTTCAAATTCCGAGCCGTTTGTAAGGAGTTTGTACGTTATCTCTGTATCTGCGTGGGTTTCCCTGGGGACTCTGGTTTCCTCCCACCATTCAAAATGTACTGGGGGGGGGGTAGGTTAATTGGGTGTAAATTGGGTGGCACAGATGCGTGGGCCGAAATGGCCTATTTACCATGCTGTATGTCTAAATATAAATATAAAAAAATTTAAACCTGACTGGTTGTCCTCTTACTTGTTGTTTGTATTTACCGATTGGCCATTGCATTTGCCCATAAACCAAGAGTGACCACATTTCAAAATACTTCATTTGGCTGCAATACACCTCAAGTTGTCAACTTTATTTATTGTTCATACCATGCTCGCACGGTAGAACGTGATAGCATTCCTCCAGGACCGTGGAGGAGAAGCTACAAAAGCAGTTAACACATTAAAATATTTGATATTAAGACATATACACTGAAAGTCCATGGCACGCCATCCACATCTGTACTGGGAGTTCTAGAGCCTGATGGCTTGGGGGTAAAAGCTGTTTCTCCACATAAAGGCCCAAGTGCTTCGGTCCCTCCTGCCAGATGGGAGAACAGTTTACATGTGGGATGTGCGGAGTCTTTCACAATGTTTATTGCTTTCCGCCTGCATCAAGTGTAGATGTCCTTCATGCTAGGAAGAGGTTCCCCAATGGTCTTTTCCACTGACTTCACTCTCCTCTGAAGGGTCTTGCGGTCCAAGATGGTATAGCTTCCAAACCAGGTGGTGATACAGTTGCACAGGATGCTCTCAATATATCCAATGTCGAATGGAGGGTGGGAGATGAACTTTCCTCAGCCTTCGCAGGGGTTTCTTGGCTATGGAGTTGGTGTTAAAAGACCAGGTGAGGTTTTCCACCAGCTGCACACTGAGGAACTTGATACTCTCGACGACCTCAATGGTAGAACCGTCAATGGTCATGGGAGCGTGATCTTTTTTGCTTTTTTTAAAATGTTCAGATACAGGTTGTCTGCTCTGCACCAGTTCATTAGTGTCTGCACTTTGACTCTGTACGCTGCCTCCTTGCTCATACTGATAAGGCCCACCACTGTTGTGTCATCAGCAAACTTAATGATGTGGTCACAGGGAAATGAAATGAGTGAGATGAATGTGAGTTTGATTCGTTGAACCATTTTCTACATCATCCATACTTCCTGTCACCTGACACTGATGATAGGGCTGAGTGTCACTTTTTTTTGAGTTGTGTAATCATGACCATTTGGAACGTGCATCTGGCTGACCAAACTCTGTGAAGATCTCACTGTGCCAGAGGCAGCTGCACTCTGCATATCTAGTATGACTTCAAATTCAGACTCTCAGATGCTGGTTAGAAAAGGATTCCATTTTACTTGAAATATTCCCCAAACTGCAATGCAGCATTTTAGAACAAGGTTAGCTAATGTTATTTTTTTGGACATGTATAACACTGTCTGAATCACTGTCCAAGATGGATTTAGAGAAGGAGCCATCGGCTCCCGCTATGGTGTATATTTTGACTATTGTATATATTTAACATTTAAGGTCCATTCACCACAAGTCAGAATGCAGCAAATTATCAATGCATTTGCTCTCTGACTTATTTTCTCATACTGCCATAATAATTATAAATGATGTGATACAGCCACATGAACCTAACTAAATGGCAGATGACTGGAATGGTTTCCATAAGATGTTTGCTGAGGCTGCTTCTATCTATGGAAAAAATGATCACTTTGACCTTCAGAAGTTGTCATTTGCCAACATTTTCTTCTTACCTGCACGAACAACAACAGCTTCACACTTATTGTGTTAGTGCTCAGGCTCTACATTTCACATTAAATCAAAGTACTGAGTTGGGATGTTATGGTAAAGTTGTACAAGACATTGGTGAGGCCAAATGTGGAGTAACTGCAGGAAGAGTGTCAATCAAATCGAAAGAGTCCAGAGAGGATTTACAAGGACGTTGCTGAGACTTGAGGAATTGAGTTGTAGAGAAAGGTTCAACAGGTTAGGACTTTATTCCCTGGAGCATGGAAGAATGAGGGGAGACTTGATAGAGATAAACAAAATTATGATGGCTATAGATCAAGTAAATGCAAGTAGGCATTTTTCCACTGAGGTTAGGTGAGATACAAAAGAGAGGACATGGGCGAAGGGTGAAAGGGGGAAAGTTAAGGTGGAACATTAGGGGGAAATTCTTCAAACAGAGAGTAGTGGGAGTGTGGAACGAGCTGCCAGCTGAAGTGGTGATTGCGGGCTGAATTTTAACACAATAAAAGTTTGAATGGGTACATGGATGGGAGGTGTATGGAGGGATATGGACTGGGTGCAGGTCAATGGGACTAGGCAGAATAATAGTTTGGCACAGACTAGAAGGGTCAAAAGGCCTGTTTTCTATCCTGTAACGTTGTATGGATTACAGAGGTCCTCGCGGATTCTAGGTGAGGTGATAATCCAACATTAGCTGCTTACAACGTGCAGTTAAAGTTTGTGCTATGCTACAAATGTGAAACAACGAATAAATAAATAGATAACATTTGTTAAGTGCGTTCCCACTATTTGGCACCTTATGTAACAAGTGACTTCATAAAAGACCACCATTTATTGTATCGGAGATATATTTGTTCTACTTTATTCTTATTATTTGAAATTGCCCAAGTAGTTCCTCGCAAAATATGAACATTGGTTATTTTTTTATATGTACAACACGGTAAAAGCTGATTCAGATTATTTAAACCTGTGCTTCCTAATTACACCCAAATTAACCTACAACCCATACATTTCTGATAGTTGGGAGAAACCAGAGCACCCACCTAAAACTCATAGAGCAAAACACACAGAAATGCTGGAGGAACTCAGCTTATTTTGCAGCGACCATTGGAGATATATTACCAATGTTTTGAGCCTGTGACCTTCTTCAAGGTATAAACAAAAAGCAAGCTGGCATCTCAATGAGAAAGGGGGAAAGAATCGGAGGAGATGTCCAGACCAACAAAACAAAAGGTGTTAAATGGATATGACAAGAGGAAAGGTAAGAATTGATTTTGGCTCTATGAAAGGAGACAGAGGGGAAAAGGGGAGACAGAACTAGAGGAAACGAGATGGGGGTGGGGGAGGTTAACAGAAACCAGAGAAGTCAATGTTAATGCCATCCCAAGTAGACATGGGGAAAATGTACAAATCTTTACACACAGCACAGGATTCGTACTCGGGTACAAATAATAGCGTTGAATGTTTAATGTTGAAAACAATTTTGTGTCGTCTTGAAAAATGTTGCTGCCTCCTGTAGCATCACCACCAATGTGAGGGATTAATTACAGGAGAAGATGACATGGGCAATTTCCATTCCATGTTGTTGCCTGCAAGTTCATGCCTGATCAGTAACACAAAGCAGTATGTTGGGATCAGCCTCCAAAAATTCTTCCCATTTGCTTCAATTGAACCTAACTTTGCATGCATTGTGCAGTATGGTATTTCTACAGTAGAGCATGTTTTCCATTACTAACCAATGCTGAATTTCTAGCAGAATGATGAATGTAAAATGAAAATTATGGCCGAATGCTTGATTTTGAAATTGGAATTGAATTTTGTTTATGCCTCTTGATCCCCGTATCCCCCTGGCTTCTAACTGTCTAGCAGGGTCAGGGAGAATGATAACTAAATAGAAAGTTGCTTTGGAGGTGCCAAACAATTTTTGGTCTTTTTATGAAGAGAGAAAAAAAAATGACTGTACGGAAGTAATTTTTTCTTAACCAATCAACAATTTCATTGTAAATCATGAGATTGCATTCTTAAATGGGCTGCTTGAAGTCAGTATTTGGCTCCTGCATTCATGTAATCAAGGCTGTTGAATGATATTTCAAATATTTTATAATAAAAAGCTGCGTTGCAGAGTCCTTTTTTTGATAAGCTATGCAGTCAAGATTGCAAGCAGAATCTGTTCCAAAACACATAGGCTGTTCAGCGATCCTATCTCTGCATTTTTTTTTAAAATAGAACAGCTTTACTGGCAAGAAAGCGGCACGATAAAAAAAAATGTCCCAAAGCTACTGCCAAGTTGGGTTAACTACAAGTCTGTGCCTGACATTGAGTGGAAGGTAAGTGGAATAAGGCTGGTAGATTTATGGCCATTTGTACCTGATTGTTCATACTAAAGCCATTATGGAATGATTAGAGAAAAAGGTGAAGGTTTAAGTCCAGTGAAAATCAATACAACTGTCTACAGCAATTCAGCTGCCCGAGTCGAGTACCATTAACTGGATCTTTATCCCGTCTTAGGTTACAGGGAGCTGGGTACAGGCTTACTGCATGCCCACCTGAACAGTTTTCTCAAGTTAGATTGCCAAGCTATTTTTCTCTCCTTTCATAAATTATAATGTTTTGGTTTGAAACTGTACCCAATATCATTTCAATTGCAAAAAATACTGAATGAAACTACTTCTTAATGTTTTCTTCCAATTTCTACTGATCTACGGAGCTAAGAAGCAGGTGCAGAGGAGATTTACCAGTCTGTTCCCTGGATTGGAAAGCATGCCTTACGAGGCAAGGTTAACAGAGCTAGGGATTTTCTCTTTGAAGAGAAGGAGGATGAGAGGTGACTGAACAGAGGTCTACAAGATAATTAAAGGCAATAGATATAGGGTGGACAGGCAGCACCTTTTCCTGGAGCAAGACGAGCCAACACCAGAGGACATCTGTACAAGGTGAGGGGAGAAAGGTTTAGGGGAGTTTTTTTTTCAATGAACACAGAGAGTCGTGGGGGCCTAGAATGCATTGCCGGGGGCTGGTGGAGGCTGGTACAATCGAGACATTTACAGCACTCTTAGAGAGGAATATGCATGCTTGAAAAAAAAAGAGGGTTACGAGGAAGGGAAGATTTACTTTGATGAATAAGTTTCTATCAGTTGGCACAGTATCGTGGGCTGAAGGCCTGTATTGTTCTTTAATGTTCTATGCTCTGCTCAATATCTGTGGCAGAATCTTTACCATGGTATCGCAATATTGATATTCTCTGTTTGACACCAAAGCAATGTCTGAATACTATACTTTTTAACTATTAATATCAAATGAGCAGTTTATTTAAGTACCGTCTCAACTTTGGTCATTCGTAGAGTCAATGTCAGAGCAATGTTTTGTTCTATTTGTATCTTACAAGCAGACAATTCTCATTTCTGCAGTAAAGGATTACTCATGAGGCAAACGAAATTCGGAGGACTGAAGCAAATACGTTTGCAAACCAGTTCCACTGAGCTCTTTAAATCCATTCTCACGCTTCCTTCCCCTTTCTCCTTTCAGAAGGAACAATTTACATTGAATAACATAACAGAGCAACAATAGCTCACACAAAAAAATCAAAGGCCAAACACGTTAATATTTCCATTCATATTGTTAACCATTTAAAGTTCAAAAATACAGCGTCATCCACAAAGCACAGTCAAGGATATCTGCTGGTCCACTTCTTGTGAAGCATTCTGTGGACAGAACCAATTCTGCAGCTGAAGGCAAACCATTCCTTCATTTATACCATGTGTGATCTTGAAAGAAGCTTAAAACAAACAGTTTGAACCTTTTGGGATTTCAAGTAGGACTTGCTCCTTTCAGTCAAAAAGTTGCCCCAGACCTCAGTCGGAGGTATTTCTGAGAAGTCTGACCTTACATTTGCCAAGAGGATACTCTCCAAATATGTGGTATTGCATATTTATGTAGCAAGCAATAAAAATAAATTGTACGTTAGTTGTCATAGCTGAATGCCTTAACAATTAAAATCTTTATATTTCAGGTTCCAAACACTGCAACTAAACCTAAAAATGAATATTATCCCCCTTCTTCATAAATTGGTCTCATGACATGCATATTCCCCCCCCCCCCACCTTTATTAAGTCGTGTAATTTTATTCTACAGATTTTTTTTCACGATGAGGGGTGAAAAGTGGAGGGGTGGGAGAGGTCAGAGGGGAAAGAGAGATGGAGACATT
Source organism: Narcine bancroftii (assembly GCF_036971445.1). Classification (NCBI taxonomy): domain Eukaryota; kingdom Metazoa; phylum Chordata; class Chondrichthyes; order Torpediniformes; family Narcinidae; genus Narcine; species Narcine bancroftii. Next base: position 71,730,900 of record NC_091478.1, read on the forward strand.
TAGAGAATACTACAGCCTGCATACAAATCACTGGGGAGGAATACGCAACATCTCTCGTGAGATCCCAGAGCGACAGCAGATAAACACAGAAGATCCCTTTTGCTTCAGCGAGAAATTTGGGAATAGCACGATTGATCCATGCCTGCAAGGAAGGTTATGAATTCTGGGTGCGTTGCAAAAAATTTCATTTTTGATTGTGGGTGTCTGGCGGTTGGGTGGGGTGGGGGGGGGGGGGGGGTTGCCAGGAAAATTGCTATTTATTGCCCATTCCATGGAGCTTTTCACACTTTACAACTGTTTGACACATCTGACAGCTTGCCTGACCATTTAAGAAACAGGCAAGAGCAAATTACACTGGTGAGATGCAATTACATATTAGTCAGAAGAAGTACGAAGGACACATTTCAACCTCTTGTTGATCAATGAACAGTTGAACTTAAGAATCTGACTGCTTTATGGTCATTTTTATCAAAACTAGCTTCTACTTTTCCAGACATCAAGAATATATTTTACAGTACTTTTAAATTCTCAACTGAATGTCGATTTGTACTCATGATAAATTACTAAAGTGAATACAGAAAAGTAAAGAGAATTGGTATGAAATGAAGTCAGAGAGAACTGCAGAGGGACTGACTGCAAAGAGTGAATTCCGAGGAGGTATTCTCAACAGGGGCCACAGAACGGTTAAGGGGGCCCATGGACTGAAATCAGAAAATATTTTTTCATGTTGGATTGAAGGGTGTCTGCTTAGAACAGAGCTGCATGGGAATTTCCTCACCAGAGGGTGGTAATTCTGGAATTTGTTACCACAGGCAGTCGTGGAGACCAGGTCAGTGGATGTATTTAAGGCAGAGATTGATAGGTTCTTGAATAACCAGGGCATCAAAGGATCTATTTCTCTTCCTATGTCTTATGGTCTTATAGTGGGGAGGAGAGAAGTACAGAAGAACCCAACTAAATGACTGCTTCACAGGGAAGGAGGCCCATAAACCTTGAACAGAGTCCGAAGGGGACCATCAGCCAAAAGAAGGTTGAGAATGGCTGGTGTAGAATACTCATGGTTTTGGCTACTGGAAATGAAATGGGGCAACAGGAATTAATATAATGGACCAAGGCAGATGTTAGAAATTCAGAAGCACACAACAGGTGAAATAATTGCTCAGGTGTGTAACAATGGGCCAAATATAAAGGTTCTGGTATTGCTGAGTGACTGACAAAGCCTCAAAACTCACAAAGATTAGAATTACCACAGAATTTGTTCAGTTTTACTGACAAACTATAATTAGTAGGACTGGAGGTTTGGAGATGGATGGAGATCCTACCAGTTATAACAGTCAACAATTTCAGAAGATAATATTTTGTCAAAATAAGCACACCAACGAAAGAGTACTTGACCAGCCAGCAAAGGGGAAGAACGAAGTAAGATTCATCAATAACTGTGCTTTGGGAAAACAGAACTGTAAGCATCCCTGGTTATTTTTTGAGCTACAAAGGTGTGGGCAATTGTCTGAAACCAAGAAACTTTGAGACCTTAATTTAATTTAGATATAATGCACAGTAACAAGCCCTTCCCCACCCGCAAGTCTGTGCCACCCAAATACCTCAATTAAAATACACCCCCTGTACATTTTGAAGGGTGGAAGGAAACCAGAGCACCCAGAGGGAACCCAGACAGACATGGGGAGAATGTACAAACTCCTTACAGACAGTGCCAGATTCGAATCGGGGTTGCTGACGCCGTCAGAGCATTGTGCTGACAGCCACGCTAACTGTGCCGCCCAACCCTTGCCATTTACGTGGCATTCCTCCTCATCAGGAGAACATTTCTGAAGGGCTGCAGATCAGAGATCCCACGGGACTAAGAAACGAAGTTAAACCCTGAGAATCTTTCAGCATAAAACTGGGGCAGGGGATGAAGGAAACTTATGACACCCAGTGGAATACAAAAAGGCAAATCCTGAGGACTAATCAAGGTCAACTGTAACTGCATGACAAGTGAGCACTGAAAATTAAGAAAATAAGAATTAGGAGCAGGAGTCGGCCATTCGGCCCATCGAGCCTGCTTCGCCATTCAATGAGATCATGGTTGATCTGATGATCGGCTCAACTCCACCTACCTGCCTTTTCCCCATATCCCCTAATTCCCTTACTTTGTGAAAATCTATCCAACCTCATCTTAAATATATTCACTGAGGTCACCTCCCATGCTTCGATGGGCAGCAAATTCCATAGATACGCCACACTCCGGGAAAAGCAGTTCCTCCTCATCTCCATCCTAAATCTACTCCCCTGAATCTTGAGCTATTAGTCTCCCCCACCAAAGGAAACAACTTATCTCTGCCTTTCATAATTTTCTATAAGATCCCCTCTCATTCTTCTAAATTCCAGCTTCTGAGGACAAAGGGGTGGAAGCAGGAATTAAAATGCAGCTCTTCTCCAGAATGGGCCAAACCGCCTTGACATCTCTTTGAACTTTGCATTGAGAAATCCATGACACATGCATATAGGACTAATATTATGTAATTGTTAAGGAAGAGTCAGACCGCAAAGTCTGAAATTAAAATACAGGGATGAGCTCACAGTAATATTCATCACTTAACCAACCAATCTCATTTCAACTTTATGCCCAGTTTTCAATAGATCCTCGGAGGTGCTGCAATGGAAGGCAACATTTGTATTCCAGATTTACTTAATTGACTAAAATAGATCAGAGTATTGATTAATGAGTCAGGCAATCAGTCATGTGAAGCCTGTTGAACAACAGCCTGAGGGGCCCGTCTTCAGAAAGCTTGATGTAGAACTCTGATTAAATAGGAAGGTTTTACTTCAAATAAAACAAAATAATTTGCTCTCTTGTGTCACTCCCTTGTGGTGACTTTAATCCTCAAGTCACCTAACCTTATTGGACCATCTGAACTGACAACAGAACAAGAAACATTTCTTTCCGTCCTAGATGTCAAAATATTTCTGACTTCAGCAATATTTTCTCCTGTACAAAGACGAGGGGTATTGTCTTCACCAATTTTGCATCAAACAATTTTGCTGCTACATTAGTTTAAACATCACATCAAGTTTCTAATTGCCATTTTCTCCAAACCTCAGATGCATAAAAATGGCCTCTGGACGACAATCCTTTGTTAACAAATATTTGCTTTGAAAGAACCACAGGTGGAGAATTTAATGATTGCTGTTCACTGTGATTGAGGAAGGACCACTTTGTGAAAATGTTGCTTTCCTTACCTTGTATAATTTCAGGCTGGCTTCGTGCCTCGAATTGACAGTGTGCAGCCGCAGCTTCTCAATGCTATTAGTGTAGTAGTCACATGCATTGCATTTCAAGTGCACTGGGTTCCCAATGGCTACACATTTCAGTCGCCACTCGTTGGCCTTGCCTCCTTCCTTGATGTGTGCTACCAGCTGATATTTCTGCACGTGCTTATCTGTCTTACAGTGCAACTGGAAGTTGGCCTTGAGCTGGGTGTTGTAGCGGCAGAGCTTACACTGGTAGGAATCACCGATGACTGCTTTCCACTCCTCCTCGGGAAGGTGGCGCTCAATGTTCATATGTAGACCGAGAGTCTCCAGGTTGTCCGTCGTGAATCGGTTGCAGACCGCACACTGAAAAAGCTTCAAAGAAGGATCATTCGTGGTTGTGAACGTTTCGCCAAGGTTCATGAGTTCTTCTGACACCAGCTGCCCACCTCCCAGTCGCATGTCAATAGGAATCTCACCACCAACTGCATAAAACCAAAGAATAAAGAGCAAGAATGAAATGCTTGGTAACAGTGCCAAAAAGTGATGCCCAAATCCTGAGAAGAAACCCTTTGGTCTCTCTTTGAATGACCAGTCTGAACTCTTCTAAAGACAATACTGACAATACTGTGACTGTTAATGAGGTCCAATCTCCCATCATTGTCTGCGGGTAAAATCTGCAGCAATAGTAACGCTTTATTCAAATTAAATGGCCAATCTGTTGCAAAGTTCAATAAGCAGAATGTGCGATGTCTATTTACTTGATTTGTTGATGGTAAAAGCGTGCTTAAGAGTTTGCTTTATGCTCTTGTCCCTGAATAGAAGACTGAGATGGTCAAAACTCATTTCACTTGTGATCAGTTATTAGCCTTTAGGGACAGTGATTCCTATCAGCTAATGCCAGATTAAATTTAAACTTTAGCCCTGTACAGGTTTCAAAGGTAAACATGCAGAATGCATGTAGTAATGGAAAGAAAAGCTCAAATCAAAGCCAACCAAGCTCCAAATGACTTGTATTTGCATCATTTGATCAGGCCATTTTCTGCAAAACAGTATGTTGGAATGCAGCTTGAAATAAATATTTATTATTCAGTCCAGCTGCAATCCAAGGATATTGGCAATGGTGACCATTTTGGTGTCACCATAAGGCAGGAGTTCAGGACACACCTCATACTAAAACCATTTAAAAAGAATAATATTTCAATTCAATCCAGGAGATGCTTTCTTTTCTGAAAACTTCTTGCGTGCCCCCACTTCTTAGTTGAGGAAGGCAAGATTTCCTAAATCATTTGTAAATGAGCTTGAATAAAATGCTGGAAGAGCATTTGAGATCATTCAGCATCTGCGGAAGGAATAACAACAGGTCGACATTTTCAGCAATATTTTTTAATGTATTGCCTATTCTCTCTGCGTTTTCTGGTAGAATGATCAGGTGTTTTGAACACGATTTTTATTTCACTTAGAAACCACTGGACATTTTTGATGTAATTTTTTTTTAGATTTAGGCCTACAACACGGTAACAGGCCCATGAGCCCATGCCACCCAATTGACCTACAACCCCGGTACATTTTGAAAGGTGTGAAGAAACGGGGAGAGCGTACAATCTCCTTACAGACAGTGCATGATCCGAACCCCAGTGCTGATCGCTACTCTGTCACGACGTTGCACTAACCACTACGCCAACCATGTTGCCTATTGAAAAAAAAATGCTATAAATGTACAATAAGGTTTTTCTTGCCAACTTAATATTTAGAATGGCAACTTTAAACTGGTTCATCTTCAATGATCTCAGCTAAAAAAGACAGCCTGAGAAAGAGGAGGCAAGTTAAAGAAATATGCTCAACACAAAAAAAAACAGTTTGAAATAGCTGCAGTGAAACTTGTGTTATGTCTCGGCCACAGCAGAGAGGGAGAGCTAATTATCCCATTACTGCGTCAATACATCCATTTAGCAGAGTTGTGTCAGTACCAGTGCAATGGGTGAGCTCATCAAAGGAAGGTGAAAACCTCTGAGCTGTACAGATCTGTCTAATGCCTCTTACTACACAATCTTTAATACATCATTGACCAGACAAAACCAAGAGCTGACCTTGTCCAACTTACAGTAAATTAATAACAACAAGCTCTTTATTTATAGCACAGAAGATCTGCAATGTGAATGGCACTTCCTAATTTCCGAAAATTCACTTCCTCGGAAGAGCTCAGCTTATGGATTCACACTTTAAAAAAGCCTTTATTTACTCAGTTCACTCGACCTGATCCCCCACACCCTAAACCCCTAGTTCTCTCAACCTGATCCCCCACACCCAAGACCCCTAGTTCTCTTGACCTGATCTCCCACACTCTAACTCTCTAGTTCTCTCGACCTGATCCCCCTCACCCTAAACCCCTATTTCTCTCGACCTGATGTCTCACCACCCTAAACCCCTAGTTCTCTCAATGTGATGAACTCCACCCCTATATCAGACTATATAATGCTCCCTCTTGTATTTGGGCTGGGAAATGGACAGTCCCATTCACTGGGAGCACATTTAATTTGGATTAACTCTTCTATGTGGGATCCAGAGTTGCTCCGGTACCAATAGATCATTTGATCCAAAGGGAAGGCTTCTATTAGCCCGACCATAACAAATTCAAGTAGGGTCAGCCAAATTATTTAAAGCAGGAGATGAGGATAAAAATCAACCCCTGCACACAATATCATCTGGTTTGCAAGTTCAGGACTCACATTGGTTAAGAAGACAGTCAGTTTTAATGAAAGGCTGTGGTGAAAGCAGCAGGTTCTCAGGACAGTATGGGCAACACTGCTGCTTCAGTACAAGCATGCTCCCTGCAACCTGAACCTTTGACTTTTCCAAGCAAGCAGTGTGATCCCACTCTCACCCAAAAGCTTTGTCAACAATAGTATCCAGACTTACTCTACTTAAAATGCTGGCTTTCTGCATGTGAACCAGGGCACATTATAATGTACTTAAATTTAAAGAGCCCAGTATTTCAGCAAAAAGAAGAGATTGGCTTCAGTTCCAAGTATATTTTATGAGAGTTGTGATCGCCCTGTCATCACTCAGTGAGCCTTGCTTTTGGCCATCTCAATCGATGTTGTGGAAATTCAATATAGTGAGATTTTATGTATTGCTGGCTCTATACAGTATTTATCTGCTGATTACAGCAGACACACATCTGCCAGGATTCAACGAATTTGTTGATGAACTTGTATATGTGAAAGTCAACTGATATTACTATTTCTATGGTATATTTTCTAGTTGGCAAGACAGTGGGTGTTTTTGCAGTAGTTTTTGACATTCATCATATCCTTGTTGATTCCATATCAACAGAGAACATTCCAGGGGGACACAACTGAACATCTTTTCACTTGTTTAAAAACCTTGCCATGCTGGGAACCTACAAAAGGAAGAGCTCACAAGGTCGATTCACCCCCAGAGCAAAGGCTTAATAAAAATGTTCAGAAACATTTAGCTGAGAAGAATCTCAACCTCTCACTTGCTCCAGAAAGTGAAGTTGAAAACCTTGGGTGAAGTCAGTGAAAGGAAGATGAAGATGACCTTGAATGTATTGAATGGAAATATGCAGTCACCCTTCAGTGAGCACCATTCAGCAAGGGTCCAAAACACACACACTGGGAATAACGGTCGAGAAAGAGATGAAAGCATGTGACCTTGTGGGATATTATCCTCACACCACAGACCAGCAAGCAATAGGGATCTTTTGTAGAGCCTTTATGTGGCTATTGAGTCATGACGAGAATTCAGTGTATGAATGAATAAATAGAACGAGGTCAAAGCAGCACTGGACATATTCTAGGAACAGATTTTCAAGCTTTCTCATTGTTTTAATACATACACAGCAAAAGAGCCAGACATTCAATTGAACTGGGCCCACAGTGTTTACAGGAGATTTCTTCCACCAGTTGTCATGCAATCCTGTACATATCCTTCTGGCCTTTTCCCATCATCTGCTTATCCAACATCCATGCCACTGGCCTTGGCCATGCTTCGTGGTAGCAATTAACACATTCTTAACGCTTTTTGGAAAAGAAGCTTCATTAGCATTCCTTATTAGATTTATTTGGTAGTATTTCATATTTATACAGCCTATTCTTGCTTTCTCTTTCCACATCTATCCTTCAAATCTTTCCATAACCATAAAGATAATTACAAGAATCACATTTTTTTAAAAAATATCAGACATCAGGACTGGGTGTAATACTCCAAATATGGTCAATTGGAATTTCAATTCTGCTTTTAAATTCTCTCCTCTCAAAATGAACTTGAGTATTTTAAGTGAATTGTGTCCATGCCATCAAATTATTTTGTTCTTCTATCGCTTTTAAGACTTCTTATCTGAGTGGCATGTGGCCTTCATTTTTTATAATGAAAATAAACCATCTCACATTTCATAGTCATGCAGGTGCATCAACCTCGTGAACATTGAATGCAGAGAGACAGAAACTTCATTAGCACAAACGAAGTCTGCACCAGATTTGAATTTTAAATCTTGGATTTGAATCTGCCATTAAGGGACAGAGTGAATGACAAAGCAGAGTCTTCCAGTAGTTCATGAATTGAAGGTTGAATGCATCATGGAATTTGCCTACTGAAGGCATCCCTAAGACAAATTTCATGCTGAACTCTGTGGTGCTTATGTCAAACTGAAAATCCAAAAGAAATAAACAGTCCAACATACAAATTAGAAAGAAAATGAAGCATTATTTTTCACACACGTATTTTCTTGCAAATACGTATAAACATGAGCATGTGTAGGGAAAGAAGACAGAGTACTGCAAATTTCCAACGCAGAATCAGGGGAAAAAATGTGAAAGGGAAAGATGTGTGAAGAGATGAAACACAGGCAGATTCATTTGCTGGCATATTTTACCAGTGAAATATTTGTAAATGGCAAGTTGTCCAATAATCTAAAAAATTTGCAGCATTTCCAAACATTTAAGAAAGTAATATTATACATTTTGTGAAAAAGTATACAGTTGCTATCTATATTGATTTGGTTCACTTGGTTTATATAATTATTTCCAAAAATTTGTTTTGCTTTATGTAGCTGAATTACTACTCAAGTAACAATGAAAGATTTGTATGTGAAAGAAAGAGGTAGCTTCAGGCAAATGCTAAGGCAATTAGCATAACATGAATCTTCCCACTTTTTTTTCTAATCTTCAATCAATATTTCTCAAGAGACAAGCACATGCACAAATGGCTTAAAATAGTTGCTCATGTTTTGGAGCTGTCAGAAACTCAGCAGCCACCAATTTATGGAGAATAAGTTTCGCTTTTTTAAAAAATTTCTATAGGCATGAAAAATTGTGGGGGGAAATCCTGGATAGGTTTCGGTTTTTTAAAATTTCTACAGGTATAAAAAATTGTGGGGGAAATCTTGGATAGTTTTCGGTTTTTTAAAATTTCTACAGGTATGAAAAATTGTGGGGGAAATCTTGGATAGTTTTCGGTTTTTTAAAATTTCTACAGGTATAAAAAATTGTGGGGGAAATCTTGGATAGTTTTCGGTTTTTTAAAATTTCTACAGGTATGAAAAATTGTGGGGGAAATCTTGGATAGTTTTCGGTTTTTTAAAATTTCTACAGGTATGAAAAATTGTGGGGGAAATCTTGGATAGTTTTCGGTTTTTTAAAATTTCTACAGGTATGAAAAATTGTGGGGGAAATCTTGGATAGTTTTCGGTTTTTTAAAATTTCTACAGGTATGAAAAATTGTGGGGGAAATCTTGGATAGGTTTCGGTTTTTTTAAATTTCTACAGGTATGAAAAATTGTGGGGGAAATCTTGGATAGTTTTCATTTTTTTTAAATTTCTACAGGTATGAAAAATTGTGGGGGAAAGTCTTGGATAGGTTACATTTTTTTAAAAATTCTACAGGTATGAAAAATTATGGGTGGAAATCCTGGATAGTTTTCATTTTTTTAAAATTTCTACAGGTATGAAAAATTGTGGGGGAAAATCTTGGATAGGTTTCATTTTTTTAAAAATTCTACAGGTATGAAAAATTATGGGGGGAAATCCTGGATAGTTTTCATTTTTTAAAAATTTCTACAGGTATGAAAAATTATGGGGGGAAATCCTGGATAGGTTTCGGTTTTTTTAAATTTCTACAGGTATGAAAAATTGTGGGGGAAATCTTGGATAGTTTTCGGTTTTTTTAAATTTCTACAGGTATGAAAAATTGTGGGGGGAAATCCTGGATAGGTTTCGGTTTTTTTATATTTCTACAGGTATGAAAAATTGTGGGGGAAATCTTGGATAGTTTTTGGTTTTTTTAAATTTCTACAGGTATGAAAAATTGTGGGGGAAAATCCTGGATAGTTTTCTTTTTTTTTAAAAAATTCTATAGGTATGAAAAATTATGGGGGAAAATCCTGGATAGTTTTCGGTTTTTTAAAATTTCTACAGGTATGAAAAATTGTGGGGGAAAATCCTGGATAAGTTTCGTTTTTTTAAAATTTCTACAGGTATGAAAAATTGTGGGAGAAAATCCTGGATAAGTTTCATTTTTTAAAAATTTCTACAGGTATGAAAAATTGTGGGGGAAAATCCTGGATAAGTTTCGTTTTTTTAAAATTTCTACAGGTATGAAAAATTGTGGGAGAAAATCCTGGATAAGTTTCATTTTTTTAAAATTTCTACAGGTATGAAAAATTGTGGGGGAAAATCCTGGATAGGGTTTGTTTTTTAAAATTTTCTACAGGTATGAAAAATTGTGGGGGAAAATCCTGGATAGGTTTCATTTTTTTAAAATTTCCACAGGTATGGAAAATCACAGCAAAAATCCTTTTGGCGTTAAATAAGGATCAAGATGGAACAAGATTATAATCAGAGTATCTCTTCCCAAATGGTTGATAAACATATCAAGAAATGTTTCTGAAGAATTTGATAACATATTGAATGGATTTCTCACAAAGCTATCTTTCTGGCCATGAGCATTATCTTCAACAGTTGTATATTCTCTTTAAAGCAAATGTTAAGATGTCTTGGGCAGTATTTTTATTCCATGGAATATGTATTCAGTTTCAGAACTACAATTTTCCCTCCCATATTTGGATACAGCAGGTCATTTAAAATCTCAATAGTAATTTTTCTCTCATCCACTCATTAGAAGCAATTGCTGACTGTTTCCTCAGAAACCAACAGGTTACCAATAAACCTAACCACATTAACCTTGCAGTCATTAAAATGTCCAAAAAAAATTATCAGCCTTGTTGCTTCACCAGTTCCTCACTTAGATTTGTATTTTCTAACTTATTCTGAGTTAAACTGAAACCTAATTATATTTTGTTTTATTGACACTGTGACTTTAGTCATTTGGTTAAGGGTGCTTGCAACAAAAGTATTTTGGAGGCTTCCGATGCATAACTTTCTTCCCCCCATGATTATAGCCTTCTACATCTGAGGGTTAGACTACGATAAAAGAAGTTCAATTCAGGACAACCTCAATGATGAACATGGTTCCCTACCTTTCACCCACCATGGTGTTCAATTAACTAAATGCCTCCTTCTCACTCAAAGTAAACGGAGATCATTGTGTAATGAGAATGGTTGGCTACTTGCTGTTGACCTTGAAAAAAACAGTTCCCAGAATTTCAGGGGAGTCTCTCAATAGCTCTCCCATTTCCCAAAGCCAATTTTGCACCTCCTGTGGGCATCTGTGGAATCCAGTGACAATGGTCAAATTACAACACACTGCATAACAGCAAAAAGATCGAATGCTTTACCTAAATTTGTAACTACAAAAACAAATTAAAACTGTGAAACTCTAAGACAGAGAAATGCTGGGGGAACTCACGAGTTACTGCAGCTTTTTGGTGTTTTTAACGACAATCACAGCGTTTGCAGACTTTCGTGTTTCACTAAAACAATTAATCTCATTATCGAGTGACAGACTCTGATTCAATGGTCTTTAATGCATATTATTATTTAAAATTCATGCTATTTTGAAATATTTTTGTGACAATTAAACCTCACAGCTAAAATTAGTTTTTTGATATCCGTGAGGCTGTATTGAGAGCTTATGGTGCAAGATCAGGCATCATTTAACAAAGGGCGGCACGGTTGGTGAAGCGGTTAGCGCAATGCCTTTGCAGCACCAGTGATTGGGACTGGGGTTCAAATCCCGCGCTGTCTGTAAGGAGTTTGTACGTTCTCCCCATCTTTTGGTGGGTTTTCCCCAGAGTCTTGGTTTCCTCCCACCGTTAAAAACGGACAGGAGTATCGGTTAATTGGGTGTAAATTAGGCGTCATGGACTCATGGGACAAAACGACCTGTTACAGCGCTGTATGTCTAAATTTTTTTTTAATCTAACTTTTTTAATGGATTTTATTGTGATAATTATGTGCAAAGGTAGAAAAGCATATCATCTTAAGTTCTGTATTGATTCCCTTTGAGGAGTCCAAGAATATTGACGTCTTTGTCCAGATTTCTGTGGCTCACTTCAAAGGTTACCATAGGATGCCAGAGATTGCCAGTTTTATTGATTTTTCTGCCATTAATCCACTTAAACTCCAAGCTTATATGTTTGTGACTTCCAACCAGTAGGACTATTTAAAACAGGGTCTCAACGAGCTTGTTGAACAATTGTGTGGCAATTGATGCATGGATGGGCAGAAAAACAAATTGTGACGGGGACAAAAGAATCTGCAAAGGGGCACAGATGGGTTAAGTGAGTGATAAAACATTTGGCAAAAGCAGCATAATGAAGCAGCACAATTAGCGCGATGCTAACACAGCCCCATCAACCCACCACTGTCGGTAAGATATTTGTACATTCTCCCAGTATCTATGTGGATTTCCTCCGGGTGTCCGGTTTCTTCCCACTCTTCAAAACGTACAGGGGTTGTAGGTTAATTTGGGGATATTTGGGTGGCACCGGTTTAAATGGCCAGAATCGACTTCTAGTGTGCTGTGAATATGTTGAGGATAAGGACTTCAGTAGGAAGATGGCTAAACTAGACTATGGTTTTTATGGACTGGGACTGTTGCTGTCCAGAGGGTGCAAGGCTTCCTCAGACATGGAATGCAGAAAGCAGCATGTGGGTACAGGAGGGAATTGGCAAGGCAAATAGAGTGCTGGTCATTATTGCAAAGGGGATGGAGTATAAAAATTGGGAAATACAATGGCGTGGGAATGAAAGAGGTTACGTGGGGGAAAAGTTGAGCAGGGGGCTTCATGTCTATTGGAGTTTAGAAGAATACAACGAGATCTGATTAAAGATTCTAAAAGAGCTTGACAAACTAAACCATTGAAGGCTGAATCAATAAATACAGTTAAGACTACGATATCAGATTTTTAGCATTTTGTATGTAGTGGCTGGGTTAAAATTTAGCCGAGACGACTGAGGGACCCCCTCTCCATTGTCATTGAGGAGTACAAGATGGGGTTCCAATGAAATGAGTTAGGTCAGTTTCAATGGTTTTGCGTTGAGGTGATCAACGAATAATTACTAATTTCTCTCAGGCAAAACACCAGAATAGCCTCTGTAACAGATGGTAAGAACATCAAGACTAGGATTGAGCTAGGGGTGGAATTTAACTTTTTGAAATTGAACATACCCAACAGAAAATTTCTTAATTCTTCAGTGTAGCTCACCTGATCAATGACAGTATTCATGAAAAGAAAGAAAAATATCAAAGACATGATGTAGGCTGTATGACACTGCTACAGCGCCAGTGACCAAGGTTCCAATGCAGTGCTCTGTAAAGAGTTGATGCATTCTCCTCGTGTCTCTGTGGGCTTTCCACCCACCCTTCAAAACATAGGTTAATTGGTAGTAATTGGGTAGCATGGGTTTCACTGGCTGAAATCAGCTTCTACCATCTTGTTAAAAAAAAAGTTTCAAAATAAATGGGATTAATCTGTACAATTCTTGTTAGCAATGTCCATTGTTCATCAGTGGTGACCCTCAATGATCTTGCTGATCAACGAATCAGATGCATGAAGAAATAAAAATCTTCCTACTATTTAAGAAGTGAGCACAAAAATGTCAGAGCCAGGAAAACTTGTTTCCTAAAGTTTGACAAATGCACCCTTGGAGAGGGTTTCAGGAACAGTTCCAAGGAATCACGAAGAAGGCTTGCCAGCGGCTACACTTCATGAAGAGTTTGAGGAGCTTTGGTACTTCGCCAAAGACTTCTGCAAATTTCCACTAGTGTGCTGTGGAGAGCATTCTGACTGGTTGCATCACTATCTGGTTTGGAGGAGCCAATGCACAAGACAGGGAAAAAAAAATACAGAGTTGTGAACTCGGACAGTCTCGATTCCATTAAGGACATACTCAAGCTGCAGTGTCTTAAGAAAGCAGACTCTATTCTCGAGGACACTCACCACCCAGGCCATGCCCTTTTCGCACTGCTAGCATCGGAAAGGAGATAGAGGAGCCTGAAGACGAGCCCCCAGCAGAACAAAAACAGTTTCTTCCCCTCTGCCATCAGATTTCTGAATGGACAATGAACCACAGGCACTACCTCACTTTCTCTTCTTTGGTTCTATTTTTTTTAATGAATTTAGAGCGATTTTGCACCTGCAGGTCTCCTAGAGAACAACAAAATTTGTGACCTCTGCTCATGACAATAAATTCCAATTCAGATTCTGAACTGAGAATGACTAAAGTGTTATTTGTATTTAAACATCTCAGAACATCAGCATTTTAATTCATATGAGAATTAACCAGATGGTAAAAATTAGTTACAGTGATCAATTTTTAATTATTGTGGAGAAATGTGGGTTAAACAAGCACGCACAATAACATATGAGCACTAATCACATAAACTATGGCAGGTATTTACATTACAATGTCACTAACTCTTTGTATTCTAGCCAACTAGCAAGGACATTTATTGTGGTAATTTGAAAATCCATTGATGAACCACCCAACAATTGTAATTATCATTTTAGCAAAATGTATATTGGCACAAGTCACAGTGTACTGGTCTGGAAAGGCCCACATGCATTAACAAGCTTTTTTTTCCCAAATGTGCCTGATAGCCCCATGAATAAAGTCAGAACATTTCATTCATTTTTATAATGTGGATTACAGTATTTCTTATCTTGTGATCATCTATATTGCTGTATAATTTTTACATTGTCCAATTAAACCACGTGCACCTGAGCCCCATTGTGCAATCTCCTTCAGCTTTCTTTCTCTTCCACCACCCTGTGCACTACACCCCACCACCCCACCCCCCCCCCCCCCCCAAATTTGGGAACTCTGCCACATCATTTCCACAGGGAATCAAGAGATCCCACCAAGCAACTTTGGTCCTATTTTCCAGAAGTCCTATTACCAAGAGATTCTGAACAACAATATGATTGAAAATAAAACATGAAATCAGATCCTACCACATACTGTAAGCTCAATGGCAGATGTCATGAGATTCAGTGCAATGCGTTAAAATATGCTTGGGCTCTCTGATCTTTTTTAATCACTTTGCAGGAGATTACATTTAATGTATTATAATGCGCTCTGGCAGGAATCCAAGTCCAATATTCTTGTAAGAGCATGTTAATAATACAGGACTATGGCTCATTCTCCCCCTTCTGAGAGCTACTGTAGCAAAAAGGGGCGAAAGTGCTGCCATCAGAGGGTGGAAAAAACAATGAGAACTGGAAAGAAGCTGAATTTGTGATTTGCTACGGAGGTGATGTAGAGAATCAAATGGCGCAATGAAAATGGGACGGTGATTTATATAGAATTTTGGGACGTATGATCTTTCCCATAAATTTATGCTTTTTTAAATGAAATCTGGTAAACTTCTATCCCAAACCAACACTTCCAAAATCAATTCTTTGTTGCACTGAAGTACACAGGGGCTTTAATTTTCTGTTCTCTATTAAATATAACATTAACACTTCAGTCACCAACCAAGAACAAATTTTAACTGTACCTTGGCTAAAGTTTTTTTTAAGTAAACAAACAGGACTGATGCAACTGGAGGTATGTGATCAATTCACAAAATAGAATTCCTCTGAAATTTACCTTTTGGCAACAGATTACTAGGGTCATGGCAATAAATCATTGGGCACGTTAGAACACCGAAAAGTTAACCTGATTTCAGTGAAGGGCGGAACTGAACTTGGAGCTCAAGATATTGCTCAAAAACCTTATTCTGGCTATTGAATATTTTAAACTTGAAAGTGTCCGAGCTCTCTGCTGCAGCATTTTAAAATAAATAACTGATCAATGTTGAGCAAACTTTCTGCAATTGATATCCAAACCAAGATTCGACTAAA
This sequence comes from Narcine bancroftii, assembly GCF_036971445.1. Taxonomy (NCBI): domain Eukaryota; kingdom Metazoa; phylum Chordata; class Chondrichthyes; order Torpediniformes; family Narcinidae; genus Narcine; species Narcine bancroftii. Next base: position 71,746,420 of record NC_091478.1, read on the forward strand.
AGAGTTTGTGCTTTGTGCCATATATTAGGACTATGTATTACATTGTGATTGTGGCTATAGCACTGGAGTGCCAGACATTCAATTAGAGACTTTGATTTTGAAACCCAGCTTCGATGCATTTAACTGGTCTTCAGCCAAACTCTTTGATGGTACATAGCATTATCCTTTAGTACATAGTGCTCCATCCTCGCAGAAATGATAGAAATAATTTGTCAGGGTAATGTTTCAGCCTGAACTGCTTTACCTCCAATTAACCAAGGTACAGAGAGCAGCCATTTGCTTGTGTTCTTCTTGGCCTGATGCAGTACACCTGCACTCTCAACTTAGGAAGCAAATGATACTGAACCAAGAACCTAGAATCCTCATCTAGAGTGCTGAGAATTCTCCAGACATATAACCATATATGGAGCGGAAACAGGCCATGTCGGCCTTTCGAGTCCTCACCGGTTCACTAGAACAAACCTCCTGCTCTTCACCAATAACCCTCCAACCCCCTCACCTCCACGTACACATCCAACCTTTTCTTAAATGACAGAAGGGACTCTGCCGCAACTATCTCATTCGGAAGATCATTCCGTTCTGCCACCACTCGCTGAGTGAAAAAGCCATCTCTAATATTTCTCCTAAAGTGTTACCCTCTTACCCTTAACTCATGGCCTCTTGTTCCAATCTGTTTATGTCTAATCTATCTATTCCTTTCATAATTTTAAATACCTCTATCAAGTCCCCTCTCAGTCGTCTACATTCCAATGAATAAAGTCCCAGTCTCCTTAATCTCTCACTGTAATCCAGATGCTGTAAGCCAGGCAACATTCTTGAAAACCTTCTTTGCACCCTCTCCACCTTATCTATATCCTTTCTATAATTTGGAGACCAGACTGAGCACAGTACTCCAAACCTGCCCTCGCCAATGCCTTTAACTGCTGCAGCATCACCTCCCAGCTCCTATACTCTATACTATGATCTATATCAGTTAGCTTTGGCTCAATAAGGGTCTCCTCTTCCACCCCCCCCCCACCCCCATCCCCCCACCCGATCCCGATGGCATCACATTCAATTCACTGAGCTCACCATGCTAACACAATAAGTCATTCTGCATTTTTAAACAGTGACTAATTGTCTTCATGTGTGCTGCCAAACCCAGGTGTGGGGTTTTTTTTCTCTCAGGTGGATATTAGGAATGTCTTTGAAGAACAGGAATGCCATCCTGGTATCTAAATCAACATTTATCCCTCAATAAACAAAAAGAAAATTATTAGATCTTTATTTTACAGCAGTTTTTTGTTGAAGCAGGTTAGTCTCACTGAGTTTGCTGCATATTTATACATTAGAGAAGGGACATAATGTTGAACTTGGGTAATTAATGATTAAGTTATTTGGATGAAATATTTTATGTTATTAAGTTTTTTTTATGATTGTAGGGACTTTTCAGTGGAAACTGGTCAACATACAAGTTCAAATGTGCACGTTGTTTTCACGGTGTGAGATAAGGCTACATTCTGTTGAAATGATCTTGAAACTTCCCAATATGGAAAATAATAAATACTTGCATAGCTTCTCTACCTTCTCAGTATTTATTTAAAACAGGTATGCCCCGCTTAACATCTGTTCAGGCAACGTCCGATTGCATATCCCATGATTATTCAGTTACTGTGAACAAGACCGCGGCAATTTAGAAAACGTGATCGCTAGCTGTCGGAAATTGTATACTGTATACCCAAACTGATCTGACTGCCCCGCTCTCTCCCCACGCCCCGTGTCAGTCCCCATGCCGATCCCACTGGCCTGCTCTCTCCCCACAGCCCCGTGTCAGTCCCCAAACTGATCCCACTGCCCTGCTGTCTCCCCACAGTCCCGTGTCAGTCCCCACACTGGCCCCACTACCCTTCTCTCTCCCCACAGGCCCGTGTCAGCCCCCACACTGATCCCACTGCCCTGCTGTCTCCCCACAACCCTGTGTCAGTCCCCACACTGGCCCCACTAACCTTCTCTCTCCCCTCAGCTCCATGTCAGTCTCCACACTGATCCCACGGCCCTGCTCTCTCCCCACTGCCCCGTGTCAGTCCCCAAACTGATCCCACTGCCCTGCTCTCTCCCCACAGCCCCGTGCCAGTCCCCACACTGACCCTATTGCCCCACTCTCTCCCCACAGCCCCGTGCTGGCCCCCATACTGATCCCTATTTACAAATAAAAAGTTTACAGTACACTATAGTATCCCAGATACCTTTGCTAAGTATATAATATGGTGATCCACAAAATCCAATTTCATAGAGCATATTGTCGTTGTTAAGCAGCACATACCTGTATATGCCCAAGTAGAATTTCTAAGATTTTTAAAATAAAAATCAAACCCTATCCCAAACCATTAATTGTAAAGTATTAATAGTTTGTGAGATAATTACTGTACATTAGTAATTTCTTGAATATTACAGAGACCTACCTGATAAAAACTCCATAAACTGAGGTGATGCTTCTAAGCCAACATTGCCCTGAAGACAATGATAATTCTCTTCATAATGGCAGGGCATGCTTGGCCCACACGAAGGGAGCCATGAGTCAACCATGTAATATGGTGCTGGAGTAACTTCAGCCAAGAGACAATTGAAATGGTAGAGATCTTCCTCAAACTTTACCTTATGACAACCAAAAATGCTTTCCAAAATCCTCAAATGCATTGATGGATTTTCATTCTGTTTCACCCAAATAGTCTCATCTTGCCTAGTTTGGGTAAAAAAAAATTATTTGGAGATCCTGCGTGAGTTGATGTGGGGGGGGGGGGGGTGCTGGGAGGACAAATATAGGATAAAAGATTGCTCCATTTTAACAAAATGGCAGAATTTGCCAGTTCTGATGAAAGGTCACGAGCCTGTTACGTTAACTCACTGCATTCTCGACTCGCACTTCAAACATTGTTTCTTGTGTTTCTCTCCTCATTCATCCATTCTGCTGCCTCTACCTCCGGCTCAGCTACAACGACCAAGGCTTCCCCACCTTCTCTCGCCTTGTACTAACATCACGCCATTCGGTTTCTCGAGATGTGCGCCCCATCACAGATGTTTCCTTTGCCCCATCCTCAGCCTCCACTGCTCCATAAATTCAAATAAGCCTGCTTTCTAACTCGCCACAGAGCAACAGGCCATTCAACCCAGCAACCCTACGCTAGCCCACCATGAAACCACATCAGTTGCATTCCTTAAAGCTCTGCAAATCCTTCTCTTTTACTTGCACTTCAACTGCCATTTAATGTTCCCTCTATTTTTCAACCCATATAAAGATTTTGTTGATCATTTTTCAGTCAGATTTATGACGTTCAAATGAAACAGCCATTATCTAACTGTCAACAGCACTGGATTGCATAGACTGAGGCTTGAGAACTGGTGGATGTACTTTCACCCAAGAAAAGCTGTTGAATGGCATCAATTACTGTCTTGTGCCATAAATTATTCAAACACAAATTACATGGCATTGTAAAACTGGATTAGATCCTGTAGATCAGGTTTATCTCTGACTGTTAGAGCTGGGCTTGTTTGCTCAAAGCTACTATCTAAACAGGCTTAAAGTAATGCAAAGATCCTTAATAGAATGGCTTTTCATTATTTTAATGTGACAAAAATCATCCTTTACCAACCCATTCTATATAATACCTGTATAGATGATACCTGGAAATATCAATGATCAAATTCCCCTCTCCTTTTGCTGGTTCCTGGAGAATGCTCCCAACAAATCAGCAAGTAAACCACAAACGCTGCCTTTTAAAGTAACAAACAAAATATAGCCCCACCTAGTCTCCGAATAAAATCACGTTTCGTGTTTAAAGTAATGGACAACTTGTTGAGAATGACAAAAAGTCAGTCAAATACACTGGAGACGATCGCAAGCTCAATGTCAGAAATCGGTTTCAACCTTTCTTTCCAATGCAACAAACTCGAGAACCTCATCAGCAAATGTTAAACTTTCGATGAGCCTTCGTTACTGTTCTCTTTATACATTGTCCGCCTATCCCGGGGCTACGTACCTCTGGTCAATCATCACATGATTCGAAGGTATAGGAGCAAAAATGGCAACACTGGGCCCATCTGGTCGGCTCTGCCATTCTCATCGTGAGCTGATCCATCCTCCCACTCAGCCCCACTCCCCAGCTTTCTCCCTATAACCCTTGATGCCCTGACTACTCAGCTACCTGCCTTAAATACACCCAAGGGCCTGGCTTCCACAGCCGCTCGTGGCAACAAGTTCCATACTCGTGATCCTCCAACTGAACAAATTTTTCCGCATCTTTGTTTTAAATTGATGCTTTTTATATTCGGAAATTGTGCCCACTTGTCCTAGAATCCCCTTCCATGGGAAACACCTTTGCCTCATCAATTCCGTCCAGCATTCAAAAAGCCTCTCTGACGTCCGCCCTCATCCTTCTGTACTCCCACCCAGTAGTCCAAGAGCTGACAATCATTCTTCGTATGCCAACCCTTTCATTCCTGATATCGTTCGAGTAAATCTACCCTGAATCCTCTCCAACGCCAGCATGGCTTTTCTCAAATACGGCGCCCAAAACTGTACACAGGACTCCGAGTGAGGTCACCAGTGCTTTGTAGAGTCTCAACATTACACCCCTGCTCTTATATGCTATCCCTCTCGAAATGAATGCCAACAATGAATTCACCTTCTTCACCTCTGACTCAACCTGGAGGTTAATAACCTTTAGGGTATCCTGCACGAGGACTCCCAAATCCCTTTGCCCTTGGAATTTTGAACTTTCTCCCCATCTAAATAGTCTCTAAAGTGCGTGAAGGTACACTTTCCAATGTTGTTCTCCTGCTGTAACCTTTTTTTTTCCCCATTTCCCTTTTCTATCCATGCAGCTTCTCCATATCCTTGGCACTACCCCCCCCCCCCCATCCCCACCACCTCTTTTGGTATCATCTGCAAATTTAGCCACAACGCCATCGAAGTTCATCTCCCTTTATAATGCAGACCTCATTATAAAAGCACTCGTCTTGATTTAATGCGATCTCCATTCCGTTAGAATTCTCACAAGAACCTTTGGAAACTCACTCAATCCAAGGACAAAGCCCAACAAATTGAAATGATCATTTCTCAATTGAACCAATGCAACATAAATGCTTGTCCTGTATTTTCCACAACTTGTAAACTTGTTTGAAGAGCATTTTCTGCGCTTGTGGAACAGATGCGTCTACATATCAATGTGCGAGAAAAGAATTGTGGAAAATCTTTGAAAATAATGGAGTTATTTTCTTTTACCTAGTGCAGGTGCAAGTGCTGATACAGCATTGGTTGGGTCCAGTTGGAATCCGCCCAGCATAAACTGTGTGTCGGTTGCATTTTCCAGCTTCAGGCCTGGGAGGTTCATGTTCTGGGCCAGGTAGTACTGGTAAAGCTCGGCCTCTGCAGGTGCCAGGTTGCTGAGGCCGAGGTGTCGATTGTGCTGAATCTGGTTCATGTTCTGCTGGAGCAGCATCATGTTGTGCATGTGTTTTTCGCTGGTCATGTGAATGCGCAGATTCCTGGCCACATTCGTCTCATAGTCGCACACCTCGCACCGCCACGTGGGTTTGGTTTTTGGTTTGGGGGGCGAGGAGGCCCCGCAGGAGCTCATGCTGGCAGCAGCCGCAGCCGCCGCGGCAGCCGCGGCGGCCCCGGCACTGTGGCTGAAAACCTGGTCGCCTCCACCATTCTGCAAGTTCTGCATGTTATTGAGATGTTTGTCGGACTGCATATGAATACTGAGATTGCCTTTGGTTGTAGTGGAGTAGTTACATACCTCACATCGGAAAGGCTTGTAACCACAGGTATAACTCTCACCCCGAGCCAACCGAGGGTGAGGTTGCCCAGATTTGCAATACGCACATGAGCCACCGGATTCAGGGTGCTTTTCCTTCATGTGGGCTTCCAGCGTCTGCTGGTACTTGTAGTGCCAGTTACACTTTGGACACTTCAAGGTCTTGCACGAGTTCCGAGAATGCATCATGGTCATGTGCCCACCAAGGGATCGAGAGGAGCCCAGGACTGTGTCACACTTCGGACACTCAACGGTGCTTCCGGACGAGCATTCCCCACCCCCCATGTCGCAGGGAATGTTGGCATGCTGGTGATGGGAGGCGTAGTTTCCTTCCTCACCATCGACAGGTTCATTTGGTTCAGGAGCTGTGGCACTGTCTTTATTGGCACTTTCATCTACAAAGTCCGTCCTATTACTCTCAGTATTACCGACACAGCTGTCGCCGCTCGCACTGTCGCTTGACAAGCTCACTGTATTCCTCCCACTTGCACCATCGAAAACAACAAAGGAAGAAGTAGAAGAAGAAGAGGTGCCCCTTGGAGAAGGGTTCAGCACATTAGGCATTAAAGGAGATTTAGAAATGCTTTGGTTTGAGAGAGTGGGTTCCTTGTTGCTACATACATCACCCTCAGGATCTTCCTGGGGCTCACCGTCATCCTCATCCGATTCGCTTGGGAACAGTTCTTTGCACTCCTCATCTTCGTCTGCTGCTTCAGCAGAGTCCGCCTTTTCCATGAGGCTACTGTCAGCACTAAACTCTCCACTGGCTTTTTTCTTCTCAATTTCCAACCCCAAATCCTTGCTCTCTGATGTTTTGGTCGGCCCGGAGGCAAGGTGGCCCAGAGGGACTGAGGTAATTGGGGTCTTCAGGGCTGAGCTTGTCAACCCTCCAAGATTCAACCGAGCACTTTGGGCCAGTGGGATTGAATGAGACTGCTCAGCTGCACTCGTGTTACCTTCCGAGTCTTTTAATAAAGCCAACCCAGCTTGTACAGCCTCATCACCATCAACGTGGATTCCACTGAAAGTACCGTAGAAGTTCTGACCAGGGCCAATGAGGTTAGCTGTGGAAACTAAAGGGTGTTGAAAGTTTTTGTTTTTTGGTTCCAGAAAGCTTATAAGAGGTTCCTTGTCTTTGCCTATCCCTTGGATGATAGCAGACACGTTCTTATTACTTAAGAGCTTGTGCTCTTCTTCACTAAGGGTCATTCGGTGGTCATGCACAGCATGCGTTACAAATGACCTCACATATCCAAAAGACAACTTGCACAAAAAACACATTAAAATGGGCTTTCGTTTGCCATAGAGCACGAAACTGTCAAACTTAGACAAGTCCACATTGTTAGGGACATCTTTGGATACACAAGAGTTTTTGGCAGAGCCATCACTGTTCAGGTAATCCTTGTTGCTTTTGTGTCGCACATCAAAAACACGGAAAGTGTGCAAGACAGGACTGATGCCTGTCAGTGCTGAGGTATTGGGGAATGCCTGCTCAGAGCCAAACCACTTCCCAAAAGATGAGGCTATGTGAAAAGTGTTGATGATCTGTGGATAGACGGAGACGGATGCTGCGGAGGTGGACTCCCCTTGCTTATTCCCAGCGTTGGACATAGAGTTCATGAACAATGCTGGGAGAACACTACTGCCACTGGGCCCTCCACACTGGATACTTTGCATTAACTGGTTCACATTCTCTACGATGTAGGCAGAGCCGTCTGGCTGATAGACAATCTCCCCAACCAGGTTCTCCACGTCACTCTCCTCTGCCTCACTCATTTCACTGTCACTTTCCTCCTGGAGGAGCTGTGGGTGCGAGTTCGGGCAATGGTGTTCCATGTACTTTTGTAAACTTGAGAATGAGCATGAACACTCGTTGCAGCTGACCTCCTTTGTGGACAACGTACTGTGTGGAACAACAGCCGCCGCAGCAGTCTCTGAGCTGCACTCGTCGAACGATGACCTTAGGTTCTCACACGGGATGCAGTTCTCTTGTGCAGACTCCATTGAACCAACTTTGTCAGAGACCTGGGGGTTAGATTCAGTCCATTCCTGATGCTGGGAGGTGCTACACCCATCCTCTTGCCCAGTGATGGTAGGGGAGTCACAGGTTTCCATAGTGATGACTACATGAGCGTTTCATTGCATCCAGTCCGGCAGGGGCCTACAAAATGGAAAATAAAAGTCAGTTAGTGCCCTGGTTAAAAAAAGTAAACTCTTGCAACTGACACGTCACAGCTAAATACTTCACTATCTATGGCCCATAGAGTAGAATATTCCTTCTATATTTTTTCCATAGAAAGAAAGCTTTTTGTAAAATTAACACTCCATAAAATCTGAAAGTGTGAATCACCTCTGGCATTACATGTAGACAAAGGATCAACTATTCAGTCAAAATTTTTTCTTCCCACTTTTTAAAAAAAAAACAGGAGTGTTAACTCCTTTCAAATAAATCATTCAGAGCTGGAGTTGGAAGATGAGCAAAATGTCCCATGATTGTGGCAAATCCTCGCCCACGAATGTAAATTGGACTGCACACGTTGCTAAACTGTTTCCTCGTGGGGCATCTGAAAATCAATAGGAATTCAACATATAGAACAAATAGTTCAGCTCAACTGCCCAATGCTGGGGGGCATTTCTCTGGCATCAGGTCTTTGGTTTATGAGGAAGAGGTGAGAAGCGAGATACTTTCTGTGTTGCATTTGAATTTTTGACATTGCATATGCCAGATGTTAAATTATTTTTACTCTGTACATAGCACGCTAGCATCGTGTTAAGTTACTGTAGTTCGAACAGTCAAAAGCCTGGACTATTGATCTGCAGACTCAAAGTTGAATCCCACCACGGCATCTGGGGAATTTAAATTCCAGCAAGTAAATAAAACCTGGAATAATCTCTTTGTGTAAAAATAAAGGAATGTCTTAGAAACAAATTTGGTTCTCTAATGTCCTTCAGGGAAGTAAATCTGCCATCCCTACTTGGTCTGGCTTGCATCGGATTTCAGATCCATCACTGCGTTGATTCTGAATTACCTCCTCACTTTGTGGGCAATTAGGATTGTTTGAGATCTGTTGTTATTTCAGCAACTATGAACCGACAAAAAAAATTTTGGAATTTAAAAAAAAACACAGAAGTCTGTCGGTCTTGCAAGATATATTACCAACAATTTGGGCCTGAATAATTTTTTGGGGGCAATATTTGAAATCCAGAGGGGTTAAATGGATGTTCCAGAAGCAAAAAAAAACTGATAGCAAACACACCACATAGAGCATCTATTGATTTACTGTGAACCAATTCTCAACAGAATAGAATGATTTTTGCTTCAATATCAAAGGGGAAAAAGTCATTAAAATTTTCAACTATACAGAGTTTTCCCGGTAATTCCAGGATATTGCATAGCAACAAAAGTGATTTTGGGTGACATGGATATAAATTATATTATTGTGCTTTGGAGTCATTGAAAATGTTACAACCATTACTGATTAGCAATGGATTGGGACTGCTGAACCCTTCTCCACCAACTCAGTGTGATGAACTCGTGAAGCAAACATTGACTTAACCCAAGTTCAATCAATATACTTTATTCACAAAGTTTCCACTCTGGAAACCAATCCAGCAGGTAACTGACTGAAGGGACAGATACATCTATGGCATTCTGTGCACATCGCTCACCAAAATGAGATTATTTTGAAAAAAAGACAAAAAGCAAGTATCACTAATGCAATTACCAATGTTTTTTACAGCCTAAAGTGGATTGTCTGTGGTTCTACCTTGCAACAGGACTGGAAAAGTAATACTGTTTGCCCACAGTGCCTTACTTTGACTGACATCTGCTCAGTTACAAGTACCTAAAATGTCACTAATTATAAATGAGATTTATAGTGCGTGAATTCAATGCCATGTATGACATTGCAGTTTTCAAAGAAGGTGAATATTCTACAGCAATCATTTAAATGAAGTTACAGAAGATTCCAAGGCAGCGGCAATTTCTTTACTCTTGGAGTTCAAGATTCTTTAATGTCATGTAATAAAACAGAAAATGTAATATTACACAAAATTGCCTTTAGTCTGCTGTAAGGCAGACGAAGAGTGGTCATTAGCATTGCCTGGTACGCCTTACAGTAAGGGAAGCAAGAGAGGGCCCCTTCAGAGTGAAGAGCACTGGCCAGTTGTTCAAAGGCAAGGCCATCCTTCACTGTCCCTGTGAGCTCCCTTTCCTGAGCTTCCTGAGACACAAGGTCAAGAAGTGGCCTAATCTCAGCATCTCCCCAGTTAGAAGTCATTATTTCCTCACTGTTATTCCAAAATGGGAACATCACTGCAAAACCTCCCTGCTGTGCACACTGTCGGCATTTTAAAAATCCTGCTCTTGCATCTCAGGCTGACAATGTCACTGTGACATCATCAGCCTGCCCCTTGCAGTGGCATTACATTCATGCGAGCCACTGGAGTGCAGCGCTCTGCCAATTACCCTTCTCCTGGAGGAATCGCAGTCGGCACCTTGGAGCTGGCCACGGTGCATTCAAGGAGGTAAGTCTCCTGACGCAAGGGCGGAGAATCTCCACCATTACACTTGGGCTCTTTCGCTACGTGAAAGACCCAACTGAGTGTCTGTGGATTCGCCTCCAGGGCTCCCGCAGCTGCACTAACTTCTGTTCAATCTGTCAGCAACTCGGACCCAGATCTAAACCTCCAACACAATCTGGAAGCCTTCAGTACCCAAGGTCCTTTTGGAGCCCTTCTTGCCTTCAATTGAATGATCTCAAACCATTGTCTCTAAAAGATGAACAGACGTGCAATTATAATTACATTTCTATAATATTTTGAATGCCTCAAAGTAACGGAATATTTTTGAATTTCAGTTTAATTTGATTCTAGGCTTTTCAGCCAATCTGTGGCCAGCAAAGAAATAAAGTAAGAAGAATACTATTTTAGCTGGCATTTGGTGAGAGTCAAGTTTTGGCAAGGGCGTCTTCTTCAAAATTGCCACAGGAACATTCAAAACACGGAGAAGTTGCCATCAAGAATTTTCAAAGGTGACACCTTTGACTACATGTACCAGTCAACACATGATGGAATTCAGAGCAGTCATGTACGGGAAGCCACCCTGTCCCTGGATTTTTGCTGATTTTTCTTAACATCAATTCCTTCAGTCCTATTCTCTTTCCTTTCCTAGGTTTCCCCCATTATGTTAATAATGGAACTCTATTCACCCACCTATTAGGCAATGCTAATAATGCTAATAACGTGAAAAGAAATTCCTGCTGTTGTCAATCACACTTTGCAAGTGCAGTGAAGTCTTCAGCAAACACAATCCATTCATTCAGATTTCTCCATTTAAACATATTCTACAAATCTCCTCAACTATAAGAAGGACAGTTTCCCTGAGGAAACTGGAGCCCCTGGGAAAACCCACACAGACTGGGGGAGAACATACCAATTCCTTACCGACAGCGCACAGTGTATTTCATAAAATAAACTATCCCAGTGAATCACTCATGTACGTTCTGTCCTTCCTGATGGAGACCCCAGAGTTTGAAGTAATATTCAAACTGCAGTACATTCAGTGATTTTAGACAGCTTTACCAGAAATACCTCGCTACCTTTACTTAAATTGTTTCATTTTTTTTACATTTTATTTAAGAATTTTAAAACCACATCCATCCATACATATTCAATAAAGGTATATTAAAAAATTATGTGTGTGTGTGTGTGTGTGTGTGTGTGTGTGTGTGTGTGTGTGTGTGTGCATACATGTGCATGGTTATATGCATGTGTATGTGCATATATGTGTATGTAATACACACATATTACACATACACACATGTATGTCTACATATGAATAAAATCCTAAACCCTCCTACCCTCCACCCAAGCCCAAACTAAATATAAAAAAAACAAAGAAAGTGAAAGAAATGGAGAATGCCAAAAGGAATTAATATTCTCAATACAAACAATAATGGAGTTGAGAGTTACCAATGGGACGGGCCTTCAAGTGTCCCTCAGACCTTCAAACTAACATTTCATATCCTTCATCTTCGCAGGCTTACGCACAAACACATCCACAGCTCCCAGCTCTCTCCCTCAGCAGTCGAAGCATTTACTGCTCATTACCTCTTCTGATGCTTCCCACCAAAATCACCTTACACTATCCTGAGGTGAATTTTGTTTGTCAGTTACTTTGTTGAAATACAAAGCAGTTTGTACATTTTTGTAGATTTCTTCACAACACTTCCACATCTTGTTTGAAAAGCCAAGTCATGAACTTACATTTTTATTAAGACATTATACAGCAGGGTAACATGCCATTTTGGGCCATGAGCCTGTGTCGCCCAATTGACAGACAACTCACAGTACGTTTCAAACCAGAGCCCCCCAGAGAAAACCCACGCAGACTCAGGGAGAACTTGCCAACTCCTTACAGACAGTGCAGAATTCGAACCCAGGTCCAGTCCTGATCGCTGGTGCTGTAAAGGTGTAATGCTAACCACTGCACCCCTCCAAAACTAGAGGAATGCTGGGAATGAATCTTTAAAATGCCAGTCCATTTGATTGATGAGCTTATGCTTTACTCCGACCACCTCTTTCAAAGCATGAATTCTGCCAACAAACTGAAAAAGGGGTACTTTACCCAAACTCTTTATCCATTTAACACAAAGATTTTAAGAAACTGCAGGATAAACACAATGCAGGAAATATACATTGATACAGTATGTGTAATATTTTGTTGGTCCAAATGTTATTGCAGTTTCCCATTCTGGACTCAATATTTCAGAACCAACGGTGGCATTGTTTTCACTTATATTCCATCCAACGTAAAGTTATCATTCCCCCAAAACCATGCGTCTCCAACAAATACTTTGTAGAAATACTAGTGAGCATGCAACAGCCCGGGCATGGAGACATTGGACTGGCCTACAAAATGGCCGACCAACATGGCAACCGCTCGGACCTGGGGGTGACACTGGCCGTTGTCCCAGGTGACCTCCACAGTGAGAAGACTGGGAGCTCTGGCGGGATTGCTGGCCAACTCAAAGTCAGCGCTCCTATGACACAGGACCCTGACGTCAGCGACAGGGGCCCATATAAGCAATGCAATAAATCAGTCTTCGACTTCAACTCCTTGTGTGTGTGTCTTCCTTCCACACTCGTACGCTACATTGGTGACCCCGACAAGACCAACCGGCAGTTTGGATCAAGCGGAGCCAGCGACCATCCACACGGACTCTCTCAGGCTTCCGATGTTTTTGGTGTCACAGCCGCACATGTAGTTCGAGCAAGCTGAAGCTCAGTTCCAGCTTCACCATTGATGACATTGACGTTGTGAGCGCCCTCCATCAGGATACAGCGGCAAGGGTCATAGATTTCCTACAGCAGCCTCCGGAGCAAGGAAAATATATGGTCCTCAAAAGAGCTACTAACTCCCACTTTCGGGCTTTCCCGGTGCGAGCGCACCACCCGATTGCTGCACATGTATGGATTGGGAGGACAGGGCCTTGTCCGCCCTAATGAGTGAGATGCTCGCATTAACCAAGGGATGCAAGCCTTGCCTGCTCTAAGCAGATCTTTCTGGAGCAGTTGCCTGAGGATACATGGCACTTGCTCACAGACAAGGACTTCAGTGACTCTCGGAGAGTCATTGCTCTGGAGAGCCATCAAAGACCACATCAGAAAGCCCCACAAGAAGTCCCTGGCGAGACCAAGGCCAGCAGAGAGGCAAGCAAACACCCTGGGACAACTATGCTACTACCATCAGCGATGGGGTACGGAGGCCCGTTGATGCCGCCCACCCGGCGGGTTTTCAGGAAACACTCTGGCCAACCATCACTGACCCACATGAAAACCTTCTCCACGTCTGGGATTCACCGTCAGGCAGGCATTTCCTGGTCGACATGGGCGCGGAGGTAAGCGTCCTACCCCTGCAGGCCTCGACACCTTCAACAGCAAGCAGGTCCTAATTCGAATTTTCAGGACCTGCACCATCTCCCTTCATTTCGGCAACAGCCGCTTTACATGAACTTTTATCCTTGTGGCAGTGGCACAACTGCTCCTGGGGGCCGACTTCCTTTGGGCCCACTGCTTGCTGGTTGAGCTCAAGGTATGGCGTTTGGTGAGACTTTGCCTCTGGAGGAAGCCAAGCTACCTGGCCCCCCCTCCCCCACCTGGACTCTGAAACACTCTCAGACAATGAATTCCCCTACAACCTGGCGGAGTTCCCCTCGATAGTGGTACCACAGTTCTCCATGGCCGAGCCAAAACACAGGGTAAGGCACCACATACTGACCGAGGACCCCCCCCGCCCCCCCGCCCCACTCCACACCAGGGCATGTCAACTCCCTCCCAAAAAGCTCAGCTTGGAGAAAGAGGATTCAAAAAGATGGAGGAACTAGGGATTGTTCAGATCTCAAACAGTCCCTGGGCCTCTCCCCTCCATATGGTTCCCAAATCGGCAGGGGGTTGGAGACCATGCAGTGACTACCGCCACCTCAACGAGGCCACCATGCCAGACAGATGTCCCGTGCCTGACAGATATCCCATGCCCCACATCCTGGGGTACCGTGAAATCCAAGTTCACCCCCACAAGATTGAAATCATAACCTCCTTTGGTTTGGTTGAATTTCTCTGCATGCCCTTTGGTCTAAAGAAACAAACTGGTCAGCGGCTGATGGACGCAGTGGGCTGGGACCTCCCATTTTCATTCATCTATTTGGATGATATCCTCATCACCAGCTGCAAGGACCATGCTCCCCACCTGAGACAACTGTGCACCTGGCTGAGCGAGTTCGGGCTGACCATCAACCCTGCTAAGTGCCAGTTCAGTCTGGACACCATTGACTTCCTGGGCACAGGATTAACAGGCATAGGCCCATACCCCTCTACAGGAAGGTTGAGCCGGGTGGCACTTTGCTAAGCCACAAACGGTGAAAGGGCTGCAGGAATTCACCGGTATGATAAAATTTTACCGGCAGCAGCACGCAACGTGCACCCCCTCTTTGCATTGATGACCAACAAGGCAGAAGATATTGCTTGGGACGAGGGGAAAAACAATGTGACACTCTGTCACACCCCAAGATTGAATCAATTTATGCCCTGTCACAAGGGGTCGGTTACATGGCCCTCACCAAAGTGCAGCAGTGGGACCCCAAGATCCTCATTTAGAGGGCAGCTGTCTCCATGTGGAGGACATCCCCATCCAACCAGGTTACCTGACACTGTCTTGTGACATTTCTACTGGTAGCCCCCGCCCCCGTCCTGGCTGCAAGGAGGCACCAGGTTTTTGAGGCCATCCACAACCTGCCGCACCCCGCCACAGTCAAAGTGGTGGCCATCAGGTTTATCTGGCATGGCCTCCGTAAACAGATCAGCCAGTGGGCCAAGACCTCCATGAATTGTCAGTCCTCCGAAGTGCAGGTTCACACGAGATTCGACGTAGCGCAGGTTCAGCCATGTGCACATGGACATAGTGGGGCTGTTACCAGTTTCCCATGGGGCGAGATACCTCTTGACCACAGTGGACTGCTCCACAAGGTGGCCGCAGGCTGTCCTGCTGGCTGATACCACCACAGAAACTGCGCCAGGGCACTCATCGATACATGGATGTCCCGATTCTGGGTTCCGGAGCACCTCACCAAGGACAGGGACACAATTCACCTCCAAACTCTGGGTGGAGCTGGATAATTTTCTGAAGACAAAGCTCCACCATACTACCATGCATCAACTGCAGGCCAACAGGTTGGTGGAGTGTTTCTAAAGTACCTCAAGGCATCCTTAATGGCCCAGCTCAAGGGTCCCAACTGAGCGGATGAACTGCCTTGGGTCCTGCTGGGAATCCGTACTGCACTGAAGGAAGACTTCAATGCCTCAGCAGTGGAGATGGTCTACGGTGCGCCTTTAATCATCCCCAAGGAGTTTCTGGTCCCCGATAAATGCGCGGAAGACTCCATGGCAGAACCTAGGGTCCTTGGTCCATAGCAACTCCCACCACACAGCCAGCCCAAGCATCACCTCCCGAAGGACTTGCCAGTATGTGTTCATGAAGAGGGGTGCACACAGACCCAATTACAATGACCCTATGAGGGGCCAAACAAAGTCATTAGAGACAATGGTTCCACCTTCGTCCTTGACATTGGCAGTAAGGAAGAAACCTTTACTGTCGACCACTTGAAACTGGCATATCTGGACTGTAATAAATCGGTTTCCACTCCACCCCCATGATGCAGGGGCAGGCGACCAAAGGCTATGGACAATGGCCCGGTTGCTAGTTCTGGAAGGTTTGTGTAGCAGTCCATGCACAGAGATGTGAACCGGCCTGCAAAACAGCTGATGAACACGGCGACCACACAGACCTGGGGTGACCTGAGCCATCGTCCCAGCTAACCTCAGCTCTGCGGGAAGGTGGGGAGATCTGGCGGGAATGCTGGCCAACCCAAGGTCTGCGCTCCAATGACCCAGGCCGCAATGTCGATGCCAGGACCCCATATAAGTAGAGCTGCTGGTGCAATACATCAATCTTCGATTCCTCATGTGTCTTCCTTCCACGCAGATGCTACAAGCATATCCAAGAACTCGATTCCCCATCTCCAAGGTGAAGAACCTATAATAATGACCTGATTAAAGCTTCTAAAGATAGAAATATGTCGAATGGGAGAGATCAAAGTTCTATACAAGATGTCCTTCTTTTCACCTGTTAATTACAGTATTTCCTCAACTTACGACCTACGCGAGTTATGTCCACCCGCACATACGACCAAAATATTTTTTAAAAATACTGTCCACATGCTGAGATTCTTCATCAAAAGTTCATATGTTGAAAAGTTTTTTGAAAAAAAAATGCTTTAATACATTGTTAAGAGACATGCAAATCCAATTTAAGGACCAATCCGAGTTATGACTATTCCTTCAGTCCCAATTAGGGTCGTAAGTGGAGGACTACCTGTAGATACCCATTTCATGGTAATCATTGTGTATGAATTTCACTAACCTGTTTGGCAATAAGAAGGTCCCATTACTGAGTTTGAATTGATGGCACTCATGAATTGATTTTAAATTCATGTCAACTCAAAAATGTTTGGAACCTCATTTTTCCCCAATTCTACAGAAAAATATCACACAGTACTGAATTTAGCCCGTTCTTGTCCAAAACCCAACATCATAATGGAACTTGCACAATCACATTATGAATTATTAAATCACCAATTTCATGAAGTGTTAACAACATTAAATATTTCTTGTCCTAATACACTACATGCTAATGTTAATGCTGCATTTTAATATTCCCCTGATGTTAACCAACTGTGAACGAAAAGGTTTTAAAGATTTTACTTGCTATCACACCGGCCATCTGAGAGTTAATAACCTTATTGAATAATCAATGTGATAAATGGTTCTCAATTTACAGGAAAACATAGTCTGCTAGGACAGCTATTGATAAACTGGCATGTCTTTGATCTTGCACTGGGATACACTTTACTGAAACTGAGTACAGCACTTCTCAGGTAGAACCAGCTCAGTATTTTGCAGGGATGAACAAATCATCCTCATTGCTCCCTTTCTATTACAGTGCCAGCGACCTGGGTTCGAATCTGGTGCTGTCTGTAAGGAGTTTCTTCATTCTCCCTGTGGCTGTATATTTTCTCTCTGGGTGCTCTGGTTTCCTCCCACCATTGGGCAGTATGGGTTTAAATGGTCAGAACTGGCTTCTACTACGTAGTAAATTATTTTTCCCTGTTATTCTGTAAATTGTGAAAAATTGACATTACAATATTCTTGTTGGGAAGTGTACAATGATAGAGTCGGAGGCTAGTTTGTTGTATCTTGGGTACTTTCAAAATGGATGCCTTCATGAGGTATTTTGTGAGCGTGCTCTTGGTAATAAGTATAGTTGTTTTAAAAGAACCCAAGTTTCTTTATAACAATAAAAGAAACATCATCTGGTACCAGGAATGGGATTCGTCATAATCAGCAGAGAAATGGAGAGTGTAAAATTCCTGATGCTGTAAATTGGACTAGAAATGTCAACCACGAGTGGAGGCTGTTTAAACAAGTATTTGCACTCTACCTCAATAGCAAATCTGATGCATGGAAGATTGCACCGCTACTTACTGTGGTGGGACCTCAAGCACTAGACATTTTCAATATATCTGTTTTTGCTGAGGCAGAAGACCAGGGCAAGTTCGACAAGGTTATTGAGATGTTTGACGAACACTGTTCATCAAATAAAAATGAAACTTTTGAGAGTTGTGTGTTTCGCTTATGCTCACAGTTGCAGGGAGAGAGCTTTGATACTTATTTAATGGACTTGAAAGTAAAAGCAAGAAGGTAGTTAAACAGCTGCTCAAGAAAGCACTAGACAGTGGCTCAGATCCATTTCTAGCTCTATTGATTTACAGAGCTTCACCACTTGCACATGGCTCACTGAGCTTCTGATGGGACGTAGACCACACACCACAAGTCCCTACTCTGCAAGCCCAAACAAGATCAGGATGTTGAAGATGTCAAACAGAAACAAAAGTGTCTACAATGGAGATAAAAAGCAAATTATGACAAGTCATCAAGAAGCTTGGGGACACTGGCACAACACGACACCGTGAAACTCAGAGATTCCAACATTTGGGCCAAAAAAGCTACCGTTCTGGAAGAAGTAAATCACATTGTCAGACACGAGGATGGTCAAATGCTGAGAAGACATTGAAAGAGCCTGCTGGAAATGCAAGGGACAAATACAGAAGATCCAGTCTGCACAACAACAAAGGAAACACCACCAGGGCTAGACAGTAGTCGACCAGCAGAGCCGACTCAAGCACCTGCGTTGAGAGGATCCACATGGGTTATCAAAGTAGCTGACAGATTGAATCTCTGAAAGAAAAAAGAACTGCACACTTTAAAAGTTTGTGCTGCTGATGTTGTGTTTATGTTTGCGTTAAACTTTAAACAAATGAATACTGTATTAGGGTTTCATGCTGTTATACATCTCAAGGAAAGGGGATGTACTGATAGAGTACAAGTGATCATCCTGACCATTAGAGGTAGCCTCTTGGGTAGATTCAAAATGGATTGTCCACCCCCCATCCCACGGTCTTTTTTGTATGTGCTCTAGGTAATAAATACAGTTGTTTTTAAAAGAACCCAAATTTCTTTATCACAATAAAACATCAGATATGTGCCATTTTATTATTCTTTGCCCACCAGTCTCACTGAAAACATCAGTTGCAGTCTGTTCCAACTGGGCTGACCGGTCTTCAGAACTGATTCTTCATGCATGATGCGGATGAAAAGTTTCATGCAAAACTGAACATAGGGTGCCACATGTGACAAAAATCTATTCCCATCCTGCATCCTCAGTTGCAGCAAATTATCCCAGGGACTGAACAAAAGATGGGCACCTGGTTGCCTTCCCCTTCGTGATGAAGAGCATTTCCAGGGTAATGTTTCAATGGGTTCTGCAGAAGGCTCACCGGAAATCATTGAAAACTTAGAATCCTTCAAGCTCCTTCATTTTGCTTTCCCAATTTGAAGGAATTTGAAACAACTTGATTGGACAATAAGATTTGTATAGGTGCAATTTTCGATGTAACTGACAGCTCGAAAGGACATGGTCATCAAAAGAAAATGCATTTTGTTCAATGTGCAAAAAATTGTTTTTTGTTTTAAACTGTTATCAGAAAAACAACTTATTTTTAAACAAATTTCTCCTTCAAAGTCTCAGAGTCTCTTTCGTTAAAGTGTGAAATATTAGTTAGTGAATAGCCCATCCAATTGACACATTTTGCATTTCTAGACATGTTTTAATTCTCCAAACGGGATATGGATATGTCTGCAGTAGTACTATGTACTTTCCATCCACCATTTCCCAATATCAAGGGCACAGTTGGCTATATTGGTGACAATGGCATCAAATGCAGGTAATAGCAGCAGATGTTAAAAACCAGATGCATCTTCGGAATCCTCCAGTTTCATGCTTTCGTCATTACTGAGACCAGCTTTAATTCCAGCATTGTTTAATCACTTGGATTTAAATTTCCTGGGTGGGTGGGTGGGTGGGGGAGGAGATAAATACAGACGTCTATATGTTACATGAATGCTTTAAAAAAAAAAGATTTTATGGTTTATTTGAATTTTACAAGCCTATAAAAATTAAAATTGAATATTTCCCCCCCCCCAAAAAAAATCCCAACTAAGATGATTAGATTCAAACTCATCTCTTGTGATTAGAGGACTGTAACTTAACTGTAACATGCTGTATTAGGGTTTCATGCTGTTACACATCTCAAGGAAAGGGGATGTACTGATAGAGTACAAGTGATCATCGTAACCATTAGAGGGAGTCAGAGACTGTAACTTAACTGTAACATGCTGTAACTTAACTACTATGCAGTGATACCCTACAAAATACCACTGACTGGAAGATGAGCTCTGACGGTCACACTGTTCAGGGTTAATATTTCACTGCATCTCTAATTTGGATGAACGTTACGGTCTTTGTTTACTGACTTTCTCAATCTTTTGCATTTCTTCCAAGTCTATCCCTCTTTCAAAATCCATTAAGTATCCTTGTGCAGCTCTGGAAGCAGAGATTTACAATTGATAGGAGCGAGTGGGGGAGGGAAGGCAGGGAGGGTGGGGGAGAGCGAGGGAGGGGGAGCGGGGAAAGTTATGCTTTCTCACTAAATCAAGAGAGAGAATTATGCCTTCGCACTAAATCAACATCCTTTTTCAGACTAAATGATACAGGAATTTATTGAGTTAATGAGTAATGCAACAGAAAATCAAGAGAGGTGGAGTTTCCTGCACGATTCCAATGTACCAGCATGTCTGAGTATGCTCAGCGGTTTTCTTGCAAACTATTGTTTGAATAGATTTTGATTCCAATCCTCCCTTCTGGATGCCACTCAAGTAGAAACCGAGCCTTCAGTCTGAACTCAACAGATAGGTACATCTCAGCAGGGCTCTCTGTTTAAAGTTCGGCAAGGGAACTGAAACTTTGCCAAACCCCAACCTGGGCAAAGTGACAACTTTCACACTGAGAACTGAATGAAAGCACAAAGAGCATAAATGATGAAAATAAAATAAAATGCCTACTTTGACAGCAGTATGGGAAATCAGACAATCGTTTCATGAAATAGCATTGATTCTGCAATGATTACTACTTGCTCCAAGTTTCTGGAGATGCCTTTGATGGACAACACCTGATTTAGGACAGCCAAGAAGTAATCCGGATTTGCTCTAATTCCATTGTGCCCTGACAGGTCATTTATCTTTTGGAATATTTTCTGCCCCATCTAGGGGGCATTTGCAATGAAGGATTTATATAGCAACATCTTCCAAAATGCAAAATGATATAAAAAAACAAATAACATTGTAAAGTCTCCCCATGCTACTTGTTGGTAATGACAACAAATTCTGACAGATAGTGACCAGAGGATAAGGAGGTGACAGTAGCATGGGAAGACTGATAAGAAATGCAAATCAAAATGACCAGATCTGATAGCACTATCCTGTCACCCCAACATGATACCGACTTTCCATCCAGTACAATTTAACGTAATTACCGTCGAGCCATAAAACATTGCAGCACAAAAAGCATGCCTTTTGGCCCTTCTATTATTCTTCCTAGTCCAGTGAAACCTTTTTCTTACCATTCACAAACCACTTTAAGTAATCCCTATGCCATTGGTGCTCTGTGATTGTTAAGGGATTTCTTAAGGTGATATGTGAGTGGGAAGGGAAGATCGAGAATCACTGCTCTAGACCCAATTGTTACTGAAATATTTTGCTTGAGAAAAAATGTCATTGGCCCATTTCCTTTGGAGTCATGAAACCGTCCACATACCAAGTCAATTAGGTACGATTAAAACAGTGATTTTCAAACTTTTCTCTTCCCACCGTAAGCAATCACAGAACACCTATGGCATAGGGTATACTTAAAAGTGGTATGTGAGTGGAAGGAAAAAGGTTGAGAGTCACTGGCCTAGTCCCACTGACCTGCACCCAGTCCATGGCCCTCCACTCCACTCCCATCCATGTACCTGCCCAAATTTTACTTGACTGTCAAAATTGAGCCCACACTCTGTATGAAGAAATTCCCCCCAAACTTCCCCCTCAGGTTCTCCCCTTTCACCCATTGTATGGATTCTCAGTGATAGAGGATCGGTGCAGAAGGAAAGGACGAGCTCTCATTTGTTAATCACTGTTTGCCAGCTATTCCAGCTGACAGTACCTGGAAGAAGATGATGATGACTGACATGCAAAAGCAAGCAGCCTGTGAACCACGAGGATCAAACTGTCTGACTTTCTCAGCTTCTAAGCATATTACAGTGAAACCAGGCTTTCAAGAGGACAGCTCTGAACGCTCAATATGATGAGTCAGGACAGGGCAAGCTCTTATTTTCAATTTCTCTTTTTTTTAAAAAATAGGCACCTATTTATTTTCATCGCCACCGTCATTTTACGTCAATGAAATGTTCTTGCAGTGAACAAAATTAAGGAATTTTCCCTGCTCTACAGACCAACCCAATTACCTCACCTTCCAAAGATCAAATTACAACCCCTCAGCTCTTTCTACTCGATTATCACCATAACCATGTAAATGCCAACCGACTGTTCTCAGAATTCATGCTAACAGTTTTCGTAATTATATCCATTTTTTTTAAACCCAATTTCAGAGCTTTCTGCTATTTGTACTCTGTGCTGCGGGTTGTTTACAATGTACTGATGTAATGCTGATTCAGCAGTTGACCTATATCAAACCACTGTATCCCTCATGATGTAATCCTGTTGTAAGCTACACTGACAGCTTGAATTTTAGCCTTCCTTTCTTAAAGCAACACCAATCCTTCTGCATGGTCTCACTTCTCGGCAGAATAAAAAGCTTTAGGCAATGACCTATGAAAATGAGAGGGTCACTTTAGGGTTTGTGGAAGTTATATGTAAACACTTTACCACACTGAGGTATAGATGAATGAGTACAGTCCGAACACAAGAGTGTAGCCTGAGGGCTTCACCTTCCAGCATGCGGACTGGACTGGTCAGCTAAAGGCAGAGACGGCGGCATTTAATTCATCATTAATTCAAATTATTGATACGCTGGTTTCAATCTGGGTCCCCCTTCAGGTCAACTGTAATCAGAAACAGTGTTCATGTTGTCCAAACTCAGAATGATACAAGGAGTCATCCACAAAGGCATTTGTAACCAATATATCAGTTCCCTGCATCCCCCCCCCCCCCACCACCCCCCACAGCATTTTATAAAAAAATAATGGAGCAGATTTCTCTTATCAATGAAAATCTGGAGACAACATTCTTTAATGATGCTGAAGAGTTCAATTAAAATTGTAAGGCCTGATCAGGGCAGCACCACTAATGCAAGGACGGCAAGTGCACAGCGCCAGTGACCCAGGTTCGAATCCCGCGCTGTCTGTAAGGAATTTGTACATTCTCCCCGTGTCTGTGTAAACTTCCTCCAGATGTTCTGGTTTCCTTCCAACCTTCAAAATGTATATGAATGGTGTATTTGGGTAGCATGCACTCATGGATTGGAAGGGCCTGTTACCCTGCTGTATGTCTAAACTGTATTAAAAATTAATAAAGATGAACATTAATTTTTAGAGTCATTGAGCCATACAGGACAGAAACAGACCCTTCGGCAGACTTGTCCACATGCACCCTCTGCTGCTCATCGACACCATGCAGAAAACAAACTGCTGAAGAACCCAATGAGCTCAATGACATCTGTGGAGTGAGGCGAGGGGGATGGAAGGAATTGTTGAGGCTTCAGATACATCTTTTTTTAAACAAAGCCGCTGCGTTCTGGGACATTATTCCCAAATTTCCAGAATGCAGCCTGTGTAAAAAGATCGGAACGGAAATGAGGGGTTCGTTCCTGTCTGAAATTTTACCTCCTGGGCCCCTAATAAATTTTAAGGAATGCAGGCAATCTGCAATAATGACACATGATGCAACAGTGCTAACTACGGTCCTGGGTTTTAGCACGGGTTCTGAGAGCTCGCTAGTCCCTGTTCCATGAAACAGACACTCATCTCCAACAACAGTGTCGATCTCAGGGTCGTTGCAATGGCAGCCCAAGTCCAGCCTATATAAATATCACACCTTAGGTATTTAGTCTAAACTCACAGTGATATCTGGATATTAGGAATTTTGGTCGTTCTGGTTTGAATAGCCATTCCAGAAAGTAAGTGCAACACCTCCATAATCGGGAAAAAAAAATTAGTTGGTATGTAAAAAATATAATTTATTCTGCATCAGAAATGAGAGTAGAGAAGCCAGATAGATAAATACAGAGATAGAGAGGAGGGGGAGGGTGAGGCATGGGCCAGTAATAGGTGGACTGATGAGAGTTGTGAAGCCAGGTGAAAGAAGGAGAAGGGTGGAGATGGAATACAAGGGCATGAGAACTAAAGGTGCAAACAGGCAGATGGGGAACATGGGCATTCAGAGGCAGTTTCAGGGAGGGAGTGGAGCAATCGAGGAGAACACCTCTGCTGGGACATAAGTGGGGACACAATCACTGCCAGTGCTGCACTCTGTTAATGGGAACCATGAGGGAAAGAGTGAAAGGCAGATGGAACCAGATCAATGAGGCAACTCAGTAGGTGATGGGGGCCCACAAGGGAAGGGTAAGGAGAGAGATCAAAAAATGGCAGGCCATAAGATTGATTGAAATGAGAAAGGGGAACACAGGAGGTGAGTGTGACCTGAAATTGGAAAATTCAATCTTCATTCCATTGGATTGGAAACTCCCTAGGTAGAAGCTGAGGTGTTGTTCCCTAGCTGATGTTGGAGCTCACATTGGCAGTTGGCAAGGCCAAAGATTTGGTGTGGGTTCAGCAAGGTGAAAAGGGATATGTTACCAGGAACATGGGATGGCCATTGTGGACTGACCACAGGTGCTCTGCAAACAAGTCAGCACATCTGCACTTGGACTCCCCCCAACTCCGCTTCCCCCAGATGTCAGTTGTGGGCCTGCCCATGGACCATCCCCACTGTGGGCCCATCTATAGATATCCCACTGTGGACCAATCTATTCTTATCCCATTTACCAACATTTGGTTTCAGCATTCTAAGTCTAAAGAATTCAAGTTACCTTCTACAAATAAAGTTGGCATGCTTCTGTGAATAGTGGGAGATTACACACCTCCTTTTGTTCAACTCTGAATTGTGTGTATAACAGCCACAGATTTTTCAATGTCTAAGGTGTCTAAAATCTGGTGTGCTTCGAAGAAGATCTGAAGGATGTTAAAATGTTTTTTCTAAAGGTGAGGCTGGAATGACGAAGGATGAGACTGTCAAGGTTGTGAGCACGTACACAGGCAGAGAGACTTTCCCATGATTTGTGTGCCTTCCTTTCACTTTGGTGATGTCATCCCAGAGAGGAACTCCAGAGGAAGAATTCCTCCAGTCAAATATGTGTGGTGACATTTTAAATGTGTTTGTGAAGATTTCCTTCATTTGGCCTCTCTCACAGATGCAACCACACATTCTAAAAGGATGTGTTTACAATTTCATTACACGTGGTGACCACAGGAATTCTTAACCATCCACGTTTGACAATCTAGAGTCTGTACCCGGGTGTGGATTTGAAGGGAGAATGTCTGCGTTTCTACTTCTTCCTCCAATTCCACTAAACACCGGGGAAGACGGTGACTTCAATATATGTGAACATAAACAGAATATAAACGTTGAAATCTCTTTATCCCTTATTGAATATGCAGCAGGCAAAAAAGGAGGAAGATTTTACTCATATTCCTGGGCATGTTTAATGGGCTCCTTTTTCTCATGCTGTGCAATGATATTTGAGATGGTAGCCACATTGGGAACATCTCTGGGAAATGTTTCCGATAAACAGCCGAAGACCATCAGAATCCTGATTTACGCTTGTTTATTGGCTAAAACCAAAGGACTTAAACCAACACAGAACCAGAGAACATTACAGCACAGAAACAAGCCTCTTCAACCCTTCTAGTCTGTGCTGAACCTTTTTTTTGCCTCGTCCCACTGACCTGCACCCAGTCCATATCCCTCCAAACACCTCCCATCTATGTACCTGTCCAAATTCCTCTTAAATGTTAAAATTGAGCCCGCATTCACCACTTCAACTGGAAACTCATTTCACACCCCCACCACTCTCTATGTGAAGAAGTTCCCCCTCCTGTTCCCCCTAAACTTTTACCCTTTCATTCTTAACCCATGTCCTCTCTACCCTCAGTGGAAAAAGCCGACCTACATTTACACTGTCTATCCTCCTCATAATTTTAAATACCTCTATCAAATCTCCCCTCATTCTTCTAGGGAATAATAGACAATAGACAATAGGAGCTGGAGTAGGCCATTTGGCCCGTCGGGCCAGCACCGCCATTTTAGATCATGGCTGATCATTACCATCAGTACCCCTTTCCAGCCTAACCTGTTTAATCTTTCCCTTTAACTCAGTTCCTGATAACCAGACAACATCCTAGTAAATCTTCTCTGCACTCTTTCTATTTTATTGATATTGTTCCTGCAGTTAGGTGGCCATAACTGTTCATAATATTCCAAATTTGGCCTCACCAATATCTTTAACACAATATCAGGGCCAGATTAATGTAGTAGTGAGAGTAGCAAATGCTATAGTCCCTGGATTTTCAAGGGCTCCCACGATTTTGTACTATGAGTTATGAGAAACCTTTTTGTTTTCATCTTTGTGCAGCAAGGCTATGAGATACCACAGAGAGTCTGTGTCAATGACCCTGATTAAAAGTGATAATTGGCTAAAAATTGCTAAGTTAACAATTTTAACCATCTCATACCTGCTGAACAATAATCTGATTAAAGGTTAAAATCGCTAACTTTAAAGAGGATGCACCACCTGCTGTCCTCTCCTCGCCCAACTGTTTTGCTCCTAGCCCAGGGCATCTGTCCACCCCCGCCCAGCGGCTGTCACCCTGCTCCCCCCCCCCAATCTAACACCTGATGTGGCAGCAGGGGTGCAGTGCTGCAGGAGTTCACTGAAGCACCACTCCGGCATCCGACCAGGCCGCTTCGGGGCCGCCCCGGTGGCTCATGGCGACGGATCAATGCGGGAGCAATGGCATCTTCGTTACCCATAATCCCCCTTGCAGCTGGAACCACTCTGCCAGTGCCAGGGAAACACAGAGCAGTTCCAGCTGCGTGAGGGGTTTTGGGTAACAAAGACAGCCATTGCCCCTGCATTGAGCCAGCCACCGCAAGCATTTTAACAAAATGTGTAAGTAAGTTTTAACAGGGGAGTGGAGGTGGGTGGGGGGGAGAGGGGAGGGTAGGGGGGTGCAATATCAACACAAGTACAAAATGTGTAAATAAGTTTTAACGGGATGGGGAGGGGTGCAATTTTAGTGCTTGCCATAGGCGCTATGTTCCATTGGTAATCGTTGAATATTTAGTGATCTGAGAAACCTAGCATCATTTTGCTAAGAATAATTAAGACTATTTCAAACTTACCAAAATGGACATGCAGGGTCAGCATCAGATACTCTCTCAGGTGGGAGGATCCCACACTCTCACTTCCCCCTCATTGTGCATGCGCCAGCCGGCACATCGAGTCTTGCTGTCACATTTCCCCCTCACCATGCATGTACCAGCCGGCACAATTTAAGGCCCCACAATACCTCAATCTGGCTGGTGCATAACAGCCCACCTCCTATACTCAATACTTTGATTTATGAAGGCCAATATGCCAAAACCTCTCTTTACTACTTATGATGCCACTTTCAGGGGATGATGTACCTGTATTCCCAGATCCCTCTGTTCTACTGCACTCCTCAGTGCCCGACCATTTACCATGTGTGTCCTTTCTTGGTGTGACCTTCAAAACTGTAACACCTCACACTTGTCTGCATTAAATTTCATCTGCCACTTTTCAGCTCATTTTTCCAGCTGGTCCAGATCCCTCTGCCAGCTTTGAAAATCTTCTTCCCTATGCACAACACCGCGATTCTTAGTGTCATATGCAAACTTGCTGTCCAATTTACATCATCTAGATCATAATATATGACAAGCAACAATGGTTCCAGTGCTGATCCCTAAGTCACAGGTCTCCAGTCTGAGAAGCGCTCTCTGGCTTCTCCCATCCAGCCATTATTGAATCCATTTCACTATTTCACCATGAATACCTGGCATCTGAAACTTCCTGACTAACCTCCCAAGCGAGACCTTCTCAAAGGCCTACAAAAGTCCACGTAGACAACATCCACAGCCTTTCCTTCATCAACTTTCCTGGTAACCTTGTCGAAAAACATGACCTACCATACACAAGGCCATGTTGACTATCTCTAAACAGTCTATGGCTATCCAAATAGTTGTATATCTGATCTCTTAAAACGCCTTCCAATAATTTAATTACTACTGGCGTCAGCGTCACCGGCCTATATTCACTATCCACTTATTTTCTGAGAATTCAGGAGCCTGATGGCTTCAGGGGGAAAAAAAAAACTGTGCCCCAATCTAGATTCAAGGGCTCGAGAGCTACGTACCTCCTACCAGATGGCAGAAAGGAGAACAGTTCACATGAGGGGTGTGTGGAGGCCTTTTTGCCTGCATCGAGTGGTCATGTCCTTCATGGTAGGAAGAGAGACCCCAATGATGTTTTCCACCGACTTCAGCATCCTCTGCAGGGTCTTGTGGTCCAAGGTGGTACAGCTTTCAAACTAGGTTGTGATGCAGTTGTACAGGATGCTCTCATTACATCCTCTGAAGAATGTAATGAGGATGGAGGGTAGAAGATGAACTTTCCTTAAATGCTGCTGGGCTTTCTTGGCTATGGAGTAGGGACCAGGTGAGATTCTCCTCTGTATGTGGACTCCTCATTCTTACTAATAAGGCCCACCACAGTCGTGTCGTCAGTGAACAATGTGAGCTACCCTCCAATCCTCTGGCACCACACCCATGGCTAAGGGCATTTTAAATATTTCTGCCAGAGCAAATTCTGCAATTTCTTCGCTAGCCTCGCTCAAGGTCTGAGGCAATATCTTGTCAGGCCCTGGGGATTTGTCCATCCTTATTTGCTTTAAGACAGCAAGCTCTTCCTCCTCTTTAAAGTGCATAGGTTCCATGACCTCACTGCTTATTTTCCTTACTTCTCATGACCCTGTACCCTTCTCCTGAGAGAATACTGATGATATAAAAACATTTAAGAGGTCTTAAAGGTTTGGCTTCGTACGGACCTCTTTTGGCTCCATACAAAGCTGACCACTCTGATCTTCAAGGTGATCAATTTTGCCCCTTACTATCTTTTTGCTCTTAATATACCTGGAGAAACCCTTAGGATTTTCCTTCACATGGTCTGCTAAAGCAACCCCATGTCTTCTTTTGGCCTTCCTGATTTCTTCCTTGAGTGTTTTCTTGCATTTTTTATACTCCTCAAGTACCTCATTTGCTCCATGTTGCCTATACCTGTTATACATCTCTCTCTTCTTCCGAACCAGATCCCCAATATTCCTTGAAAACCAAAATTCCCAATGCCTTCTAACTTTACCTTTGACACCAGCACCTCAACCATAATGTAATTTTTTTTTAACTTAAACACAAGTAACAGAGTGGGATACCTTCCTTTATCTGGCTTTGTGGATTACTTATTTAGAACATTTGAACATCAGTTTGCTTGGATCATTGTGGAGGAACTCCTTAAAATAAAGCTACTTCAACGATTTTGATGTTTGGACTACTCGACTTACTGATGCAGAAATTAAACTTGCACGCTGTATCTGAGTTTCTATCAAGTTCAACGTTCACATTTATTGTCAGAGTACATACATGACATCGTATACCACCCTGAGATTCATTTCCCCTCAGGCCAGGCAGAATTTCTACTTATTGGTAACTGCAAACTGTCCTCAAGAAGAAGAGAGAAATGTAAACAAACTGTGCAATACAGAAAAAAATATTGGTAATAAATAATTTGCAAAGCAAGGGTCCTTTAATAAGTCTCTGATTGAGTTTGATGTTGAGGAGTCTGATGGTGGAGGGGGAGCAGCTGTTCCTGAATTTGGTGGTGTGAATCTTGTGGCACCTTGACCTCTTTCCTGATGGCCGTGGGGAGAACAGAGCAGGTGCTGGGTGGGGTGGATCCTTAATGATTGCTGTTGCTCTCTGACAGCAGTGCTCTGGGTAGATTTTCCTCAATGGTGGGGAGAGTTTTGCCTTGATGTACTGGGCTATGTCCACAACCTTTTGCAGAGCTTTCCACTCAGGGGTATTGGTGCCCCCATACCAGTCAGTCAACACACTTTCCACTACACATCTGTACAGGTTTGCCAAAGTTTCCGAAGACATACCAAACTTCCACAAATTCCTGAGAAGGTATGACGTATCTGAAAGATCAAGAATTAAACCAGGAGTTGTATAATCCTGGCTTCAGAGTGAAGTGGGTGTAAATGTGATGAAGAATGAAGATTGGGTTGGAGCCACTATAAATATCTTTGAACTGGTTTAAGCACAGCAACAGATTTTGCTTCAAAATAACGTACGTCTCCTTGCCTGCTCGCCAGTATCAGTGCAGTCCAGGACACACAATCCAGCCCAAGAGAAATTCAACAGGCCAGGCAGCATCATTTGGCAGAAAGGGTGAGTCAATATTTCAAGTCCAGAACCTTTATCAAGACTAAAGTAGGAAGGGAAGATTTCAAGTATATCAAGAAGGAAAGAAACTGGTCAGGGGCTAAGAGGCAATAAGGTCAGAATGTGGCAGGGGTGGGGAGAGAGGCGGATGGAAGTTCCACTGGGGGATGGGAGGGGTGTCAAAGTTAGAGAGTAACAAAGTAGTAAAAGTAGAGCCGGAAACTGTGGAACCAGAGACAATTACATAAAAGTAGGGTTGAGGGAAATTAAATGAGGGAAGATGTGGCTGGTAGTGGGATTGTGCCACTTTTGTGTCAGAGGGTCATGGGTGTCGAGACTGGTAGGCTGAAAAGTGAGGGACTTTGCCCTTGTTCTCCTTGGGGAGGGATGAGTGAGGGCAGAAATGTGAAAAATGGAGGAGATGCATGTACAGTACATGCATGGCAAGGTGGAGACACCAGTGCCTTAGACGACTTTGCGTCTAGTTTCTTTGACTTCATTGGTTTAGCTATGACTTTAACTAATGATATGAAAGCCAGAGTAAATATTTAGTAGGAAATTTTGTATGGGATAAATGGTCTATATTCAGTTTGATCAAAAAAGATATAAATGATCTGCATTGTGTCCAGGTATTGCTTGACAGAGAACTTACTGAAGATAATACTACAAGATAGAAAGCGAGACATCAAAGTTCAAAGATCACTTGTATATTTAGCTTTATCTGTAGTGAAAAAATGTATTGCTAGTATGTGGAAAGATACAAATATGATTGATATTAATAGATGGCAATAATGAGATGAAATATAGTTTAATAATGGAAAAAATTACATAAGTTTTGCGTGATAATTAGTTTTTTTAATTAATAAGTGGTTGTTATATTCAGAATATTTACATTTCAATTTAAATTGATTAGATCTTAATATGTATGCTTAATTTTTTAATATTTTTTCTTTTTTTTCTTTTTTTATGGCTCTCCTTAGGAGAGTTGGCTGAAGGGGGGGGTTCTTTTCTTTTCTTTTTTTTCTCTATATATAAAAAATAACATTCATGTTTAGGGTTAATTGTTGTATATGTTATGTACTAATTGTTTTTTGAACGACATAAATAAAGTTAAAAAAAATGTTCAAGGATCACATTTATTGTCAGAGTACAAACTTGTGATCACATAAATCCCTGAGATTCTTTTGTCCTGCAAGCCAGGCAGAATTTCTACTATTGGTAACTGTACACTGTACTCAAGAAAAAAAATATACAAAAAGAGAGAAACATAAACAAAGAAAGCAATGTAAACAAACTGACTGTTTAATATAGAAAAATATTCAGTAATAAATAATGCGTTTAAAAAAAAGTCTTTGAATGAGTCACTGATTGAATTTGTTGTTCTGGAGTTGGAGGGTGGAGGGGTAACAACTGTTCCTGAACCTGGTGGTATGAGTCTTGTGGCAGCCATATCACTTTCAAATTGCTTTGTAAAATGGGGTTAACTGGGCATTTTACTAGGTTGAAGACTCAAGTATTTGCAAGGGCTAAACCGGGTGAGCCCACACAAAATCAACCCGATGTCTTCCTCTGCCTGTTTGAAGGGGGAAATGTCTCACCCGATTACTCTGGAACTTGGGGAACGGAAAGAACACAGGGAACTCCCTGCGACGCGTCACTCACCACATCATCGACAATTGCCGGGTTGGCGATTTAACAGGTAGGTTAGCCTGCTATTTCAAAGGTGAAGGAGGCAAAACATGACCCAGTAATCTCCCCTGGGTCCCAGGAGGGCTACACAGGTGCTGCAATTTGAAAGCGCCAAGTTTATTAAGAAACTCATTTGCACACTTTCCCAATTCATACTATGCTCTCAAACACCTCTCTGTGCTACTTAGATATTTTGCTGATTAAAACTGACTCCAGTGCCCACATTGTGCCCAAATGCATAATAGTTTCCATCAGATCTTTCCTGCTTTCCTTTAGGGTGACAAAGCCTTGTTCAAATTTTACAATTCCATCAGTGACATTTTCCTTATTTCAAGTTCACAGTCACATTATACCTGGTACCGTGAGAAGGATTTTTCCACGTACCAAGTCAACACAAACATTCTCGAAGTTGAACCTTGAATGTCAGTGATATATCTTTTCCTCCGGCAGTCGCTGCAAGACCTGCTGGGTTCCTCCAGCATTTCTATGCTTTTACTGCAATCACAGCGTCTGCAGACTTTTCGTGTTTCAACTCGAACATTCATACAACCGTACATAATTTTAGATCCAACAGCTGATTCTTTGGCTTGGCTTCGCGGACGAAGATTTATGGAGGGGGTAAATGTCCACCCACGTCAGCTGCAGGCTCGTTTGTGGCTGTTTACAATTACAAGGGTTGTCTTCTACACAAGTTCTATGCTGTTGGAAAGTTGAAATTTTACAACTGTCCGCTCACGTAATGCCATGTATTCAATGTACCTTTGAGCCCATATTGTAATTCTATCCCCCGAGAATGGACTCAGAAATTGATACTCTTAATGAAAATGTAAACCACTTATTTTCACATGCAGGAATCTTGCTGAGAGTTCCAAGAATGCAGAAAAAAAAAAGAAAATGCTGAATGACCTCTGAAAATGCTGTGTCTTGCTCACACAATGATGGCATGGTGGTTTATTTTAAGAAATTAACAGCAGCCCATTAAAATTCTCCATTCTCAGTGTGTCTTATTTTCCCCCAGGGGGAACTTTACAGAAGAATTTCCTAAGCTGCTTCGCACTAAGCATTTGCTTGAAACCCCTCTCTTGCTTTTCAGTCAATACAGGAAAGCAGAGTCAATTCTTACTTAAAGGAGGCAAAAGTCAACTTGCTGGTCGATCATTTGTACGTCTGTGAACATGGATTCCCGTAAAATCAATGATCTTCAGTTATTGCTATCAGTCTGTTTCTAAAATAGACTGGAAGCTGTTTAAGTTCATACATGCAGTCAGTGTGCCCAGGGCAACATCATTCACTTATCTGCTTTCCATCCTTCCCTCCATTATAACAGTCTGTTTGCTCTTACTCAAACAGATCATAATATTACACTAAATTTACTGCGCACAATGACAGCCAATTTGATTTGTTCGAGCACCTAACATTCTATCTGCTCTGACACTCCCTACCTAACATCTCCCTCCAAATTCTCACCAGCATCCAACCACAGGCTGCAAGTTATTTAACGGAAGATTGAAAACTCCGTTGTTCATTCTGATCAGACTTCCACCACATCTGATCAATGGGCCGCACTGCTAGCATAAAGGGTTCGAATCCAGCACTGTCTGTAAGGAGTTTGCGTGTTCCACCCACGTCTGCGTGGGTTTTCCCTGGGTGCTCTGGTTACCTCCCACCTTTCAAAAACATTTGGGGTTTGTAGGTTAATGGGGCAGCACAGGTTCATGGGCTGTGCTGTATGTCGAAAACAAAAATTTTAAATCAACTTTGGAGAGTTCATGATGGGATTGTGGAGAAGGGATGGGGGTGGGGAGGGAGAGCAAGGAGGAGAGGAGGTTTGGAAGAGACATTCACATCTCTATAGCCCTGTTAATTTAAAAGAACAAGCTGTTCAATCCCCTTGAACTACTGTGACAAGTTTACTTCAATATATTCAGGAAGACTGTACACTTTACGCCTCTGGTGTCCCAAGGCTATGAACAATCTCTGCCCAGCCATGAGGAAGTTCTCTTCTCTATTGTATTTGGGGTAGAAATGGGAGCTCTTACTTTCAGTTGCTTACAGAAAGCAGGGAAAATAGAACCAATGCCCGGTAAGACACTATACTTATGAACATGTAAAACAAAATTCAATACAACAGGAGAGAGAATTTGGGGAGGGGCAAAGTCCAGTGTGCTTTTGATAAGGTAACTTTCATTTTGATGCACGAACCATGGAGCCTTTTCCTGTCTCATTGTTCTAAATTTGCATTCCTAAACAATTCACATTTTAGGACATGTAAAAACAAGTCGACTGCAAGACATGGACATTAAGACTACAAATATTTTTTTTAAAAAGAGAGTGAAAAATATAATACAGTGTAACAAAATGAACTCAACTGCCCTGCTCCTGTCACATAATTTTAAGATTTGGGCTCCACGCAGACAAAGCAAGCTCTGTGGGATTGTGCGTCCCACTGGCATAACATGGCGGTGTCATGTAGGCCGAGACAGCTCCTCCTGAGTATAAACATGCATAGGTTACGACTTCTCAACCCTTCCCTTCAGCAGAATATCTTTCTTGGTTGCCCCCAGCTAATTCAAATGCTAATGGACTATTTCAAAACAAACTCTCAGATGCAACTAATTTCAGAGAGGAAGAAGCTCCCTACGCTCAGCTCAGATCGGTGCACTTCACCGAACACAATTTCAAACTGCCTCGTAGCACAGAGCCCAAAGGAGGTGGTGTCTCCATTTGCCATGAATTCAATATCAACAGCATAGTGTAATTTTAATCATTAATTAGCACTGGGTTAATTACGTACGCAACTCACAAGAGCACTGTAAATGTTGCTGGTGATAAACTAACATTGAAGAAAGCATGAAATTGTAACTGCACTGCAATTAGCTGGAAACCAGCCCTTGCAGTTAACAGGTTGGCTGAGAGAAAGGCCCTTTCAGGCACTCTTTGTGGCTTCTCTGTTCAGAAGACACAGAACTGCAGCCAATTCAAATAAGGATAAGGGAGAAGATAAGGAACAGAAATGCTTCCACAGCAGGTGAGAAAACACAAGGGAAGAAAACTCAGCTACCTTAAGTTGCACTGGTCTCTCACCTCAGGCTCGCAAGCAGCATGTTCTTCTGTTTCACTGAATATTTCATTCACTCTAACAATCATTTTGGACTTAATCATGTCACCTTTTCCTTTAAAAGGTGCAAATTCCAGGGAGAGGTCTGGGAATTTCTAATTCTATTCAGTTAAATGGTTTCTACTGTCATAAAGGTCTCAATCTTGGAAATGAACTTATTTAATATCTTATCAGTTACTTTCAATTTATCTACAGGCAACAGAACAGTCAACACCCGTGAGTGCTCATTGACATCAAAATGGACTAAGGAATTTTCAGTCTTTAAAATATTTATTTTCTTCCAACAAGGCTATTCTGAAGTCAGAATTGATGCCCTTGCAGGAGTTAGGTGTACATTTGGGGACTCTCTCTCAATGGCACAAAGCCATTCCTTTAAATTTCAAAACACACAGTTACTGGTATCTTCCAATTTCATGAACCTGTTTTGATTTGTCACCTCATGCTCAAATAGGCTTTCTTATAGAGTGCTTTGAGATACTTGCAGCCATGCCGACAGTCTACTAGCACGGCTTTAAGTGGAGCAACTATCTCTGAATAATTGCGACACTCATTTCAGACGAAAGAGACAGTAATGCTGAAATTTGGAACAAAAACATAGAGTGGGAAGAGCTCAGCAAGTCGAGCAGTCTTGGCAGAGGATGCAGTTTGAGATTCAGGGCTTGCACTCGGAAATGTTTGATTTACATCTTTGCCTGCACAGATGCTGATCGACTCCCTGAGTTTGTCCAGCATTCTGTTTATTTTTTTTCCAGTGATAGTGTATATATAGTTTGGAATTAGCTCTAATTATAATGATGTCTGCAGGTGTACCATGGAGAGCATTCTGACTGGTTACATCACCGTCTGGCATGGAGATGCCAACGTACAGGGCAAGAAACATTTGAGAGAGTTCTGAACGCGGCTGGCACCACCATGGGAATTATTATGCATGCCAGAGGACATCGACAAGACATCGCAAGAAAGTAGCCTCTATCAACAAGAACCCTCATCACCCAGGCCATGTCCTCTTTTCACTGCTACCATCTGGGAAGGAGGTGCAGGAGCCTGAAGATGAACACTCAGTGTTACAAAAACAGCTTTTTCCCCTCTGCCATCAGATTTCTGAATAGAGAATGAACCACAGACACGACGTCACTTTCTTTTATTTTGGAAATGTAATTTATAGCACCTGGAAGGCTGCACAAAACAACAAGCTTTATGACATATTCATGACAATAAATTCTGATTCAACTTCAAACCTGACTTGCACGTTTCTACCTAATCTTACTGCCTGCCTAATACACCATGCTTTTAACAAGTCACTGTGCTGGGAATGGAACTGTGGTCGTGTGGAAGAATGCCATGATAAATTTCGAATACTATCTATTTAGTATTTTTCAATTTTTCAACCACATGATCTTGCACATCAACATTGCCCTTACAAACATTATACTTTCAGACGATGTCCAATTTTCCGTGATCTTTCCCATGCTTGAGCCCCCTCCCCCCCACATTATCTTCTCATTGTCAAATATTTGTTCGACATCCAATATAGAATGAGGAAATATTTTCCTCAAAGTAGTAGTGGAATTGCCTCGTCATTTGCCTGAAACAGAATCAAGCTATTTGTAAACTTGGTATGATAAACCTCTGCTAATAAAACAGTCACACTCTTCTAAACTACATCTAGTCTTGACTGTTCCTATGCCATCCTTGTCATCTCCCCAGGGTTGCATGGGAATCTGTTACTAGGTCTCATCTGTGCTCAGTGACCTACATGGACTCTTGCCTAAGCAGTGACCTTTTGTGTTCAAATCTCTCCATGGTCTCTTGCCTCAGTACATCTGTCATTCTCCCCAACTATCTGCGTTCGTTTCATTGTAACTCCAATCATCCTTCAATTGTTCCACCATCGGTACATTGATTTCCGCTTCCAAAGTCAATAACTGAGGAATCCTGTGAGGATGAAATTGATTAAATCTCTGAAATTCCATTCAGTTTGATGAATCAATACTTGGCCAATGTCAAGTACACGCAGTAGACCCGATCATCAACTGGTTCACAGTTTGTTGTTTAGATATAATGATCATGGATCCAACTGAGAGAACGAAGAAATGCAGCAAACAAAAAAAAAATGCAATTGACAGATCTTCTGAGCATTTTGTTGAGACAAGGAAATGGACGCAGGTAATAACATTCAAGCAGCAAGGTTGATGCCTGAAGCTTCTCCCCTTCCACACTGCCGACTACATGTAAGTTGAACTGGGCAATTTACCAGGTCCTTACCCGATAATCGCGTGTTGTGAAATGTCGCAACCTGGCAGGACGAGTTAAATTCAATTGGGCTCCTACACTTGGAGGGGTCAAGTGTCAGAGCCTGGCTGAGTTAACTCACCAATCGCCTTCTGGCGGCGTGAAAGCACAACCTATTCCCGCATTGTCACTGCTGGGTGGGGGGTGGGGGGGGGGGGGGGGACTCCCCTTGAAATGCAGGGTTGCTGATTAACCAGGTAAATCATGGTGTAGTGAGAAAGGTTCCTGAGCGCAGCATGCCTGGTGAGTTACCCACTTCCTAAGAGGGTTGATAGTGTGAAAGGAGATTTAGTATTGCACAAGACACATTTGCAACTTTAATTCATCACTTACAAGAAACCAGGAATACACAAATAGCTAGGTGCATCTTTCCTGACAACACAATGAGCAGTCGGCACCATAGGAGAGGAAGAACCATCGACACATTCAAATGGCCCACTATGGAAAGTGGTAGAACTTAGTCTGCCTGTCTTATTTAGGGGTGGGGTAAATTGCAAGCAATTCCATCTGCAATTCCATCTTTGTCACAGAACACATTGCAACCAATGGGGAGAAGAAAATAAACAAAAGAAAAAAAATTGCTTACGCCAGCACTTAAACTGCAAAGCAGCGTCGTTTATTGATGTTGCAGCCCAGAGATGTTCAAAGTTGGCTAACAACCACAAAACATTTGTAAAGCACCTTTAATGTACAAAAATATCTCAAGTTACTTCACATTGGAATTACTGAGAAACTCTGAGACCAAGCCACGAGGAAGATTCAAGTTCTAAACTGCAGGTTGAAGGGCGAGGCATTTGTTCAGGTTTAGGGCAGAGAGAGCAAGCTTATGGTCTGGCTGCTGAAGGATGAGTATTAATGACACAGGAATTAAAATCAGGGCTAGTCAGAAAGCCATAATTGGAGAAGTGCAAGCACTCAGAGGAACAACATGCTTGCTATAGGAGTTTCTCCCCCAACTTATCTCCCCACCTCCACTATATATCACCTCTAGCTCCTTCCCCTAGTCTTCTTCCCCTTTATATATGTGATTTCCCCCCCCCCCCACCACCATTTTATCTTAGTCTCAATAAAGGGTTCAAAATGGAAACACTAACTATTTTTACCCACGAATGCTGTCTGGCCTGCTGAGTTTCTCCAGCAGTTCTTTATCTGCTTGGGGGTACAGAGGGCTGGATAAGATTACAAAGATGAGCAAAACACAAAAGTTTGCCAACACTGTGATCGTAGTAAAAAACAAGATTGCAAAGATATCAGAGAGGAGTTTGAAGTCAAATATTGCATGTTCAAGAGAAAAGGAAGCAAAATTTTGAATGTAGGGTTGGTAGTGGGAGGGAAGCTTGGGGGCAATGCTCACTGAAAACCACAACCATATTTTTATTTTAAATATACAAACTTCCTTAGGTTAAAGTGGAAGTGAAATATGCCAGGCTTTTCATTTTTGTCTGTTCACACAGCTATAAACCTAGGGCTTCCATTCGAAAGCCTCAGTCCTTCTGTATTCCAGAAGATCATCAGTTGCTCTGCATTCGGTTGGCCAAATAGAGCCAGCACTGGCAGCATGTCAACATAAACAAGCTTTGCTTTGCACACACTGATTAAAAAGACCAGGCGCTTTCAACACTAATGAGATTATTAGCATAAACAGCTTCACAACCAGCAGGAAGCCAGCAAACGCCTTGTCTAAACAAAGTGGGAGTGACAATTGAAGCCGCTAGTAAGTACAGTGAGAAAACCAGGCTCGTTGAAGCCCAATTTCATCCACAGACAAGTTTTTCGCTCTTTAAAACTAGAGAGTGCGCAAAAAGAGAGATCGAAGTTTACTGCTCTTGCTCGGACTGGCATTTCAAAATCACTACTTTTAATCTGGGAAAAGTGACATTGTTCAACTGATCTGACAATACTTTGATGCTGAGGCTTGGTGCTGCACAGGGCTCACCCATCAGTCAATGCTGATATGTAATTAGGCCTTATAATATATACAAACAGTAGGTGACTACAAGGGGGCCTAGTGTCAGCAGATTGATTAATGCTGTTCAACACAAAGGCTTCCATTCACACCGCACCTTTTCCCAGTTCAACAATTAAAAACACGGTTCTTTTACAGAGAGGTTGAAAGAATGCCAAGTGGGTTTTCCACTGAAGTTAACAAAATAATCATTCCCTACGCAGGAAAGGGAAGAGCAAAAAATGTGAAGAGCCAAGCACAGGGAATCAACCTGTCCAGAAACTGAACCCACTGAGGAGTCAGAGTGGGTCGTGGAAGGTGACAAGGCGATGGATGTTAAGTCCAACGGACTGCAAGCTTGGGTATTTATGTGGTTAAAAGAAGCCTGACAAATTGAGATAGTCATTTTAAAATAGGAGAAAATATCAAAGAAAACAGTGGAAAAGATAAAGGAGCAGAAGTATGTGATTCGGCCAAATGAGTCTGCTCCACTATTCCATTATGAGCTGATCCATTCTCCCACTCAGCCCCACTCCCCTGCCTTCTCCCCATAACCCTTGATACCACATCTATTCCGATACATATCACTCATTACCTTAAGTACACCCAATGACCTCCACATGCACTGTGGTAGCAAATCCCAGAGATTCACCACTCTCTGGTTAAAGAAATTCCTCAGTATCTCGGTCTTAAACTTCAATCCTGAAGTTGTACCCTCTTGTCCTAGACTCTCCCACTAAGGGAAACAACTTTGTCACATCTACTCTGTCCAGCCCTTCCAACATTTCTCATTTTTCAGAACTCCGAGGTGCACAGTATACGAGTTCAGATTTATTGCCAGAGTGGGTGAGGCAGAATTACTTCTTATTGGCAGTGCAAAAAAACCTGTACTCAATGTGCATGTGCAAACAAATAAACAAACTGACTGTGCAATACAGAGGAAGAAAAAAAATCAATAAAGTGCAGAAGTAAGAATCTTTAAATGAGTCCCTGATTGAGTTTGTTGTAAAGTAGTCTGATGGTGGACAGGTAGCAGCTGTTCCTGAACGTGGTGGTGGGAGTCTTGTGCCACCTATGCCTCTTTTCTGATGGTAATTGGGAGAACAGAGCGAGGGCTGGGTGGTATGGATGATTGATGTTGCTCTCCAAAAGTAGCGTTCCCTGTAGATGCTCTCGATGGTGGGGAGAGTTTTGCTCGTGATGTCCTGAGTTGCTTCCACTACCATTTGGAGGGGTTTATGCTCATGGGTATTGGCGTCCCCATACCAGAACGAGAGTTGTCAAACGTTCCTCGTGCGCTTATCCCTTCATTCCAAGAATCATTCGTGTGAATCTTCTTTGAACCCTCTCCAATGCCAGTGCATCCTTTTTTAAACAAGGAGCCCAAAACTGTACCCTGTACTCCAAGTGAGGCCTCAACAGTGCCTTACAACATCACATCCCTGCTCTTACATCCTATTCCTCTGGAGATGAATGCCAACAATGCTTTAATCTTTTTCACCACCAACTCAACCTGGATTAGGGTATTCTGCACAAGGACTCCCAAGTCCCTTTGCACCTCTGAATTTTGAATTTTTTCCCCATCCAAATAAGTCTGCCCTTTTATTCTTTCAACCAAAGTGGATGACCTTCCAACATTGTCTTTCATTCTCCTAATCTAACTCGGTCTCTCTGCAGCCTTTCCATTTCCTCATCACTCCCTGCCCTTTCACCTATCTCGGTATTATCTGCAAATAACATTGAACGCATTCGGCCATGGTCATCTGAGTTACCTGCCTTTTGTTTTAAATTATGTGGGACTCAATTCAAGTTTACTTCAGATAATGAAGAAATAATTGAAGGACATTTTATGAAGGTATTTGGTTGTTCAAATTGATCAGATGAATCTTGCTAACATTCTCGTTTTTTTCATTGGTGTTGCACAGATTTCTTTGGTGTGTGTATATATATATATTTTTTTAAATACACGCATACCTTATTAAGTTCTAAACAAATGGGACTCAAGTGCGAAAAAAGAGAAGTCAATCTGGCTTCTTTGCTCTATGAGCTACAGCGTATATTCTTTTAAATTATGTATGACATTGTGTGAGAAGGGCAAGGACAGGGTGGTGAGAGAGAATTTATCTTCCTTTTTTTAAAAAGAAATTGTGTCCCCAGGTTCCACTACTGCCCATATTGGTCACAACACACACACACACACACACACACACACACACACACACACACACACACACACACACACACACACACACACACACACACACACACACACACACACACACACACACACACACACCATTCCTTCAAGAGTTAAAACTAAAGTGCCCCAGTGTAGAAGATGTAACATTAAAATTAAGGC
This sequence comes from Narcine bancroftii, assembly GCF_036971445.1. NCBI lineage: Eukaryota > Metazoa > Chordata > Chondrichthyes > Torpediniformes > Narcinidae > Narcine > Narcine bancroftii. The sequence continues at coordinate 71,788,203 of NC_091478.1, forward strand.
AGAAAATTATGGAAACACGTGGCAGGATAAGATGCCTCTGTGGAGAAGTGAAAAACAAATGGAAAGTTTCAGCCAATGACCCATCTTTGATTGGAAAAGTTAATAAAGATTTATTAAGTTTTAAGGAAGTTTGGAGGCCAGGGCGGGGGGAGGGGGAAGAAGGGTGAGGCAAAGTAAAGAACAAAACCTAAGGAAACATCTTTTGATGGATTAAATAGCGAAAGGCTTGAAGTCCACAGGAAAAGGGGAAAGAGAAGAAAAGGTAAATAAATAATCATTGCGTTCAGAGGGAATTCAACCTCAAATAGAAAAATCTTTTCCAATAGGCGCTATTTCAACAAAGCTTGTGAGCTGAAAGAGTTGAATCTAGTATTGAATCCAGGTGCTGTCAAAATCCTAATCAAAAGATGACATGCTGCTTCTCAAGCTTTGGCAGGAGACAAAATAGAAAAAAGATCACAACAGCAGTCAACCAAAGAATTAACATGGCCAGTCGCCATAAGCTCAGGGCCAGAACAGAACAGAAGAGAATCAGATTTATTGTCATGAATTTGTTGCCTTGCAGCAGTAACATTACAACTGCAAAACTGCAAAACAGATTACCATTCTGCATATGCTACAAGATTTAAGAAAGTAAACAATTAGTGCAAAAAGAGAAAAAGTGAGGTAGTGAGAAGTTGCAGAAAATGGTGTGGAAATGGTGCAGAAAATGGTATCCCCAATGCAGAAGTGATCAAGTCATGAGCAGTGATCTCTCTCAGGACTGAAACACTGCAGACACTGAGATTGAAGTAAAAACATAAATCTGCAGAAACTCAGCAGGTGAAACAGTGCACTTTATACAGCAAAGATAAAATTTCAGGCTTGAGCCATCAAGGTACGAGCCTACATTTTGTTGGGTATGTATCTTTATCTTTGCTACATAAAGGACGGTGTTTGACCTGCTGAGTTTCTCCAGCACTGTGTTTTTACAGTATCTTTCACTTTGTTCATTTGAAAGAAGAATTTCATAAGAACCAAAAAAGGATTGACACACAAGATTGCAGTCACAGCCACGTCAGTTCCAACAGTGGCTACTTTTATTTAGAGCCAAAGGGATTGCTCCATAAATTCCTGCAATGACTCAACAACCGAATGGCCTCTCTCAGCCAAAACAATTCTTTGATAAGATTAGCCAAGTAGTGTACAGATTTGATTTCCATGATGAAAAAAATTGCTGGAGAGATCTTAAAGAAGGATGAAAATAATTGATAAAGGGGGTAGAATGGTTAAAAGAGATAAAACAGATGATAGATCACTTGCAGATCAATTTCCTGGGGCCAGTACAAGGTGGGAAGATAGCCTCCAATCACACATGAGGATCTTCAGTCAGTGGTCTAAACAGATTGTGCCAGGTTCGGGTTCAGAAGAGTTGCTGACAAGAGAAAATGTGGCAAAATATGGTTGCACCATAGTCCAACAAAGTCCCAAGTCATGTCAATAAATGTACTGTTCAGTCCACACGCATCCTAGCCCAATGTTGCAGACATAGCTGATCCTGAGCTGGCCAAAATATGGCTTAATGGAGAAGAATATCAATATTTATTTATAATTTCACTACTAATTTCCTACAAAAAAAAAACATCCGGAAAGCACACGAGTCCAAGTTGGATGAGAATTTAGAAACCTTAATAAAGGGGAGGCTACATGATGGGAGAATGCTTGGCCAAGGTGGTGGACAAGGATGCAAAAGCAATGGAAAAAGAGCTCAGCTTTTCGCTGAGAACAACATCCTCTGAGGTGGGTGTGGGGTAAGGAGATGAATTAAAAAATTTAAAAATAAACATGTGGCAGGGTAACAGGCCTTTTCAACCCACGAGCCCATGGCGCCCAATAATACCCAATTAACCTACAAATCCCCCCCCCCCCCCTCCCCAGTACATTTAGGGTTGGGAGTACACCAGAGCACTTGAGGAAACCCATACAGACACAGGCAGAATATAAATACTCCTTGCAAACAGCACTAGATTTGAACCCAGGTTGATGGTGCTGCAAGAGCATTGCCCTAACCACTACACCAATTCAGGACTTCACACGAGGAACATCAGCTGAACATTTAGCTGGGTCACTTGGCAACCTTTCAACAGCAAGCATTGTGGACCATATCTCCTACTTCTATATTCAGAGGAAACAGGGGGCTGGCAATGGCTTTGTTGTGTTCTCCTCAGTGCTCATCTTACATCTGAAACACTCAGCAAGGAGCATATCTGTGGGAAGAAAGGGTTCTCACCCTCTGATCTGGGTACTTAACATGGTTCCCACCGGACATTGCTGCAGAAGATATCAAATGTGGCAGAAGATGGTGCATTTAGTATTTAATCCTTTGAATGCTGCAATCTGCATCATCTTCCAGGTGTGAACTACAGCATTCGAATGGAACACATCTGTATTGAATTTTATCATTGTGCCCGGACACCAATAGACAGATGCTCCCTTCCGCATTGTTCTCACCCTCTTTTGTCCTTTAAATGCTCTTCTTTCCACTTTCTTACCTCTTTTTACTTTTCTCTGCACCACCCACACCCCACCCTTTACCCAACTAAAACCTCACATTTTTCCAGGTGAGACAAAAGATTGCCAGCAAAAAAATATTGACTCAAGATCATTTGCCATAAATGCAGCCTTTCTGACTAGGTGTTTTCCAGGGGTAAAAATCTACAGGGGGCAATGATCCTAACTGGAATAATTTTCTTTTGCCACTGAACACAACTCCATGGAAATTAGATTGTATAGTGCCACATTCTGTTTTTGATTGAATATCAGCTTTCTTTGAACTATCAGACTGTGGATTTTGTTCCATTTTGCCTGATATACCAGCGTACAGGAAATCCTAGATATGTTCAGTGACAGACAATAGAGTCCAGATGCTCTCCATAATATCCGTTTGTGCTATCAGCAGGCCATTTATACAGAAGCAGGCTTTCACCCATATCTGCTTCAGTGTAACAAAGGACATCTTCCGATGCGCGTCAGGATAAAACTTCACTCTTGTGAAAAACAAGTTTTTTTTTTCTCAAGTCCCATGAGGCCTTATCGACAACTTTTGACATTCGTGCGTCTTTCAGATGTTGCAAAATCTGAATTTGTATCTTTGATTTCAAATGTATTTATACTTTTCATCATTTTATTTTTCTACACACCGTTGCCTTAATTACTGATCTTAATATTTCTTAAAAATGCAAATATTCCATGTCACTAGATTGCAAATTCTTAAAGATGCTCAAATGTGTCAACTTTACCCAGCAGATGGGGAACCAAAATCTTGTCGGTGTGTTATTAGTCAGAGTTTAATTTGGGTATCCTGGATGTACATCATGAAGACAGACAGGCACACGCGTACGCAAAGATGGATACACACCCACTTATGCACATAGACCCACACACCGACGCAACACACATACAGACCCACGCACACACATAGCCACAGACCCCACACCATGCTTCACTTACAGTTTTGTCACTCCTTGATTTAATCCCCTTTAATTATTTTATAACCAAACTATGTTCATTCATTAAAGATTTTAATCTTGCTTAAGCAATGACAACATTTGGACTTCAATCTAGCTCAGAGGCGCAACATTTGGGACAAACACAGGAACCCAGCTGATTAAGGGGAAGCAAGAGAGAAGGCGTGGGAAAATGTTTCTTTGCAGTTGTGGAAAAATAGTGCTCTTGGTAAAAATTTAGCAGTGAGTGCACACTGTGTTAGGACCCACTGGTGCATTTCTCAAGGACCTCTCTGCAATGCTGATAGGTGCAATTTTTATAAATAGTTAATTCACAAAATCTATTTTGCTTAGATGGGGGGGGGGGGGGGGCGATTGACTGTAGCAGGCACCTTCTTCTCAACAGAATATAATAATGAAAATATTTTTATCCTGATATATTTCAGTGGATTATTGCATGTAGAATCATGAAATTATCTACTATCATTTCTAAACATGGTACATTGTAATCCATCTTACTGGAGCATCTTAATATGTTGAATTAATTAAAATAAAATTTACCATATATTTATTGTAATTAATTTTAATTTATTTATTTGTCATTCCAGTTCTTGATAAAATATAATGTTATGCCATTGCAGATCAGGACATATCGAACTTTAGATACAGTAATATATTCAATCTCAGGACCTAGCCGTTACATAAAGCATGAACATAAATTTAAATAAAGACTGCCCTTTACAGCACCAGTGATTGGGACCAGGGTTCGAATCTCTTGCTGTCTGTAAGGAGCTTGTACGTTCTCCCCGTGTCTACATGGGTTTTTCCTGGGGGCTCCAGTTTCCTTCCACCGTTAGGAATGTACCGAGGGTTGTACGTTAATTGGGCGGCACGGGCTTGTGGGCCAAAATGGCCTTTTACCATGCTGTATGTCCAAATACAGACTTGAACATGTTCCAGAGGTATCACAACTCCAGGTTTAGATGATGTTAAGAATTTTTCATTTGTCACTTAAGATATTAAATTAACTATCACACACTGGCCTTCCTATTGCACCACATAAACTACACCAGCTTTTCTAACCCTAACCCTAACCCAAACCCTAACCCAAACCCAAACCCAAACCCTAACCCTAACCCTTAGAATTCTGCTGAAAGTTTTTTGGGGCCCCCCTTCCCTGTGAAGCTGTAGTTTTGGTTCCATTCAAGCCAAATAAATTGTATTTTGAAAACACTGCACAACATGGTCACCTCATTTTGCGCAAGGGCTCAATGATGAATTTCTGCCTCACTGAGTGAACTAAACTGTTGCGATAATTATGTGCTTATAAACTGCCTCAATTCATTTTCTGCTCTAAGATAACGTTTTGCTGCATCCACCAATACATTGAATTTAAAATTCCTGTCCTGCATGCATGTCCCTTGACAGCCTCTCCCCACCTTCTCCAAGCTCCAAGAAATGATTTTCTCCAGTTCTGGCTAATTGTCCAACTCTTGACTTTTGTCCTTCCAGAAAGTGGGAGAAACGGGAGAAGTTTTACAAATATTTTTTCTACGCGTCTCCCTCTGTTACAGATTAAAGGAACCTTCAAACTACATTATTTAACTTGTGTTATAGACAAACTGGTAGTGAGAAAATGTCACTAAAAGAGGTTAACAAAAATTTTATTGCTACCAGCCGTGAAATAGTTAAGACATATTACAAACTTACTGGAACCACCACCAGGGAAACACTCAGACTCTGTCTCGTCGCAATGAGCAGCTGATGAACTAAAGCAATTTAATTTTCATTGATCAGAAATGTAGATCACTGGGCTGTAATGATGGGAAATTCCATTAAAAAGCCACATACACTCCTTGCATGCAAGTATTTTGAATTCTTAATGCAGTTCTGAAATGTGTGAAAGTAGTTTCAGAGCGGTGGCCTCTTTAATGAAAAATCAACATTGTGGATAATAAAAAAAATGTAAACCAACGTGTGATAAATCATTGTTTTCGTCTACTCACCCCCACTACCCCACCTTCTGTCCAATCTCACCAACTTCCAAGTTTCTATTTATTTTATTCTATTCAAGCGATTACAGAAGCTCCATTCATCTGCAAAATATGTTATCATTTAACATTCTAAAATATTTACATAACAACTGACCAATCCAAGGTCTTCCTTTTCATGGTTGGGAGATGCACGAGATGTAGACAGTAGGCTGCAGCATGGCGTGTGCCTCAGCCAACCAGGAAGAACTGTATATTTGGCTTCCAGCCATCACTCCGTCATTGGCTAATGACCGAGAATCAGCTGTCACTTCATCCTTCATGATCCGTTCTCTTCTCAGCATGCAGCCACACAAAATTGTTCTCTTGCTTTCGTTCAACATTTTCCCATTTTTGGTGGGGCGGGAGAGGGGGTGGTGGAATTGGCACGATTTCTCCCCACAGTTGTGGCCGAAAATTGCTGAGAATTTCTGGTAAAAAAACAAAAATGCTGGATGAACTCAGCCAGTGCTGAGGTAAAGGAGGTAAAGATATATTTCCGGTGTTTCAGGCCCGAGCCCTTCCTCAAGGGCTTCCTTGAAGGGCTCACATCTCAAAGGTTGGTTTTATAATCTTGACCTCCTATGGGTACTGAGAGACCAGCTGAGTTCATCCAGCATTACTGTATGTTTTTGCTACAGTCACAGCATCTCCAGGCTTTTGTGTTTCACTGAGTATTTCCAGTACATTCTGCTTTATTTTGGATTTGAACTAACTGCAGAATTCTTTTAATTTCAAATTATTATACATATTTTCTTATTTTTGTGCCAAAAGCAGTATTTATGGGGAAATGCTTCTAAAAGTTTGTGGTACGTATTTATTGAAAGCATATCACAACTCTGCTCAACTAAAGATCTGGAATGAAACACAGAAGTCTGCAGACACTGTGATTGAAGTAAATGCTGGAGAAATACAGCAGGTCAAACAGTGTCCTTTATAGAGCAAAGATCAAGATACAGAACCAACATTTTGGGCTTGAGTCTTTCATCAAGGTATGAGCAAAATGTAGGAATGTGCCTGAATACAATGGTGGGGGTGGGGGGGGGGGGGGCGAGAGAAAGGAGGCAGGGGAGGACCACAGGCAGGAGTTAATGTGGTTAAGAGATGGAGGGAACACCAGCAAACAAGGGGATGGCTTTGTGTATGGAGAGCGAAGTGGGGTGGAGAACTAGTCCCACAGGCAAGAGGTAATGGATGGATAAGGGAGGGGTCCCACTAACAGGAGCAAGCAAGGGGAGGCTTTTAAATGGAGAGGGGTGGAGAGCTGGAGAAAAAGGGATGGGGAGAGAGAAGGAGAATGGGGAGTAGGCGAGCATAAACTGGAGAAGTTGCTGTTTATGCCGTCCAGTTGGCGAGGGCCTAGAATGAAAATTAGGTGCTGCTCCTCCAATTTAGTGGTGGTCTTGGTTTGACAGCACATGACACTATGGACTGTCATTTAAGTGTGGGAGTGAGGCACAAAATTGATATGGTTGGCCACTGGGAGATCTAAAGATCTATTTTGTTGCAGTGTCTCAACATTTCTTTCTCTGAATCCAAGCAAGTACAGCTATCACGATCGATGCAAAGACAGGAATATGCTAGGGTTCCGATGATATTGCATACCAGAAGAGCGGTCATTCAGAGCTGAAATTAAGAAGAGTTAGCCTTGAGAAGTGGTGTTTCAAATTAAAAGACACATATTATGCAGATAAACCTGACTGAAACATGTAATCGTGTGCATAAATTGAGAGCATTGGCTGGCTGGTAACCTCATAACCAAAGCAGTTCAAGACTGAACTCCAAGGGAAAGATTTACTTTCTCAACATTTCTGTATCATTCACAATGATGAAATAATGCCCCAGCTTTGGCATCAAGATGCTCAGATCAAGGAGAGCAAGATCAGAATACAGAATAAAAGCCCAAAGTGGTCATTTTGGACCAATGATCGGTTTAGAACAACAGAAAATGCTGTTATCTTACAGAGAATCAGAGTGGGTTGCAGGGGCCATGTTGGCACAGCACAGTTAGCGTAGCGGTTAGTGCAATGCTATTGCAGTGTCAGTGACCGGGCATTGTCTGTAAGGATTGTGTACATTATCCCTGTGTCTGCGTAGGTTTCCTCCGAATGCTCGATTTCCTCCTACCTTTCAAAATGTACAGGGGTGGCAAGTCAATTGGAGCATTTTGGCAGCACGGGCTTGGGGGGCTGGAAAGGCCTGTCACTGCGCTGTATGCCTTCTCCTGTTCCTATTTCTTATGTTCTTCTGTTCATGCTGCTCGAGATGCAAGATTCTTTTATTGTCAGGTAATAAAACAGATGTAATATTACATGAAATTGCCATCATCAGAGCTGACTTCACAACCATCAGGTTACAATAGAACTCTCAAATAAAATAGAAAATGCTGGACACATTCAGCAGATCCAACTCATCTGAGGAAGGAGAAACGTCCAAGGTCAAAGACCCTTCATCAGGTTCCCAATAAAAGAAAATCTCAGAACTCAACATCTTAGTCTCATGTTTACGGACTAAAGATTCACTCCAAATAATTCAGGCTTGTATGTTACTAGGTGAGTGCTGCTTTGACAAATCTACAACACTTGGGATGAGACGCGAGCCAAAAACCCTGTCTGTTCATTGGACCAAACATCAAGGTCAATCATACAACCACAATGAAGTAAGAAACAGATGTAACCATCCTAAAACACTGCACCCAATTAACTTCTTTATGTTAATTGTTACAAAGCAGAAACCCGATAGCCAGATGTGAGGCTCACTGCACAGAATCCAGCTATTAATAATGCCAGGTAATCTCTTACATTGCTGTTGTTGTGTTTATTATCTTTGCCCAGTGCAAATCATTCTCAACCCTGCAATGAATGGGTCAACCTGGATTTTCTGCCCATTCACCAAAGTGGACTTGTCATGCTTCCAAAACCTTCATCACTCCTACATCATCTCTTGTAAACTCTATTTCCTCAAAACACTCCCATCCGATCCTTCCGAAATTCACTTAGCAAATTTTTTTTTTAAAAAAAGAGGTTTACAGCACTTACAATACATGAAGTGTGACAGAAATGTCATCTACTATTTTCCCACGATGTAGGATTAAACTGAAGGAAGGAAAAAAATCCCGTCAAGTACTTTTGTGGATTTGCTGAAGAGAACGGTCATTTAAAACACTTGAACTTATGTACAAAATAATCAGATTTTGACATGTTCTTCTTCAGTGTTGGTAAGAACAGGCCCAAAACTTAACAGTGTCTGCATTTAGTGAAATAACTGCACGCTACTGAATGTGAAGTATCCAATACACACCTTAACAGATCTGCATAATTATCTTCATATTCCACTTTTATAATGTAATCAGAACGGCTCACAGCTCTACAAAGTGCTGCAGTAAAAAGCTGTGATCTTCCCTTGGTGGCTCTGTCAAAACAAGCCGCTGGGTGACCATTTGAAACCATTCCAGAGAATTATGCAAACACTGCAGAGATACGGGGAGGCCGATATTGAGAAAGTGACCCGAGCCCACCAGTGAAATGCACCAGCACCCACCACTTTAGCCGAATGTCCACGAATCCTGGGACAAACAAATCTTGAAAACAAATCATTTATGACGACTCGTTCCATCGAATTAATCAATGCAAGGAGTGAAAATTGTGAACTGACTGAATCTCATTTCTCATCTCGGGTCGATGCAAAATATGCCCCATCCCCCACCACCCTCTTTTCGGTCTACCTCAACACCCTCACCCTTCACATAAAAGCTAAACTGACTGCACGCTTCATTGAAAAAACCCTGCAAAAGTGATTAGAGAGAGGCATGATCTCATCAAGTTTGGAAGATAAAGTGAAGATGAATACTGTGTTTACTGCTGTGTTAAGTCACTAGACAGAAAGGGTGGTGAATGAGAGAGAAAAAAGCTAAAGCTACCCCTTTGTTTCTTAAGCTGCAGGTTCTCCCCGGCTTTGTTTTACCACAATGAGCTCCTGAAAACTAATTTTACACAACCTTTTGAAGGAAAAGGTTACTTAATCTTCTTGGTCATAGATGCAAAGCCGTGAGGGTGGAGGGCTCTGCCATCTCCACAATACACTTTGACCTTTGCACTTAAAAATTCAGGCAGGGTTGATTTTCAGTGGTGCATAATTCACTAACAAGAGCAACGAAAATTCTAGCTGTTACATGATATTAATGAGTTTGAAAATACTTCAACTGAAAACCAATTAAAGAGACGGACGGATTTTGTACTGTCTGACCTACTTAGGTTGCACTTGTCATGCGTCAGAACCAAAACTAACATTGCTCTTACTAAGAGATATTTTCTACACCCCATTGTCTGATAAATACCTCCAATTTCAACTGTGGCAAAAGCTTTCATTCTTACGGGTTTTGGGTTGAACGGAGAGCGTAGTTTTATAGTTATTCTGATTCCTAACCTTGGAATCATGCAAAATTCAAGCAGAAATTTTAGGAAATAAATGAGGTGTGAAGAGAAATAATGAAGGCGGAATAGTCAGGGACAACAAAAGCCATTCAGCTCCTTCAAGCCGAAGTTAACACCCCTGGTTGTCCTGAATCAGACACACCGGCTTGGATATTCATGGTAAATGCAATCGTTTTATTCACCCCTTTAGAACAGAAGTTTCAACATTTCTGGTGATTTGACAGCCCTACAAGGGCTGACCCGAGACTTCCTCAAGTCCACACCTCATTTGAAAATGGACACACAGGCTATTTGTATTCAGTGGGCGGCTGTTGGCGCCTGCAAAGGCACCGCACCAGCACACACCTCAGACCAGCTCAGCTGTGATTTCAAGACCCATTTCTGAAATTCGGCATGGCTGGTCTTGTGTGGAGCATGGATATAGGCCATTCAGACCAACATCCATGCCGACCAAATTATCTACCATCATCGTGTGAAAATCAGGAATCCCTTTCACAAGCTCATCTCCGTACTTAATGCCCTGATGAGCATGCCAAACGCTTTCTTCACCACCCTAAGTAGACCTGAGGGTTGCAGATGCAGGTAGGGCAAGTGGGGAGGGGCTGACTTTCAGGTGAAAAGTTAAATCATAAACTGTTGGGCAAGATCTAATGGTGGTATCTGAGAAAAAGAAGGGTCTTATTATGGTGGACTAATCACCGCAGTCCTCCTTGAACAGGAACCAAGTTGGACTAATTAGTCCGTCACCTCCAGGTTATTTAGTGCAAAGTGTAAGTATCTCACACAAAAGAACTTTAGCTGTGGAAACATCCTGGAAGCAGGAAAAATGCCAAATGAATGCAGAATGTTGCTTTGCAAGGCAGAGGGCCTGAGAACAAGATATCTTTATTGTCATGTAATAGTACAGAATAAGTAATATTACATGACATTCCCTTCGGCCTGATGCAGGCAGGTAAAGAGTCACCATTAGTGTTGTACGGCACCCCTTCGAGAAAGGTAAGTAAAAGAGATACCCTTCAGAGTCACTGAGTGGGTTGAATGTACACTTCCAGGAAATATAATTATTGTTCTCTTGCACAGAGGGATTGAAGCCATGATTTTATCTGGATGATTCCACCAGACTAAATGTATAAAAGACCAGGAACATTCCCCCTCCCCCCAAACTTCCACTGCCCATGGATCCTTGATATGAATGTCATGGGCAGAGTGAAAATGCTCACTCCAGACCTCAATAGAACTGAGCAAATAATTCACTTGCAGAGAAATCTCATGTATTCAGGATTCTTCCATAAATTTCTGGTTTGCACATCAAGGATAAGTTTTTCCACCAACTTTCCAGTCATCTTGACGCCAGGTTCTCATTTGTTTAGGTTTGATTTCCATTTAAGGGAGGTACTGAAATCTGATTTTCATCATCAGTGAAGACTCCTAAAATATCAGTCAACCTGGTCACGTGATAATTTCCAATCCCCCTAAAAATTAAGAAATTAATTGAAAAGTTGTTACTTGCTTTCCTTCCAAACATTGTTCTCTGACAGAAAGTTACGCAGACCGCTCTTCTCAAAGTGGTAAATAGTGACTTACAGAAAGCAGGAACGACCCTGATGGGAACGTCATCCACTTTTTTGATTTGTTGAAGAGAATGATCATTTAAAGCCCTCGGACATCTGACTACATCAGTTCCCAAGGCATTATTCCTTGCCCCAACCATTACAAGAAGACTGGTGCAACTTTTCCCTTCAAGTCAAAATGTCAGTAGCTCGTTTCCTATTCCAGGATTTTGGGCTCAAACATTGAGGTTGATACTCCATGCAATAGTGAGAGATTTTTCCATGGCTACTGGTCCTTTAATTGTGAGAAATGTTGCAGCGAGGCTGTCTCTAACCTCGGAAACCATTTATGACATTATTTCAAGTGTACGGTCCTTGTTGGCATTAATAAAACTGATCATCTGGTCATTATCATATTGCTGTTTCTGGGAGCTGCTGGGATGGACTGGTGATAATATTCCAAAAGCACCAACTTGGCTGTGAATCGCTTAGGATATAATGAAACTCTACACCACTAGCAGCTATCGACTATCTTCCATCTCCACTCTCAGTCCTGATGCCGGGTCTCTACCTCAAATTACAATCTTCCCTTCGCCTCCACAGATACTGTCTGGCCAAATGACTGAGATCTTCCAGCAGTTCTTTTTATTGTTGGAAATAGTTACAATTCTTTCTCCCCTCATTGAAGAGAAGGCAACCACAAAGGACATCCAAAGTTAAAAACAACGTAATTTGCACCACCAATTAATTTCACTTATGATTATTATTTACAAGAACTGTACATCACAGGAGAAACTGAACAAATCCTCACGTTCAGCAATACTGGGGAAGGAAAATTTTGTTTTCTTAAATAACCCAAAGTGGTGTTCTCACCACAGAATTTAGCCCAGATCCATCTCGCCCCCTCTCGCAAAGTACTCTGGAGTCCCAGTTTTATAGCTCGGAAACAGGCCCTCCAGCCAACCTGCCCCAGCTAAATAGCAAGTCCCATTTAATTTGGACCATATCACTCTCATCCTTTCCTTCCCATAAAATTACCCGTGAAGCACATGGAAAATGGCATTAATCAGTTTTAGCTGAATACTGGTGATCAGATTAAACTGAGACACATTTCTTCCACAAACAAATCTACATAACCACATATCGACATTCTGTAATGTACTAGAACCCAAATCCTGAAAACTATGAACAATAACATTTAGATTCGATTATATATTTCAGACAGCACAGAATGAGAAAGAACATTTTGCTCATCAAGTCTGTTTTCCGTAGACCTTATTATTGAATTACCATTTAGTCACCTGAAAGAAATCTTTGTATAAATGCTTCATGATTATCCAAGAAAATCAAATCATACATTCTTTGAGCCTGACCTTCTCAAAATTGTTAGAAGACCTCAATCTCCCCTACAGCCACAGTGTATCATAGTATTTCATGAACTATTTGATCATCAATCTGTAGTAATTCCCTCTGCTGGAAAACCAGGCTGGTGATTCTGAAATTAAGCTCCAAATACACCAACAACTTTAGTTGGTACGCTACTCAATGCATCTGCCACTTTCTGTGCGAAGCATCAATTAAAAATAATTAATTTTAAATGCCAGACATCCAGTTCTACACATGATCCAAACATGCACAGCCTCTTGAACTTGGAGCTTCAAAAGCTCTCGACAGCGAGCAGTTGGATCAGACCTCTCTTTAATCTTTAGTGATAAGATCAATTTGCTCCTCAGTTTCAGAAGGATCTCATTTACCTTTTTAGAATCATCTTCACAATATTAATTCAAATTTTAAATGATAAAATAAAGCAGCCAGAACTGAAATATATTCATGCCTCTTGTGTGTAAGAAATAGGATCACTGTCCATACTTCTGAATCTCAGAGCTGAATGATGGGATGGAGTAGATGTTGATGCCACAGTGACAATGACAGCCACCATCTCAACCTGGACAAATGAGGCAACAAAGAGAGGCCAAAGACATCTCTGCAGAATAGAGAAGAGGAAGGAAAGATGAGAGCTAAAGGGAAATATATCACAGGCTCAAATCTGACTCATGGGCACTTCCCAAGATTTGACCTACAATTTATTACTCTTCCTTCTCTGATCTTCTACCGACGAGGATCACTCGATTGTGAGATGTCAATTGTTGTAACATTTGAGGCAACAATCCATAAACCATGTAATGCAACAAGTGTCCCAAAGGCCAGCAATTATTTTCAACATAATTCTCTTGATAATTCCAATTTATTGAGGAATCTGTTTACTTCAAAATATTCCACATTCCCACCAACATGCCCCCTGGCTTTCCCAAAATGTGTAATAATGTTCAACACCAGTCACAGCAATGACTGAACCAGAAGGCAAGTGAAAGAGAGACCCAGGTCATGTGAAAGGGAGCAGGGAATGTCAAAGTCTGGGACATTTTCATTAGATAATATCTTGCATCAAAACAAAGGATGAAGCAAAATTCCAATCAGCAGATTTTATGCACCACCATTTAAAGTGCTCAAACTGTATTTCTCTCTGGGCAAGTATTAACAGGTTGGCAAGCACATACAAAAAGTAATAAGCATGCTAAACTTGGACATGTTAAATCCAATAAGAAACTCTAATTTATTATATTTTAACCAACAATCCACAATGCTTATAACAGTTACAGAATATAACCTCAATTATTGGCCTTTAAGAAAGAATAAAATCAGGTTTGTCAGCCCTGCATAAAATGATTCTCCATCTTTCTATTCATCTGAGGCGATCTTTACATTCCATGACGATGACAGGCATCGGCTGGCATTCATTCTACATCTAAATTAAAAGTTAAAGGCCAGTCAATAAATAAATATAACAGTTCAGTTGCAAAACCAATGCTCTTCTATAAACTTAAACCCAATGTCTGCTCATCTGACAAAAGGCATGTGCCCTCCTCCTAAATTGGAATTGAATGAGCTTTAAAAATCTGTTGCAACACCTGCAAAATATAAATCATCGTCGTGTTGCGGCTGGCAAGTCAGGAATTAAGTAAAGCATTGCTCGAGAAAATGCAGTACACATGAAGTACAGCCATTTACTAAACCACAGCATACCAGGCCTGACCCAAGGATTTTTCTTGTCTATCTCTTCCCTTCAGACTTGCCACAATGTGTCCTGCAGATGTTGTGTTAATTCATCAGTCCAACTCCTGGAGGAGTTATTACAAAGTGGAGCACGAATCACAATGAATGCACATACAAACCCACAAAGGCACACAAATACAAGTTTGTGTGTATGCTGAAGAACACACACTCATTTCGTTTACCCACAAACATGATTAAAGGTTTACAGCTTCCCTTGCATTTAACAGAAAATATCAACAGCAACAAATTTGATAATGAAAGGGTTGCTTTGTACGGTAGATTGAAAGCAACGAAAGGCTTTGGGGCAATAATAACCCCCTCAACTGATTCCTACCAGCTCAACACACCTCGACAACCCTTATTGGACAAGCAAAGGCAACAAGTGTTTTCAGGAACATTTATTACTCTTCCTGCTCTGATCTTCTACCGACGAGGATCACTCGACTGTGAGATGTCAATTGTTGTAACATTTGAGGCAACAATCCATAAACCATGTAATGCAACAAGTGTCCCAAAGGCCAGCAATTATTTTTAACATAATTCTCTTGATAATTCCAATTTATCGAGGAATCTGTTTACTTCAAAATATTCCACATTCCCACCAACATACTACCCCCTGGCTTCCCCAAAATGTGTAATAATTTTCAACACTAAACACCAAATGACTCTTTCATCCAAAAAAATATTGAGAGTTGACAAAGGCAACAAACACAGGGCAAGACATACTATCCTTCCCTTTGTCTTTCCCACAAAGCGAGCAAAATCTTGATCTAATTATAAATCACAGTAACAAAAAACAATGCAGTTAAAACTCCTGACTTCAGCAAATAAGCAGCTGTTCCTAAATACTGTACCTATTTTTAGATAATTTTTTTTTCTTATAAAGTACATGCAGCTCAAGTAATTCAGTTTGGAGTTTATTTAAACCAGAAATAAAACTTAAGAAATTGTAAAAGTAAAATATTATTGCAACCTTCAAGCAAATTCATGTTCATTAATATTCTACAGCAGGGTATAAAAAAAACTTGCTAATTGTTTCTTTATATTTTATCATTCACTCCAAAACTCATTTCCCTGGATGCCTTTACTTCATCATTATAATTTTCTAGGTAAATCTTACTCTCTTCCACACATTTACACTAATTTCTCTATCAGTAAAATACAAGGCTGAGGTAGGTGATCCTCAATCCTGTGAACTCTTCAAAACACATAATAGGGGTTCAAATCTCCATCGACTGCAACCAATTTCTCAGAATACACAAGCTCAGGGCTTTCTCTGTTGTGGGCTACAATACACCAGGCAATGTTGGAATGTCAAACGTGATGGCTCCCTGCCTTGTTTAGGGGTAGTCTTATAATAGGAACCTTTTAATCTTGATGGGGTTTTGTTTACCTGCTGAATATTCATTTCAAGGATTATGTTCCCTCTTTGCTCTTAAAGCCCTTTCTTCTCTCAGGCTGTTGAACAGCACTGGCCCAGCGCTGCACTCGACAACAACCCTGAGGTGAAGGGTAGATTTGGCAGAGACTGGGATGAGGGTACAAAACCTTTCCTGGTCACCAGGCAGTGACAATTTTTAAAAATTTTAATTTAATTTTAGACATGGAGCACAGTAACTGGCCCTCCTGGCCCACGAGCCCATGCTGCCCATATACCCCAATTAACCTACAACTTCCATACATTTGAAGGGTGGGGGGGGGGGGATCCCATGTGAACAGGGGGAGAACGTTAAAATATCTGTACAGAAAGTGTTGGACTCGAATCAGAATCGTTGACACTGTAACAGGGTTGCGCCAACTGTACCACCCTCTAATCCAGAAATGACCATTGTTCCACGACCAATGGCACTTGCACGGGCAGCCTGGAGGCAGAAACACTCTCTCTCTCTCTCTCTCTCTCAGCGCTGAGTGTCAGAGCATGTTGTGGTACAGACCCAAGGAGACAGGCTACGTGCACTGGGGACTTCATGAAAGTGGCTGACTTAAACATGTGCTGATAAGATGTCTGGTGATCACAGGGGCCAGATCCAGCCAAATTAGCGGTCACAATTCAAATATGATTTCAGGAATTAAAAGACATGTGCCTGCAACCAAAAGCCTCCATATATGACAACTGGCACTTCGGAATTACATCCCCAGGGCAGTTGAGATGACCGGTTGAAAAGTTAAGAAATATCATCCAACAACTCCACATTCAATAACAAAAGTGCTAGGTTCTTGCTTGGAGTAATACAGAGGATGGTCAAATGAGTGGCAAGGCTCTCCACAGATCTCCCCGCATTACAAAGAATAAACCATCTTCTCTTTGGCTTGGCTTCGCGGACGAAGATTTATGGAGGGGGTAAAAAGTCCACGTCAGCTGCAGGCTCGTTTGTGGCTGACAAGTCCGATGCGGGACAGGCAGACACGATTGCAGCGGTTGCAGGGGAAAATTGGTTGGTTGGGGTTGGGTGTTGGGTTTTTCCTCCTTTGCCATTTGTCAGTGAGGTGGGCTCTGCGGTCTTCTTCAAAGGAGGTTGCTGCCCGCCAAACTGTGAGGCGCCAAGATGCACGGTTTGAGGCGTTATCAGCCCACTGGCGGTGGTCAATGTGGCAGGCACCAAGAGATTTCTTTAGGCAGTCCTTGTACCTTTTCTTTGGTGCACCTCTGTCACGGTGGCCAGTGGAGAGCTCGCCATATAACACGAAACCATCTAAAGAACTTGGAAATGCCCTTGAAATATTACAAACATCATTTGTCTAAGTCAAAGTAAATATAAACGCCAAAGAAGCAACTTTCTGTTGCATGCAATGAACATTGCCGCAGATTTTGGTCGTGATGAGCCAAACAATGATTGGCATGAAGAAAATCAAAGCTGTGAGGATCTAGTCCAGAACAATTTTCCTTCCAGATTGTTTCCCCTTCTCACTATTTTCCTGAACTCTCATGGTTGAGGTATGATCACAAAAATCCGCAGCTCCCATATGATCACATTCATCAGAAAGCATTGACTGTATTGTGCACCTTTGCTAAATCGGACTCTACGTTCGTCCAAGAGACACATCCAATGGATCGAGGGTGGGAATCAGGCCAACTTTTCATTGTTCCTTAGTTTGGGAACACAGAATAGGTGGCCTTTCACTATTCAGGAATTAAGTCCAAACTACTTAAGAGGCACCAGTTTCAGCAGAGAGAAGTTTATACCGGATTCTTTATGTAATGAGCCACCATTCAATAAGGCAGACATTTTCATCAGTAACTCTTTCGACAGTTGAAGGGAGTTTCAATTACATCAGCCATTTCGAAGGTGTGACAAGGTGATAATAAAGTGGATGGGTGCTGGAAGAATATGTGATAATGACTGGATATAGAGAAGGTAGAATTTGAGATTCAGAAATAATGAGGGAGTCATCAGCAAAGTCCCTTATCACACCTCAGTTCACATCCAGGTCACTGGGTGTATTTAAGGCAGAGGTTGAGAGGCTCTTGATTAGCCAGGGCATCAAAGGTTATGGGGAGAAGGCCAAGGAGAGGGCCTGGGGGAAAATGGATCAGCTCACGATTAAAGGGCAGGGCAGACTCGATGGGTTGAATGGCCTATTTCTGCTTCTAGGTCTCATGGTCTAATTTATCACTGGCTTGCTGCACAGTGTTTTTCACTGAACCTGAATCCTGCTCCATTTTCTGGGTAATGTTCACTTTTGGTACGTTGATGGTCGTATACCTGGCAATAGTAATGCCTATAAACGTTGTGTGGGCGGTTGGACTCTTCCTTCTCAGAGATTATTACAGCTTCAGCCTTGTACATCACAATGAATGTGGCTTGTCGTTTCTCAGCCTGTGCTTGAATGCTGTCCAGGTATTGCTGAGAGAAGGCCAGGATGGTTTCACTTGTTGAGGAGTTGCACACGAAATAAACATTGGGCAACCATTAGCAAACATGCCTACTTACGATCCAGTGACACAACAAAGGTCATCGATGAAGCAGCTGAAAACACTGCCATGAGGAACCCAAGCAGTGATGAGAATAGTCAAGTCAAATCTAATTGCTCAAGTATAACCCATGAAACAGCAATCTCCGGTCCTTGGTGCGAAACACGCAGACTCACAACCCGACATGACACACAAACAGACAAACAATACATAACGTCTGTAGACCAAGTATTCATATAAACAAAAAAATATTGTTTTGAAATTATGACAGTCTCGAATGGTTAGTGTGATCAGTTCCTTTGGTTGTTCCGCATTCGCACCACCTGTGGTATGGTTGACCTTCACCAAGTACAACCTTATTCCTTGCTGTGAAGTTTGATTCCAGCTACTGGAGCATCTTCCCTTTGACCTGATTGAGGTATATAAGATTATCAAGGGGCTAGAGGGTGAAATCAGATTACATGGTCCCAATGTTGGGAGAGACTAGGACGAGAGGGCATAGTTTAAGAATACAGGGAAGGCCCTTTAGGACAGAGGTGAGGAGAATTTTTAAAAAATATATTATCACAGAGAAGTGTGGATCTGTGGAATATTTTGCCGCAAAGGGTGGTAGGGGCAGATTCACTGGATATGTTCAAAAGGGAATTAAGTAAGGCTCTTGTGGGCAGGGGAATTGAGGGCTATGGGAATAAGGCTGGGAATGGATACTGATAGTGAATGATCAGCCATGATCTGAAAAATGGTGGTGCTTGGCTCGACGGGCCGAAGGGCCTACTCCAGCACCTACTGTCTATTGACCATTTTATCAGCACTTCAAAATGCCCCATTCTGCTCAACCCTGCCTTGTTGACAAAAGCAGCCACTCTCTCCTCACCTCTGGAATTCAGTTCTTCGAATCACGTTTGGTCCATGCTTGCGAAGAAGCCGAGAGCCAAAACCAAAATACAGTAGAGCATAGGCAAGCAGGATTTTGGTTAGTAAGCGAAGACTGCTACACCTGTCAACATCACCCTTCATTACTTTATTGATCAGGAGTCAGGAGTGGTCATTGGGTATTCTCAGATGCATCTCGATAATTGAGTACTCCGGAGTATTTGGAGACATTTTCGATTAACGAATTGTGAAGAAATGTTTTAATCACTTACAATCAGAAATGCTTGAACTATTCATTCCTGAACTCACATGGTTTGATAGGGTCACAGTGACATAATGACTACGTTCCTGGGTCTACAAGGCCCTGGTCTGTTTATACAAAAGCAAGACACCAGGAACATTTCAATTCAGTCCATTAAATAGGTTCAAAGAATCTTATAGCCCCACTGGCCCAACTTATCTATGCCAGTACACTTGCCCTCCTGCTTTTGTCCCACATCCATATTAGGCCCATACCCCATATTCACATAGTTATCTAAGTGTTTCTTAAAGGACGCCTTGCTCTACCACTTTGTATGGCAGCTAGTTCCATGTGTCCATCACCCTCTGAGAGGAAAAACTGCCCTTCACATCCCTTCACAATCCCACCCATTTCACCTTATAGTTATGTCCTCTTGTCTTACGTTCTTCCACTCTAGGAAATAGACTGCCACCATATCTATACTCCTCATATTTTATAGATCTCTATAAGATCCTCTCTCAACTTCCAACACACCAAGAAAAACAGGCGTAGTTTTCCAATCTCTCACAATAACTCAACTTCCCTAATCCTGGCAACAAAATTGTTAACCTTTTCTGTAGCTTTTTCAGATTGATTATATCACCAACCCCACGCCACCCCCTAACTGGAAGGAGCATCAGTATTTTTCTCTTATCTAATCATGAACTTAACATCAACTATGGTCTCAGCTCAAAGATGGAGCCTTCACCGGAGGAGGACAGGGGAGGCAACAGCTACAATCCAGAGGGTCAGATATCTTGATGGATGGAACGGCAAGGCACCTGAATGATGATATCCTTCCAATAACTGGGTGACAAAAAATTGCCCACAATAATCTTAGCGTGACCTTACCAACGTCAATGTACATGACATCCCAGCACTTAGATTCAATGCTCTGACTGATGAAGGCAGGTATTCGAAATGTTCTCTTCGCTACTCCATCTACCTGTGCTATCACTTGTACCTTTAGATCCCTCTGTTCCTTCATGCCTTTTAGGGCCCTATCACTAGCAGAGCAAGTTCTGCCCTGGTTCAATTTATCTAAATGCAGCGTCTCCCACTTCTCCAAGTTGAACTGCATCGACCATTTCTTAACCCAGTTCCCCATCTGATCTAGATCCCATTGCAAACCCAGATAGTCTTCTTCACAGTCCACCATGGCGCATGTTTTCCTGTCATTAACAAACTTACTCATAAACATCCTTGAACAAATCATTTTATGTACATTACCAAAAGGGTCTTGGTACCAAGTACTGGGGCATTCCACTGGTCCCTGTCCTCCATTCTGAAAAACTGCCCTTTACAGTGACTCTCTGACTCCTATCACTGAGCCCAATTTTTGATCTCATTGGCTCTTTTGCCTCCTAACCATGTTCCTTGACCTTCTATACCAACTTACTACAAAAGTTTGCAGATGCCATGATTGAAGTGGAAGCATAATGCTGGAAAAGCTCAGTAGGTCAAACGGGGTACTTTATATGGTAAAGATAAAGATACTATACCTGGTCTAAGCCCTTCAGGAAAATGGTGGGGGAGGGCACGGGGAGCAGCACAGACAAGAGGTAATAAGTGGATAAGGGAGGGAGGGAACACCAGCAAACATGGGGATGGCCCTGTGAATGGAGAAGGAAGGGGACGGGAGATGGGTGAAAGGAGACAGAAGGATGGGAAAGAGTGGGAAAGGATGATGAAGTTGATGGTAATGCCATCCAGTTGGATGGAGAGTCCCAGATGGAATATTAGGAAAACCTGATCATACCCTTTAATACGATCGATACAAATGGCCTCATCTACCACATTCACCTCCTCTTAAAAAAATTATATCAAGTTTGTGAGACATTATTTCCCCACACACAAAACCTTGCTGGCTCTCCTTAATTTTTCCCTTGCCCATTCAAATATCATTCTATTGCTCAGAATCCATTCTTAACCAGCTGTACACTTAGCCAGTTTGAACATATGTGTAGCATGCTTTTTTTAGGAAGGAATATACAGTCCAGCAAAACATCAAGGGCCGAAAAGCCTGTACTGTGCTGAATTGTTCGATGTTCTATGATTGTTATGTGCTGTTCACCTCCCCCATAACATTCACTTTTAAAATCCAGTGCCCTCATGACATGGCAGCCTCGACACAGGGGCAGGGAAGCATCAATGGGGACCAGGCTAGAAAAATCATGTTTGGAAGATGGGCCCTTCTGTTTCCATTCTCAGCAATTTTGAAGGAATTTTTTTTTTAATGTGCTACACCCTTGAGCAAGAGTATGTGTTTTATACAAATTACAAAATAGGTCCCCAGTTCTCTGAATAATGAGGAACAAGTGCGTATATATCAATGAAGGAGGAGGTGAACACATATACACACTAAAGCTCGTCTAATTAACTTTACCAGAAGCTCAATCTCCGTACTTAGTGCTTTGACTGCAGCCCCAGGCCTTCACGACTGTTCCTGCGCAATTATCCAGTCTCTCGGCCTCATAATTCTACAGAGTTTATTAAAGCTTGCATTAAAAGCAGCTTTGCAGCAAAGATTGCCTCACTCCACAAATGATGTTTGTTACCAGCTGATATTTGTTAAAGTATCTTTCAATCTTCTTTGTGTTCCGGAGCTTTCCCATCAGCCAACTCACTCGCTCTGACAGTGGAGCATGACTTGCCACTATGAGACGCTACTTAGGAAAGGATCCAGTTTGACCTTTACTGACACAGCGAAACATTCCCATGTAAACCGAGATAAAGCAATAAGGGGTGTAATTAGCTACAGTCAGTAATTGTGGCTCAAAATTGCACTGAACAAATAATGCAATGATTGCGACTGAGACCATGAAAGGTTTCAACCTTCTGTCTGAACTGGATGCTAAAAATAGGAAATATTTGGTGACTTTAATTTCATTAACCCGCACAAGCTAATCAAGATGATTCCTACTTTTAATTCATCAAATCTGTAACATTCAAATTTTTGTATCATAGAGACTACAGTACATTCCAGAATCCCACAAGACAACACCTGTTCATTGCCATGTGACTGTCATTACTTTTAATTAACAGCTTCCATCCATTCAGCATATTTTGGGTGCTAAGATTCTATCAGTTTCACCAAGTGATGAATAATTGCAACGTTTTGGTTAAAAAAATCTCATGCCAAATGGCACATTCATCCTGTAACTGATGTACTGAGAAGGGACCAGATTTGACATTTACTTGAGACAGAGTTTCAGGCTTCAGCTAAACTTTCAGTGGGTGTACGAGAGAGAGGAAAAAAATGACAATTTGGCATTTCCCTCTTGCAAATTCAGCATTATATTGACTAGATTCCGGAGAATATTCCTGGGATTGGTGATCTTGAATTAGAAGAGGATGGGACTTTTCTCCACAAAGCATGGCTGGTGGCAGGGTTGGGGGGGGGGTGGGGGGGGGGAAAGAGAGACCTAAAAGATTTTTAAATGGCACAAGGGGCATCAATAAGTATATTGTCAGGGTCTTTTACGCAGAATAGGGGAGCCCAAATCTAGAGAGGCACAGATTAAGATAAGAGAGGAAAAAAGATTCAAAGGGGTTGCGAGAAGCCTGAGTTGACAGTCTCTTAAGTCACCAGTTTGGGCAGATTATTTGAAAGGAATCAATAATGCAGGATTCTACTTAGAGTTCTCTGTAACATGGGCATTCATTCTGAGCTCTAGCCTGGGTCACTGATTAGAACCTTTCTCCACAGAGGGCAGAGGGTTCACGGAGTGATGTGCCAGAGAAAGTGGTAGAGGTGTGCAGAATTACAATGTTTAAAAAGCATTCAGTAAGGGGCTTGGACAGGAAACGTATATTAGGAATACAAATCAAACACAGGAAAATGGAACTAGCTTGGATAGACAACTTGATTGGCGTGATCAAGTTGGGATGATGGGTCTGTTTCCGTTCTGTATGAAGTTCCATGACTTTATCAACTAATAGTTATTGTGTGAAAAGTGACTGCAGGGTGAACCCGGATTGGGCACTCAATATTCCCGCTACACAAGGTTCCACAAGGCACATGAGCACAAAGTCTGCCCTACCATTTAATCATGAGCACATCCGTCTACCCACTCAGCCCAATTGCCTGTCATTTTCCCCCATAACTTTTGATGCCCTGCCTAAATAAGAACCTACCAATCTCTGCCTTAAATACACCCAACAACCTGGTCTCCAAAACTGCCTGTGGCAACAAATTCCACAGATTTACCATCCTCTGGCTCAAGGAATTCTTCTACATCTTTGTTTTAAGCAGACGTCCTTCAATCCAGAAGCTGTGCCCTCTTGCCCTAGACTCTCCCAACACAGGAAACAACCTTTCTACATCAACTCTGTCCATGCTTTTCAACATTTGAAATATTTCAATGAGATCCCCCCTCATTCTCCTAAATTCCACTGAGTACAGGCCAAGATCTGTCGAACGCTCCTCATATTATGATTCCCAGAATCCTCCTTGTGAACCTGTTCTGAAGCCTCTCCAACGTCAGCACATCCTTTCATAAATGAGAAGCCCAAAACCTGCTCACAATACTCCACATGAGGTGTTATTAGTGTCTTATAAAGCCTCAGCATCGCATCCCTGCTCTTATATTCTATTCCTCTTGAAATGAATGCCAGCATTGTATTTGCCTTCCAATAGAACAAGTATGAAGGAAAAGAAGGGGCTAGCATTATGATCGAGGAGATATCAGACACAAAGAGGCTGGATCGTACTGTGGAGCTGGCTTTGGTTGTAATCATGTGCAGCAGGGCAAAAATCAACACTTGTGGGCAAATTCCAGATGTCTGCAAAATATAACTGTATTTGGGTGGAGTGTCATGAAGAATTCCTGGGGTAAGAGTGAAGGGAAATTTAAGACCACAAGTCCAATGAGCAGTATTAGGCCATTTGGCCCATCAAGTCTCCCAATGAAATCATTTTTCCTTTCAACCTCTTTGTTCCACCTTCTCCCCATAACCTTTGACACCTTTACTAATCAAGAACCTGTGGCAATGAATTCCACAGATTCACTACCATTGGGCTGAAGAAATTTCACTGGACTTTCAGATCATCTGACATGTCTGCCTTCTTCCACTACCATCAACTCAGCCCTTACCTGCATCTCCTCAACTTCCCGCTCATCTGTCCTGACCCCCTCTGCCTCAGACACAACAAACACAGGATTCCCATTGTCCTTACCTACCACCCTACTAGCCTCCACATCTAAAACATTACCCTCTGCAATTTCCGCCACTTTTACAACAGGATACCACCAGTAGACAAATCTTCCCCTCTCTGCCTTCTGTAGGGACCGCTTCCTCCATGACTCCCTCATCCACTCATCCCTCACCACCAATTGCCCACACCCACACCTCCTACCTCACCACAATTTGAGTCCCCAAACAATCCAATCAAGTGAAGCAACACTTGTGTATCTGCGGGAGTGACCTACTGCATCCAGTGTTCCCTTTTTGACCTTCTCTGCATCAGAGAGACTGGGCACAGACTGGGTGATCGCTTCACTGAGCGCCTTCACTCTATCCACGCCAGTGATGGGGACCTCCTAGTAGCCAACCACATCAATTCCATGCTCATATGTCTGTCCATGGCCTCATGTACTATCCCACCAAGACCACCTGTAAATTGGAGGAAGCACACTTGATATTCTGTCTGGGGACTCTCCAACTGGATGGCATTAACATTGACCTCCAGTTTATGCTAGCGTACTCTCTCCATCTCTTTCCCTTCATTCCTCCAGCTCTTCACCCCCTTTCCCTCTCTATACACAGAGCAATCCATCCTCCCCTTCTTGCTCTCCCTCCCTTATCCACCTTTTACCTCCTACCTTTGGGACCATGCTCCACCCCTTTCCCCTCCTGACCCTACCATTTTGTTTGGCCACTTGCCCACATTTTGACAATACCTCAATGAAGGGGCTCAAGCCCAAAATGTTAGTTATGCATCTTTATTTTTGCTACAGTGTTTGACCAGCTGAGTTTTTCCAGCTTTGTGTTTTTACTTCAACCACAGTCTCTGCAAATTTTTGTGTTTTCCTTTCACCTCAACTCGGTTCTGATGAGACATCCTTTTTATTCTAATGCTAGGGCCTCTGGTCCTCGACACTCCCACTATTGGAAACATCTCCACATCCACTCTATCGTGCCTTTCAATATTCGGTATGTTCCCCCCCGCCCCAACCTTCTAAACTCCAGTGATTACAGGCCCAGCACCACCAAATGCTCCTCATACATTAACCCTTTCATCCCAGGATCATTCTTGTAAACCTACTTTGAACCTACTTCCAACGCCAGCATATCGTTCCTTAGTAAAGGGGTCCTAAACTGCTCATAATACTCCAATTATGGTCTAACAAATGTCTTATAAAGTATCAATATTGCATCCTTTTTACCTCTAGTCCTCCAGATGCAGTTTAAGGGTGAACACCACAGGACGAAAACCATCGACTTCAACTTGAATGAAGGCAATTATAATGGTGTAAAGGTGGAATTGCTGGAGTTGGACTGGGAAAATAAACAAGGAGATCAGTCGGTAGATGACCAATGGCAAATAATTCCATTATATTCAGCAGGAATTAATCCCAATCTGAATGAAGGAGTTTATTTTAAAAAAATTTTAAAAAATCAGTTATGAACAATGATGTCAAGGATAATGTTAAATTGAATATTAGATCATACACATTTGCATGGGCTGATCACAGGATTGGGAGGTTTCTTTTAAAATCCACCAGCAAAAAACTAAATAAACAACTCATGAGGAGGGAGAACATCAATTTTCAGCAAAAACTTGCTAGGCAACATCAAACCTTCTTGGTAAGAATTTCTTGGATATACAAATAGGAAGGAGGAAGATAAAGTAGATGTTTGAGCTCCAGGGAATGAGGCCAGAATTCACATTCCCCTTCCACAGAGGCTGCCTGCTCTGCCAAGTGATTCCAGCATCTCTACTTTTATTTCATATTTCCATTACCTGCAACTCATTTTACTTATTTAAACTTAGACATACAGTAACAGGCCCTTTCAGCCCATGAGCCCTCGCTGCCTACAAATGACCACCCTGGTACGTTTTTGAATGGTGGAGGAAACCTGAGCACATGGAAGAAATGCATACAGACATGGGGAGAGCATACAAACTCCTTGCAGAAAGCACAAGATTTGAGTCCTGGTCCCAGTCGCTGGCGCGGTTACAGCGTAGCCACTCATGCTGCCCTTGCATTTCAATTTTAATTACATTTTCATTTAATTTGCCAGTGGTACTTTTAAATCAGTCACCATAAATTCTAATTGCATTCAGGAAGGAAAAAAGCTTGCATTCATATAACGCCTTTCACATCCCTTTTAGAATGTCCAGCACAATATTACAATGAACTTATAGACAATAGCTACTCTAACTTTAGAATTGTGCTCCTAGCATAAGGTACACTGACCGCTGATTGGCTTGGTTTAAGAGAATGCATACAATTCAACCACAAACAGAAGCACCATTTATTTAGGCTGGCATTAAAATGATTGAAATCAGCAGACTTAAAGTCATGACGCCTAACAACAGTTTCGAGCTATTTAATTTTCTTAGGCTGTTGAAATCAGAAATTAGTGTGGAACCTCAAACAAATTAGTTAGATTACTTGGATCCTGCAGTTGGCAATATTACAGAAAAATAAAACTGTATGTCGCAAGTCAACCTGCAGTTACGTACCTTTAATGCTTCGTCATTTAATGAGTCTCGAGATGAACTGTAGATTCATTTGCATCATTACAAATGCATTTATCCAACCTGCATATCAAGTCTATTCATCTGCTTGGACAACAGGAAAGTGTGTAATACAAGACTACAGACCGTACTGGAATCAGGTTCAGAAATAGCCAGGGCCTGATCCCCTTGGTGTAGAGTACATTGGTGATATTTACCAATGCAAATCTGCCGCAGGATTAGCAAATTTTCAATAGTAGGCCGCACTGTTGATCTCAGTGTGTTGAAGTCGGAGTTTTTCCACACAAATTCCTTCCCATGTGCTCATTTGGAAAAATTGTTTCTGTAAATATGCGGGTCACAGCAGTGTCGTGAGTGAAACATACAGTTAATGGGGTTTGGGTTAAGAACCATGGGGCTTGTGATATCCAGGGCTTACATTTTCCTCTTAATTTCCATAATGATGCATTTAACTACCACTGCAATAGTAAGATCACAATCACAAATACCACAGTGCCAACAGCCTTCCCACTTCTTCTTCTTTGGCTTGGCGTATACGCTTATCTTTATGAGCTTTTTCAGTTGGTTGTTTTTCCAGACTCTTTTGTGTAGTCTTCCAAAGGCGCTATTTGCCTTGG
This sequence comes from Narcine bancroftii, assembly GCF_036971445.1. Lineage (NCBI taxonomy): Eukaryota > Metazoa > Chordata > Chondrichthyes > Torpediniformes > Narcinidae > Narcine > Narcine bancroftii. The sequence continues at coordinate 71,816,206 of NC_091478.1, forward strand.
CGAGTCTGTTGTCTATCTCATTGTCGATCCTTGCATCTGATGAAATGGTGCAGCCGAGATAGGTAAACTGGTTGACCGTTTTGAGTTTTGTGTGCCCGATGGAGATGTGGGGGGGCTGGTAGTCATGGTGGGGAGCTGGCTGATGGAGGACCTCAGTTTTCTTCAGGCTGACTTCCAGGCCAAACATTTTGGCAGTTTCCGCAAAGCAGGACGTCAAGCGCTGAAGAGCTGGCTCTGAATGGGCAACTAAAGCGGCATCGTCTGCAAAGAGTAGTTCACGGACAAGTTTCTCTTGTGTCTTGGTGTGAGCTTGCAGGCGCCTCAGATTGAAGAGACTGCCATCCGTGCGGTACCGGATGTAAACTTCCCACTACACTTATTTTAAATAAACGCATAAGCTGCTTTAAAGTCCAAGTTTCATTAGAGATACATGAAGAGTGACATCACTGTTCTGTTACTATGGAACTACTGGGGCAGTTTGAAGTAAACCAGCAAATTATATCAACGGGGAAGAGTAATGCAAGTTGACATTGCAACTATGTCAAAATCATGAGTTGTTTTGTTTAAGAAAAAGAAAGACAGCAGCCCTTTATATTCCTCATCCATTTTGCAATCAGCCACCAGGCTTCCCAGGTGATGGATAACAATTAATTTCCAATTGATGACATCAAAGAACAGGAACAAGGTTGGAGAAGCAAGTCAATTCAGGCATGATGTGGTCAAAAGAATGCCAATCTAATAGAGGCAATATTTATGTGATGTAGAGGAAGTGGGGGAGGTTCCAGATGGGTAAGAAGCAACTACAACGTGATAGTTGGAAAGTTGTTCAGCTGGCGACTTCTAACTCTTGAATCATGAGGGGGAGGAACTCCATTCCTTGGCCTTGAACACAAAAATCTAAACTAACAGGGAGATGTTCTGTCACATGTCATTCTTCTGAAGAGATGGTAGACAAGACCACACTTATTCCATCAGAATGATGTAAAGGTCACAATGCACCATTTCAACCACAACCAGGGGAGTTCTTCCCAGCATCATGGCTCCAAATTTCTCCTTCAGTCATTATGAGAAAACAGATGATCTGATCAAAGATCACACTGCTAAGTTAACAGTCACTCAAGTTCTAAAGCACATCATTAGCTGTGAATCACTTTGGAGTGTGTGGGGACCACGCCAGTGGCCATATAATTGCAAACCTCATGACCAAGCAAGTTTGGGGATATCATGGTGAATCTGCACAAAAGTTCAGGAGGCTGACAATTTCAGGCTCCACTCGATTGGAAAGGGTGTTGAAACAATGCGTCACAGATTAATTAGGAAATGGCTTGGCACAAGAGAAAATAATCAAAAGGAAGACCAGAACAGAGGAAACCATTTTAAAAAAAACACAAGGGGGAATGAAATGACATGGCAATGGAGCAGCAATATAATTGGCTGGAGCAGCTATTTCCAACCTCTTTTTTTGGCTATGGGCCCCTTATGACACTTCAAAGTTTATGGGCCCCATTCCCTGTGATGCAGTCTTTTTGTTGATTTCTCCATACTTCTCTCTGACTGACTACATAAAAAAACATTTTAAAATATATTAGGATTTTAGTTGATGGCCCCCTTTAAATGTGCTTTGGCCCCAAGGGAGGCCATACAGCCTCCATTGAGAATGGCTGGGTTACAGGATAACACCTGGCTCAAACAGCCAGGTCTTATTTTGTAATTTCAGTGTAATTCTTCACAGTTAGTCCACCTGACGAAGCTAATTTGAGCGAATCTGTAAAATGTAAAATAATGTTGCCAGAATATGAGCAGGGTCACCGACATCCAATGCTCTGGTAGGGTCAGTAGCTTGGTGACCTTGCAAGGCCCTGTCAAATTCCTGTATTCATTGTAAGTATTGATAATTACTACAGCTGAAGTGAACATTTATTGGTTCATTAATTTGTGGTTATATCACAGCAAAACTCTCCCCACCAATGAAAAAAATCTACACAGAAAGCACCCATTGGAGATCAGCAGTCATCAAGGATCCCCACCACCAAGGATATGCTCTGTTCTCGCTTGTGTCATCAGGAAAGTAGTATAGGTGACACAAGACTCACACCACCAGGTTTGGGAAGAGTTGCTACGCCTCCCTGTTTAGACTCCTAAACAACAACTTAATTAATCACTTATCCAAGGCTCTTACTTTCCACATTATTTATTCCTAATTTTTTTCTGTATGGCACAGTTTGCTTAGGTTTCTCTCTTTCGCATACATATCTTTTCTTGAGTAAAGTTTACACTACCGATCAGTAGAAATTGTATTTCAAATGAAGCTTATGTTAGACTAGAAGGAAGCACTGAGCAAAAATAAATACCCTAATGACTTTGTCTGCCAGTGTCATCTTATAGCGTAATTGACTTCCGAGCCAAGTGGAGGTAAGTTATTTTACCTCTGCCATAACCCTGGACACATTCTGCACCTCTTTTCTAGCCAATCTTCCACCCATGCCACCAAACAAGATTTGTCTTGAAAATGGATCTCCTCTGTACCTGTTGCACTCAACAAAATGGTTGTAGCAATGTAATATCAGAAATTACCAATTTATTTTTTAAAAAATCACGTAATGTGACCATTCTTACTTGACGATATTGATATCGAGGTTCACTTCCTTTAAGTTAAAACTCAACCTGCGTATACTCTGCAGGTGGCAGCAATATTGCTGGAGACTAAACCAAGGGGTGAAACACAGAAGTCTGCAGACCCCGTGATGGTAGAAAAACACACAGAAATGCTGGAGGAACTCAGCAGTATAGGCAGTATATTACCGATGTTTCAGAATTGATTTCGGCTCTGCGAAAGGAGCCAGCAGGACAAGAGAAAAGAGGAAGACAGCTGGGGGGGGAAGGCTACTGGGGCAAGGGGCTGGGGTTAACATAATCCGGAGAATTCAATGTTAATACCACCCGGCTGGTGGGTGCCCAGTTGAGATAGGAGGTGTTCATCCAATTTGCGGGTGGTCTAAGTCTGGCAGTGCTTGAGACCATGGACCGGCATGACAGCAAGGGAATGGGATGGGGAATTGAAATAGGTGGCCACTGGAAAAGCCACACTGTTGGAGTGGACAGAACCAAGGTGCTTGACAAGTGATCTCCCAGTCTCTCCTGTGTAGAGAAGACCACAACGGGACCACCGGATGTGGTAGATGACCCCCTGCAGATTCACAAGTGAAATGTTGCTTCACTTAGATGAACTGTTTGACCCCAAATGATTCTGAGAGAGGACAAGTGACTACAAGTGGAGTCTGGGTAGGTGCCAAGGGGACCATTGGTGGAGGGACAAGGGAGACACAGAGGGACCGGTCTCTGCAGAGGGGAGAAGAGGGGAACATGTATTCTTCTGCTTCTTCCTTCTCACCTTACCCCAGCTCTCTTCTCTTCCCCCCCCCGCCCTCTTTTCCCCTCTGTCTCCTTTCACAGAGCTAAAAATCAATTCTTACCTCTCCCTCTTCAATCTAATTAATACCTTTTGTTGGTCTGGATTCCTCCCCCAGCCAGCATTCAGTCTTTATTCTTATGCCTTCCTGTTCTTTCCTCCTTGCTGATCAGCAGGCTGAGGCCCGAAGCATCGGTAATATATCTTTATCTCCTCTGGAGACTGCGAGACCAGTTGAGTTTCTGCAGAACGTCTGTGTGTGTTTTTACTAAACCAAGGGAAATGGATCAGCCTTTTTCCATGAGCCCTCAGCTGAAGATTATCCTAAAGAGGCCAAAAGTGAGTTGAGGTGGAGAGAGGATGGTTATTAAGGGAAATAAACCTCAGAAGGGGAGACACAAGTCATAGCACCTGGGTCTCCAGTAAGAAATCTACCCCTGAGCGTGAAGCTGGTCTCTGTAAGCAATGACTAATCCCACCAATCAAACCAAGTATCTGGTCACAGCTTGAGGGATCTGTCTGCAGTTAGAAACCAGACTTGAGCAATCCCTCAACCTTGATTGGTAGAAGACAGCTACCATCAAAGTTTTAACTAAAAAATTATTATAGGTGATGTTTTTCAACAAATAAATTGGTATCCATGTGTGATAGCATTCAGGTATCCTGATAATGTCACCATGTATCAAAGTACAACAAGTAAATCAAAACAGTACAAGATAAATTGTGACACAATGTGACTAGTATAATATCCCAAAGGCTGCAACTACAACATCAAACATGCCAAAGTTCATTCTATATGCAATACACATGAAAACACAAACATATATCTAATTTCCAGTGCACATTGACCTGGCCACGTATCTGATGTGTGCTTTTGGAAAAAGCAAGGGCATCTACTGACATGCATCCATTTCAACATACAGATGGACCCTGCAAACGATGTTCCAACTTAGATATTTCTAAGTTATAATAGTCAGGAAAGGGGGAGAAATGTCAAAAATCATTCAGGTGGATTTGCTTGGACTATTTCTGAGACACCTTTCCCCTTTCTGTTTCCAATCATATTTGTCATTTTGATGCAGGATTCTTGAAAGAATGTCCATAATGCTCTTCTGAACAAGGCAAGGGGAACATCTAGAGCAAGGGTGCCCAAGCCACAGCTCCCAATGGTTGGGCTCCCAGTATCATGTTCAATGTAGATGGTGCCTTTCTGTGGCATCATGTCCGTAGATCGCAGTATTCCAATGACACTCTTCATTCAGTGAGTGAGCAAGTATTCTGTCATGTTAAATGTGGTCAAATGGACACAATTCAAGTATGATTGAGAACAACACAAAGGAGCTGTAAACTATTTCCAAACTGCTAAGGCAGATTTCGTTATTACAGTATAAAACCAAAAGTTCATGCAAGAATTTCCTTGGCCAACAATGCTGAGCCAATTAACACTCAAACAGAATATCTAGTCAACCGGACAAAAAAAGTAGTTGCGTTTGGGAGCTATGTATGCATAAACGGGCCTTTGGATTGCCTTACCATGGCAAGTGTGCTTCAAGAATATTTTATTGATGGTTTTTACACATAAAGAACGTAGTGCTTTAGTAGTCAATTTTCACAAATCTTCCAGGGTGGCCGTTCACATGGAATGGCCTGTGTACAAATATCACCTCATTTAGACAAATTACCCTAGGCACAGTACTTACATAGGCTGAACGAGAGCCAACGTCGCCTACGACGCATGACATAGGTGTGACGCACGGCATCACTGCGTCGACATCATCAGTGACGTCATTCACCCATGTCCAAAAAAGTCCCAAGACAAAAGAGCAAAATGGCCTTCGATCCACAAATCCAGTTAACGCCATCACTTCAATGATTCAACATAATGGCTGACTGTTGCTGGCAAGTAAATGTCCCTTTAAATCTCCCACGTTCATTAGCCCAACGTTGTGGACCGCCTACAGTTCAGTTTAGACTGCAGGCAGTCTGCAAAATTGTCAAGGGCTGCCACAGGAAAAAATTTTGGAATGGAAGGAGTCATTCATTTTCTGCGTTGCGGGAATTTCATGAAAATTTCCAGTTACGCAGCAGCTGTATAAAAACCATAATTGGTTATTAAACATTTTGGCATCTACTAAGATTTTGAATAATGCAGGTTCTTTTTATCATTGAGGAATGTAGAAGAACAGAGGGACCTTGGGGTCCAAATCCATACATCTCCAAGTTGATAGGATATTTAAGAAGACTCAAGAGGTGAGGATTGAGTTGAACAGTCGAGAGGTCATGTTGCAACTCTACTAATCTCTGATGAAACTACACGTGGAATATTGCATTCAGATCTCGACACCTCATTATAGGAAGGATGTGAAAGCTATGGAGAGGGTGCAGAGGAGATTTTCCGGAATTGGAAATATGAAGAAAGGTTAGCAGGAACAAAGGAGGATGAGAGGTGATTTAATAGAGGTCCACAAAATTATGAGAGTCACTGCAGTGCAAAATGAAGATTTCCAGGAACCCTCCCATGAACCAGCCCAGGAATTTTAAACAGATCCATACAAGATCAAAGTTGAAGAGCCTGTATGGTGCTGTTAGCGTTCTTTTTTCTTTTATTTTCACCAACATAATGATGAATAAATAGAATTTTTAAATGGAAAAATATTAATCTCTGTTGTTGCCAGGGAAGTGTGTGTTTTTGGATAAGATTGGGCTCTATCTGATGCCAATATAATCATGCACTGATTCCCCTGTAACCAGATCAATGTTCCTTGTTACAATGCAGTAAAAGTCTCTCAGTGGCTGAAGAACCATCAAGTTATTTCTTTCAGAGGGAGGGCAGAGAAAACAAGGGATTAGGGGCTCATGGAGGAGGAATTAGAGTTCTATTGATAGTGCTTGTTTCAAGAGTCAAACAATTAACCAAAGTTAATAAAATATTTGGTCTAAATTTCAAATTTGTTGCACCAAATTTAAAAAGTGAATTTGAGCGCTATGTTCTAGGATATGATCTAGGTATTTCTTCTAGATCTCTGAAGAGAGGATCAAGCTGTGCTTTGTTCTGATCGGTTTAGCTCTCAGTCAAGTATAAAAGAGCTCTTCTCTTCAGTTCTTGCCAATGTCAAAATCTGGCTCTGCGCCAATCCGACTGAGTTTCCAGTGTTCCCACGTTGTCATTGCAAAATACTCCAAGCTGGAATCAAGGGAAGCCAGTGTTCTGTTTGTTTTACTCAGGCTGTTCACACCGGTTTAGTCGGGGTTGGAGAGCAGGAGTTTGGGAGAGAGTGGGATAAGTCAGCGAAGCGGTTTTAGATTTGTGTTGAATTTTTATCAGAAATTGCAACATGGCGAGAAAACTGTACACCAGTCTCTGATACTTTCATACGCAATTTTAGGTCAATAAGCTGATATGGCTTTTCTCCACAAAAATGTTCCCAGAATATAGCATTCACTGCAGCAGAACTGATTTGTGGAAAGAATCTTGGACTTCTCCTAGGTCTTGAGCAACGATCCAGCCTTTAGACTGCCAGTAAAACTTTTCACTTTCAAATGGTTTTGTAAAATGCTTCTGCTTTGCCTGCTCCTGCAGAGGACACCCTAACCACTCTACAATTCCAATTGGTTCTTTCTGCCTGCTTTGCACTGACAAAAGTTATCAATTACCTCCCTGGCATAACTTAAACTGTAGAAGTGGTTTGGCGTCAAAAATATCCTTTGTATTTTGTTTGCTTTAATGGGCCTGGCATTCACAATGCACATGCCATTCAAAATAGGTTAAAACTTGAAAAACCTCCTTTGAGGCTATAAATTTGTCAGACAATGAGAGTTTTTATGCACAAAAGCCACATTATCACTTGCTCACGTTTTAAAAAAAGGTGGATTTACCGTTTATGCTGAGGAATGAAAGGCGGATCGCGCAGTCCTTTTGTCTAGCCCACAGCAAAGTCCAGTTTCCCAGGACAAAGGGGTTGGGATGCACAGCACAGCAGTGACAGCCCTGCCTCCCTGCTCTCTTCCTCCTCCATTCCCCTCCCTCTTGCCCCATCTCCCCCATCAATCCCACACCAATCCCACTGTCCCACTCCATCCTGACAGCCCCACCACCCCACTCCCTTCCTCTTTCATTTCCCTCCCTCTCCATTCCCCCCTCTCTCTCTTCCATTCCCCTTTCCTCTTGCTGCATCTCCTTCCTATCAGCCCCACACCGATCCTGCTGCCTGACAGCCCCATCAAGAGTGGACAGCTTGAGGGAGCAGTGGGCGCGAGGGAGCACAGAGTGACAGCTCCACCGGCCCCTCTGTGACAGCACAGCGGGGAGACAGGGCTGACAGAGTGATGTCAATTATCTTTCCTTCCTGTTTGGAGCTGCTTTCAGTGGCAATCCTTTTATGCAGGAGGTGGAGCGACTTTGCTCCACCTCTGACACTACCACCCTTGGTGGATGGAACCTGGATCATGTTGGACCCACCAATCCACCTTGGGACCTTTTATGCAGGTAAGTGTAGCATCTTAAAGGCAGAGGAAACCAGTCCTTACAAATCACTAAGTTTCACTATAAAAAGGGGCTAATGTTAACCGTCACAAAAAAAACATGCATTTTGCATAATGTAGGAGAACAATTTGAAAAATGTTCTCCTGACATCTCTTTTTGCTCCTTCATGATCATCTCAAACTTGAATTAGAAACCCACCAAGACTTGGAAATAATTTTTTACCAACTTTGCAAGTTATTTCGCTTCCAAAAGGTGACCTCACCTCATCTGCCTTTCTTTCCTCTTGTGTTTCACACTGCATATTTCCAAGTTATATTTAAACTGATATGGAACTAGCTAATGAATTAATTATATTTAAACTGATATGGAACTAGCTGATGAATTAATTAAGTCATGTCCCACCGAAGTCCTCTGTGCAGTTTACTAAGCACACATTTACATACGGTGTCAATTTTGTTGGTAACACCCTAATAAATAATGAATTACTTTTGATGTTCATCTCCATTGTTCAGTCAGTAAAGTAGTCATAAAATTCATACTAACAGCCAAGATGAAACAAAAATCAGTCAATCATCTGCTTTTGTCAATATCCCCCACCATCCTTCACATCTACATGAGCCAGGAAACCCAATCCATAACCAGTTGAACTAAGCTGCAACAAGATGTCTTTTAAACATCCAGAATGCTCGGCTTTTACAAAACTGAGCAATTATCGTATTGCCCATTCCCTCTCGAGAATGGAAGATTTTCCATCTGGTTATTTCTCATGGGATTAAATCAGCAAATGGGCTTTCTCTCCTGCTAAAGCAAACAAGACATGGGCAGCTGGTAAAGAATTCCCACAATCTGTCAATCTGCATGGTCAAAGTTAGAGACATACAAACAGTTAATGAAGAGCCAGCCCACCATGTCAATGACATTATGCAACTGATAAAATATAAATAGACAATATCTGATCTTCCCTGGGTGGGATCCGTAACCCACATCTGTTCCTGTTGGTGTTTGAATTACTGAAACCTTACTGTAAACCACTTACTAAATGGACTACTGTATCTTGTATAAATATCTACAGAAAACGCAAATACCTTGGCTGGTTCACAGTTAGAAATGATTACTACTTCTATGTAGGCTGAATTCCATAAAAATATTAAAAGGACCAAAGTTTCTGTCTACATCCATGGAAAATTCAAGATTCTGAATACCCATGCACCATAGAAGTAGTAGAGATTTATGAGGAAAAATGGGCTCCCTCTTTGATGATTCTTTCAGCTTAAGTGTTTGTGTTAGGGTGCAAGCTCGGGTGTGTAGGTGTGAGTGTGCGTTGGGTGGGGGGGTGTCTGCGCATGTGCAGGTGTACGCACATGCATAAGTGCCCAGTGCCTATGCATGGATATGTGGATACATTTTGGCCAAAATTAATACATCCCCCACCTCTCTACTTCACCCGCACAGTTTCTTAATTGCATTTGTAATCCTGACCCCTTACAGAGAGCACTGGAAGGTATCAGAATTGTTCCATCAATCTTAGCGAGCGCCGTGCTAAGTCCCTCAGATGATGGAGGGAGAATCACCAATTGTCCGAGATGAAAACAGGTAATGTTTACAAAATTGGTTCAGAAGAGCCAATGCCTTTGGGGTGGGGAGGGATATGGCCTGCTGGCTTTTCTTCCTTCAATATTTTTATTAGTATTGAAATTTCACATCCAAAAACACAGGACTCACGGATACATTTTGAAATTCAAGAAGATGCATGACACTTAAATCATATCATTTCATCCAAGATATTCCATATTTTAATCAAACAGATTGTATTGATATTTTATTATTTTATTATAAAAATGGAAAATCTAAACCCACTACCAAGAAAGAAGCTGATTGGCCAAAAGAAAGATAGAATTCATATCAGAGAGATAAATTACCTCTAGTCAACATTTCTACCTTCATAACAAATCAAAGATAAAAGTAATTCAAAAAGGGTCCCCACAGTGTTTGAAAATTTACATTCAAATCAGAAATTGAGCATCTAATCTTCACTAGATTTAAACATGACATGATGTCACAAAGCCATTGAGCACTGGTTTTCAATTCTGGTTTCTATGGATGGAATGAGTGACTGGATTTAAAGGGTCCTTTGTGAAATGAGTTTTGCATGATAGCGTAATGGTCTAGAAATTCAGACATATAACATTGTATTTTTTCAATCTTTTGAATGACGGGGAGTATAGATTAATTTCTCTTCAGAGACAATCCATACGTCCTGAAGATTCTTTGCTGCCTCCTGACAACTCACACTGCATTGTTTCATCAGCAAATAGATCCTGCAGCATCCCACTAATCACAGCCTTCCCAACTAAAAATGACCAGTTTGTACCTGCTCTGTGTGTAAATCACGACTCAGTTCATGTAACACGTTAACCCCAATGCGTTATGCTCAAATTTTGTTTAACAACCTCAAAGTAACCACAAAGTTTGAATGCATCACATCCATTAGTTCCGTGTAATCTATTCCGCTTATTAAAATTTCAAAGCAAAATTCAAAGATTTGTTAATCACAATTTTCTTTCATACGTCCATTTTGATTTTGCCCAAAATCATGATTATTTTCTGTGGCTTGTTACCAATAATGGATTTGAATATTTTCCTTCCTACAGAGGCAGGGTAACTGATCTGCAGTTCCCTGCTTTCTCTCTATTTCTCAAATAGTAGGACTACATTGTTACATTCCAACCTTTCCAGAACCTTTAGAATGTTGGAAGTTGACAACCCGTCCACAAGCTCCAAAGCGACCCCTTTCCAAAGTTTGGGTTGCAGTTAATCGGATACCAGTCATTTATTGGCTCCCAGTGCATTCTCCCAATCCCCCCCCCCCACTAATGTTCCTTTTCTACAGCTATTCATTCTCTCTTGACCTTCTCTTGAATTTTCCAGAGGTTTTCAGAGCCTTCTCCCACGAAGAAAGATACAAATATTGATTCAATTCCTCATTTCATTTTCCCTCAATATAATTTCTCCAGGCTCACTCAGCAAGGCCCCTACTTTAATGTTTGCTAATCTTTTTAATATTATCCTTTCATAAAGGCATTTAAAGCATGTTTCTCAGTAGCTTTTTCTCATGTTCTATCTTCTCTATGCTCCTTGGTCCAGCTTTAATGAATTTTGAAATGCTCCTAATCCTCAGTTTACTGTTTTTTCAGGCAACATTTTAAGCCTTTTCCTCTCATCTAAACTTTCACATCTTTTCCTGTTGGATTTTTGTGCCTTTCGAAAGACGTGCAGGGGTAAGCCACATGGCGTCCCAAGCCTGCTGTGCCAGTCAGTAAGATCATAATTAATCCAATCTTGGCATCAAAATTAATTTTCAAATCTTTCTCCTATCTATACCCTTGACTCCCCTGTAGCTTAAAATCAGTCAAGAGATGATATAAACTTTGGATTAATTATTTAAATATCAGTCATTTCACATTCACTATCAAACATTATGCCTTTAAAGTTTGCATTGCTTTTATGCAAGATGAACTAAATCAATTTTTTAACTTTTATTTAATGTTCTGTCATATTATGATCACTCTTCCCAAGAGTCTTCTTTTTTTTTTTTTTTTTTAAATTTTTTATTTTTCACACCATAAATCACAATAGCCATGATATACACTTTTTCTTTTCCACACATTTACAGTGACTTTTTCTCCCTCCCCCCTCCCTCCTCCCAAGCCACCCCCCCATCCCTCCCCCCTCTCATCCATTTTAGTTATACAATCTAGGTTGCATTAATTCAGTTAGACAATGTTGTCATTCAACAAAAATACACCAGAAATTCTACTGAGTCCATTTTTTTCTTCTCTTCTCCTTCCATCAACTTAGGTAATGTTTGTTCCCGGTAGGTTTTCACTATTGTATTTAATGTAAGGCTCCCATACTTGTTCGAATATTTCAATATTATTTCTTAAACTATATGTTATTTTTTCTAATGGAATACATTTATTCATTTCTATATACCATTGTTGTATTTTCAAATTATCTTCCAATTTCCAGGTTGACATAATACATTTTTTTGCTACAGCTAGGGCTATCTTAACAAATCTTTTTTGTGCATCCTCCAAGTCAATTCCAAATTCTTTATTTTTTATGTTACTTAGGAGAAAGATCTCTGGATTCTTTGGTATATTGTTTTCTGTTATTTTATTTAATATCTGATTGAGATCATCCCAAAATTTTTCTACTCTCTCACATGTCCAGATTGCATGAATTGTTGTTCCCCTTTCTTTTTTACATCGAAAACATCTATCAGATACTGTTGGGTCCCATTTATTTAACTTTTGCGGTGTAATGTATAGTCTGTGTAACCAATTATATTGTATCATACGCAGCCTCGTATTTATTGTATTTCTCATCGTTCCAGAGCATAACTTCTCCCATGTTTCCTTTTTTATCTTTATATTTAAATCTTGTTCCCATTTTTGTTTAGTTTTACCATTTGTTTCCTCATTTTCCTTTTCTTGCAGTTTAATATACATATTTTTTATAAATCTTTTGATTAACATTGTATCTGTAATCACATATTCAAGGTTACTTCCCTCTGGTAAACTCAAGTTGCTTCCTAATTTATCTTTCAAGTAGGATCTCAGTTGGTAATATGCCAGCGCTGTAGCTCCCGTTATATTGTACTTATCTCTCATTTGTTCAAAGGATAAGAATCTACTTCCTGAAAAACAATTTTCTATTCTTTTAATCCCTTTTTTTTCCCATTTTCTAAAGGCAAGGTTGTCTATTGTAAAAGGGAGTAGCTTATTTTGCGTCAATATTAGTTTTGGTATTTGGTAATTTATTTTATTTCTTTCTACATGAATCTTCTTCCATATATTGAGGAGATGGTGTAATACTGGAGAAGTTCTATGTTGTACCAATTTTTCGTCCCATTTATATAATATGTGTTCAGGTATCTTTTCCCCTATTTTATCTAATTCTAGTCTCGTCCAGTCTGGTTTTTCCCTTGTTTGATAAAAATCTGATAGGTACCTTAATTGTGCGGCTCTATAATAATTTTTGAAGTTTGGCAATTGTAAGCCTCCTTGTTTATACCATTCTGTTAATTTGTCTAGTGCTATCCTCGGTTTCCCCCCTCTCCATAAAAATCTCCTTATTATTTTCTTTAACTCTTTGAAGAATTTTTCTGTCAGTTGTATTGGCAATGCCTGAAATAAGTATAGTATCCTTGGAAAAATGTTCATTTTAATACAGTTTATCCTTCCTATCAGTGTTAGTGGTAGCTCTTTCCAATGCTCTAAATCGTCCTGTAATTTTTTCATTAGTGGATTGTAATTGAGTTTATATAATTGGCCAAGATTTTTGTTTATTTGCACACCTAGGTATCTTATTGCCTGCGTTTGCCATCTGAATGGGGATTCCTCCTTAAATTTTGAGAAATCCGCGTTATTCATAGGCATTGCTTCACTTTTATTTACGTTTATCTTGTATCCCGACACTTCTCCATATTCCTTCAATTTCTTATATAGTTCTTTTATTGATAGTTCTGGTTCTGTTAAGTACACTATCACATCATCCGCAAACAGACTGATTTTATATTCCCTGTCTTTTATTTTTATTCCTTTTATATTATTATCTCTTCTTATCGATTCTGCTAGTGGTTCTATAGCTAGCGCAAACAATAATGGTGATAGTGGGCATCCCTGCCGCGTTGACCTGCTTAAGTTAAATTGCTTTGATACATGTCCATTTACTGTCACTTTCGCTAACGGTCCCTTATATAATGCTTTAATCCAATTAATATACTTCTCCGGTAAACTGAATTTTTGCAATACTTTGAACAAGTAATTCCATTCTACTCTGTCGAAGGCCTTCTCTGCGTCTAAAGCAACTGCTACTGCCGGTGCTTTATTTCCTTCTACTGCATGAATTAAGTTAATAAATTTACAAATATTGTCTGTTGTGCGTCTTTTTTTGATAAATCCAGTTTGGTCTAAATTTACCATTTTCGGTACCTGTTCTGCTAATCTGTTCGCTAATAGTTTAGCTATTATCTTATAATCTGTGTTTAGCAAAGATATTGGTCTATATGACGCTGGTGAGAGTGGATCTTTCCCTTGTTTTAGTATCACTGTAATTATTGCTGTTTTACATGAATCTGGTAAGTTTTGTGTCTCATCAATCTGGTTGATTACATCCAGGAGGGGTGGTATTATTAGGTCTTTAAATGTTTTGTAGAATTCTATTGGGAGTCCATCCTCTCCTGGTGTCTTATTATTTGGTAAATTTTTTATTATCTCTTGTATTTCTACTGTTCCAAATGGTTCTGTTAATTTATTTTGTTCCTCTATTTGTAGTTTTGGTAGTTCAATTTTAGTCAAAAATTCATCTATTTTCCCTTCTTTCCCTTCGTTTTCGGTTCGGTATAATTGTTCATAGAATTCTCTGAAGTTTTCCTTAATTTCTTTTGGATTATATGTAATTTGTTTGTCTTTTTTCCTTGTTGCCAATACCATTTTCTTAGTTTGCTCTGTCTTAAGCTGCCATGCTAGGATTTTGTGTGTTTTTTCCCCTAATTCATAATATTTCTGTTTTGTCTTCATTATATTCTTCTCCACCTTATATGTTTGTAATGTTTCATATTTTATTTTTTTATCCGCCAATTCTCTTCTTTTGGTTGTATCTTCCTTTATTGCTAATTTTTTTTCTATGTTTATTATTTCCCTTTCCAACTGCTCTGTTTCCTGATTATAGTCCTTCTTCATCTTGGTTGCATAACTTATTATTTGCCCTCTAATGAATGCTTTCATTGCGTCCCATAGTATAAACTTATCTTCCACTGATTCCGTATTTACTTCAAAGTACATTTTTAATTGTTTTTCAATAAATTCTCTACAATCCTGTCTTTTAAGTAGCATGGGGTTTAATCTCCATCTATACATTCTTGGAGGGATGTCTTCTAGCTCTATTGCCAATAACAGGGGTGAGTGGTCCGATAATAGTCTAGCTTTATATTCCGTTTTCCTAACTCTCCCTTGTATGTGGGCTGATAACAGGAATAGGTCTATCCTTGAGTATGTTTTATGTCTAGTCGAGTAGTATGAGTATTCCTTTTCTTTTGGGTTTTGTTTCCTCCATATGTCCACAAGTTTCATTTCTTGCATTGATTTAATTATAAATTTGGTTACTTTGTTCTTCCTGTTAATTTTTTTCCCCGTTTTATCCATATTTGGATCCAAATTCAGATTGAAATCCCCTCCTATTAGTATGTTCCCTTGCGTATTAGCTACCTTCAAAAAGATATCTTGCATAAACTTTTGATCTTCTTCGTTAGGTGAATATATATTAAGTAGATTCCAAAGCTCTGAATATATCTGACATTTTATCATAACATATCTCCCTGCTGGATCTATTATTTCCTCTTCTATTTTAAATGGCACATTTTTGCTAATTAATATAGCCACTCCTCTTGCTTTTGAATTATACGATGCTGCTGTTACATGTCCTACCCAGTCTCTCTTTAATTTCTTGTGCTCCAATTCAGTTAAATGTGTTTCTTGGACAAATGCTATATCTATTTTTTCCTTTTTCAGTAAATTTAGTAGTTTCTTCCTTTTAATTTGGTTATGTATTCCATTAATATTTAGAGTCATATAGTTCAGCGTAGCCATTTTATATTTTGTTTATCTTCTCTTTCCGTTTTTCCATCATTACCTTTCCTCCTTTTCCATTTCTGTTTTCTTATTTTCAACTCTTTACCAGACAACATTCCTACAACATCCAACATTTTCCTTATTCTCCTATTTCTATCTTCTTTATCCCCAATCTCCCCTTCCCCTCCTGAGTTGCCCTTTATCCCTTGTCGGACAACCACATCTCCCCTCTCCATTTGGATTTGCGAATCCACTCGCAAGCGTCAACTGATTTTGCAGTGACCGCTCTTTTCCTCCCACCCAGCCCCCCCCAGAAAAGATTCCGTTTTTTATATGTCACAAAGGTCACTCTTTTAGTTCCCTCCTTATTCTCTCTATTCCATTACCTTCCCTTATTAATTCTTGTCTATACTTTCTATGTTTTCCTCTAATTACAGATACTTTCACATATGCCCGTTGTCTCTATTCACTCTTATACCTCTTTACCCGCATACATATCAATCGTGGTCATTTTTACCCTCCTTACCCGTCTTCATCCCTCAGTCTATTTTTGTCTTTACCCACATACATATCAATCGTGATAATTTTTGCTCTCATTACCCGTCTTCATCCCTCAGTCTATTTTTGTAATTGTTCTGCAAATTTTCGTGCTTCTTCTGGATCCGAGAATAGTCTGTTTTGTTGTCCTGGAATAAATATTTTCAATACCGCAGGATGCTTCAGTGTAAATTTATATCCTTTCTTCCATAAAATCGCTTTTGCTGCATTGAACTCTTTTCTCTTCTTTAGGAGTTCAAAGCTTATATCTGGATAAATGAAGATTTTTTGCCCTTTATACTCCAGTGGTTTGTTGCCCTCTCTTACTTTTTCCATTGTCTTCTCCAGCACCTTTTCTCTTGTAGTATATCTTAGGAATTTTACTACAATAGATCTTGGTTTTTGTTGTGGTTGTGGTTTAGGGGCCAATGCTCTATGTGCCCTTTCTATTTCCATTTCTTGCTGTAGTTCTGGACATCCTAGGGCCTTAGGGATCCATTCTTTTATAAACTCCCTCATATTCTTGCCTTCTACATCTTCCTTAAGGCCCACTATCTTTATGTTATTTCTTCTGTTATAATTTTCCATTATATCTATTTTTTGGGCTAGTAATTCTTGTGTCTCTTTAGTTTTTTTATTAGATTCCTCCAATTTCTTTTTTAAGTCTTCTACCTCCATTTCTGCTGCTATTGCCCGTTCTTCCATCTTGTCCATTTTTTTCCCCATTTCTGTTAAGGTCATATCCATTTTATTTATTTTCTTTTCTGTGTTGTTTATTCTTCTTCTTAAATCATTGAATTCCTGTGTTTGCCATTCTTTAAATGACTCCATGTATCCTCTAACAAGAGCAAGTACCTCCTTTACCTTGCCTATCTTTTCTTCTTCTATTTCCCTGTACTCTTCCTCTTCCTCTTCTTCTTCCTCTAGGTTGACCATCTGTTGTTTCTTTGCTGCCCTTTCCTCCTCTTCTTTCTTGTTTCTATTGTCTTCTGTGGTCTCTTCTTGCTGCAGGTGTTCTGCAGCTGTCGTTGCCGGCTGTGGAGATCGACTCCCCAGCTGGTCCCCCCTCCCGTCGGTGTGTTTTTTTGTATGCGCATCGCGCATGCGCGAGGATTCGCGCATGCGCGGTTGCGCACTTTTACTCGGCTCTGTGAGCCATTGTTGTAGTTCTCTTTCTACCGACCTGAGGTAGTGGGGTCTTCTCTCCACAGCGGGCCTCTTCGGACAGGTAAGGCCTTCACCTTTTTCCTCCGTTGTCTTCTCTTCCTCTCTTCTTTCCGTTGATTTTGATTTTTCTCCTTTTGTCTCCATCTTCTTTCCACCTTTATATTCACTTTTCTTTAACTTGTATTTCTGTGCCTTTGTATTTTCTCTTGTTTTTCCCGACTTTTCTGGAGAGGGCTGGAGTTCACCGTCCGGCCACTACTCCATCACGTGACTCCTCCCCCAAGAGTCTTCTTCAGCAGAACATAACAAACAACTTTTTCGCATTGGGAAGAGTAGGCAAAGAGCAGCTTTTATTGGCCTTCTTCACTACCAAAAGGATTACAAATTATTGAGAGGAATAAGTTGACTAGGTATGAGAGTAAATCTAAAAACCCTGTTTCCTGATTGGTTCATCAACATGTTGCGAGACAAAACCATCTCTTATACCGCCAGGAATTTGTCCTCCACATTATGAACGCTAATAGTTTGCCTCGTCTATACTTTTATGAAAGTCTTTCATGTTTATTGTGTACCTTTGCCACATGTGCCTCTAATTTCTTGACGTATACTACCCCCTTCTTTATCACAAGTGTTTGTGGACCTATGCAAGTTTTTAGTTCTACATTACTTAGTGACACCTACATTGATTTCATAACCCACCAGCTCTCACAACTACCTCATCTTTTCTCACAATTCCTCCATCTCCATTCCAGCTGTATCCAGAATGAGGTCTTCCATTTGAGATCATATGAGGTATCCTTCTTGTATAAAGGAGGACATGTAAGTGAGGGCCAAGTTAATGGTGGTTTCCCCTCCACCACCATCAACTCAACCCTCTCTTACACATCCTGTTACCTGCACATCTGCCCTGGCTCCTTCCGTTCCAAAGTCCAACAAGGACATGATTGCCCTTGTCCTCACCTACCATTCCACCAGCCTCTGTGTCCAACATGTCGTCCTCCACCATTTCCGACGTCTACTACGCGATCCCAACACCAGACATGCATTCCTCTCTCCTCCCCACTTTTCCTTCTGCAGAGACCACTCTCTCCAAGACTCCTTCACCCACTCGTGCCTTTCCGCTAATCTCCTGCTTGGCACCCTCTCCTGTGACCGGAGGAGGTGCTCCACTTGCACCTGTACCTTCTCCCGCACCACTATTTGGAGCCCCAAACAATCCTTCACTTTTGAATCCGCATGGATCATCTACTGCATCTGGTACTCCCTTTGTGGTCTCCTTTACAATGGAGACTGGGCACATCGTGTACCTCTGCTCCGTCCGTTGCAGTAGTGGGGATCTCCCAGTATCCACCCATTTTAATTCCCCACCCTATTTCCTTGCCAACATGTCTGTGCATGGTCTCATATACTGCCAGACTGAGATCACCTGCAAATTGGAGGGACAACACCTCATCATTCGTCTGTGCACCCTCCAACCAGATGTCATTAACATCAACTTCTCCGGTTTCCAATAGCCCCCACCCTTATTTCTCTGCTTTCCTCTCATTGTCTCCTTTCCTCCAGCTCTCCATTCACAGCCACCCCCTCCCCCAATCAATTCCTGCCTTTCATCTCCTGTCCTCCTATTGATATCTAATTATCATTTTTTGTCTGATTGCCCGTGTTCTTCTCTCCCACCCGCAAACACTCCTGCCCTTTCCTCCCTTCTTCCCCAGCCTTTCCATTCAGATGCCTGTCTGTTTCTTTGCTCATCCCTTGGAAGAAGGGCTCAGGCCCAAAGATTGGTTATATATCTTTAACTCTTATGGAGGACGCAAGATCTAATGAGTGCCTCAATACAGTGATTGTAGTAAATGTAATCTACATTCGTGTTTCCCTACATTGATTTGACTACTTCAGTTCTGAATGAAGATTCTTACTTTCAATTGATACCGGTCCTCCTTTTCCAACTCCTGCTAAAAGTATTCCACAATATTCAATTCCTAATTTTTGATCACTTTTCATCTTCATCTCTGCAGTTTCTACCATAATCACGCCTGTCAATTTCCATTGTGCCACTGCACTGCCAGACTGTGGGCTGCTGGAGACTGGCGCATAAGAACTAGGTAGTGGAACCAGGATTCGAGAGAATGCTGAGGACATGAAGGTCTCCCAAAGGGCGGTAGGCACTGAAGGCTACCTCATCGTGTCAGAGGTTTGGATTTGGCCTCGGGTTGTCAATGGTTTGAACTGAACTGGAGGCTGCGGAAGCCGGGGAGACAAATCCATAGACACTTGACTCTGGGGGACTATCTTTGCTTCCCTTTCTCTGACTGTAAGGGATGCCAGGCAATGCCAATGGCAGATTAAAGACAAATTAGTATATTATTACATTTCATTTTTATTACATGACAATAAATAGCATCTGTATTATCTTGTTATGAATGTTCCATTAAAAATTAGGCAAATAATCTTTAGATTTTTTAATTTTAGACCAACAGCTCAGTAACAGGCCATTTCCGCCCTCGAGTCCATGCTGCCCAATTTACACCCAATTAACCTATACCCTCGGTACATTTCGAATGATCGGAGGAAACTGGAGTCCCCGGGGAAACCCACCACAGACACGGGGAGAATTCAAACCCCGGTCCTGATCACTGGTGCTGTAAAGGCGTTGCGCTAACTGTGCCGCCTTCATTTTTGCCTTTGACCCCTCCTCCCTCTGGCTCTGTTCTTGAAATAAATCAGAGCTGGTTTTAACTCCTGAAGGGTTACTTACAATTGTTGGGCTGACTTCATTCAGTCTCATTTATTTAGCTGCTTTAGGGTTAAATGGGCAACATGGTTAGCATAGCCATGAGCACAGCACTATTACAGCACCAGCAATGTAGGTTCAAATCTGGTGCTGTCTGCAAGGAGTTTGCACGCTTCAACCCCATATGTGTATGAGCTTCTACCCGATGCTCTGGTTTCCTCCCACCCTTCAAACTGTACTGAAGGTTGTAGGTTAATTGTGCAGCATGGGCTGATGGGCCGAAAGGGCCTGTTACCGTGCTTCATATTTCAATTGAAATTGAAATAGTCTGAATGCATGAGATTTGAATGATAAAACAAATTTAGGTTGATGAGGATGCTATAATTTTTTTTTTAAGAAATGCAACAAGAACCAATAATTCTTTCAATTACTGAACTGCGAAGTCATGTGAATTCAAACGGTAACTAATGTGACCTTTATACAAAGGTTATTACAAAACTGTAGTCATACATCTTAAGCAAAAATGACCACTTTTCCCATGCATTTCTGTGTCAGGCACAGTGACAGCAAATTGAGCTTTTAACAGGTCTGGCTGTTAGAAGTCAATCAGCAACTTAATCCAGATGGAATTCAAGAGGACTGTACTCCTCTTGGTACTGATTGAGACGACCAGTAAAAGCTGCTCATCACTTACTCTGTACAAGTGACACAACAGGTTTCACTGCTGCTCGGAGCCCGACTGGAATGAATCGGAATTTTATAGAAAAAAGTTACAAAACTTCCACCAAAGTTTAAAAAAAATACGCAACAATGGAGTCAGTAGAAAGGTTCCCAGAAATAGCAAATCCCTGCTACTTTCAAACAATATTTCATATTATTAAAGACTTTTTCCAAACCAACGTGCAAAACTAGTCCTTAAACTATTTAATACAAATGTCTAAATTCTGCCAGGCAGGCAAGGTTAATGGCATAATGTACAAAATATGCAATTTATTAAAATGAGGTAATCATCTGATTGTACATACAAAACCCAAGGAAACAGTGCATCTCCAAACCATAGTCCACACAAAAACACAGTACACCCTACACACAAATGACTGTATACATAGTGCTCTATAGAAGCTTGGTAGAAATGCAGTAACTTTTATATACGGATAGATAGAAATGATTTACAAGTTTCTAGAATTGTTCAACAGTCTTGCCGCCTGCGGGAAGAAGTGGTTTCCCAGCCTGGCGGTCGGTCCTGGTTTTTAAGCTCCTGTACCTCTTCCTTGAAGGTAGTGTCTCAAAGAAGCTGTGGGCTGGATGGTAAGGGTCCTCAATAATTCTCTGAGCCATCAGAAGATCAACTCAAGTCTTATTTATCATCACCTCTATTTAGTTGTATTTTCTGTCACCCTGGTGGAAACAATCTAAAAGGAAAAAAAGTGAAAAATGGCAATATTATTTGAAATCCTAAGCTGCCATTATCCACAAGGTGCATTACCTTGTCGTGACAAATGCCAGCAGCTACAATTCCTGCTATAATGTGGATGGTTGGGAAGATCAAGTTGAAGAACAACAGTCCACCAGAGTGAGATTGCCTGAATAAAACAGGTCTGGGTCCTTTGAAGCTTACTGATTCAGCTTTGTGGCCTCTAACCAGTTTGTCCCTGGGGGCATAGTTCTGATCTGTGAGCTGCCTGCTCTGCCAAACTCATCTCAGGTGACCAGGTCCCCGACGTTTTTTCCGGCCTGGACTCTAAAAGCCATTCATTAAAGGGATCCAATTCCACACACACTGAAGAAAATAATGTCTTGTATCATCTTAATGGGGAATAATTATAAGGTATATTTTCACAATAGGGTAGACCAGAGGCAAAAAACGAAAACATACACAAGGAAAGGAACAAAGAAGCCCATAATTATCAGCCTATTTTTCCCAATATAATAGATTGAAGCATTTGGTTACCTGTGAGGATTAAAAGTTACCCTCTTTCTTTATGTTTTTTTCAATATAGTATAATCGGCAGGGTGCTGCACTGGCTTTGGTTACACACAAAAAGGTTCTTCCCCAATAGAAATGAACAAAAAAGGAAAAAAGAAAGCCAAGGAAGTATCCTGTAGTTAACACCTTCAGGATTCTCGGTTTTATCACCTGCTCGACTGAAAATTTGTTCAGCAAGGTCTCAAAACCAAACTTTTAAGCCAAATAATTCTCAAGTTATCCCATTACACAGTGCTAAAGGTCACAACTGTTGGTTTGTAAAAGCTTAGTTGCGTATGAAGTTGGAAAGAATCATCAGTACAAGTTGGAGAACAGTGGATCTGTTCATACACGTTAAAGCACAAATGCTGGAGGGACTCAGCAATGTCCATTGGAGGTAAAGATGTATGCCCGATGTTTTGCGCCTGAACTCTTCTTCAAGGTAGACCACAATCACCGCGTTGGCAGACTTTTGTGTTCATCTCTGCTTGTAATCGTATCTTGATTCCCGATTGTGTCTGACACAGTTCAGCCTGATGTTGATGATTCACCAACCTTATTCATAGTTTCTTACATTAATAGAATTTCAAAAATCCCAAAAGTTGATTTGTAAAAATGGTTGGTTTATGAAAGGTCTGGAAGTTGTTAATGATTAATGTTAATGATTTGATATGCTGTTAAAAATTTTTATACAATTTCCCAAAATGGCTGTATTTCACTTTGCATGGGATACAATCTCCCAATAAACAGAGACTAAATGATGCAATAAAGGAGCTGGTTCATCCAAGATGTAATGCAATCCATACAGTGGTTTAAAAAAAAAGTGAAGTTTCACTGTGCTGGAAGAATATTTTCCTTTGCAAAACAAACAGAATAAGACTGGGATATAGCTACGAATGAAAATTCCAATATGACTAATAGCTCTAGAAATGACTAAATTTGGAATGTGGCTTGGCACCACTCTGCATTGTCCAATGCATCAAGCAGAAAAAAAATCAATCCCACTTCCCAGGCTCTAGAACCTATCAGATTTCATCATGTGTGACTTGGACAGTACAAATTGCACAGAATTCAACTCAATCGGATGGCAAAATGTATTAAAATGATCTCAATTCATTCAAATAAGAAGTCTCTCAAGAAGCAAATAGTGCTTGCCTTGACACTTGCGTGTAAAACCTTCAATCGAAAACATCAAATAATGTATAATGAAATACTCAAAAATGAACTTCCAGATCCAATCCACCCAGTTGGGACCTATTCAGCAATACCCATAGTTTAAGGATGACCAAAGACATAAAACATATGGAAATGATTAAACATACCAAAAACTTCAGTAAATTATACCATAGCAACTTGCATTTGTATAGTGCCTTCAGGATATTAAGCCTATTAAAACATAACAGAAAAGATGCAGACATTTGACTGCTTTGGTGTCAAATGGAAATTTACAACCGCCTCAGAGTTTGTGCACACTGAAGTGAGTTACTTCACTGCCTAACACAGATACAATTAAGTCACATTCCACTTCCAAAGGCTGCACATTTCTCAGACTGCATTAGGAGCTTTATCCCATCAGTCTAAAGATGGATATGGAAAATTTTCACCTGTGATCTTGCACCAATGCTTCTTACAATTATGAAGAAGGCTCGCCTCTGGCTATATTTCATTAGGAGTTTGCGGAGATTTGGTATGTCACCAAAGATCTTTGCAAATTTCTACAGGAGCATTCTGACTGGTTGCATCCCTTTCTGGTATGGAGGTGTCCATGCACAGGACAGGAAAAAGTTACCAAGGATTGTAAACTCAGCCAGCACCAACATGGACATTGGTCTTCCGCTATTAAGGACAGCTTTAAGAGGCGGTGCCTCAAAAAAGCAGCTTCTATCATCAAGGACCCTCATCACCCAAGCTATCCCCTTTACTCACTGTGCCCATCAGGAAGGAGGTGCAGGACCCTGAAGACACACACACTCAACGTTACAAAAAGAGTTTCTTCCCCTCCGCCATCAGATTTCAGAATAGACAATGAACTTCCTCACTTTCTCTTTTTTTTGCACTACTTGTACATCTTGTAACTTGTACATCTTAATTGTAATTATATGGAAATGGTTGAATCCACAGGCCCTGCATTTCAAGTCTTGATAACCATGTTGCAACAAAGCATTTAGAACAGGAAAAGCCAATGAATAGATTTTTAATGGATCATACCTCAAGGAGCAGCTTCCAAATTCAGCCCATATTTCCAGGATCAGTTTTGCCATTTGCTCCAAATGGGAGGCAGATAGCGTCTTAATTCACTTAAATATCCCTGTTCACCAAAATCAGCTTTCAAGTTTATTTAAAACAGGCATTTCTACAAACGCAAGATTCGATGTATAACCTATTTTAAGGCATAAAAATTACTTTTATCCCATCTTTTAGAAGCATTGATCCCAGTTCTTCTCAAAATGTCTGATGCTGGAGAAACTCAATAAGACAAACTTGACATAGCAAAGAGAAAGATGCATAGAACTCTACAGCACAGTACAGGCCCTTCAGTCCTCAGTGTTGCGCCAGACCCATATATTCCTTTAAAAAAATACTAAAGCTCCCAACCATATAACCCTCTATTTTCCTTGCATCCATGTGCCTGTCTAAGAGTCTCTTAAATGCCCCTAATGTTTCAGCCTCCATCACCATCCCTGGCAAGGCATTCCAGGCAACCATAACCCTGTTTAAAAAAAATACCCTGATTTCTCCCCTAAACTTCCCTCCCTTAACTTTGTACATGTCCTCTGGTGTTCACTATTTCTGCCCTGGCAAAAAGGCGCTGGCTGTCCACCCTACCCATGCCTCTCAGAACCTTGTAGACCTCTATTAAGTCTCCTCTCATCCTGCTACCCTCCAGAGAGAAAAGTCCCACCTCTGCTCACCTTGCCCTACAAGACATTTTCCAATCTAGGCAACATCCTGGTAAATCTCCTCTGCACCCTCTCAATAGCTTCCACATCTTTCCTGTAATGAGGTGACCAGCACTGAACACTAGCAACTCAATCCCCCTATTAATGAAGCCCAGTCTCCCAGAGACCTTAACTATCCTATCAACTGCACGGCAACCTTGAGGGATGTACAAATTTGGACCCCATGGTCTTTCTGTTCATCCATACTCTTAAGTAATCAATCATTAACCTTGAACTCAACCTTCTGGTTTGTCTTTCCAAAATGAATATGTAACCAACATTTCAGCCTTGAGCCCTTGATGCATGGTTTCGACCTTAAAGCCTGACAGTTCCTCTCCCCCAGCAGACGCTGTTAAGCCTGCCGAGTTCCTCTAGCTCTTTTCCTTGTTCCCATCCCTTCTCCTCTGCTTAATTAAAGCACAACCATACAATTTAAAGGCACTCTGATTATATGCTAGCAAATTTACATTGATTCTAATTAATGAACTTCATTGATAGCTCACAATACAAATGGACCATAAAATCGACATCAGCTTTCCAAAATAAAGCATGAAGTATGCGGTATACGGAAACTGCTATATAATGTCACTATAAAAGGACTCGATCTTCAAAGAACAAGGAGATAAAAGAATATTTTTTGATTCATAGAATGTGATCAAAATTGACAAAGCCTGAACATGCACCTGATCCTAAACATGCCTTGGGAGTAGTGATGGTTGCTTCCGAATCAATGGAGAAGCTGTGATATGTTAGTCATTGTTAGTCTGAGCATTTTATCCAGTGCCAAATGTCCAGATCAGGATGGTGTGTGATTTGAGGGGGAATTTGCAAGAGGTGGTATGCCCATCGGCTGGTGAATATAGGATACAGACTTCCTGTCAAAGAAACTTTGATGGGGGTCTGGAAGAGTCCCTACTTTGCACCCATGGTGCACTGTTGGAGGAGGGATGAACACTTTGAATGACAGTCAAGTAGGCGGCTTCATCCTATATAATGTTGATCTTCTCTGGGAGTCTTTGAAATTGTCCACATCCAGTCAAGTCACATTGCTGACGCGTGGTCTGCAGATGGTGGAATGATTTTGAGGAGCCAGAGGCAAATCATTTACCACAAAAGTTTCAATCTATTGTCACAGTACATATTCAGTACAACCCTGAGATTAATTTTCAAGTGGGCCAGGCAGAACTTTTACTTATCAGTAGTAAACTTTGCAAAAATAATATGTATCTTTAAAAAAGAGACGTAAACAACAAGGAAGATAAAGCAGATGGACTGTTCAATACAGAAAATAAATAATCAATAATAATATACCGACGTAAGAGTCCTTAAATGAGTCCCCGATTGAGTTTATTGTTGAGTCTGACGGTGGAGGGGTGGCAACTACTCCTGAACCTGGGGGGGTGCGAGTCTAGTGGCCCCTACACGTCTTTCCTGTGCACCTGAAAAAATGTGAGGGGGAGAAAACGAGACTGCGCGCGTGAGGGGGAGAAAACGAGACAAAACAAAATATGAACAGAATATACAAAGGAATGGTGAAGGAATAGGTTGATGAAGTAGCTTCTTTTTCACCTTGCTTTAGTAACTATGATATTCCTGCTTAAAAGTTTTTTTAAAAACCCTGTAGTTGACATCCTGCAATCAAAAGGATGCTAGAAATACTCAGCAATTCCAGCAGCATCTCTGGAGAGAGAAAGATTTAATGTTCCAGTGTGATGACCTTTCATCGGTGTTCTGTTGTGATCCCAATGCCAATAGTGAAAATTGCTTGATTAGGATGCGTTAACTTTAAGAAATTATTCTTGTGGTTTAACCTGATTTGAAGGTATTCTTCTTTGGCTTGGCTTCGCGGACGAAGATTTATGGAGGGGGTAAAAAGTCCACGTCAGCTGCAGGCTCGTTTGTGGCTGACATGTCCGATGCGGGACAGGCAGACACGATTGCAGCGGTTGCAGGGGAAAATTGGTTGGTTGGGGTTGGGTGTTGGGTTTTTCCTCCTTTGCCTTTTGTCAGTGAGGTGGGCTCTGCGGTCTTCTTCAAAGGAGGTTGCTGCCCGCCAAATTGTGAGGCGCCAAGATGCACGGTTTGAGGCGTTATCAGCCCACTGGCGGTGGTCAATGTGGCAGGCACCAAGAGATTTCTTTAGGCAGTCCTTGTACCTTTTCTTTGGTGCACCTCTGTCACGGTGGCCAGTGGAGAGCTCGCCATATAACACGATCTTGGGAAGGCGATGGTCCTCCATTCTGGAGACGTGACCCATCCAGCGCAGCTGGATCTTCAGCAGCGTGGACTCGATGCAGTCGACCTCTGCCATCTCGAGTACTTCGACGTTAGGTAGGTAACCTGCTGTTTACAAGCTATAGCACCTGCTGCAGCTCCCAGCCGCCATCTCATTCACACGCTGCCCAACAGGAAGGAGGTCATCACTGTTGGAAACTCAGCAAGGCAGCCACACAGGCTGCTAAGGCTATGAGGGGACCGAAGGTGAGGGCAAGGGAGGCCTGAATATGGTGAAGGACCAGTGGACAAGAGGAGAATAAGAAGCAGTTCAATGGTGCAGCTCAATGGACAGGTGCTGTGCTGGGATCAAGCCATTACCATCGAATTCTTCAAGCCCACAGACCACACTACCTACTGCACAGGTGCTGTAAGTTTTTGTGATACGGTCTGTCTACAAGACAGCACCTTAAACATCACCTGGAATCAATGAAAAATAAAGTGGTCCTTTTGTATCTTTTTTGTGCTTCTCCCCCTGCCCCCCCCCCCCCCCCACCTTATTGTTCAGGGACCTGCTTGTTTTTGCTTACATCTTGACGAAGGGCCCAGGCCTGAAATGCCAGTTACCCTTTACTTGCCGTGGACGCTGCTTTACCTGCCAACTCTCAACAGCACATTTGTGTGCTGCCCTTTAAAAATCACACAAGGTGCCCAACTTGCTACAGGATTTGCTCCTTATTTAATCAGAAGCTGCACAAGTTGTGGGTCTGCAGCATGAATGATCACAGTCCCCATCTAAAGATTCTATTTCTAAGAACTGTCCATCCACCAATTTCTCCCCAAGTCAGAAGTATCAATTTCTGATAGCCGTCCATTTTGTATAACTCCACCTACATTTGCCAAAATTCTTCCATTTCATTGACTAATTACTCAACCGCTCCCCAGACTTAAACTAATAGAACAGATTCTGTATCCAGTCATTAATGAATACCTCAAAACATTTTTATTACTTGCTTGAAATATACTTTAATAACATATGGGAGAATTTGCATGCAATGAGATTTCGTAAGTCAGGTAATTTGTAACCTGGGGAACCCCAGACTGTTGGCAAGTCCAAAACATATGCCACTCAGTTTGATGATAGCTTCCTGTATGCAAGATGCAACAAAAAAAATTATACAGATAGCTTTTCATTTTGTAATGTAACAAAGTTGGAAACTATAAATATGCGTCAACTTTGCCTTTCAAGTACAATTTGCACAAATCTGTGCAATGAATGGGAGAGACTTGTGAAATGAACAGAATTATAGTCTAATTTAACAACCATTTTTTCCCTATGTCCCACCCCCACCCAAATAGGCTCCCTTTCCTGTGAAACAGTCAAGCTTTGGTTTATTCCATACTTCTCTCCGAAGGACTACATAAATAACATCGAAAATATTTATGTTATATGACAAGGAAAGAAGTCAAGACTTTGGCTTAAATGTGCTGTGACCCCCCCCCCCACCAAAGGGAGGCCATTGGGAATTCCTGGAGCATTATTGCAGAATTTCTTTCTGCACCCAAAACAAGGTAATGGTAGGTCCATGCCAGCAGCCAGGGAATTACATCCTCGGACACCAATTAGCTGTGTAGTTAAATTAAGCTTTGAGAAAAAGATTACTTTCATTCACACCTTTGGGCCAGTGCTGAAAATGCCAGCAGGATGCTTAAAAATATTAGAATACAGATGGGTAATGAATAACATGGAATGATGCACCAACTGAATGGGTATAACTGATTGGATGAGAGACACCCACCATTGTGCAGATGACGCCCACATTAAAAATAAGAGTACATCTGCAAGATCACAAATACTTCACGTGAATCGATCCAGCAGCAAATTTTCCCTTAGTACCAAAGCAGTAGGAAGGAAAATTCCACTACCTTGGAGAAAGAATTACTAGGAAAATAGCTTTGGTTTAATGATCATGTGAGAATGCATTTTAGCCAACTCTAAGAAACAGGTTTCTTGTTGCAAATAATTATTATTTCAGGAATTCAAAAGGACAGGCCTGGCCCCGTTGCCGCACAATGTCCCAGTCAACTAGATTTTGGCACATCACCTATCCTTCGTGTTAAAGTTTTTCCAGGCCAACACCTTCGACCACAACACCATCAGGCAGTGGTCACCACAAAACACCCTGCAGACACTGAGAGACGGGGACTCGATGGACCCGGTGGGCTGGTTCCCTTAACAGACCATCCAGGTAATCTGGTGGAACGCCTCATCCACCAGGGCTCACAAACAAGCACCAGAACTTGGCCTGGCTGGCATGGAGAGGAGTCCTTCCAGTCAATCCTTCCTGTGCAACCAGACCATAACTCATAGCGCCCTCATGTTGTCCATGAGATGACTGCAGCGGAGTGGAGGCAGTCACCCAATTCTTTGCAGATTCGCTAAGAATATGTGGTGAAGGATGCAAGTCTCCTCATCACAGTTCATCCCCTGCAGCAGCGCGACAGAGCACTCTCGGATTTATGAGCTCTTCCTGGGGACACCCATGCCCAGAACTGCAGGAAGACCAGTGAAAGCCGCACTTGGTTCTGCCTGAAACCCGTTATTCCTTTCAGCACATGGAGACGTTGGTGCAGGAATGCTGCCGACTGGTACATTCCGGGATGCAGGAAGGACACACTATGGGTAGGCACTGCCAACAAGAGGGCGCTATGGGGAAGGACCCCAGTCGAGAGTCCGTCCATTACTGGGCATTTTAAGGGGCTGAGACAGAGGGGAAGCTCCTTAAACAACAAAGTGGGGGGGGGGGAGGGGGAAGAATAATGGCAATGTGCCACAGTGGTGGCAATGGCATAAAGAGAAATGGATGTAACAAAGTACAGTGATGGAAATGTATGGATGTGAATCTAAGGGTGGGATGAGATTTTGAACGGTTTTCCTTTTGTAAATAATTTATTGTGAATAAAGTCTAATTTTGCTTAAAATATACAGAAGATCTTATTGAACCATAAAATATTCAGCTGAAGCTTGTGCCATTTTTGGTTGTAAGGAATTACTTAACCAATATATTTGTTCAATTTACTTTGACAAATCCAGTCATATTGTAAATCACCATTGTACTTCTATTTTAATGAGCCATGAATATTAATGATTTACATCCCACATCAGAAAGGAACTCGAAATTATTATTTCCTCAGGATTTCCATAAGAATCAGTGTTAGTCAGGGAAGTTTTAAGAATGACTATGCCGAGAAATTGTTTCCTGTGATAGGAACAGGGTGATCGAGAAAGGGGGGAGTGTTGTTAGAATTGGGCCAAGTGAATTTGTGGTCAGGGTGGCAGTTGGCAGCAAAGTGGATGAAGTAGATGAGCTCATTGTGGGAGCACAAGGCAGTGCCAAAGTAGTTATCAATGAAACAGAGGAAGAGTTGAAGTGCCTTGCCTGAGTAGGCCTGTAGTATGGATTGCTGAGGATTCCCAGGGCTATCTCTTTAATGAAGAAAATGCCCACTCCTCTCCATCCTCCTCCTCCCCCCCCGCCCCCCGCCCCCCCCTGCCCCCCGCCCCCTACCCCCCGCCCCCCCCACCGGATCAGAACACACAGTATGTGCTGCATTTGGTTCTAACACCAAATTAGGAGTCCAAAAAAAACACAACACATTTGAAGATCCTTGCTTTAAGAGAGCACTTTTGTGGTTTTCTCCAGTTGAGAGGTGTTGAAAGGTGCCATGTACACACGAAGGCAGCAGCTGGTGGCAGAGGTTGCTGCTTCCACATCATTTACAAGCTGCCTACTGAGGAGTGGTTTAACGGTTAAAGTTCAGCCTTTCCGTGGGGGTTGAGCAAAGACAAGAGAGTTGGTGGGATATTTGGGGGAAAGGGACAAAATTGGGGGAGGGGGGGCGGGAGGGGAGAGAGGTTAACTGCGGCGCGGGGGGGGGGGTGTTGGGGAAAAAAATGACACACTGGATTCCCTGATAAGAACCCCAAGCCCATCTTTTGGAGTGACACAACTGGACTCTGTGCTGACTTGCATTGAAATTCACTGCAGAATTATGTTGCAAGCTTTCTCAGTGGCAGCACTCATAAATGAACACATGGAAGATGAGGAGTGTAAAATCAGTGTCCTGGTGCAAATAATGCAATGGAGTATTCACACCTGAGCTAATTCCTTGACAACAGACCCTACCACATTACACTCCTCCACCTGGTAGACTTGTCCTCACCCTCAATAACTTCAATGACTCATCCCATTTTCTTCATTAAAGAGGTAGCCCTGAGAATCCTCAGCAATCCATACTACAGGCCTACTCAGGCAAGGCACTTCAACTCTTCCTCTGTTTCATTGATAACTACTTTGGCACTGCCTCGTGCTCCCACAATGAGCTCATCTACTTCATCCACTTTGCTGCCAACTGCCACCCTGACCACAAATTCACTTGGCCCAATTCTAATAATCTCTCCCCTTTCTCGATCACCCTGTTCCCATCACAGGAAACAAACTCTCGAGAGACATTTACTACAAACCCACCAACTTCCACAGCTATCTCAACTACAGATATTCACACCTGCCCCCCCCCCCGCCCCACAAGGATTCCATTCCTTACTCTCAATATCTTCTTCCCTGTTGCATTTGTTCCCAGGATGAGGAATTCCATGCCAGCTAACCTTAGATATCTGTCTTCTTCTTCAAAAAAAAAAGTGGCTTCCCCATGCACCACCATCAACTTTGCTCTCACCCACACATCCTCCACGACCCACACATCTGCCCTGGCCCCCTCCACACCCACTCGTATCATGGATGGGATTCCCCTTGTTCTAATCTACCTCTCCACTAGTCTCCACATCCAACATATCATTTCTGCCACCTACTATGTGATCCCATCACCAGACACACATTTACCTCTCCACATTCCGCAGCGACTACTCCTTCTGTATCCACCGTCCCTTCCCACCAATCACCCCCTTGATGCTTGTGCCTCCTCCCTCACCACCATTTGAGGCCCCAACCAGTCCTTCCAACACTTCACTTGTGAATCTCCAGGGGTCGTCTATTGTACTCGGTGCTCCCAGTGTAGACTCTTCGACATCGAAGAGACTGGAGACACACCGGGAGACTATTTTGCTAAGCCCTTTCACTCTGTCTGCTGCAATAGTGGGGGATCTCCTAGTGGCCACCCATTTCAATTCCCCGCTCCATTTCAATATCAACATGTCTGTCCGTGGTCTCATGAACTGCCAGACTGCGACTATCTGCAAATTGGAGAAATAACACCTCCTATCCCATTCTGGGAACCCTCCAACCAGATGGCATTAATGTGGACTTCTATTCATTCTGTTAGCCCTCTACCCCTCCATCTATTCCTATCCCTTTGTTCCCTTTTCCTCTAGTCCTGCATTCACAAAGCCACCCTCTCCCTGACCAATTCTCTCCTGTCCTCCCATCCACGTCCAATGATCACCTCTTGCCTGTTGGTCTGTGCTCCTCCCTCTACCCTTTCCTCTCCCAGCCTTTTTGTTCAGGCACCTGCCTGGTTTTTGCAAATTCCTCGAAGAAAGGATCAGGCTCGAAATGCCGTCGATGAATCTTTAGCTCCTATTGATGCTGTGAGAGCTGTCGAGCTTCTCCAGCATTTTGGTGTTTTTACTTCAATCAGAGTCTGCGAACTTTCATGTTTCACACCTGAACTAATGTGAATATGCCCAGTCCGATTTCTCAGTTTCAGCTGGAAAAGGACAAAAGCTTTCAAATCGGCACAGAACAATTCTCAAACATGAAGTATACATACAAAACAAGGCAAAAATAGGCTTACATTTTACACTCTGGAGTAATATGGCAAAATCAGAACAAGAAAGTCAAATAAAAAAAACAGGCAAGATGATCAATGAATAGATAGAATGACAACACACACACCTAGCCAGGCACCAACACTGGACAGACCAAGGCATGTTAACATTCTATTTGCATATTCCATTTATCTGTAGGTTATGGACTGGTTTCTGCATCACATCGTCAAATGAGATGGGCCCCGGGATTATTTCATTCACTGCTGAGAGGTGAGCAATCGCCTGAATAGAACTGATGGATCTCTGCCGATCCTTTGCTTGCCCCAGGCCCAGTTCCCTTTGCCAATGTTTGTTGCACCTGAGTACTTGTAACCTGTATCACAGTCTGAAATAGGATTTGGCATGAGGCCGACTTCTGTGGGGCACATGACTCAGGCAGTCTTTTCCTGTATTTTTGTACAGAAATAACTCTGAGGAATGTGAGAATCCCTTCAGATGTTTTCACAATGTGTCTGATGGGTTAGTAGTGCAACAAGAAAGTCTGCAGATGCTTTAACTGTACAGGAGAGACTGACAAAAGGCAAAAGAGGAAAAACCCAACCAACCAATTTTCCCTTGCAACCGTGTCTGCCTGTCCCGCATCGGACTTGTCAGCCACAAACAAGCCAGCAGCTGACGTGGACATTACCCCTCCATACATCTTCGTCCACGAAGCCAAGCCAAAGAAGAAACAGGAGAGAGAAAAGGTGAGAATTGATAAGGGGGTGGTGTTGGCTCTGTGAGTGGAGAGCTCGGCAAAGGGAAAGAGAGAGAGACTGTCATGATCGCCTACTTACCTTAGTCGTGAGCCCTGCTGGCCACCGCTGATGATGTAGGCGATGCTACACACGGGGGGTAACAGCGTGCATGCGTGGGTGTGTTAAGAGTCAGTGTCGAAGTAATGGATCTCGGATGCAGGAGGAAAGTGAGAGTGTCAGGATCACCCGTGTGGCAGTGAGACAATGGGAAGGTCAGAGGACTCCAGCTGGCTGGTGTTTGGGGAGTTCAAGAACGTAATGTCGAGTACAGAGAATAGTAACAAAAAGTTGGCTTCGTGGTGTAATGAAAGGAATGAGTGAGTGTATTCTTTATTTGTTTGGAAGTAAATCAGCGCCATGCAAGACAGAGCTAAAGTAAAGGTGACATAGGGATAGATGGGGCGTGGAAAGGGTGTGTGTGTGTGTGTGTGTGTGTGTGTGTGTGTGTGTGTGTGTGTGTGTGTGTGTGTGTGTGTGTGTGTGTGTGTGTGTGTGTGTGTGTGTGTGTGTGTGTGTGTGTGTGTGTGTGGGGTGGGGGTGTCTAACTGAAACCAGAGAAGTTGATGCTAGTACCCTCTAGTTGGAGAGTGAGCGATCGAACAGAATTGTTCCACCAATTTGCAGGTGGTCTCAGAATGACTATGAGACCATAGATAGACACGTCGACGTGGGATTGGGGCAGGGAATTGAAATGGGTGGCCACTGGGAGATCCCCGCTATCACGGTGGACAGAGCCAAGGTGCTCAACAAAACAATATCCTAGTCTGCATCTAGTCTCTCCAATGTAGAAGAGACAACAACGGGAGCACCGGTTAACAAAATCATTTCCTACGAGGCCAAGATCTTGACTTCTGTGTCAGACAAAAGTATAAACACTTGTTCTTCACCACCAGCCCCAGTTCTCCCAGCTCCCATCCCATAATGTCATTTCATTCTAAGATACAACAGCTTTCCTTGCACCTTCAAATTGTACAGAGATGTGAAGCCAAGAAACTAATACACGCCAAATCACTTTCACACCAATGAATCACCAATAGTACATGCCTATACTGGCAAACTCCCCTCTCCCCTTGGGCAGAAGTCTGAAAGCATGGACAGCTTCTTTACAGATTTTTGAACCAACCTCCAGTATGGAAAGGATAATCCCTTGTTCTCATGAAACTACTTCAGCAAGGAACTTGCACTGTTTCAACTGCACTTTTCTCTGTAATGCTCTTGCAGGGGCTGTGGAAGCACTGGAGGTGAATCCACAGACACTCAGCAACTCCAAAGGGACTCTCTTTTGCTTCTCTTTCACTAACTGTAAGGGCCTCCAGGCCACACCAATGGCAACTCTGTCTTACAACAGGCAAAAGGTAATTTTGTGCAAAGTTCCTTGTTCTTTTGTATTACATGACAATGAAGGCATCTTGAATCATGAACTAAATTCTGCACTATTGTTTTATTTTACACTCGTAGTTGTATTTATACAATTTGACAAGTTGGATAGTGTGCAAAACAGTTCGAATCAATTCCATGGGGCAGCAATGAAAGGGAGAGGTGCATGAAACATCAAAGCAGGACAGACCAACCCTCACTTCAAGTGGCTCAAAGGAACAGCTGTTTCTGTAATCTTGGTCCAACTCAGAGTCCAGATATTGGTGCCACATTACGAGGCCGACAACAGTAGCACAGATCAGCTGCTCAATTCAGGTGCCAAAGTGGGTCACACCACTTCTATGGCTGAAAAGTTAAAAGATGATTTCATTGGCGAACCTCAGCTCAGTGGCCTGAGAAATTGGTAGAAATCTTTGCTTTCCAGCATGACAACATTGACAATGGTCTTGCAGACAATGTGATAAAATCATAGATCATTTGACAAAGTCTCTGCTTTATTTGATGGACTTTCACCCATCTGCCCAAGTTACAAAAGGTGTTAAAAGTAGACCTGTTTGCACTGAAAAGTAAATAGAGGTTGGTTAGGTAAATCATATGAGGAAACTTGGCCATCCTCCTTGCAATTCTAGTTAATAGAATTTTGAATGTCATACGGTAATTGAAAAGAAGAACTCCCAGGCTAACTCAGGATGGATGAGGACGAAGTGAAAGTTTTTGGAAAGGTTGACCACATCGCATTGGTTGCTTTGTGGATCACTGGGGGTATTTTCACTGGGATCCCAGTTTCACTTCCTTTTTTTTCTCTGCTTTCCTCTTCTGTTGTGCTCTAGGCCGCAAACTGAAAACAGTTCACAAAAAAGCTGCTGTGTCAGCACCTCTACTTCCTCAGGACTTTGCAGAGGTTTGGTACAACACCAGAAACCCTGGCAAATTCCTTCAGAGGAATGGCGGAAAGTGTGCTGAGCGGCTGCATCATGGTCTGGTATGGGAACACCAATACTCCTGAGCACAAAGCCTTCCAAAAAGTAGCGGGCACATCCTAGGACGTTACAGGCAAACCCCTCCCCACTATTGAGTAAATCTACAAGGAACATAGCCACATTCATCAAGGACCCACACCATCCAGCACTTGCTCTGTTCTCGTTGCTGCCATTTAGAAAGAGGTTATAGTTGCCACAAGACTCCCACCACCAGGTTCAGGAACAGTTGCTACCTCTCCACCATCAGACTCCTCAACAACAAACTCAATCAGAGACTCATTTAAGGATTCGTACTTGTGCACTTTATTGATTTTCTTTGCAGTTTGTTTACAGTAGTTATCGGTTTATAGTTCTTTTGATTGTTTACATGTTCAGGCTGCATGCAGTTTATCTTTTGCACTACTAATTAGGGGTAATTCGGCTGGGTCACAAGAAAAAGAAATCTCAGGGTTGTAGGTGATGTCATGTATGTACCCTGACAATAAATTTGAAATTTGATTTATTCTGAATCTGAAAAACTGGATTTCCACCTCCTTTCTGAACAAGTAAGATAAACTCAGGAAGATATGGAAAGTACCAAGAGGGAACTGGACAGATGCCAGCTTGAAAACAAAAACAGGAGATATTTGACAGATATCACGCAGTATGTTAAGTTATTTGAAGGGACATAAATATCAAGTTATCTGATGGGACATATTAGCTTCTTAAAATCATTACTGTGCAATTTAAAGGGCATAACTTGAAATACCTCACAATAAAGGTCACCCCAATATATTGAGATATGATGTTAGCCATCAATAGATGATGCCATTTTGTTTATCCAATTCACAGGCCATGTGAAATATTACCCTTCCTTCCCTCAAACAACCTCTCCAAATCTTGCTGAGTATTATCCCTTGTGCAAAAATTATCTACTGTCCTACCAACTGCAGGCCAGTCAGTTGGAAGCTCCCCTGATTGCCTGTGCAATATAAAACGCAGAATAAAGCAAGGAATATTTTGGGTTCGATTCTTCCATTTATACAAGCAGCAAAGTACTACACTTCCCACTCCTGCACCAGCATCTCTGCAATTAAAATGTACTCTGCCAGATACTGTGAATATTCTTTTTAAGTTAGACTCGACCAACATTCTTCCTTTTCGACAACTCTTGATTCTGAGATGTTCCCATCTACAACTGACACTTGCACTATTTTCCATCCCAAATCCACTTCCTTATTCAAAATGATTTCCGAGAAAAGTTGTGTTGATTTCATTTGCAATTAACAAGTAAGGAATTTACCCAGAATAATTCTAGATGGTTTCCCCATCTTTGCTTTCTATCAAGGTGGGCAAGTCCAGTTCTGTGCTCTGCTTTTGAATGGGTTGTGTAGGCTAGGTAAAGATGCCTTGTTACATGATATTTTTTTTTAAAAAAAACTATTGAGACCAATGCTGGGTGGTCTTCCTTGGAAGATCTTGTGACAGGTTTTACGATACAAATTAGAGCTCTGATAAAGCCAATTCCCCTATGCCAAATAAAAGTTGACCTTGCCATGGTTTTGATACAATTGAGAGGAAAAAGTGCATTCAAGCAATTACACCCAAAATTTGATCCTCCTATAGTTGACGTTCAGTGGGTGCCAGTGAAGTGGAATGTTGGTTTGTAGAACTCTGAAGATTCATCAGCTTTAAATCAAGATTCATCAGCTTTAAATCTGTCATGGCCAGAGTTCTTCAACCTGGCACAGACTGTAGCCAAGCGCTTTTTAGGACCTGTCCTGCCAATAGCTGTCAGACGAGCTTCACACAAAACATTTTTATATTCAAAATTAAACATTTGCTGGTCAACGTATCCTCAAAGTGTTTTAAACTTCTGGTCATTCTGCTATTGACAAGCAGAAATATCAGACAGGTTGGAAAAATCTATCTAATATCTAAAGAAATGAGATACAAGACACAAAGTGAACAGGCCTTCAGATTTACCATCGACATAATGTGGTTAATAGGAACATGTAATTGAACTGAAACAAGCTGAGCAAGAAAGGATTTTCTCCTTTAACCACAATCCAATTATTGTGTCCAACAATCAAAAGGAAGCTTCATTATCAGAATCAGAATTTATTGTCAAGAACATGCCACGAAATTCGTTTTTGGCGGCAACATTGCAGGTGAAAATATGGCTATAAATTTAATTTAATTAGTGCAAAAATACAAGAAAATGAGTGGTTTACTGTCCATTTAGAAATCTGATGGCAGAGGGGAAGAAGCTGCTGTTGTGCCACTGGGTGTTGGTCTTCAGGCTCCTGTACTTCCTTCCTGATGGTAGCAGTGTGAAGAGGGCATGGCCTGGGTAGTGGGGGTTTTTGAGGATAGAGGCTGCTTTCTTAAGACACTGCTCCTTGTTGATGTCCTTGATGGAGTGGAGACTGATGCCTGTGATGGCACTGGCCAAGTTCACAACCTTGTGTAGCCTATTCTTCCCTTGTACATTGGCATTTCCATACCAGACAGTAATGCACCCAGAGTGAGGTATAGCCACTGGTGAGCCTTCTTTGTGGTTGCACTGGGATGGAGGCCTCAGGACAGATCCCCAGAGGTGTTGACACCTAGAAACTTAAGAAAGCTGCAGTAAAAAATACTCGGCCACTAGAGAGCATCTGTGGAGGGAGTCACAGGGACTAAGGTTGAGATCTCATCCAAAACTGGAAAAGGTTTGACAGAAGCTTTCAAGATGGAGGAATGGAGAACAGGAGGAGAGAACAAAGGGAAGGTATATAACTGTCTACAGCCAGCAAAGCTCAAAGGACTGTCAGGAAGGGTCACCCTGTCAATATCTCATTAGTCATGTACATTACAATGGAGAGAGTATCAGAGCTAATGATGTGAAATAAGCATCATTAATGCCTTCTTAATTTCTCCATTCATCCTTTCAAATATTCCAGAGGATTGAGGCTGGAATGGGGTATGCAGCCAGGCTTCTTACTAACACATTACCAAGATGAGATCCCCGATCACTCTTGATCCCCAAGGACAGGACACTGACTGCTGTCCACATTATCCCTTTTGTTATTAAATCTCTCCCACCTTCAATCATTTTCTTCCTGCTTCCCTTCACTGTGTCACAAAAGCTTGATACATTACTGCAGACACTCGAAGGGGACCAAACTTTCGGGTCAAATCTGGGGAGGTCAACTTCAACATGGATACTACTTTTGATCGCAGTAACCACGTC
The DNA here is from genome assembly GCF_036971445.1 of Narcine bancroftii. NCBI lineage: Eukaryota > Metazoa > Chordata > Chondrichthyes > Torpediniformes > Narcinidae > Narcine > Narcine bancroftii. The sequence continues at coordinate 71,855,442 of NC_091478.1, forward strand.
ATTCAAGGTGTCGGGAGCTCTGATAACCGGGACGGGGTGGGTAAATCCATGTGCGGGGCGTCGGGAGTTTGGATGGCCTTGTGGCCGAGAAGTGGATTTGCGGACAAGCTGTCAGAAGCTCTCATGGGCAAGCTGTTGGGGCGTCAAGAGCTGAATGGATGGGTAGCTGAAGTCAGGATCTGCATTCGGGGCATTGGGAGCTTAGATGGGCAGGTAGCGGAGGTGAGGGCTCACGGTCAGGGCATCAGGAGCACAAATAGATTGGCACTCGGGGCATCGGGAGCTCCAATACCCAACTAATACTCCTGCATTAAGAATAAACAGCTTAAAAGACAAAAATACTATACTATATTGTACTTACAGTGAACAAACTTCACTTGGATGAATATATAATTTAAAGCATTTGACTTTATTTTCAGTCACATTCCCCTCCACGTAAAGACATAATAGATAATTAATCCCAACTCTCTAAACTTTACAGAAACTCTTACTAAGCAGGAATAAGGAGGCACTTTAAAGGAGTATCCCCAAAGGCGAGCAGCATCATCCAGCTCTTCATTCTGGGCGACGCAATTGCTGATTCACACAACTTCATTCAAACAGCTGCTACGAGCAAAACATGACCAAGGCTCTCCACTATCTGAATACTTACTCCCATCTTCACCAAAGGTTTATGTGCTACTTCAGAGGACATTTACTTTTACAATTTTAAATGCACGTATTTTTTACTTATTTTTTTTCTTATTTGTTTTAATTTTAAAATTTATTTTCCTCTTATTTTACTGGTTGCCCAAATTCCAGATTTCAGGGGTTTTACTGTTTTTTTTATTACAGCATGGAAACAAATGAATGTAGAGCATTCATGACCAGCTCCCTCAACAGAAGAGAACATTTTAAATTTAGACATACAGCCCATGAGCCCAGTTAATCTACATCTCCCAGAATGTTTCGAATGGTGGGAGGAAACTGGAGCCCCCGGGGGAAACCCACGGAGACAACGTACCAACTCATTACAGACACCGCGGGATTCGACCCCGGTCCCTATCACTGGCGCTGCAACAGCATTGCACCAAGCAGCTGATGTGCAGGATGGAAGGAGTGGGCCGAGAGAAACTTCCAAACCTCCGCAGAGTGTTAAGACAACTCTTTACAAGGTTTACACAATTAAAAGTAATTGTGATAGACTTGACAAAACTTCCAGTTATGCATCTCAGGATTCTAATGAGTACATTTCAGATGGGAAGCTATTAACAGTTAAAAGTTGAAATAAATGCATCGATGATGGGATAGTCAGACAGTGAACCTGTGGAACTCTCTACCCAGGGAAGCGGCTGAGGCTACTTAATTAAACCTAATTAAGGATCAGTTACATAGATTCTTACATTTAAAAAAAAGGAATTCAGGGGTATGGGGAAAAGACAGGTGGTTGGAGTTGAGTCAATGATCAGATCAGCCATGATCTTAATGAATGGCGGAGCAGAGCGACGGGCCGGATGGTCGACTCCTGCACCTACTTCTTACGTTCTTCTGTTTTTAATGTAACTTTTACTCCAATCATGTCAAGTTGTTAATTTGTCCACTTGTGATCTTTTAGTGATCAGGGAGCAAAACCAGCTCCACGACGAAGGATGAAGTAGACAGAAATCAACTTGGGTCCTTTGGGGTGCTTTTATTTATTATGGTGCAATTGGTAAAATATAGCTTGGCCTGAATAAAATAGAAATAATTTCACATGTATTGATTAGCCTCTGATGTTCTCCAGCTTCAGGCAGGTAAAGTTATTTATCTGCTGGTCACTTTTCATGATTACAAAAGGTGAAGGCAAATTCCAAAAGCTGTTTCACAACTTAAGAATTTCTCCTAAATAATCAGTGTAGGTCAACACTATGCAGACAAAAGTTAGTCACGTCAAGTGAAAATTCTGCAGAGGGCTTTACACAGAGAGCAACTGGATTCCAACATTGACTTGTACAGTTTTTTTTTGCACGACCGACAAGGAGAAAAGCTGCCTGGCCCACAGGAAAAAAGAATCCCAGGGTTGTATGTGATGTCATGTACATACTCTGACAATAAATCTGAACGTTGACTGTTCCTACAAAGAGCTTGTCATCGGGTCATTACGATGAAAATGAATCAGACCCATAAGACAGGAGCAGAAAGAGGCTGTTCAGCCCACTGAATCTGCCCCACGAGCTGATCCATTTTCCCACTGCTCTGCCTTCTCCCCATAACCTTTGATGCCTTGGTTAATCAAGAGCCTATCCATCTCTGCCTCATGTACACCCTCTTTAATACTTCTCGACTCCTGAGGAAGGGCTCCGGCCTGAAACATCGACAGTCTTTCTTCCCATAGACGCTGAGTGACCTGCTGAGTTTCTCCAGCACTTTTGTGGACTGCACTCGACCCTAGCATCTGCAGATTAACTGGTTTACCTCAATGAATGGCTTTATGGGCATTTAGGAGACAACAGATCATAGCATCACAAGTTGACTCTCAGTTGTGTGGCTTCTGGCTAATCTTTCCAAAAATCACCAGGGATGAATGAGCTTTCTGAGGAGTGAGAGGTGTTCATACTTGGCCTCCTTCTTTGTAAGGAGTAGCAGGAATGGCAACTGGTCAGCTTGACTCGTAACCAGGGATCCTCTTCAAAGTTAACATGCACACAGCACATAATCCAGCAGAGGAGATTCAATGCATGTCTCCTTTCTTTCCTTGGGGTTTTCATGTCCCAAAACTGGTATGTGTAGCACTAAAAAGTAAATTAATCAGCATCCACAAGTCCATTTGACCTACATTAAATAGTCACTTGCATTTTCCCCTATGGAATGGAATGCCCAAGTGGCCTGAGAGGATACCATAGGGAGTGTGTCATGAAATGCGATCAGGAAAAGAGCACAAGCTTTGATCATTTGCACCAATTGACTGGCATTTCGCTCATGAGACCACTACTGAGACCCGTGTACAAATCACCCATTGATCCATTGGCTTTAAGATGAAAAGTGAAAAAGATGTTTTGGTGGAATTAAAGTTCCAGCTTTGCTGAACCACCAGGAAAGAAATGGAAACAAACGATGAAGGTCTGAATTAAAACCAGAGGCCATGAAAATGCACTGCAGATCTGGCTGAAGTGAGGCCAAAAAGAATGCACCCCATTGTTTCTGGTGAAGAGCCACCACCAAGAAATAAGTGGGTCTCTTTTTTTCGGGGGAGGGAGAGGGTAAAGGGGGCTAGAGTAAAGGAGACATTGGGAAAGACCGGTAGCCTAACGGAAACTGGAGGTCAATGTTAATGCCCAGACTGATTATGAGGTGTTGTTCCTCTATTTTGCGGGTGGTCTCAGTCTGGGGACCATGGACAAGCATGATAGTGGGAATTGAAGTGGGTGGATTTAAGTAAGAAAATAGCAATGGGTTTAAATATTCACACACACGGTATTTGCATTTGCTCTATTTGCAATAGTGTTTAAATCTTATAAAAATATTTTTTTTTAAAAACACACATAGTAACTTATGACCGTTTCCTCCTTTGGAATGGGCCACTCTCGTAATATTGAGGCAATGGTTAGACAGGCTGAGGCAGGTCAAAATGCCTTTTCCCAATGTCAACTGCATCATCCTGTATCAAGTGGGCCGGAATCAGTAGATGTTCATTTGATCCAAACTGTCAGCATCCAAATTACTATTGGCTTCTCAATAAGAATCTACAATGTACAAAGTATTTACTTGAGCTAAGCTGGTTTTTTTGTCTGTTCAATAGAACATTATTGACATCACAATAATGTTGTAATTCAACACAACTAATGCTAACTCCTTTTTCTTCTGGAGCACTTACATCTCTTACTGAGTAGGCCATTTTTTTCCTCTAACAATTTACAGTTAAAAGATTGAAGGTTATTTCCCCTCTCCCATGGTCAACTAGCAGCTTTAATTGTTCATTTATCTTCATTTTTATTGGTTAAAAATCAATAATGTAAAACATGGCTCAGGAATTCAGTACTTTTAATATCCTAATTATACATGCTCAGACAGATTGATAATTTGCAATGTATTTAAAAGAAGAAAGAAAATTGCATCCTTCACATGTTATCAAGTGAGCAGAACTGAGTCACTGACATACGAGCACCATATATTTAACAAAATGATTAACTGTGTTTGTGAAGGAACTGCTGCAGTTCAGTCCTTGCACAATTCTCTTAGTCCTTGCCCAATTTTGTTCCCCAAAAAAAAAATGGGATGGCAGGGCGCTCAGATTCCCATCCCTAATTTGGTCAGAGTACAGCTGAGAAACAGGATTCACTGTGCCATCCGTTTTCAGGTATAAAACACCAACAAGTCAAGAACTGGGATTAATACTTTGATCTTATGTTCACTTTCGACTGAATCTGAAGGCGGCCCTAGGTTTATTCTTCAAATACTGTGATAAATTAACACTACTAAAGATTGTGAAACATTGGTTTGACTTTACAAACTCTTTGTGGTTATATGCATAAAGGTCATTTCAGTCAAGGTTTTGCACATTAGATGCATGTATTTGTTTTCACGTTATTCCAAGGCCTGCTATCATTCACACCCTGTATAAAGCCAGCAACAGGGCCTTCTCTGTGCTCCCTGACAGATACTAATGGTTGTTGGCCTCTGACTCTATAACCAAACTGCCTGCTCTGCATTCCTGACATTAATGAAGACTTTTACTGAAGTCTGTACCTCTACTGTGTAAACAAAATGACTTAAAACTCCTCTTGTAATGTTATTTAAACACAATGCTGCCAAGATGTAAACATCTTTTCTAATGGTCATTTTACTTAGCTAGTAAAATATAGGCAACTGATATGGCTTACAACAAGAGGAATTTTAGGGGAATTTCACATGGTGAACACTTCAGCATTTAAAAAAACATACATTTAAAAAGTTGACATTTGCTTATCAATTCACAACTTGAAAACAGTTCTCCAATGTTAAACTGCAATAGTCAGTCAAGATATGTCAATAAAATCACATAATATGAAAGGATACCTTTTGTTTGTACAGCAAATCTTTATTCAAGATGGGATAGCAAAGAAGATACAGTTCAACATAATTCTTGCTGCACTGTAAACAGACTACGTTTCCTTTTAGGGTAGTTATAGGGGTATAAATGCATGAAAGGATGTGTATTACAAGCAGTAGAATTATCCTGCTCATTGATTTTAGCTCTGGGGTATTACAGAGAGCTTACTCCCTACTTTTAAACCTAAACGAGACTTTAAAGGCTTATCCACAAAAGAATCTATTAAATACGGCACATTTGAACCTTTCGTGTGAGCATTTAAAGATACAATCTTTTGTGATCAAGCCATGCATTAACATTACTTGCTCCCACTTTCACCAGAACAGATCAATGTACACTTACATTTGCTCCAATGCAAGCTCGCCCTATACCCCTACTCCATTAACTATACAATGGCCCACAACTTGCCAACAAAAAAAATGTTTGCAAAAGACTGTACCTACTGAATGGGCACAAGTTTGCTAATGCCAATTTTGTGCAAAATACAAACTCATCAGTATTGTTGATCAAATCTGAATCGTCACTATTGCAATCTTATCTCTCCAAAGCAGTAATAGATTGAAACCTTGGAACTCAGTATAAACTGGAAAGATTTTCAGTGTTTACTGGCAATATTTTTTTTTACCTGAATTTCACTACAATATAATGAAACTTTCAGGACATGTAATTACAGCAAGCATCAAAACACTTCTTCTCTGCCTGAGTTCCTTATTCCTGTTGATACCCAAAAACGACATTGAGTGAGTAAACTGTGGGTAAAAGGAAAATACTAACAGGCAGCAATGGAGTGGATTTGACCGCCATCAGTTAAGGTTTCAGATTTCTGTTTGCAATGTTAGTATTGTATTTGTTTAGTATGGTTATAAACTTCAAAATTCCTTGAAAAGGAACATTTTGCCATGATTTTCCAAAAAAAATCACAAATTTTGTATTTTCACCATATATTCAGAATCAGGATTTATTGTCATGAGATTCTGTGTTTTGCGACAGCATCATAGAGGAAACATTCATATTATAACCATCTTACAATATTACTATTAAAAAATGCACGAAAAGTAAGACAGTGTCTTTGGTTCATTGATTATTCAGGAATCTGATGGGAGTGGGGACGAAGCAGTCCTTGTGCCGCTGAGTACTCGTCTTTAGGCTCCTGCACCTTTTCCCTGATGGTAGCAGAGTGAAGAGGGCATGGCCCAGGTGGTGGGGATCTTTGAGTATAGAGGCTACTCTTTTTTTTTAAAAAATCACCTCATGTAAATGTCCTCAATAGAGTAAAGTCTGGTGCCTGTGATGTAGCAGGCCAAGTTTACAATCCTCTGGAGTTTATTCTCGTCTTGAAATTTGGTGCCTCCATACCAGGCAGTGATGCAACCAGCCAGAATGCTCTCCATGGTACACCTGTGGAAGTTTGCAGATGTAGGAGTTTGGCCAGAATAATAATAATATCATGATTGAATGATTATATGAACTAAAAACATATGCAGATGCTTATACATCAGCCATCTGATTTTTTTTTTTGTCAGGACCAATACAACTCCAGACTTCACAGTCTTGATCCAAGACCTGAATTCAAGCAGTTGACTGAGAATAAGGGACAGATGAATGAAGGAGCCCCAGGCATCCTGCTGTTAATGAGCTCCTGTGGTTGGTATCATACGATTTACAAAGGAAACCGGTTGTGCTTATTGGTGGTTAATCCTCCCAGGCCTAGAATATAACCTCAGGAGTTCCTCAAGGTAGTGTCCCAGGAACAATCACACTTCGCTCTTCGTAAATGACCTTCTATCCATCATAAATTAAGAAATGGGGATAGGGCAACAATTGCTGAACATTTAATTCCACGTCCTCATCAAGTAAACATGGAATACTCTTGGACAAGCTTGGATGAGCGCTGGCCCATAGCACTCACAGCTCGATGCCATTCAGGACAAAGCAGCCAAGTCGACTTCAACTAGTGGCAGAACATAGACCATGTCCAAAATCTACAGCAGTTACTCATTTCACCTCCAATCTGCTCAGCAGACACATTGGAACACCCTCCCCTTCAAATGACATATTATCAGAACTTGCATATGTAACCATGTGAAGCTAATGCCAGGAACCACCTTTCCCTAAAGCAGCGTAAAAATATACGCACTCAAAGGACTCCAGCAACTCAATACAACTGTTCAATACTACCTCTTCTAGAGCAATTAGAGACAGGAAATAAATAATGCCCTTGCCAGCAAAAGCCACATAAAAACAAATAAAATGACTTAAATCTCTTCACCTCTTTCCCATCATAACAGCCATCACATCTCTGGCCACGGACCCACATTCAATCTTAGGCAAATTTAAAACATTTTTTTCCTGTTCATGACATTGATTTGATCCTCCTTGTGCCTGAACGTCGTCAGCCCTACCAATTCCGTAAGGACACTGCTTTGCTCTATCACTTGCAGTTTCTCCATTCTGCTAACCACATACAGGCATACCCTGTATAACTCTGTTAGTATGTTCCAAGCAAGTTTAGCGCTATGGAAAACTGCACTGTTCAAAGCATTATTAATGTAATACTTTAATGTAATGCGTTCCAATCCTATAAAAGGGATATATAAAAAAACTGATCTTTATTGGCAATAAGTGAACATTGTTTATTTAAGAAAATATTTGTCTAATGTATATTTGTGTCAATTCGCTCACAATGAGACTTCTACCAAAGTTAGATTGGTACCATCGTGGAATAGTGCAGGGAGCCTGATCACAGCGGGGACAGCAATAACTTTCAACACAGACACTTAATTCTCTCTATTCCACAGCCCAGAGTCCATATTTCAAATATTTTAAACCAGAGTCTTCCAAAGTACAGTATTATGAGGTGGTTTAAATAGCAATAACAATAAAACTTTAAAGTTGCAAATTTAAAATTGCGGGTCAGAAATTTCAAACCGCATTAGATCAAAATCCACACTTTTTGAAACTGTGTTATTCAGGGTATGCCTTTTCTTCAGTGGTAAGATCTTCAGTTCTGGCATCCCCTCCCTCAATTTCCTCATCTTTTTCTCCTCAGAGACAAAGCTTAAACCCTGCCTCAGGCCAAACCTCACATCAAAGGAGCTGCTCACACTAACCATCCGAGGCTCTCATATTAATGAAATATATAGTTGTATCTATGAGTATTTGTCCTGCATATGTACTGTTTGTCTGTATGTGCATTATGTCTGGTTGTGTGTCTGCATGTTTTGCACAGAGGACAGAGAACATTGTTTCGTCAGTTTGTACTTGTGCAATCAGATGCAAATAAACTTGACCAATTCCAATCTTATTTTCTTTGGCTTGATATCAATCTTTATCTAATTATTCCTTCGCTAGGTGCCTTAGGACAACATCTGACTAAATATAAATGTTCTGATATTAAAAAGTAATGCCATGGGTAGTTATTTTGTCTTTATATTTGCATTGCAATATCATGAATTACTAACAATTTTTTCTCGATTGCCATGAAAATTCTAGGTCAGCCCAATTTTAAAGAAGATTTGAAAGTGAAGGAAAATAATATTCATTTTTATAAAAGTGACTCCCATAAGGAAGACTGCATAACAATTACTCATTAATACTGAGATTTGAATTTGGATCTCCACTCAAAGTAGATTCCAACACAACAGAGGCACCATTAACCATGTGTATAAGCATATGCCAGATGAGTTAACACATACTATTCAGACAGTTGTTTCATGGAGTGAGATATTTTAGATGGTGTCTCAAACAACCTGAATCCATGGATATATACTGGAGTATTAGGAAGATGAAATCACCATTTATTGGCTTATATTCTACAGGTGTACAGTGGAGAGTACACTGACTGGTTGAATCACTGGGTGGAACGGAGGTGCCAATGCTCAGAAGAGGAAAAGACTACAGAGGTCTGTAAACTCACCCAGTGCCATCAGGAGCATTAGGCCTTCACTCCATTAAGGACATTTTTAAAAGGCGGTGTCTCAAGACAGCAGCCTCCATCATCAAGCACCCTCACCACCCAGGCCATGGCCTTTTCCTCTCCGCTGCCACCACAAAGGAGGTGCAGGAGACTGAAGACGAACACCCAATGGTACAAAAACAGCTGCTTCCCCGGTCAGATTTCCGAACCTCTTGACACTACCTCGATTTTCTTTTCCTCTTTGTGCGATAATTATTTAATTTTAAATCTTGTATTTAAGGAACTGTAATTTGTAGTAATCTTGCACCTTGTTTTGCACAATACTGCTTCTGTAAATCAATAAATTTTGTGACACCTGTACATGACAATAAACCTGATTCTGAAATGCACATGATGAGTTCTGATTTCATTTCACAGGAAAAATTGTGACTTCGGCCCTTCCATAAAGTTCAAAAGGAATGTTGAGGCCAATATTTCCAGATAATTTTGAGGTTTTAAACTCAGTGATATTACACCTAATTTTATTAACACATCTGTTTTCTTTGAAGGTGAGATACAACATGAATGCATTTCAAAGAATTACTTCAACAGCTGACAAATTGTTACCTTTTGCTTAGAATAAAAAGTTCCTGAAAATTAAATCACCAAATCCACCATTGATATCTTACTCTGCAATTCACTGGCAGCATGCATACACATTTGTTAAAGTTACAGCGGAGTATCGAGACTGGGCTGAAAGCAAGCAATCTGTCTTCCCACTGTCCTAGTTCTGTGGAGAGCTCATTCTACACAAGAGGCTTTTCAAATTCTGCCTGATGACAGAAGTCTTGCAAGAATAAGTAGCTTTTGAAGGTTTCTTAGACTTGCACAATTTCTTTGCACTAACCCAGCAGTGATTTAAAAGGCCCATAGGCATTGCCTTGAAAAGGGGAGGTCAGCTTCTGATTTAAAAGCATGGGGTTGCCATCATTTTAACTGGAAGGTGTCCAAAGTCCTAGTGTTCTTGGATTTTTATTTACTTCAAACAGCCCCTGTCCAATTGAAAAGCCTGATAGAGAAACAGTTTCAAGCAAAAGATACTGATTTTTTTTTCCTGAAAGGGGAAGTTTTTACATAATTTTAGCAAATACACTGAAAAACAAAGTAGTGGGAAGGAATAAAGTCGTGAATGTTGGAAGTCACAAAACAAGACTGAAATATATATAATGTGTCACACTTGTCCAACAAGGACTGTGGATATTAATGAAGATTAGATGTCTCTTGCAAAATGTACTAGTTTTGCAAAATTGGCCAGTTTCAGTCTCAAAACCATCCTAAGATGCAAATTCAACACTAAGAGTCAGGTTCCTGACAATTTAAGGGTAGAACTGTGCACTACAACTGAAGATTAATCTCATGTAAGCCACAGGATGAAAGAAGAGTCCAGTTAAAGAAATGTCAAAGCATGTCAAATACATTGAAGAATATTTATTCTTATAAAATTCAGTCCATGCTATTCAATGAACAAAAGGGTGCTAAAATGTGATTTTTAGAGTTTCACCTGTCTTGCATTAGTGAATTTTAGCTCTCAGTAAAGAAAAAGGGGGTCTTAGTGAGCTTGACTACCCAACATAGGTAGAACATTCTCGAATTCCAATGATGCCAATAGACAGTCAAGGTTTTGGTTGGGACCCAATTTGAGTCTGGAGTGGGAAAGGGAGATGCAAAGCAAAGGAGCAAAGAGGGGAGTTGATTTGGTGGGGGGGGGGGGGGGGGGGGAAGGGGGAGGGTGGGGGTGGGGGGAGGAGGAGGAAACAAGGAAATAAGTTATTGGACAAATGAAGGGGGAGAATTAGAGAGAAAAAATAGAGAAAGAGACCTGTGAATATAGTTAGCTGGTTCATAAAGAATGTTTACACTGTTTAATTTTGGAAGTCTGACTTCAACATAAAAATACAATGGGAATAACAGATTCACATTACTGTCCTGCAATAGAACACTTGAAAATGTCATATGACCATGGAAGCTCCTTTCAATCTAATTTGCTTGTTATAGGTTGTGGGAGTCCAGATAAACTTTGATGATAATGCCTGCTTAGAACATGCAGAAAATCAATATGTAACATGCCAAAAGTTTCCACAATTTACTGACACCCACTTAATGCCTCTGCACAAACAGGTTTTTTTGTAAATAACAAGACGGTTTGGGGGAAAAAAATGTAAATTTTAGACCAGTCAGATCTTGAAACATGTGATGTTGTACGCATTGGCAGCCAGTCACCCAACACAGAAAGTGATAATAGATTAAGACAACAGAAATGTGACAGGATTAAGTTTAGGGTGCAGCATGTTATTTCTGATCAGTCTGGCTCATCTGAATTTCCACAGATCGTAAGTCATGGGAGCAGAAATAGGCTATTCAGCCCATTGATTTTACCCCACTATTCAATCATGAGCTGATCCATTTTCCCTCTCAGCCACATTGCCTGTCCTTTACCCCAGAGACTTTGATCCCCTGTCAATCTTGGCCTCCACGACATCTTGTGGCAACAAATTCCACAGATTTACCACCTTCTGGCTTAAGAAATAGCTCCATATCTCTGTTCTAAATGGATACCCTTCAATCCTGATGTCCTACAGTCTCCCACTATGGGAAACAACCTTTCTACATCTACTCTGTCCATGCCTTTTAACATTTACAGTGTTTCAATGAGATCCCCCCTCCTCTCCTCATTTTCCTGCTTGTGACACAAGCCATTCTCAGCCCTTTTTTTGGCTATGGCTCCTTTAAGACTGGTCAAAGTTTATAAGGCCCCCTTCTCCTGTGAAGCAGTTGAGTTTAGTTGATTTCTTCTGTATTTCTCTCCTACTGACTGAGAAAAAACAAAAAAAAATCAAGAATTTAGTCCATTCCCCTCCCCCCCCCACTTAGATGTTCTGTGGCCACTGGTGGGGGGGGGGGGGGGGGAAGGTGGTGTATGGCACTCATTGAGAATGGCTGCTCTACATCGAATCCAGGAATGATAACATCACCAGCCAAAGCATTGACCCCCACCCCACCCCCCACCACTGTAGCTGAAGTCAAGGGAGATCACACTTGTTGCATAGAATCAAAACAATTCAGAAGAGATCATGACTCCAAACAACTTGAAATGTGGTATATTTAGAACACCTCACACAAAATGATCCTATTTATCCATAACATTGTGTAAAACTTTCCATCATCTTCCATGAAGTCAGCTTTTAAGACTGACCATTTGTGTGCAACTCTGAATCACTTGCTTGCACTATTCCCTTCTTTAGATCACGTGTTTGGTCTGGGTGGCACAGTTAGCACAATACCGGCAAACCGGGTTTGAATCTGGTGCTGTCTGCAAGGTGTTTTTGTATGTTCTCCCCGTGGACACGTGGGTTTCCGCACCAGTTTTCTCCCACAACAAGAGAATGCGAGGGTTATAAGTTAATTGGTGTATTTGGGGGGAGGAGGGGTGCAGGTTCGTGGGCCCGAAGGGCTTATTCCCCTGCTGTCCATGTAAATTTTAACATGCATTGGTAATTCCTTGAAAGAGTATCCTCTGATCCCAGAATGAATGCAGCATAGAAGGCAGTCATTTAGTCTGCTCTGTCTATAGCACCAAGAGAGAATGCTAAAGAGAACCCAGGGATAAACCAAGCAATATCGACCAGGTTATAAACACTGGATGGAAGAAAGTTTAATTCAGAGAATCCATTCCTCCCTCAAACCTCACCCAATATCCCTCAAATTCATTTGAGGATTCTTATTTTGCACATTTATTACTGAAGATTTTTTAAAAATATTGCATAATTTATTTACATTTATTTCTTTCTTTTGCATCTTTTCTTAACGAATGTACTTTTTTTGCACTTCTGATAAGTAGAAATTCTGCCTGGCCCACAGGAAAAAAGAATCTCAGGGTTGTATGTGATGATGTCAGTAAACTGACAGTAAATCGGAACTTTGAAATTCTTTCCCTTCAGGTACTTATCCAGATCCCCTATGAATTTGCCCTCACTACCCACTCCCTCTCCAAATACTAACCATGCAGCCTGGGGAGGAAAAAAACTCAGCTCTGATAGGACCTTTTGGCAACCATGTTCAAACTCGGTCCTCTGTTCTTGACCCGGTCATGAATGGGAATAGATCATCTTGACCTACTCTGTACATACCATACTCTCCAGGATTTTCAATACATTTATCAGATCTCTTTGCAGCTTCCTCTGATCTACCCGGAAGAAATCAGCTTCATACAAATAATTCCGATCACTCATTGCAGGTGATTAGAATTGGATACAATACTCCACTTTTGACTGAACCAGTATATATTTTTTTAAATAGTCTTGTATCCTGTGACCTGAATACCTTCTATTAAACACCTTCTCAATCTGATTTTCCAGTGTATTATGCAATCGTTTAGCTCTTATACCCTCTATAATCTTTTTGGTTTGGGTTGCCACTTCTCAAAATGTAACATTTTAATTTATTTTTGTATTGTTTCCTTCTCTCATTTCAAAATAAACTATATTCACAAAAAAGTTGTCAGATTTGTATATACACAAAGGAAAACAGTGCAGTCTTTTCATTAGGTCATATTCTTTTGTTCAAAGTTCAGATTTGTTGTCCGAGTACATATGTGACATCACGTACATCCCTGAGATTCTTTCTCCTGTGGGCCAGGAAGAATTTCTACTTATGGGTCACTGTACACTGTTCTCAAGAATAGAAAAGTATACAACAGAAAGAAATGTAAACAAACTGGCTGCAAAATGAGTAACATTCAATCACAAATAATATGCAAAGTTAGAGTGCTTAAATGAATTTGTTGTTGTTCATTCTAATATTGGGCATTTTAGAGATCCGTTGCCATGAAAGTGCCCTTCCCCTCCACACCCCCAGGGTTTTAATGCCAAGAAGTAGAAGGATCCAGGATGATGTCCTTCCACACAGAGCTCTTGCATTGGTTATGCCAAGCCTCAGTGTGTCTCTCAAAAATTCATTTCCCATTTATCTACCTCTTCCAGCACCCTCTCTGTTTCCTTGAAATCAGTGATAAGCCACAATCTATTTTCTTCTTCACTTTCTAGGGAAATATTCTTGGATTCCCTTTGATGCTTGATTCCAATGTTTATATCAAGCACTCTCCTCACCTGGTGCATTCCCTTTTTTTAAACTTCCCCTCTGATCATTTCGCAATCGTTGACCATGTTCTCCCTTCTGGTAGCAACCAGGCACCCATTTTGTGCTAGATTTTATCCTGCATCCTCTCTTTGAGAACTCTCCTCTCTTTCTCCATCATGGGAATTTAACTAGGACTGCAACTGAAACAAGGGGATTCCAATGTTCAGTTACTCCTTTGCTTGCCAAATGTGGCTTCTACTTTTCCTAGACTTGATCCATTTCTCAACCCTTGGGATGCAACCCGATATTCCACCTCCCAGGACATGTAAAAAATGCACCTCTTCTGCTCACCTGCTAAATTGGTGCAGGCTATGATAATCCATGATCCTATGCAATGCAGATCTGCTCACCCAACTGTGAAACAACATAACCCATCAAATGCTTGATACGATGCAACAAATAGAATCGATCAATTCTTGTGATAGAGCAATATTCTTCAAGCCCATGTTACCATGAGACCGAGAGCAGTCTTCTTTTTAAATTTAGACATACAGCTTGGTAATAGTCCATTTCAGTTCATGAGTCCGTGCTGCCCAGTTTACACCCAATTAACCTCAAACCCTCAGTGCGTTTCAAACGGTGGGAGGAAGCCGGAGCCCCAGGGAAATCCCATGCAGACACAGGGAGAAAGTACATACTCCTTACAGACAGCGTGGGAGTCAAACCCCGGACACAATCGCTGGCGCTCCGACAGTGTTGATCCAATGACGTCCTTACACCAACTGTTCTACTCGTCAGCTTTTTTTCCCCCGCAACATTAAATAAGGAAGGTCATATATGACTTAGCTCAGATTTTCACCTCCAATACTCAGTCCAGAACTATAAATGATGAATAATGTCTTGATAAGGCACACAAATTTGACTTTCCTGACATGAAACCATGTCCAGCATTCACTGCACCTTTGTGATATGATAGAAAATGTTTAGATTTACATTTAAATTAGGATGGAACAATTAGTGTAGCAGTCAATGCAATGCTATTATAACACCAGTGACCCGGGTTCAAATTCGGAGCTGTCTGTACGTTCTCTCTGTATCCATGTGGCTGTCCTCCAGGAAGTCTAATGAAATACAATTTTTGGAAGTGTATGGACATGCACTTTAGTAGAAGAAATAATTGGGCAGACATCATTTCTTAGTTTTTCAACTTGTTCCCGACTTTGGTCCCAAAACTGTTTTTGATTCATTCAATTCTATTTTCTCTTTCATTGATTGGAGAAATAAACACCCTCGTCTTAATAAAACTTTCCTTCAAAGTCCTAAAAAGGGAGATTGGTGATGCCTAATTTTAGATTTATATTATTGGGCAGCTAATACTAGATGTATTCATTTTTGGATTCGTCATAAGGACAGATAGGATGTTGCTCATTGGATTAATTTGGAAATTGATTCAACCAAGAAGTTTTGCCTCATTTCGATAGTTGGAGCTCCATTATCCTTTTCTGCTTCTAAATTAACTGACAATTTTGTTGTTAAATATTCATTGAGGATTTGGTTTCAATTTAAAAAACATTTTGGATGTCATATTTTTTTAATTAATAAATCCTCTTTTGGTTAATACCTTTTTTAAAAAAAAAACCTTGGGTACAAGATTTTGGTTTTTGACAATGGTCAGCATTTGTATCCAATCTTTCCAATATCTCTTTATTGACCAAAATTTGGCCTCTTTTGAGAATTATCTTCTAAATTTTAAATAACTAATTTTTAAAAATATTTACAGATTAGTATCTTTCTGAATTCCTTGGTTTTAAAATTCCCTCAAGATTTGGAATTAAAGCTGATAGAGAAGATTTGTAATCTTAAACTGAATACTAAAAAAGTTGTAATCAGTTCTCTCTGAGTTATTATTGATGTCTAGTGGCAATTCCCTGGACAAGACTAAGAATTGATGGGGACAGAGTATTTTCTAAATGGACAGAAAATTGAAAATTCTGGGAGTCTGCGTCCAGGATACCCTGAAGGTAAACTTACAGGTAGAGTCAGTGGTGAAGAAACCAAGTTCAATTCTGGCATTCATTTCAAGAGGAATAGAATAAAGGATGTGATGTTGAGGCTTTATAAGGCACTGGTGAGACCCCACTTGGAGTATTGAGAGCAGTTTTGGCTCCATGTTTAAGCAGGCAACATTGGACAGGGTTCAGAGGAGGTTCACGAGGATGATTCTGGGTATGAATGGATCATCATACTTGAAGGAATTTAGAAGAATGAAGGGAGATCTTATTTAAGCATTTTGAATGTCAAAAGGTTTTCCAAAGTGAGAGAGCCTAAGACAAAAGGGCACAACTTCAGGGTTGAAGGGTGTCCACTTAGAAGAGAGATATGGAGGAATTTCTTCAGGGAGATGGAGGTGAATCTGTGGAATTTGTTGCCACAGGCTGCTGTGGAGAGCATCATCAGGTGTATTTAAGGTAGAGATTGGTAGGTTCTTGATTTGCCAGGACATCAAGGGTTATGGGGAGGCTATCCAGTGGGGCCAAGTTGGAGGATGGATCAGCTTATGATTAAATGGCAGGGCAGACTCGATGGGCTGAATAGCCTATTTCTGTTGCTATCCCTTATGGGTGCTGCTATGTATAGGGTTAGTGGGTTAATTAGTGCCATGGGTGTATTTGAGCAATGCAGGCTCATGGGCTAGCTGGACATGTTACCAGGCTGTATCCTTAAAAGACATCATGTGGGAAATTTTAATTTCCAAAACTGAGCAGAGCAAATGGAGAAAACCTGCCTGAAACTCAGCCAAGGGGCTCTGGTTTAATACAATTTAACCAATGCACTACCCCATGCACTTTTTGGGCTTAGGAATATACTACTGGAGTATGTAGTCCCAAATGAAGTAGGAACTGAAACCAGCATCACCCCACATTATTTCTGTACAACCAGGGAATATTTTCTGCTCTGTGATGATCCATGAGACTATAACAGCAAAGTAAAGACAAGTTGTATGAAATACAAAAGTCTCCAGATTGTAAAAAAAACACAAATGTGGAGGATCTCAGCAGGACTCTCATCGTTCACAGGAGGCAAAGACATACAAGCCAATGTTTCGGGCCCGATTCCATCTTCAAGGTATGACCAAAAGGCAGTCAGGTGTCTGAATTTAAAGGCTGGGGAGGAGGAAGGAAAGGGCATAGGCCAAACAGGGGAAGGAGTTAATTGGACATGGGTAGGAGGGCAGGAAAGGTGAGAATTAATCAGGGGAGGGGGTGGCTTAGTAAATCCAGAGCTGGAAGAAAGATGGAATAGGGAAGAGAGAGATGGGGGGTGGGGTGGTTAACAGACTCTGGAGAAGTCTATATTAATGCCATCAGGATGGAAGGTGCCTGGATGGAATATAATGAAGGAAAGCTGTGTCATTAAGCCATTTCATGTCAGGTCTCTGCCTGAAGGCCGGCCAGCTGCAAGAGTGAATCTAAAACTTACCTTTCAGACAGCAGCCCTGAAAGGGTGCTCCAGCATTCAATTCGTATCGAGAGGTGCCTCGTAACTCCCTCCGCATCTGATGGAAGCGGGGCGACAGGTACCACAGTGCCATCTGTCATAAATGCACAGCAGAGCAATGGCCATCTTCCCTACCCATAATCCCCCATGCAGCCAGAACTGCTGTGGTTCCACAAACAGTTCCATCTGCATCGGGGATTATGGGTAGGGAACACTGCCATTGCTCTGCCGTGTCTTGAGCTGCAGAGAGCAGCCCTGAAGGCCAAAGCAGCCCCCCGCAGCTGTCCTTGCCGTGAGGAGGTCATGGAGGGAGATGGGTGAGTGGGGAGATGGGTCGCATCAACAGATCGCCCCTAACCAGCCACTTGCAGTGGCTGTACATTCAGGTCAGAGAGCAGAGCATCGTGCTCCACCGACTATCCTTCCTTGAGAAAGGTTGGAATCGGTGCCTCGGAGTCAGCCACAGCACATTCAGAAAGGTATGTCTTTAGCTGTAAGGGCGAAGAACCTCCACCTGTACAGGCAGGAGTTTTTCCTGCTTGAAAGGGCCTATTACTGACAGGAGACATGATAAAAGTGATCAGGCCAGAAGCAAGGGTTATGAGGAGGCCAGGCTGTTGGGCCGAGTTGGAGGATGGATCAGCTTATGATTAAATGGCAGGGCAGACTCGATGGGCTGAATAGCCTATTTCTGTTGCTATGCCTTATGGCTGAGATTCTCTAGCACAGTGGTCTTCAGACTTTTTCTTTCCACTCACATACCACTTTAAGTAATTCCTATGCCAGTGGTGTTGTGATTAGTCAGGATTAAAGTGATATGTGAGTGGGGAAAAAATCTGAGAACCACTGGTCTAGACCCATTTGTTACAGAAATATTTTGCTTGAGAAAAACTGTCATTGACCCATTTCTTTTGGAGTTATGAAACCGTGCACATAACGAGTCAATGAGGTACAATTAAAACAATGGATTTCAAAGGATTATCTACTAATCACAGAGATTACTTAAAGCAATACAAGGGGAAAGAAAATTTTTGAAAACACTTTTGTGTATTGAACCTTACATTTGCAATTGGGATTGCAACCATTCAATAGGCCACGATCTGCATGACAAGGAGAGATGACACCAGAAGGTAATCAAGACAGGCTGCAAATGCTAGAAAACTGCAGCGGAAACAAGCATGCAACCCAAGGGAAAATCCCTTTCAAAATGGCAGCAGACAAAGCTTCAGCTTTAATGGGGGTTGTAAATCTACTGACCCAATGTTAAGGACATCACCACCTCGTTAACACAGATTCTGATCAGACAAAAATCACCTCACACCTTTTAGACATCTCCTTTCAAGTTCCAAATCTCTCCATTTTTAACTCATAACCTTCACCTCCACCCAAAAGATCTTTTAAGCTTCGGGAATGGTCACAGTGTGCTCCAGGTGCAGACTGATCTATGCTCTGGCTCGGTACACTTTGATCCTGATTTTTTTTCCTGTTTTTTTTTAAATTCCACTAGTTTGCCTACAATAGCTCACGATTAGATTGCATTTATTGATTGCCTGTCCACATAAGTTGGAAACATTGAACACCAATTCTATTAAAATTTGTATCAATTGCTCTTCATCGAGATTTAATGTATCTTTTAAACTGGACTTCAACGATACAGATTGTAGTAATGAGTGAATTATATAGGCCAAGAGAATGTGGAATAATTTTAGCACAAGGCCTCAAGTTGCCCATTTTATTTGCTGACTGTTAGCTTTAATACATGTAAACAAGCTGCCATGTTTGGTTATAACTAAATCAAAACCACCTCAGAGTCTCATTTAAGGACACTCACTTTGCACGTTATTTATTACCAAATATTTATTTTTCCATATTACAGTTTGTTTACATTTCTTTCCTTTCTCTATTTTGGACATGTATCCCTTTGTTGAGTACAGTGTACCGTTACCAATAAGTAGAAATCCTGCCTGGCCCACGGGAAAAAGAATCTCAGGGTTGTATGGGATGTCATGTCTGGGATCTTACAATAAATCTGAACTTTGATTTTGAAAGCAATTTGTTTGCTGTAAAACACAGGAGGATTTCATAAGAACTAGGTTTTAAAATACTTTGAAGTGCCCTAAACTCAATACAGGGAAGGTGACGACATTGCTACTACCTCTTAGGTTTGAAAGTGCGCCTGTGAGATACTGCTGATTTATTTGCCTTTCGGCCCCACTTTGTCCTGTTTTAGCATCTCATTGACGGTGAACCAAGAACAATGAAGGCAGCCATTCTCCACCATGTTTTGCCTATGATTCCCTCAGGACCATGTATATGGCCCCCACCCCCACCTTCCCGGTGAAGCCACCGTTTAGTTGGTTTCTTCTGTACTTCTATCGACTACATCAAAAAAACAATATTTCATGTTTTCAGTTCATGGCTCGCCCCACTTAAATGTATGCTGCCCCCCCCAGGGATAGTATGGTCCCCATTGAGAATGGCTGATGTAGGCCATTTCCAAATGCCTCCAACTTTGGAAAAATCTCACAGTGCTTGGGCAACTCTGCAGCAAAGCCTTGCAGCCAAGTCTCTTTCCTTCCCCCCCCCGCCCTCCAAAATGTTTAATCCAATCAGTTTCCATGCCTCCCCATACGCCTTTGGCCGTCATTTAGTTGGTTTCTTCTGTAATTCTCTCCTATCGACAACATAAAAAAACAAAAATATTTCATGATTTAATTCCTTGCCTTTCTTCCCCCCCCCCCTTAAATGTGCTGTGGCCCCCCGTTGGGGGCGATATGGCCATTGTTGAGAATGGCTTCTCTATAGTTTTCTCATGTGAACATTTGGTCTTTAACCAGATCCTTATTGTGAAAATACCCACCTGACAACAGGTTGTCTGGTATCTAGCATTACCTCCTTTCTTTTGTATTCAGCCCCTTTTTGCTTCTTTATAATCACAGTACTTCTGCCTTTGGCACGACCAAATTCCCCCCCCCCCCCCCCCACAATTATTTTCCGAGTGCATGGATACATACATTCCTTGGTTACTTCTGAAGAAGTCTGTGCCAAAATGATGATAATAATTGATGTCACATGATTCCAACATTTTCCAGTGTAATGTAGGAAAACAAGAATGCTCTTCGGTCCCAAAAAGAGGCTGCTAAATAATCACTAAGCAGCTAATGGGACAAAGATAGGCCAACTTCTGAAAAACTCACTGGAACCCAACATGTGGCTGGAGAATGTTGGCGCACAAGGGGGTATCAGGGGTCAGGGCCTGACGAGGATGGGGGCTGCCTGGAGTTTAGATGGAAGAGAGTGTGATTCAGAGATCACTGCACTGGGAGGGTTGCTGCAGCTGAGAACAGGCAAGTTGAAAGCCATTGAGAGATCAACTGGCTCGGTAAGCCATTGATGGCCTGAGCCCTGCTCCAGGAGCTCCACTTCCAACAGCATCACTGGGAGAAAAAAAAATCTGCTTGCTCGAGGGGTAATCAGAGATGGACTTTCTGTGGAATAATAGGCACTGCAGGAGCATTCGTTGTCAAACCAGCAGAGTCAAGAGGAGCCTTCCACCCACGCCCCCTCCCAACCTCCAAGGCTGTGATCCTGCTGAACCTTAAATCACAGTGCTGTATGGTACTGCACTCACATTGGACTGTCAGTACTTTTATAAATATTTGTTTGCTGAATGCACTTGTTTTTAGTTGCACATAGTTATTTGTATATAGCACTTTAACAAAAACTTTTGGTTGGATGCTAATCGCATTTCATTGGTTTTGTATTTTACTTGGCACAATGACAAAGTTGAATCTAATACGTTGATTTCCCATCCACAAAGCACGACATCATACAGTGCACGCCTAATGCAAAAATTACGTCATCAGTGTGTGGGATTTAAAACAGCCCGATTTCACAAGTTAGACCACAGGACTATACGACACAGCAGCAGAATTAGGCTATTCGGGACCACCATTTAACCATGAACTAATCCGCCTTGCAGATGTAGGCAGCCTCCAAGAACACGGTGGGGGCTACACACTCTACTGGTCTGGCAAGCCTTCGGATGAACGACGCCTATCTGGTGTAGGCTTCATGGTCAAGAGCTTCATTGCCTCCAAACTCGAAAACCTTCCGACAGGCCTCTCGGACCGAATCATGTCCATGCGACTCCCCCTTCAAAACGAGCGTCGCATCACCCTCATCAGTGTCTATGCTCCAACCCTCCAGGCGGAACCAGCAGAAAAGGACAAGTTCTGCACTGATCTGCGCAACCTCATTCAACGCACCCCTACAGCCGACAAGGTTGTCATCCTTGGCGACTTCAACGCTTGCGTCGGCAAAGACTCAGAAACCTGGCCAGGAATCCTGGGCAAGCATGGTGTCGGCAGGTGCAACGACAACGGGCGCCTCCTGTTGGAGCTCTGCGCAGCTCTGCGCAGAACAGCGGCTTGTCATTACAAACACCCTTTTTCAGCAGAGGGACAGCCTGAAGACTACCTGGATGCATCCCCGATCCAAACACTGGCACCTCCTGGACTACGTCCTGGTGCGAGAAAGAGACAAACGAGATGTGCTCCACACCAGGGTCATGCCCAGCGCAGAATGCCACACTGACCACCGGCTGGTTCGCTGCAAGCTCAACCTTCACTTCAAGCCAAAGTCCAGGAACAGTAATGCCCCCAGAAAGAGGTTCAATGTTGGAAACTTGCAGTCAGACGAAGTGAGAGGAAACTTCCAGGCAAACCTCAAAGCAAAGCTCGAGGATGCAATCCGCCTCACGGACTCGTCCCCTGAAACCCTCTGGGATCAGCTGAAGACTGCCATACTGCAATCCACTGAAGAGGTACTGGGCTTCTCCTCCAGGAAAAACAAGGACTGGTTCGACAAAAACAACCAGGAAATTCAGGAGCTGCTGGCAAAGAAGCGAGCTGCCCACCAGGCTCACCATCCTGGCCAGAGAAGAAACGAGCCTTCCATCACGCATGCAGCCATCTTCAGCGCAAACTCCGGGAGATCCAAAATGAGTGGTGGACTAGCCTCACCAAACGAACCCAGCTCACCGCGGACATTGGCGACTTCAGTGGTTTTTACGAGGCTCTAAAGGCTGTGTATGGCCCCTCACCCCAAGTCCAAAGCCCGCTGCGCAGCTCAGACGGCAAAGTCCTCCTCAGCGACAAGATCTCCATCCTCAACCGATGGTCAGAACACTTCCAATCTCTTTTCAGTGCCAACCGCTCAGTCCAAGAATTCCCTTGCTCCAGCTCCCTCAACAGCCCTTAAGGCTAGAGCTGGATGAAGTCCTCACCCGGGAAGAGACATATAAGGCAATTGAACAACTGAAAAGTGGCAAAGCAGCAAGTATGGATGGAATCCCCCCAAGAGGTCTGGAAGGCTGGCGGCAAAACTCTGCATGCCAAACTGCATGAGTTTTTCAAGCTCTGCTGGGACAAAGGAAAGCTGCCTCAGGACCTTCGTGATGCCATCATCACCCTGTACAAAAACAAAGGCGAGAAATCAGACTGCTCAAACTACAGGGGAATCACGCTGCTCTCCATTGCAAGCAAAATCTTCGCTAGGATTCTCCTAAATAGAATAATAGTGTCGCCGAAAATGTTCTCCCAGAATCACAGTGCGGCTTTCGCGCAAACAGAGGAACTACTGACATGGTCTTTGCCCTTAGACAGCTTCAAGAAAAGTGCAGAGAACAAAACAAAGGACTCTACATCACCTTTGTTGACCTCACCAAAGCCTTCGACACCGTGAGTAGGAAAGGGCTTTGGCAAATACTAGAGCGCCTCAGATGCCCCCCAAAGTTCCTCAACATGGTTATCCAACTGCACGAAAACCAACAAGGTCAGGTCAGATACAGCAATGAGCTCTCTGAACCCTTCTCCATTAACAATGGCGTGAAGCAAGGCTGCGTTCTCGCACAAACCCTCTTTTCAATCTTCTTCAGCATGATGCTGAAACAAGCCATGAAAGACCTCAACAATGAAGACGCTGTTTATATCCGGTACCGCACGGATGGCAGTCTCTTCAATTTGAGGCGCCTGCAAGCTCACACCAAGACACAAGAGCAACTTGTCCGTGAACTACTCTTTGCAGACGATGCTGCTTTAGTTGCCCATTCAGAGCCAGTTCTTCAGCGCTTGATGACCTGTTTTGCGGAAACTGCCAAAATGTTTGGCCTGGAAGTCAGCTTGAAGAAAACGGAGGTCCTCCTTCAGCCAGCTCCCCACCATGACTACCAGCCCCCCCACATCTCCATCGGGCACACAAAACTCAAAACGGTCAACCAGTTTACCTATCTTGGCTGCACCATTTCATCAGATGCAAGGATCGACAACAAGATAGACAACAGACTCGCCAAGGCAAATAGTGCCTTTGGAAGGCTACACAAAAGTGTCTGGAAAAACAACCAACTGAAAAACCTCACAAAGATTAGCGTATACAGAGCCGTTGTCATACCCACACTCCTGTTCGGCTCAGAATCATGGGTCCTCTATCGGCATCACCTACGGCTCCTAGAACGCTTCCACCAGCGTTGTCTCCGCTCCATCCTCAACATTCATTGGAGCGACTTCATCTCCAACATCGAAGTACTCGAGATGGCAGAGGCCGACAGCATCGAATCCACGCTGCTGAAGATCAAAATGTCTCCAAAATGGAGGACCATCGCCTTCCCAAGATTGTGTTATATGGCGAGCTCTCCACTGGCCACCGAGACAGAGGTGCACCAAAGAAGAGGTACAAGGACTGCCTAAAGAAATCTCTTGGTGCCTGCCACATTGACCACCGCCAGTGGGCTGATGTCACCTCCAACCGTGCATCTCGGCGCCTCACAGTTCGGCGGGCAGCAACCTCCTTTGAAGAAGACCGCAGAACCCACCTCACTGACAAAAGACAAAGGAGGAAAAACCCAACACCCAATCCCAACCAACCAATTTTCCCTTGCAACCGCTGCAACCGTGTCTGCCTGTCCCTCATCGGACTTGTCAGCCACAAACGAGCCTGCAGCTGACGTGGACATTACCCCTCCATAAATCTTCGTCCGCGAAGCCAAGCCAAAGAATCTATTGCCCTGCTCAGCCCCACTGCCCGTACCCAGTCTTCTCCCCATAATGTTTGACACTCTCACTAATCAAGAATCTTAGCCTCCCCAACCACTTGTGGCAACAAATTCCAGATTTACAACCCTCCAATTAAAGAAATTCCTAACCATCTCTGTTCTCAGTGGCCCTTCAATCCTGAAGTCATGCCCTCTCCCATCATGGGAAACAATCTTTCTGCATCTTCTCTGTCCATGTCTCTCAACATTTGAAATATTTCAATGAGATTTCCACCCCTCCCCCCTATTCACCTAAATTCCAATGAGTACAGGCTAAGATCAGGCAACCACTCCTCATATAACCCTTGCATTCCCAGAATCATCCTTGCAAACATCCTCTGAACCCTCTATCGTCAGCACATCCTTTCTTAAATGATGAACCCAAAACTGCTTATGATACATCAAGTGAGGGCTCACCAGTGCCTTATTAAACCTCAACATCACGTCCCTGCTCCAATATTCTATTCCTCTTGAAATGAAGGCCAGTTGCACAATTCAACATTAAAATAATCACTACTTTGTTCCTCCTCTCTTCAATAAATAGGCATTTAGTTGATGTTTTAATACTGAAAAAAATTACACCATGCTTCTGAACTCATGGCCAGTTCAATCTTCCTTTCTCTGACTGGTCGAAACCTTGAAACAAGTGCCTTTGTATTCTTTTCATCGTTAACCTGCCTGACATTCAGAACCTGATGGTTAAACACCAAAATGCTGGTGGAATTCAGCAGGTCCACCAGTGTCCATTGGAAGTAAAGATATGTAAACAATGTTTCAGGTCAGAGCCGTACTTCAAGGTGACAAAGTGTCCTTCCGGGTCCAGCACAGACGAGGAATGGTACATGTCCAGCCACTCTGAACAAAGTTGCCATTTCAGGAATGAAAAATCTTCGTCATCACTGAGGCTTTCCAAGACAGAGAGAACTTAATCAAAAACATTTTGTACAATTAGGTTAAGAAAAAGGCTCTCCTTAATTCTGGAAAAGACTCAAAATAATGTTGACTAATTAAATGTAGTAACTTGCAAAGTACACGGAGCTAATGTGCACACAACATTCTCTTAGAAAAAGCAATTAAAATTATCTGGTCATTTCCTTAAGGCATTGGTTGTGGGTGATACATATTGTCTGCTCTCTCAGGGTATCTTAAATAAAACATGAAAGGCAGGAGGTCAGGCAGCAACTTTGCATTGAAAGAGTACCACAGATTTTCTTTGCAATGATGTTCCACTAGTACTGATGAGAGGCCACTTATCTAAAATGCCAATTCTGTTTCTCTTGCTTTCAATACAAGGGACAATACCGATTCATTTTTCTGAAGTGCCCCTGCTGGCTCTTCTACCCCTACCCAGCATCCAGAGAGGCTACATGTTGTCTTAGTTGGATGCCTCATCCAAAAGTTACAACTCCAGTAGCATCAGAATCGTAGAGAACGGAATGGACCCTTCAGCCCAACTCATCCATGCTAACCAAGATGGCCTTCTACGATTGTCCCATTTGATCTACAGTCATGCACCACTTAACGTCCTCGATACGTTCTGTGAAATAGGACGTTATGCGATTTGGATGTTGTGTGATCATATTATATACTTAGCAAAGCTACAACATTCAAGAGACGCGTGACACATGAGATTAGATGCTGCTGCCTAGGAGTCAAAGTGTACACTGTAATATGGTAAACTTTTTGTATAAGTAGGGAAAGTTCACATTAAAATAACAATAGAAAGTGCAGTACATACACAAGCCAGGAAAATGGGTGCTTATTATGACTGTCAAGACATATATATATGTTATATATGTCTTTCTTTGGCTTGGCTTCGCGGACGAAGATTTATGGAGGGGGTAAAAGTCCAAGTCAGCTGCAGGCTCGTTTGTGGCTGACAAGTCCGATGCGGGACAGGCAGACTCGATTGCAGCGGTTGCAGGGGAAAATTGGTTGGTTGGGGTTGGGTGTTGGGTTTTTCCTCCTTTGCCTTTTGTCAGTGAGGTGGGCTCTGCGGTCTTCTTCAAAGGAGGTTGCTGCCTGCCACACTGTGAGGCGCCAAGATGCACGGTTTGAGGCGTTATCAGCCCACTGGCGGTGGTCAATGTGGCAGGCACCAAGAGATTTCTTTAGGCAGTCCTTGTACCTTTTCTTTGGTGCACCTCTGTCACGGTGGCCAGTGGAGAGCTCGCCATATAACAGGATCTTGGGAAGGCGATGGTCCTCCATTCTGGAGACGTGACCCACCCAGCGCAGCTGGATCTTCAGCAGCGTGGACTCGATGCTGTCGACCTCTGCCATCTCGAGTACCGTTATATGGTTGACAGTACAATCAGCTTGTATACAAGAGACATGAAATAAATGTGTTCCGTGAAGAATGCTGTTGCGTTCAGCTTGTCCAGTTACGTCCTGTTCTCCGATCTGGATTTCTGAACTTAATGGGACCACAGATGTATATGTGCTGTTGGACGTGCCCAAACAGATGTTGTGTATATCTGTATGACCTGTTGTGTATGACTGTATACCCTTCTTAGCACTCCCTAACACATATTATCCAAATGGCTTTTTAAACATCAATATTACTCACGCGTCTACAAATTACTCATTTCAGAATCACCAACCCTGGGAAAATGACAGTGAGCATCAACTTTATCCATGCCTCTCACGATTTTATAAAGATCTAAAGTCACCCCTCAGCCTCCTAGGGTCGAAGAAATAAATACCTGGTCCATCCAACCACTTCTAATTTCAAGCTAGATATCCTGGCTTATCTCCTCTGAACCCATCACGTTGATGGATTGATATCCATCCTGTCTGTGGTCAACCAGTGAATACAGTATTCTGTGTGGTCTCACCAATGCCTTGTCCACCTGAATCATGAGGTCCACACCCTTCATTATTTTATAAACTGTTATAAATTCATCCTTTCATTCCTACATTCCAGGGAGATAAAGATCCTGCCTATCTAACCTCTCTCTATAACTCAATTAATACCCAATACCCCACCCAATGAAGACAAGAATGTCCTCGTCAATTTCATCAACTTTGCGGCCAATTTTCACCCGGACCTCAAACTCACCTACTCCATCTCCGATCACACTCTCCCTTTTCTGGATCTTTCTATCTCCATCTCAGAAGGCGGACTCTCCACTGACATCGATTACAAATCCTCTAACTCCCACAACTACCTGGACTACTCATCCTCCCACCCTGTCCCCTGCAAGTACATCCCCTTCTCTCAATTTCTCCATCTCTGCCACATCTGCTCCCAAATGAGGTCTTCCAGTCCGGAGCCTCCGAAATGTTTGCCTTCTTCCACAAACATGGCTTCCCTCCACCACTATTAACTCAGCCCTCACCCACATCTCCTCCATTCCCCGCTGATCTGCCCAAGCAACACCCACCCCCGCCCTGAGAAACAAACACAGAATCCCCCCTCATCCTCACCTACCACCCCACCAGCCTCATCAAACACATTCTGCAGGAATTTCCAGCCCTTACTACGGGACCCCACCACCAGAATCATTTTTCCTTCTCCTACCCCCAGCCTTCCGTAGGGATTGCTCCTTCTGTGACTCCCTTATGCACTCTTCCCTCCCCACCCATCGCCTCCTCGGCACCTTCCACTGTGGTTGTAAGAGATGTAATACCTGCACCCACACCTCCTCCCTCACCACGGCCTGAGGTCCCAAACAGAGCTTTCACGTGAAGCAACACTTCACCTGTACCTCCACAGAACTCTGACTGCATCCGGTGCACCCTCTGTGGCCTTCTCTACATCAGAGAGACCGGTCACAAATTAGATTGTTTCACCTCCTCCCTGTGGTGAACCATTTCAATTCTGAGTCACGCTCTCAACCTTATGTCTGTCCAAGGCCTTTCACATTACCCCTACCCTAACCACCCACAGATTGGAGGAACAGCACCTCATTTTTCTTCTGGGCACTCTCTAACCCCATTGATCAGCCTGCTTTTTTTCCCCCTGCCCCCCCCCTTAACTACTTATTCCAGTTCCTACTTCCTTTTACTCTCCATCTAGCCTAGACTCCTCCCCCGGTCCTGCAGTGTCTCCCCCCCCCCTTTTGTTCAGACATCTCTCATGTTCCTCCACACTTTGATGAAGGGCTTCAGCCCGAAACATTGGTGACGTATCTTCACCTTTGCTACATAAAGGCACTGTTTGACCTGCTGAGTTTCTCCAGCATTTTTTCCACTTAACCACAGTGTCAACAGAATCCTGTGTTTTACCTCAGAACATCCAATGTCGTCTTCACCATCTTGTCCACCTGAGCCACCAATTTCAGGCAACAGGTACCTGTTCCTTAGCTCTCCATTCTACAACACTCTCTAAGGCCCTGCCATCCACTAACTCCTACGCTGATTTAACAAAGAAAATTTCAACACCTCAAACTTATCAATGTACATGTCTTTGACAGTGGAAAACTCCTTCAATACAGCAGAAGCCTGGATCATGTGCCAAAATCTCTGATACAGAAGTTCTACCACTGAGTCATGACCAGCAAATAATTTATCATTTACACAGTTTTTTTTTAAAAGAAAACACCCAAACAGATGTAATTCTGCAAGAGAGTAGGTCAAACTTAAGTTTTGAGTACTGAAGATTTTTATTAATTTAAATTTTATTTACAGCACAGTGGAAGCAGATTCTGGCCATTTAAACCTGTGCCGCCCAAGTACACGGGGAGAATGTACAAACTCCTTGCAGACAGCAGTGGATTCGAACCCTTGTCACTGGTGATGTAATAGTGTCGTCCTAGCTGCTATCCAAACTGTGCCACCCTGTTCCCTCAATCATGACTGCATTAACTAAAATTACATACTTTTATTCTAAATCTTACTACTCACTTTAAATGATTCACAATGCTATATTTTTTTTAAAAAGGGATAAGTGTATGTAACCCGCGAGGGAAGAATAAACATGATTACTTTAATATGCCTTGATTTGAGGCTTATATTTTCTTAGATTCACATCCAAGTGAAATCTTCAGCTATGAAGTTACTGAAGTCAGAAACAAATAAAAGCAGCAGTGAAAGGATTTACAATAATAAAAAATAATGATCTTATAGCTGCAGGCACAGTGCACAATGTAAAGAATTGTGTTTCAACTGGTTTCTCACATCAGCAATTTGCACGGAGAGTGGGAAAGACTCCAGAGCCTTGACATGGGAGAGGGGGCAGGATAAGAAATCAAATCTGACAGTGCAGAAAACACTCGGAATGTGACAAGACAAGAAAATGTCATGGGTGGAAATGTCACTTAAAATATTAGAAATACTTGATAGACTATTAAAAAGAAACGGGGGGGGGGGGGGGGGGGCCGCGAGAGAAACAAAAAACACCAAATATCATGTCTCTCAGAAATGGCTCAAAGCCATTCATGTACACAAATTAGCTTGAATTTAAATAATTGTTGCTATTTGGGAAAATATTCAATCAAATAAATTCTGCCATTGGGCACAATTGAATGCACTGATGTGAAAAAATGCACATTGACGAATGTAGCCTTTTTTTTCCACTGGCTATTTGACCAGAGTTTTCCCCCACCCCCACAATTGTAAGAAAATAAAGCAAAGCTGGTTGTATCTGATTACATTCCTGACTCTGGCCCAAAGGGCCCACCCAGTTGGTTTCTTCCCAGGGATCATATTGAGAGATCAATAAAAAAATCTGTTGATCAGCATGCAATTTTGATAGAAAGTTATCAGGTGTCTGTTAACCACATAAATGCAAATAGAACATGGAACATTCCATCACAATACACGCGCTTCAGCCTACAATGTTGTGCCAACCTATGCAAGATTACTCCACAACACTAAACCTTCTCTACCTCATACCCACAACCTTCTATTTTTTTCTTTCACCCATG
This sequence comes from Narcine bancroftii, assembly GCF_036971445.1. Classification (NCBI taxonomy): domain Eukaryota; kingdom Metazoa; phylum Chordata; class Chondrichthyes; order Torpediniformes; family Narcinidae; genus Narcine; species Narcine bancroftii. The sequence goes on from NC_091478.1 coordinate 71,885,978, forward strand.
TGCCTTCTGAAGAATATTTTGCATGTTCCCATTGGATCAACCTTCACCACCTCTCCCGACAATGCATTCCAGGCACCCACCGCACTGGGTAAAAAAAATACATATCCCCAAAACTTTTCTCTACTCACCTTAAACAGATGTTCTCTGGTATTTGCTATTGTTGCCCTGGGGAAAAAGGTGCTGTTTGTCCACAGAGTTTCTCCCTCCCCCTCCCGGTAAAATTATGCCCCTCATGATGTTATATACTTCTATTAACTCATCCCTCAACCTTTGTCGCTCCAGAGAAAAGCCCTAGCTTGGTCAACCTTGGCGTGTTCTCCAATCTAGCCTCTGTACCCTCTCCAAAGCATCTACGTGCTTTTTATAGTGAGGTGACCAGAACTGAATGCAATACTCCAAGGGTGGTCTCACCAGAGCTTTATAAAACTGCAATATTACCTCATGGCTCCTGAACTCAATCCCCTGATTGATGAAGGCCAGCATACCATACGCCTTCTCAACCAGCCTATCAACTTGTGTGGCAACCTTGAGCAATCTATGGACTTGCACCCCAAGATCCTCCTATTCCTCCATATGGATAAGTATCCTGCAATTAACCATGTGCTCCTCCTCAATTTGACCTTCCAAAGTGAATCACGGAGCTGGATTGAACTCTATAGAAGTTGTAAAAAATATATACATATTAGAAAAAATTCATTTTATGGAAAGAGTATTATTATCTGTCAGGTAGAGATCCTGGTTTGTAAAGAAATAGAGAATAATTACTGTCGATCACATGAGAGACGTCGGTCATGAAGAACAATAGCACAACACATTGATGATCACACAAGCACAACTTTATACTCACAGAGCAGGGCAAATCCCATTTATGCTTCTCCAAAGCATTGATTCACTAGTCCTCAGACACAAGTCAAGGCAAAGGAAAGGCCAATCATGTTCTCATTTTAGTCTATTTGACCAGCAGTTCCATTTGAGTGGCCATCCTCAGAAAGCATTCAGAGATATTTCCTTCCATTGGCCCATGGCAATGAGATTACACATAGAGCCTCCACTGCACACTTCCTAAGCTAATTCAACACAGAACTTGGACTAAAGGTGATTCAGGCTACATCCCACATTGCAACATCAAGTGTATGCTGAAAAATGGAACAATTGAGAGAACAGAAGTAAGTGTATTCAGAAAGAACTCACCGCTCACCCTCCTAGGAAGTGGGTAATTTTACCGGGCATAATGCATTCGAGGAGCCTTTCCCACTGTACCACAATTTACCTAGTTCATCAGGAACCTGGAATTTTAAAGGGGGGGGGGGTCCCACCTCCAGCGGTGACAACACGAGTGATGTATTATGTACTCGCATGGCAGTGAAATCATAGTGGGAATAAAGCATACACGCACTCATATTTAAAAGACCGTGGGGGAAAATGCACAGTTTAATTAGACATAAGCACTCAATGTACAAAAGACCGTGGGAAAATCTATCACAATGAGCTTCAGATTGTTCAAACTTTGGACAAACCCTCAGACCAGCTTGTTATTATTCCCTAAACAATAGAGTATAACAATAATTTACATAGCATTACATTGTATTAAGTATTAAAAGTAATTTAATGATATAAAGAACAGGTACATGCTAACAGCCCTGCCGGCCGTGCTCTTACAGCCATGCTGATTACACAGTTATCACAGCGTGGCCGGCTGTGGTCTGACAGACTGACTCAAGCACGCAGGCACTAACAGTACCCGGCAATAAGAGAAGACCATTCACACCGCCGCAGAGTGATCGGACCCATTAAATTACCCGGTTCAACCCACATGTACTTGGTGGTGTTAAAGGGCTATTGATTCCCAGCAGCCAAGTCTAACTGGTCTGCTTCTACGCACTTTGCCCACACAGTTTTCATTATCCAATGTTGTAAATATTGCTGTTACTCGATACATCAGCTGCAATATTACTTTGGCCATTTCCAAAAAAGTATATTTATTGAGGAAGGATGAAGATAGTCAAGAACATAGAACAATGTCTCACTCCAGAAGGGCGTGGAACCCACCTGCTTCAAACAGGCATCAATCATACTGGGGCTCAAGAAGAGTGCAGTAACCTGCCTTAATGACCATCAACCAGTAGCACTTACATCAGCAGTGATGAAGTGTTTTGAAAGGCCGGTGATGAAGCAGATCAGCTCCTGTCTGAGCAGTTCGCCCATGGTGGAAACAGGTCTACGGCGGATGCCATCTCACTGGCTCTACACAAACCCCTAGAACACTTGGACAGCAAAGATGCATATATCAGGACACTCTTTATAGATTACAGTTTGGCATTTAACACCATCATCCCCTCAAAACTGATTAGCAAACTCCAAGACCTGGGACTCAACATCCCACTGTGTAATTGGATCATAGATTTCCTCACCACCAGACACAATCAGTAAAGATTGGTAAGAACTTCTCCTGCACAATCTCCATCAGTATCTGAGCACCACAGGGCTGTGCTCTTAGCCCCCTGCTCTAATCATTTTACACCTACAACTGTGTGGCTCAGTACGACAATAACACCATCTACAAATATGTCAATGATACCACGGTAGTGGGTTGTATAAAGAACGCCAATGAGTCAGCACACAGGATGGAGATTGAAAACTTGGCGGAATGGTGCACCAACAACCTTGCATTCAATTTCACCAAAAATAAAGAGTTGATTGTTGACCTCAGGAAAGGAAAGCCAGAGGTATACAATCTAAAGATCATTGGGGGTGGGGGGGGGGGGGGGAAATCAGAGGTGGAGAGGGTGAGCAAATTTAGTTTCTTGGGAGTAACTACCTCGGAGGATCTTTCCTGGACCCAACACACTAACGGCATTGTGATGAAAGCAAGTCAGCATCTCAACTTCCTCAGGAGTTTCCAAAGGTTTGGTATGTCACCAGAAACCCTAGAAAATTTCTACAGATGTGTGGAGGAAAGAGTGCTACTGGCTCCATCACTGTCTGGTATGGGAACACCAATGCCCCTGAGTGTAAAACCCTCCAAAAGATAGTGGATACAGCCCAGGACATCACAGGCAATATCCTCCCCATTAATGAGTACATCTACAGGGAGCCCTGTCATCAGAGCAGCAGTTAACAAAGACACTCACCACCCAGCACACGCTCTGTTCTCGCTGCTACCATGTTTATTTTTTGCACTACCAATTAATAGTAATTCTGCTGGGCCTACAAGGAAAAAAGAATCTCAGGGTTGCATGTGATATCATGTGGGTACTCTGACAATAAATCTGAAATACGGCCTATATATAAACCTAATCAACAACCTAAACCCTACCTCACTACCATAATCCTCTATTTTTCTTGCACCCACGTGCTTGTGCAAGTTTTTTTATAAAATGTCTCCATTGTACCAGTTTCCATCATCACTGTTGGCAATGAATTCAAGGTACCCACACTTCCTGTGTAAAAAATAAAGACACTGCCTGATATCTCCCATCATTACATATATAGATGTCCTCTGGTGTTTGCCAATCATGCCAGGGTAAAGGTGCTGACTGTCCACCTCATCTATGCCTCTAAAAATCTTGTAGACCTCTATTAATTCACCTCTCATCCTTCTTCACTCCAAAGAGTAAAACTCAAGCTTTGCTAACCTTGCCTCATAAATCTTTCCCCCCCCCCCCCCCACTCAACCACCTCCCCATATCCAGGTAACATCCTGGTAAATCTCCTCTGTACCCTCTCCATAGCTCCCACATCTTTCCTGTAATGAGGTGACCAGAAAACTTGTTTCTCTACAAGGCAGATTTTAAAACAAACATCTCCCAAACTACATTGATGGGATAAATCTCAAGTTCAAGGTTATTATCATCCAATTGCACAAGTTCAACCCAACTAAACAGTGTTCTCTGGTCCTTGGTGTAAACCATGCAGACACAACATGAACAAACGATACATATGCACAGCACGTATATACATACACAAAAATAAATATTGTTTAATAAATTGTAGAATCTTGGAAGGTTTGTGCAAGCAGTTCATACAAACCAATTTGCTCCAAACTTCTTGATTATTATGAGAAATGCATCAGAGAGGTGGAGAATATTTTATCATATTCCTCACCTTTGCAGAATGTGGAAGGCGAGTCATTTACCACCAATTATCCAGCATCTGATCTGCTTGTATGGCTACAATATTGATAAAGGCGATTCCAAATAGGTTGCTGATCAATGGTTAATCACCAGGCAATTGGGGAGATTTGGAAATGGCAGTCCAATTCGATTCCAATGGAGACTTTTCTTGTTTGTCAACCCGTGCCTGAATGTTGTCCAGGTGTAGCCGAAAGCAGACATGGAGAGCTTCAAAACTTCAATGTTGTATTGGAATTAAACACAATCCTCACTCCAGATGTGAGGAAGGAAGGCTTGTCACCATAAGTAGCTGAACATGGTCATCTCTGGAAAATGCCCTGTGACACTTCTGTAAATGAATATGATTGACTTGCACCACCTTATTCCAGGAATATATCCAGTTTTTTTTTTAAAGTTCCAATGCAGAAAGAAAAATACATCCTGCCTTGAAATAAATAAGAGACCAAAACTGTACTCAGTCCTGTTGTGTATGAACCATGTGACAGATCGATTTGACCCAATAGCTGCTGCATCATTACACGGATGGTAACATGTGGCTGTTCATTGTACATCTGGTCCGGTGTTGTTGATTCACCAAGGTGTCACCCCATTTTTGGCTCCTCCTGGTACTGCTTCTAACATAATCTCTGACACTCTTCACTGGACAGTCTGTCTGAACATCATTGAAAGAGTGAGTGATATTCTGGGCCACAAGGTTGCAGATACTGCCAGAACACAACTCTCCTATTGCTGATGGTTTACAGGCCTCAATGTATTCTCCTTTCTTTTGCATTGACATATCTGTTCAAAATCTAACCCTTTCGTGGTGGGTGATCATCTTAATGTGCCAGGGTGTAGTCAATGTGAAGGGACACCGTCCAAGGCCAGTGTGGTGGTAATTCTACCAATGTACCCTTAAACAAGTACCTCTGCAGAACATATAACGACAAATCGTGGCAAATAAGATTCTTCCCAACATTGGTCACCTGAACAATTCTGTTCTTCAGGACCAGGCAGTTCGATTAATGTTAATTCCCCAGCCAATGCCTTTGTGTCCTCACTGGGTCTTCACCGCAAAGAGTGCAGATTCATCAACCGAGGGAAGACTGTCAGAAGCCCACGTGTGGCTTCTTGACATTAGATGTGGAGGATTCTCAGCCACTTCTTCCAGATACAGTACTTGCCACCACATCCACATTAGCCTGTGGCTGAACTAGACTGCAAGGTAATTCTCGGAATTCTGGCACAGGTCCCAAATATTAGAGAAGAGAGCTTAGCAACGCTGGCCAGCTTCAAATACGTTTGTCTTGTGGACAAAAAGGCTTTATTCTTATTGTCATATGTATTTTAGGTTTACTAAAATCAAGCATCTTTCCAGACATTCAGAGGACCATCACAAATCAACCCCACTGCTGTTGACCTGAAGTCATATACAGGCCAGGCCAAATAAAGCAACAGATTTTCTTCATTAAACAAGAGAGGGAACCATATGCATATTCATGACGATCCAGTAGCTTCATAGTCACTTTTTTTGTTTGTTGATTAAGATAATTAACTGAACTTAAACGCAGCAGCTGCCTTGCTGGGTTCTGTAGTCTCACTTCCTAATTACTTTTCCTGCCTTTGCAATACGGATCCTGCAGACATAACCACCACACTTTGATACATCTCACTAACAGACAGGAACATGAACATTATTGAAAATGATGGAAGAGTTGCTTAAAAACATTCAAATTAAAATAAATTATTTTGGAATTCTATCCTCCTTTGAAATATTGTTTGTTAATTAAAACTTCTAAATAAATCCAGCTTGGTCTACTGCACCATGTTGGTAATGTAATTCTGAATCGTTCCATGGAGCTCAGACCACCAGTCAGAAATAACCATACGAATTCAGCAGAATGTCTTCATGTTGCAACAATAATACATTCCAAAAAAAAACTTCACACATTCAATACTGCCATCTTAATTTCCAAGCATTAATCCTTATTCAGGAATACCTCACTTTAATGGTTTTCTAATCACGGAATTGGAACTTGCCCACTTCATAGTGAGCAAGAATTAATGTTCCACCTAAGCCTCTCTGGCTACCAAACATTTCAGTTACTTGCTGTCCTAAACCAGAGACAAAGTCATTACAAAACCCCTCCAGAGCACCAGTCCCTTATTAAATGGAACAATAGAACTAACATATTACATGTGTGACCAACCACATGCAATTTCCACAGAGGTATGGTAGGTTTGAGACTTTCAATTATTTGGAAACATAAAATATAGCAAAATAAAAACAGATTGATGGAAGAACTCAGCAAAGGGCGACATAGTTTTGAACTGAACATATGACGAACACCTTTTGCCTCTACAGATGCCTTTCATTTTTATTATTTAAATCAGAGAGAGAGAGAGAGAGAGATCATGTTTCAAGCTGATGACTATTATCAGAACAGAGTACTGACTGCTCTGGGAACAACCTGAACCATCAACCTGGATAGAGGAGGTAGAAGTACCTGTCAGGTGCACCTCAGGAGATGGCAGATCACAACAGATTAAAACTTGTAAGGGGTGTGGAGCTTATAATGAAATCTTGTATATATTTTGGGCTCCAGTGTTATGAATGAAGAAACACCAAGATTTCTAGCTATCTGAAAGTAAAGCTGAACGATGTATATCCTTGTTTGGTGGATGGGGCTTCATGGGATCCAGTTTCCAGATCCCCACCTGTTGCTTCTGTATTTGTAGAGTTTTCTATTTTTCCCTCCTTCCATGCTAAGTTCCTCAGAGTCCACTTAACTAGTGAACCTATCCTGGACACACAACTTCTCCTCACTTGTCAGGAAGACGCAACAGCGACTGCACTTCCTGAGAAGATTGAAGCAGGCAAGGCTATTGACCACCATCATGTCTAAGGAGCTCTATCGAGAGCTTCCTGGCTGGCTGCAACAGAGTGTGGTACAGTTGCTTTAGAGCACTGGACTGGAGATCAATCCAAAGGACCATAAAAGCATCAGAGAGGATCACTGGGGTCAATCTCCCCCAACATTGACATGATCTACAGGGTTCATTGTTTGAAGAGGGTGTGCAAATTCGGTGAGGACCCTTTCCACCCCGCACACAGCACCTTTCAGCTACTCCCGTCAGGCTGAGAAACAGCTTCTTCCCACGGGCAGAGAGACTGCTGAACAACTGAATAAACTGCTCATGCTAACCCTCCGAGACTCTAGTATTAAACAATATTTATTTATTTTTATGTGTGTTATGTCTGGTTGCATGTTTGCAGGTTTTTGCGCCGAGGAGCAGAGAACCCAGTTTCGTCGGGTTGTACTTGTATAATTGCATGATGATAAACTTGAACTTTACACTTCATTTTCCCCAAATCAATGAACTCTACGTGAAAATATTCACAGACACTGCAGCGCTGATTCATGGCTGTTAAAATGGCAACTCCACATTTCCAACTGCTTGAGGGCATGCCCGGAATGGTTTATTTTTCACAAAATTTCTTGCTTGTGCTGGACAGATTCTGACAGATGTAATAACTCTGAGCAAGTGTTTGTCAGGAGTGTGGTTTTCCTTAGAATATGGCCGCTGCTGTACTGTGCTGGCTGTATTTTGCAGGCAATTTCCTTCTCTCTGGCAAATCCATGCAAATTGTTCAGTATAGATTTTAGATGACCTATTGCACAATATAAAACATTGGTATAAAGTGAGATAAATTACGTCTGTTACTGATCACTGGAGTGTTTGATGAAATTCTATAGCCACGCAGAGTATGTGAGTTTTCACAAGAAATAAGCTGTACTGCATTCACATACTGTATTTGCAATCACTGCTGTCTTTGCCTATACACAGCCTAATTTACTACTTCTAAAATTTCAATTAGGATGACACATTTGTAACCCATGGAATAAAATAGATTCTGTGTTGAGATCATTTTAACTTGTGGTTGATTCCAGATTGCTTAGACCATTAAAGTTCAGTTCAATGACTGTAAAAATAAGGAGCACATTCCTTCTTCCATTCAAAAGAAAGTTACAAAAAACAAATTAATGCATTGCTTTGGGTTACTGCTAATAAATGAAATATTTTGGATGTATTTAAATAGTCACCTTAGTGATGGGGGGGGGGGAGGGGTTTGCAGCAGTGATCGCATACAGTTACATGTTAACCAGAATATGTAATCCCATCCTTGATATTCTGAAAAACAATTTCCATTATAGCAGCTCAAATATAGTTCAGTCATTTCCATTTTGTTAGCAGTAGAGTCTGCATTTATGCCGTAGTATACTGAACAGCTGAAGAGCGATGAGTTGCCATTGTTTTTCCTACATTTGCAATCCATTCCAAAGTTGCACTTGTTGAAGGCTTTATCATGTGAAGCTATTGATACACAGTGGCTAAAGGTAAAGAATTATTTTGAAACAAGATGGGGAAGGCGACACATTATGCAATCTAGTATAGAAATAACAGTAGGTGCCTCAGAACAAAACTGAGGCCAAAACACTCCACGTCCAGGAAATGAACATTATGGTCAACGCACATGTTAGCAAACTTATTCCAACCATTTTAAGCAATGTGGATCATTTTAATCTCCATAGAGACAACAGCCTACTTACGCAAAATGAAATGATTAATCACTGCGTTGATAACTATGGCAGGAACCAGTGACCACACAGTGAAAAAAATGGATGCACTTAATATTCTCCTGGGCTGTGTTATTCAGGCACACAGTCTAGTATTCACGAACACGTTGCATAGGTTCTCAAACCCACAAACCTATGTACAATCTAACAATTGTAAACACAACTCATTACATGCTCGTCGTCTGTTTCTACTAACTGACACGAGGCAATGAACAGAGACTTAATCAAAATGAATTTGGGAGTCCAACAGAGGCTTTGGGTTGAATCATTGTGAGTTCAATTATTTTAATTGTGAAATAGCTGATGAAAGTAGAGAAAAATATCCCAAAAGTGCTGCAGATGCTGGAACTCTTAAGTAAACATAAAAAAATGTTGGAACAACTCACCAAATTGGCTGCATCCACAGGGTGAAAACAGAGTTAATGTTACAGGACAATGATTTTTCATCAGGGAATACATTATGAGCCTGAAACATTAACTCAGCTTCTCTCCCCACACTGCCATCTCGCCAGCTATCTCGGAACAAATTATTCCATGAATTGGAGCTCCCCACCCATATACCCACGCCCCTCCTTGAGAAGCAAAATACGTCCTTCTGCTCACCTTGATTAATTACCAAGCTTCTTGGGTAATCACTTTCTTCCTCATTTAACTAAGTGAAATCTCGCAGGCTCTGCTGCAATAAAATATATTGGGTTATTCGAACAAACAACCAGAACTATTCCTGAAATACAACACAAGTACACGTTAACAATGTTTTTTTTAAAAATGCGCTTGGAATGAACAACCAGTAAGCACTGAAGTTATTTTAGTACTGGAGGGGAATGACTCATGGATTATGCAGATTCTAATAAACCTGCAATTTAAAGAGCCCCGAGGTAGAGAAGGGATATAATTTTGTTTGTGTGAGAAAAGAGAATGTATTTCTGACACTTTGGACTTATCCTTCAGAGTCTCTCCCCACCCCCCCCCCCCCCCAAACAGATGGGTGTTACTCAGTTGAATGCACTAACCGCAGATACTTAGGCAAAGTCTTGTTTCACAGTGATTGTCAAATGTAAATTACAACGGTTTGATGCACGACCTTGGTTAAAATGAAATTAAATATTTCCAAGTGCATGTGCAAGTTTCTTTGTTGAAACCAGGTAATTTAACTATTTTCTCAGTCATGTCAACAGAGAAATTAAGTTAATCTCAATTGAGGATAGAAATAATCATTTTGACATTTCAAAAGTCCAATGACACGGCATTTTGCTTCAACCAAAATATCTGGGTTCGGGTTTCTATCATCGGTCACTGGAATGGAATGAGTGAAGCTAAATCAGCCCCTCCAATAGCACAGCACATAATCGTGTACACACACGCACTTGTACTCACATTCAAACACACACCCAGAATCAAGCACTCAATCTCACTGATCCCAAACTGGAGGCCGTGTGCCTTTCGTGTCATGCTTTTTTGCCCAAATTCATTGCTTTCTACTTATTAGGATCAACTATACTGAATCAAGCAGTCGTCATTGCATTTCCCAGACAGACATGGTATTGAAGTTCTTAAATGGTACAGTACTTCCTTCAGGTAGGTACAAATCTATTCCCTACCTCAGGAACAGTGACAGAGGATAAAAATATTTTGGATCCCTGGGCAGACGAAGTTTCTTACTGTCTACCTCTAGGCTTCTTCCATTTACATCACTCTCCTCTGCACTTGAAGAAAAAAAAACGGAATCTTGCCCATTCTTCATCTAACCTTTTAATGACAACAACGTGCAGTCAACCTCTCATTACACACATCTGAGAACGTCAACTCCTGGTTGAAGTTATAAAGCCATTCAACTTATGCCAAGGGATCTCAAGGCAGACAGACACACAAGTGGGATTTCAAACTGTTTTAGCAATTCAGGTACAGGGATAATCCAGGCTTTCCCATTTCCTGTTTGAAATCATCCGAAACAGTACAGTAAAAACAAGCCTTCTTTAAAACCTCCAAATGGAGGTTAGTTAGTTAGTTACCCCTTCCAATATGACACTCTACCCTAACTTTCATACTACAAACTTTCTGAACAATGAATTTTAAAAATTCCAACTCGTCATTTTTATTGTTTGGGGTTTGGATATCAAGTGCTACAATGTCAGAATCACAATCAGGTTTAGTATATTATGAACGCATCATGAAATACGTTGTTTTGTGGCTGCAGTAATTATGCAAACAAGGTGTGATGAGGTAACAATTCTGAAACTACAAGATTTTAAAAAAATAAATGATCAGAGAAAAAGTTCATCATTGTCTGGTTAGAAATCTGATGTCAGAGGGGAAGCATTTTGCCAAATAAATGTGAAAATGAATAAGCAAGTTAAGATTCAATTCGCCCTACCATGCAGTGAACGATAGAAAACAAATTGAAAACACTCACTGCCATTCTAAGAGGTCTGAAGAGTGTTTTACCTTCATGAATGGCAAACATACATTATATGAGGAAAGTGCAAGGATTCTATATCCAATACATCTCCAACAGGTTCCTGCAGCAGACACAAGCCACGGAACGTCTCATCAGTTAAGGTTGAGATGGTTTAAGTTTGACTCTGTTAGTTGCAAGATATAGAAGATAAGCAGGCTCAGGCCTGGTCAGTACTTGGAGGGGAGACCACCTACCAATACCAAATGCTGGAGGTTTCTGTGCAGGGCGCAGGACAAAGTGTTGACTTTTTGTCTACCTTACAGCAGACAAAAGTTAAAGAATTTCATGTATGTTACATTCTAAATGTAGTATTATGTCACAATATTGGAACCTTTATTTTGACACAGCCTTCCCATCAAACACAGTCAAAAGTTACAAAACAGTATGCTTGCAACACTGCTGGATCTGCCGTGGTGCTGAAGATTTGAGGCAAATCACCACAACACATTCCAGGATTTTAAATTGTAATAGATCTAGAGAATAGCTTGGCAGCTTTTTCCAAATTGGTTTTGTAGTTTTAAGACAAAGTATATTTGTAACATGTTTGTACATTCTCCCTGTGTCTGCATTGGGTTTCTAGTTTCCTCCCACCTTTCATTAGCGTACAGGCATTGTAGGTCAAATGGGATATTTGGGCGACATTGTCTGGTGGGCCGGTAGGGCCTGTTGCCATGCTGTCTGTCTAAATTTAATAAATTAAAATAATAATCATTATCAACAGGGAAGATCTCACTGGCCACTCTGAATGGAACTGCTAACATTTTGATACTTTAGTGCATGCAGAAACCTGCTCTCCTATCAGATGCAGAGACCCCAGACTTAATGACACATTTGGATTAGATCTGGTATATTGTCCAAAGGGCCCAAGCTTTTTAATGGTGATTCTAGAGATGTGAATAGGAAGGAAAGGGAAATGTTAATTGCTGCTTTAAAACTATTTGTTTCTATTTTTAATTATTTACAGCTGATTAAGACATGATATCAGAGCAGAAGAAGCTATTCAGTCCAAGTCGCCCTGCCATTCAATCAATTGTGCAGTTCTTTTTCAATTTTCCAAAAGTTGTTAATTTAAATGTTGTGAGGTTTTTTTGTAGCATTTTAATGTCTCAAAGACAAGAAGTCATTCGTGGCATTTACAGCTGTCAAAGCCCAGAGAGGGGTGGGGCTGGGGCAAGGCTTTACTGAGTGTCCAAGCTTTCAAAGTTGCTTCCAGTGCTGAGCTGTCTCCCTGCGCAGCTCGAAGTCCTATCATGGTTCAGACCATGCTTCCGAAGTCCCAGATGGCTCAAGCCGGCATGATTGGACCAGGTCATAGAGGATGAATGCATCTGTGGGAGGCAGTTCAACAGAATCTAGCCACTGACTTTACAGCAAATACTACACCAGTTATGCTGCCATATATATAAAACAAAAACCATAGCAACTGTTCAAGCCTGTTTTAAATAATTTTTGTCAGATATTTTTCTCACTTGCACCTGCTGACAGAAACATGTAATCCTTTGACCAGTACAGCTCTGTATATCGTACTCAATATTGAGAAAATGTCCATCCTAATATTCATGTCCTGTCTCCTACCAAGGTGATATCAAGCTGGTCAATCATCTTTCACTCTTCATGTACAGTTCTCCCACAAAACATATTCATAGCAGCCATGTATATAGAATATTCATTTCAATATCTCGTACCACCAGTAAATTGTTGCATAGGTATTCAGCTTCCACCAAAGCTGCAGGCTGCAATTTTCAAAGCCACAATTTGAACACTGTGTTCAGATCTGCTCACTTGGAACCAATAAGCACGCATGCAATGAACTCATTGAGCGGAGGTAAACGTGAAGCATTTTGAGCAATACTGCGGAGAAAGAAAGATATAGACACATAGAAATACGGCAAAATTCTAACTAGCTTGAGACTTGAAATGCCAGGCAAAATTCTAACTAGCTTGAGACTTGAAATGCCATAACTAATTTTTAACCAAACGAGGAGAGTCAAGCCAGAGCAAGTGAGCAAAGCGAAAGGCAAGTTTAAAATACAAGTGCTCAGAAACGCTGTTGTAATAAAAGTTCGATAAAACTCAGGCTAATGTCTGCATGCTCAGGGTTTGAAGAAGAGCAATGACACACTCAAAATAAAGCCACACATTGGGAAACGAATGCAAAAATCACTGCAAAGGATAAACTGGTGCCTTGAACAACATTTTTTTCTTATTTTGGACATTCAACACTGACCCACTGCCTCCTCCCCTTCACTGCGAATTAACATCCTTCCCCCCCCCCATTACTTGGCCTTAAACCTATTGGTGTGGGTGATATCACCTCACGATACTCTTTATTTGGAAAATGGCTGAAATGTTTAACAATCCCGTATGATTCTGGGAAGGAAGTTGGCTTGCTCTGGGAAATAAAAGCTATTGTGAGAGTTTCTGGAGATTTTTGGAGTGTAGTTACATCACAATAGAAGTTTTGACAAATCCAGATGAATCACAAACCCCTTTCTAACCAAAGAAAATGCTAAATTGTCCATTTTTAAAAAAAACTTTGAGGTGTCAAGTGGTATGCTCCCTTTTTTGTCTGCATGTTAGCTTTCATATGCCATCCAACCACTTGCTAACCTTCCCACCCCCCCCCCCCCCCCCCCCCCTTCCATATCAGTGTCAACCTGTGCCCTACAGCAGTTCCTGAACTTTGACTGATATCCAATCCATTGAAGGACAGATCTGATTTGCTCTCAGCATCTCTGTGCAGCTATACATCTGAGCGGGAACTCTTTAGCAAATAGGAAATGGAAACTGCAGCCACTGGTGCTCTGCTCAGAGGTGTTTGTGTTACTCACCAGCTGCACTTCCAAAATTCTGACAAGGCTGTAACTCTTTCTTTGACACCAAACCCTACATTCTGAAAACAACTGCTTAAATCTATAGCCAATAAGAAGGTTTCAATTGTTCATCATTTCAACCTTTTGCAACTGGAATGGATTTTCCCCCCAATCATTGCCTTTACCCCACACCAGATGGGCAGATCACAACAACACTTTTTTTTCCTCAAAAGCTTTGAAAACAGTTTGCAAAAAAGAACAGTGGTTTATAAATTAAAATATCACTGTTTGCTTTACTTTGTTTGTGAAATAAAGCATTCAAATTATTGGCAAGTAGAAAACCAGAGATGTGGTTTATTATCCTAAAAAAAAAGAGACTGGTGATTATCCGAGATAAATTACTTTCAGCAACTCTGCGAATATGCTGACCAAACTGACAACACAAAAGGATGCGCAAAAATAATATTCTGAATATCCGCAGAACACAAAGACCAGCATGGGTCAAGCTAATACTTCACTAAAGTTGGTTATGTTTTATCTTTTCTCCTCTTCAAAACCACAGCTGCCTTAATATACTGAACATAATGTTAGCCCATTTTGCTCTGGAGTTCGAGTCAACAGAATTTACCAAAGGCAGCTCGCAGACACTTGCGAGACTGACATTTGCACTTTCTGAACTCTTTCCCTAACCCTTCCTTTCAGAAAACTGCTTTGGCTTCCAAGGAAAAACTACTTTTCATTATGTTAAATAGATGCTAACCCTGTCCTCAGGAGAGAGAGAGAGAAAAAAAAGGACCGCTGCAGATGTTTAAAGCACTCTCAGCCCATCCTCAGTAGAACAATTACATCAATTTGCATTCCAGTTGAAGCTGGATTAGTAGTGGAATGGCCTTTCCCAACTCTGTGCGGGTGAAGAAAGGGGGAGGATGCGTTTGCTGGTGAAAGAGCTTATCTTTTTCTACTTCATTCCTAAATCTGAGATGCTACACTTTCATGAAACAAATGCCTATTGGAAACAATTTTCCAGTTGGACTAAAGTTAAAGAGAAAAACATTTCTAAAAAGCCAAGAGGACCTCAGGATCATGGTACTTTACCAAAAGGAGTGACTCCTGTTGCTTTGATCCTTCTTGTTGCTACAGAAACACAGTCCACTCCTTTTTTTTACTTAATCAAAACCAAATTATTTAGGAATGCAGCAAGACAGGTTGGAGTCTCGGACTTCCTTTGTCTTCGCAGATTTGAAGTTTTAGAGAATAAAAGATCAAAAATGAAACAAAGACTTTAACCTGGTCATGAAATGACATGGTTAAAAAAAAGGACTG